>NC_059472.1:68442233-69126876 GCF_018139145.2 Gymnogyps californianus
TGCATGAGTATGCTAATATGTTTGTCTTGAGGTGCCACAATTTTTTCAGCATGGTACTGAGTGTATGGCAACCTTTTTTCATGCTGTCTTTACCTGGTCTGTGACTTTTCCATGGAAGTTGTCACAGGTCTGGATCTCAGGCCTCTAGGGCTTTCATTAACGCTGCTAGAAGACAAGTCAAGACAAATAAGGAGATAATGTACTTACATTGTCTCCAGAGAGTATTAATAACATATTTCTGTGGTCTGGAGAGGTTTACTTTCAAAAGTGTTGCTGGTGTCAAGAGCAAGTTGTCCAAATGGCAGTTTATTAGCCATTCTTCTCCTGATGTCTCCAGCTAAGTCATTGGAAGGGGTTGATAAAAATTTCTCTTTCAGGGCAACCATGAAAATGCTTCCTGACTCCTCAGACCACTGAGGCATGAGACAAATCTTATAGCCACCGTCTAAAAATGTACTAAGGTGTCAGAGATGCATGCTCCATGCCTGGAAGCAGCATTGGAAGCACTGCCACCAGGATGAGGAGGTCCTGAATCAGTATGTTTGTGGTCCCCTATAGACCAGTTGTTTTCTTCACTGATGATGGAGAAGTTTTGGTGTGTATAGCAAGAAAGACAAAATTAGTGATTCCAGCTGAGCTGATGGACAGGACTTTCATCCTCAGATCCCATTTTTTAGCTATCAGTAGACAGATTGGTTCTGTGGTCCACAATTTACCTGCACAGGCCAGTTGGCTGAGGTAAAAACTTGCCTCCAGCTAGGCAAGTTGTCTCCATATAGACAAGTTGAAGGCTGCTGTATTTACAACATGAGGACAAGAGGCACTACACATGTAAATGACAAGGACCATACTTTTGTATATTGTCTCTTCTAGGGCTTGTACTACAGTCCACTAATACTATAATAAAAATCACCTTTGTCTTCTAGCATGGAGATAAGCTTGGGAAGCCAAGAAATGCTCAGCATTCAGGTTTTCTATAACCGTCTGTGGCTAACGAGTGCAGTAGTGCTGTGGAACTCTATTTTCCATGTATGTTTAGCCCATATTTTGGCTGATGGTATAAACAGCGTAATAGTTTAAAAAAATGTTAAATATAGATTAAGCGTAGAAGATTTTTGGAGATCTCTGGAGTAAATATTTAAATATATATTTAAATGATTTTTTCCCCCTAGATCTGTGTGTGTTTTAGAGGGTTGGTTCTCTTTAGTAGATAATTATAAGTCAGTTTGAATTTTTCCCTCAGGGGGTTTAAAAATGCTAACACCTACTGAAACTGTATTAAGAACCATTGTCTTCATTGTCTGAATATTTTGTAATCTGTCTGAGCCAATCTTCAACTTAAAGGTGGTTTATTTTGTACATCTAACATCAAAAGAGGTTTCTTTGGTAATATTTGAAATATGTACTTTGCTTTCTGTTTTTTTTTTTTTTTTTCTTTCCCACTGGCACAGTGTTCTGTATGCTAAAATTATTTCAAGGGAAGATCTTCCCTTTAAAAACTCACTATTCATACATACGCCTGAAGTTAAGAAAAGCATACTACTGTTTATTCCATTAGATCACACAGCCAATTAATCAAGATTTGAATGAATATCAAGATGTAGCCTTCATTCTGTCTGCTTATTAACTTTCATTATGTGTAAATCTAAGGTGTAATTGTTAACAGGATGGATTATGCTGTAAAGTTTTTTTTCCTATAACAGCATTCCTTCACAGGTCCCCTTATTAAAGCATACCCAGGGTGATATATTATGTTAAGAAGGTTTAAAACATAAGGTGACAATGACCTTCCCTTTAATTAACTATGATGGAAATAAAGGTGAGAACAATGATGATGAAGCTCTGCTGGAGACCATAAATCATCTGCTGCACTGGTTAGACAGGACAGCTACAAAAATAACCTTGCAATTCACAGGTTAAATGACTCTTCCATTGTGCTGCATTCACTGTTGTTTTTATTTACATACATACAGATAACTTTCATTTTGTGGCAGTGTAAAAAATGTCTTTGATTAAACAATGAGTTATTTTCTGAATATATTTGAAAATAATTAAGTATTTTGTTTGTTAAAATTTACTCAGTATTCCAGCTTTTAAACAGCAAACTGGTATATGCAGCAATGGAAAGTTGGGATACTTCTGTGTTTTCCTCTGGAAACCTGTGCTGTAAAGGACAGAAGGCAATCTGATGTTTTATTGTAAAATAATTCTTTGTTTCTCCTAATGATTCTGGGCTTTCACCATACTATGCGAGATGAGATTGCCAATTATATTTTTCAAGATTTGAAAATGGTTTCTAACTTATTTAACTAGGTTTAAGAGCATATCACATGTTCTTAGCAATAAGACTACTTCTTCTTCTAAATACATCACTTTATCTGAGAGTTATAGTCCTGTACCATTTAGTATACCAAACAGAGTTTACAATATAATGGGAACACTTAAATTTGAATTACAGTTCAACAGAAGTCATAAATACATTGATTACTGTCAACTGCTGCACAATAAAGTAAGCAAGACTTGTCACCTTGACTATCAACATGGCAGAAAGGACATTAGGGACTTCCTGTTCAAACTGATATGTGTTGGATAATCCTGTAAGATCAGAATAGATTCAGAAGCCTTCCTATTAGATTTAAAAAAAGAACCAAAACAAACTAGTGAAAGTACTACAGAATATTTTACGCTTCCTTTATGGTTCATATCTCTTGATTTCTCCATGAAGACATGCTCTCAGGCTTTGAGACTGGTAAATGTAAACTTGGAAAACAGAAAGTCTGGTGAAAAAAAAAGTGCTAGAAGATTTCAAAGTGGATGTCAACGGGCAATAAGCAACAGAATTTTGGGGCTATTTTTGCAACTGATAAGAAAGAGGTAGGTCTTGTAGAACTGAAAACACCTGAAAGAAGTGAGTATAACAGCAGAAAGCCCAGAATTAACTGTCTGTTCTTTTCTGTGTTGTAATGCCAGCAGACATTGCTGGGGTAAGTTTTGGGTGGCAACTTTTTTTTTTAAATTTCAAGATAGGAGCATGGAGTTTTATCTTAGGCTATTTCCCAGCTGCGTGAATTTAGCGTATTAAGATAAATCATCAGAGCAGTTTTGGCTTTTTGAAGTGCTGAAGCACAAACGAAAGGATCATGGATGAAGAGCTAGCTGTCTAGGAATTACTTTTGAGTAGACGGACTTCCTAGGGCAGTGAAATGTTATATAGTTAAATAACATTGGTATATTTGATTGTCTCTTTATGTGTTTAAACAGAGTGTTTAAGAAGGGGAATAATAATTCTTATTGCTCCAGTATGTCTTGTACCTAACACTTCAGAAGAACATTTTTTTTTTAAAGTATGCAGTCTGCATTAGTCCTTGCTCTATGTTTGCATGTGGGTGGCAATGTGCATAGGTCTTGAGACACAGGAAACATTACTGAGCTTGAAATCGAGTTTCTTTGTGTGCTGGGAAATGTGCAAGTGATGCACTCAGCATTCTGCAATCATCTTTCCTTGGGTATCCAGTCCACAACACAGTGGGAACATTACTGTTATATCGGTTTCTCTGGTGCCTTCCTGCACATGTTGAGCAAGTAACAGGAGTGATTGGGACATCATCAGTTCCAAATGCCTCAGCGATATTAGGCAAGTGATAAGGCAAGATACCTCCAAATAACCCCAGTATTAGTCTATATTGGGTAGTCCTGTAAGTCAGATGATAATGGTGATAATTCCTTCTCAGCACACCTTTAATGCTCATTGTGATGCTTGCTATTTCATCAAGAAATGTCACACTGATGTGGGGAATGATGCTCAGAATTTGCCGCAGCTCATGCTCTTTCACACCCTCAATATGCTGCCTTGGTCAGTAGGTGGTCTCCGATGCTTCTAACCTGTCCTGACCTCAACACAGGCAATGAAGGAGGAGAAAAATCCTTTCCAGCACTACAGGCAGTTGAGCCTGGAACAGACTTGTTTTCATGCTTTAATGTAGCACAGAACAACAAATGTTCAGAGCATCTTCTGGACAGAGAAATAATACAAAAGCATATATTTAGGTTAGGCAGAAAGGCCCAACTATTGCCCAGTCCCTAACAGTCTAACCTCTTTCTAACATTATTTGCACACTTAATGTAGCTGAACCCCTTTGGATATCATTGATCTCCTTGAAACTCCAAAGACTTTTTTTGAATGAGTTACTCCAGCATTTCTATGAGAAGAACTGCAGTCTCAATCTGCTTTTCACAGTCTTTGGATCTTATTTTATATCATAATAAACATTTCCAAGGGAGAATATTTTTACCATACAAATGTAAAACAAGCTTTCTAAAGAATAACACTCTGGTGCTGGTGCGACACACTCACATATTTTACCAAAACTACTATTTTTGAGTCAGTGGAGAAAAATGCTGACGTCAGAGCACTGGTGAGTTGGTGATGGGGTAAAACGCTGTAATGGGATAGCAGAAGTGTCAAGCATTAAGGGCAGAGCTGGGGAGAGCCAGAGGCAGATCCTAGCTTGGCTTCTTCCTGCAAGAATGGCAACAGACTCCACAGTTTCAGGCGAGAATGCAAAATTCATTTCCTCAGTTTAATTTTTTCTGAAGGAGCTGGTCAATAGTCAATCTCCCATAAATAATAAGAAGAGGAAGACTTTGAAGGAAAATAAGAAATTACTTTGCTGCTGCTGCTGTCACCTCTTCTTCTCTGGGACGGTAAACCTTTTGGCTGTTGTGACTCAATTTGACACAATCTTTTTAGGAAAGAATGAATTTTTTACCATTGGTGTTCATTCATAATAAGAGTGCTTAGGTGTGATTCCCTCTTACTACTTCATCGCCTTTTTGGTTGGCCTTTCTTTTAGAAGGGATAGCTTTCTACAAGATGTTTTAATTACCTCTTTTTCATAATCTTGCATTCATGCCCTGACCTAATTAAGTGAAGTTCTACACTTGCTTGGTATTTCATGGGCCTCCCACAATTCCTTACTAATTTTTTCTTGTCTGTACATTGTCTCCACCTGGCCCCCAAGTTTTTCTCAGTATTTTATTTTCCCATTCTAATAAGTGCTCCAAGACTCACACCCACATCGGTGCCAAAAGTAATTTGTAATTAATGTGGTGAAGCTGAAAACTGTTTTTTCTCAGCACTTCTTTTGACTTTCATGTTTTTAATATAAAGGGAGATTGTTGTTAACTTCTATATTGGAAATTTGGAAGACACATGGATGGTGCTGAACAAATGATAAGTAAGGTAAAGAAAAGACACAAACAAGGGACGAAGATCAGAAATGAGGGATTGAGCATAAGTGAGGCTACTTTTTAAAGTATCAGGTTGGCTTGTTCATGACAAGGAGAGGGTAAGGAAAGAGCAAGAAATTGTTGCAAGTTTACTCATCTAATGACTGTTAGAAACCTAGGAAAAGTTCCTATGAAGATGCATAGGTATACAGTTAAGAAATGTGGTTAGACTTGTTAAATCTAAAATAAACATTGCTTCTTGCTTCTCTGTCAAAGGAGAAACACTTCTTTTTGATGACTGGGTTTTTGTTTATTTAGCTTCTGATTTTTTTTAATGGATTTGAATGGAATTCTCTTGTCTTACACTGGAATTCCAATTTATTAAAATACTTCGAGTTTTGGACAACCAAACTGAATACATATTTAGAGGCACATTTAACTTCCAGAAGGTTTTAAGGAAAAAAACCTAGGCTGAGAATCTGATTTGGATCATGTCATAATTTCTTCCCATAAAATCTGTGAAAAGACATGAGCTGCATATGCAGTTCAGTGGCAGAAGTCTGTTTTTGTAGTAGTTTTAATGAAAGCAGTAAACTTATTTTGCATTTTTAGAAGGGTGTAAAAATTGCAAACAAACTTTTCAATGTTATGCAACAGGCAGTGGCATAATGTTGTCGAGCATATCTCAGTGTGTTGCATTCCTTCTGTTAAAGGGGGTCTCAGCCAGTGAGCAGAGGACCCAGTACATGCGTTGTGTGCTTGATCTGCGCAGCTGTGGGGGACTGTACATCGCATACCCATTGAGACTAGATTCTTGGTACATGATATGCATATACTGTATCAACATCCTCCTGATTACTTAAAATGAATTAGATGCAACCATTGTTTTAATGTTGGACTAGGTTCAAGTACATTTTTTCAGGTAAAATGTTACTGTCTAAGAAATGCCATTCACCTTACAGAATTCTGTAACATAGACTCGTACTTAGGATTCGTAATGAAATGAAAAGTTGGTTTTTAATATTGTGGAGGGAGGGAGATAGCTACACAGGTTTAGTGCTGGGTTTTTTGGCTTCTAATGAGTCCTATTTAGGACAGAGGGCAAGAGGAGTTAGTGTCATAGTTTAAATTCTGCATATCTTTGTAAGAGACCTTTTAGGTTAATGGTGATGTTTTAACACAACTTTTCTTAAAAATTGTACTTAACTTGTACTGAAAAATAAAAAATTGAGGGTTAGTATTTAAATCAACAGATGCGTCCTGTCCCCTTGAGCTTTCTGAAATATGATGGAATTTGGTTGTAACTTTTTCTTTGATTCCACACTAGGATGAGAAGAAAGCTTTATGGATTGTTAATAAAATGGAATACTACTGAAACCACTGACTTTGGATCAATCTCAGATTTAGAAAACAGGCATTTTGGGGAGTTGTCAACAAAACCCCTTTTCTTTAGTTAAGGAAGTGGGAAAATGGGAAAGCTCCTCTGACTATTACACTCTAGGAAAAGGTTACCCTTACAAGACATTTAGTGTCAAAGTTTCATCCAGTTTCCTGACTTTGGCATGAAAAATGTTGTTCTAGACCCTCTCTCCAGAATTGCAAGATTCTTGGAGTTTTTCTAGGGAATTTTGAGATTTTGTTGAAAATATCTTAGCAAGCCTAGTTGTCACCCAGTATAATGGCTGAAGATTTTGGTTTACATGCTCTTTTTTCAGTCACAAGCTCGTAGGAGAATCAGTCAAGTGGCTTAGAGCGAGAGAAGCAAAGGGTAAAATAACAGCATGATTAAAGAGTCCAGTAAATCAAAACCTCCCACCCAAATACTCAGTAAAATTATCTACGCTACAGTATTAATAGCTGTCATGGTACCAGTGGGTTGGTAAGAAATTCTATTTTGAACCATTAATTAAAAAAACCAAACCAAACCAAAACAAAGCTGGAACTAACTAGAATGTGTAGTTGAGCAAGTGAAAGTCAAATCAATTTGACTGGATCTTTTTAAAAACAGATTTCGCTTGGTTTGTTACCATTTTAATTTTTTCCCATACTTGGTGCTAATCAGGCATGACAAATAGGCTCACCTTTGAACACACTTTGCACTAATAATGTCATAAAGTAACTCCCTTTAATTGGTACCTCAGGCCACTGTCATCAAACAAGCTCATAAAAAGAAACTAGTGACAGCTTTCACTTCTGCTGGATTTATGAAAGACTTCTCACCTATGCCCAGCCAGTGTGTGTTTACATTACTATTGTAGATTTGACCTTTGATCAAAGAACCAATACATTTTGTGTTCCACAAGGAATTTGCACCATCACTTCAATTCAGACATTTATTCTTGCAGCGCATGGCTATTGTGAAAACTTTGCACTTAGAAAACACAAAAGGCAGTCAGTTTACAGTCCAGCTTACAGTTCACTATAATGTAGTAAATAGGTTTTGGAGCCAGATACATAATTTAAAATTAATAATTTATTCCACAATTGATATTTTTTTTTCACAGATTGTATAAGCAAAGACTCTCATATGTGCTCATTATTCAAAACTATTCACCCGGTAACTTCTGTGAATAATTCTTGGTCTTGGTCCGTAGCTCATTCTCAAGGATCTCATTGTGAATATTTGATCATCGAAATTCCAGCTCAGTGACTCATCACCTAAATCATATGGTATGCTTCTGCCAGGAAGAAGGAACACAGTCCTTAATTTTCTACTTAATGATTCAGAAAGTGGTGAGCACTCGTCCTCTGAAAGTCAAGGCCCTTTATCAAATATCCAGAACTTGAGGTCTTATCTTAGTCATTGGTTTTAGAAGATGTTGGAGGTAATAACCAGTAAATGCAGATTTGAAAATCTTTTTTTTAACTATTGAATTTTAAATTAGATGCTTTGATGGATGCTCCTACTTTTATGTTCTTCTTTTCCTGCAAGTATTCCAGGCAACTAACAGATAAGAGTGAAATTATTCCAAGTGTGTTTCTGCAAAACATAGGATTTATAGCAGCAGAAATTCCTGCTAATGTCCAGTAATACATGCTCACGAATTGTATTATGAAAGTAAGAGTTTATTTTCAGCTTTACAGTATAATTCTGTCTGTCTATATTTGGGATGGTTCACGGTAGAATTCCTGATCTTGATTCATATCAAATTTCAGAGAATACTTAGATTTTAATTTCTGGATTCTACAGGCACACACTTGTCATCGTGATTCCTTTAATTTTAAAAAGCCAGAAAAAGGTTTTTATTTCAATTCTAGCTCAGCTGTGATTTCCCTCTTTAAGAACACTAATTCTTCCAATGATAATTTGTTTTGTGATGTAAATTTTGTGTGAACTGCATTTTGCCCGCACCAGTGCTTTCTCTTAGTAATGAATATTATTAAACTAGAAATAGATTTATTAGGTTTAAATGAAGGTGGTTTATTTTATCTGTCCATAATGCCTTGGTATTGGATCAATTTGCCCTCTTTCAAACAACTTTATTTCAGAGGTTTTCAGTACAGCATAGCATTTAGAATGAACAAATTCAGCAATCAGTGATATTTATGGTTCATAGAAATGTGCATTAAGAGTTAACTGTGTGTTTGGAGTATAAATGTGCATCAGTTTATAATTTGCTCTATACCCAGGCCTTTATAGTTGACTTTCCTGTGTTTCAGGCTCTCAGGGTTGACAGGGACCTAAGTTAGTACACGATGAGCGATATCAGAAAGGAATTAATGATTCTCACAATCCTAGTTCTTCCTCTTTTCCCTCCTTGTTATAGCAGTGAGAAAGTTATTTCAGTATTTTCTAATTTACCTATCCATCTGCCCTTCTCTTGACAGTCTGTATAGATCAGTTCAACTTTGGTGATACATAAGTTGTCACTCTATTAACCTCTTTAAGAGAAGACACTCCCTGTCAAATGCATAAATGTACTATCAAAATGACAGGGGTTGGATATTGTACTGAATGTTGTTTATAGCATTTTATTCCCCATCAGTGACTTCTGTTTTATAAACTACCTGAAGCTGCTGTATATTCTTATTTACTGTATGGGTAAACTGTACATCCCTCAAATTTAGACCTAATTTTAAGCAGAATACTTAGCTATCATAAAACTGTGCTAATGAATTAAAGCATTTTAGACATGCTTTGCAGTCATGTAAAAACATTTATCAACTCATTATGAGGAACATGTATATTTGAATAGATATATTTGGAACATTCTGCAGCCCAAAGTGTTCAAGAAGAATAATATTAAAAGATTTTGCTCCAGTTTGAAACATTTCTAGTTGGATTTTAATGGTGTTTGGAGAAAAGGTGACATAGTGACTTTAAATGAATGTTGTAAAAATAGCTTGTAAGTTACTAGATATTCAACATTAGTATAGGTTTTATTATTCTTTTTTTCCCTGTGGGTAAAACTTTTATGTAAAATGCTATCACTTGCATAGTTTATACTTGATAAAAGTTTCAAGCAATACTTCTCCATTTTTGGGCTGTGTGCAAAAATTTGCAAACCAGTCAGGTACTGATACTAGATATGGCAGTAGACACGTTTGGGAAAAAACCCTCTCAATAATGCCACAAAATATTATTTCCTATGTGCTCTGAGGTTTCAAAATTCAGCCTTCCAAATATGTGAAAAGTCAGTATGGAATAGAAATATCTAGTTTTTCATACTGAAAAATTCAAAATATGCAGTTAAATAACAGTTGCCTTTAGCTAGATGAATTCATTTGAATAAGTTCTTTCTCAGATCCAGTAATTCCCAAGCGGGGTTTTTGGTCTGTTTGATTTATGATAGATTTAGTAAAAAGACTGGAATAGCTTAAGAAATTCTGTCTTCCTTTTTCTAATAAATTTCCTTGTTCAGTGTTAGACGAGATTGACTATTTTCTGTTGATCAGCACTGTTTTCAAACATGGGGCCTGTCCTCACCTTCTAGCAAATAGATAAGAGCCAGTGAGGGGAGGATGGTGCAAAGCTTCTGCTTTGGATTAGGGAAGAGGAAGATTAGAATGAACAAAATTTAAGTTTAAATTCTCATCACAGGAAGCAGTAACAGTACCTATCAATATACAAGGTGTATGGCAGCAGCTTGAAAGTGACCTCAGTGGTTACTTCCATTTGCAAATTTCATTTACAGTGCAGGGCTTCTTTCTAGAGAAAGAGAGGACGGGAAGGGACTGCTAAACATGAAGAAAAAGGCACTAACTTCCTGCAAAGCCACCAGACTGGAAAAGAGGTAATTTTTCCTGAATCTATCCTGCTTCACTAAACCAAATGGCTTGAAAAGGTACATTGTACTCTGGCGTTTCCCTGTTCTAATTTATTCAGTTGACATTGGAAATATGATAAAGAAACCAGTCAAGGATGCCTTACTTTGTAAACAATGCAATAACAAAGGGCCGTTAAGGATTTAGAATTAGAAGGTAGTGCACTAGTTTCTCGTCTCAATTAACAGGCGCAGTTCCTACAGTCAAATCTCAGTCTTTATTAGATACGCGAAGAACTAAATTTGTGCTGGTTTAAAGGATTTCTCTAAACTGCTCCAGGTGAAAAGAGATGTTCTAAAGTTAGTATATTAAAAACCTGTTTTTCAGATATAATTCAGTAGAGATTTATCATGAATGTAGGATATTTTGGGTGTGAAGTTAAATCAAGGTAAAATCTTTCCCATTTCCTCCCCTTATTGAGTCTTTCCAGAATCAGTTTTTCTGCTGGGGCAGATGGCTGCTTAACTGCAGGGCCGACGCAGCTTCAGGTCACAAGGGGAAAGATTTTTGGAGGAAAAAAGCACCAAACAGATGGCGAGCATTTAAAAAAAAATACTTTCCAACCTCCTGATGTGTCTGCAGGACAGCAACAGAGAAAGAGGTAGGTATGGTTGGGGCTGGCCTTACTCCTCTTACTGGGGAGGAAGGAGTTTGTACAATGGTTCATGGGATTCCATCCTTCCCTCTTTTATGGTAGTGTACAACTACAGGTGTGGCTTGTGCAGCCTTAGTAGCTGCAAAAACTACCTGAAGGAGAAATTCCTTTCTTCCAAAGCTAATGCGATCTAGTTTTCAGGTGGTGTCCAGAAAAAGAATATTTGCCCTTTGATGTTTTTAATTAGACGTACTTAGAGTAATGCTTTCAAACTCCTTAATTGTAAGAATTCCCACCTTAAGTATCTAAAAATTGTTTGCCTTTGATGAATACAAATATGATAAAACACTTAAAAGTATGTTAGCATTCAGAACTGCCATAAACTTGCTTAAATACTGTTTGTAGTGAATATGAATAATTTTTAATATATCTAAATTTATAGTGTGCTTTTTAAAAAGGTGGTCTCAGTATAGTCTCCACATAATAGTTTAAGCACATTCTGCATCCCCATGCTTGTTCATACAAGTAGCAGAATTTACACAATTAAACCCATTTATTCCAGTGCAGTACCGTGGGAGTGCTGTATCAAAAATAATACTTCATATCCATTATTTATAAGTAAATTTTTTGCCTTTTCTGTATTTGTGCTGTGTCATAAAAAAACTCAAAATACAGCTCCAAGTGCACATAATTCAACACTGAAATAAAACCTCATTATTAAAAATGTTTTGTTTTTCTTTTTTTTCCCCTCCTGCTAATGACAGATGCTTTGGATTGTTTTTCTTGTTTTCCATCTTTGGTTGCGGATACCTATGTTGAGGGAAGTGCCTTTGCCCAAAACTTAACTCTTTTATTTCTGAATATGTTTCTAGGTTTATGAAAAATACATGTTTAAAAAAAAAAACCCAGACAAAACACCAAAACCCCTCAGAGTAAGCAAAATAATTGCCAGTAACTTGTCGGGATTTTTTTTTTTTAAATCTGCAACCCCAATAATCAGTAATGAAGGAACAGTTTTAAGAGGGTTTAGTGTTTTTACTCAAAGCTTGTAGAAATTATTACCTTTGTCTCCGCAAGTGTCAAAACATTAATTTGTGTCAAGAACATATGCTTTCAGTACTTAAAACAAGCTTGTTTTTGTGCTGTTGCTCTGCCTTGTTAGTTCTTACACTTCGATTGTCTGGAAAGGTTGCCCCTCTCTACTACACAAAAAAAGGGCCAGGCATAATTTCACCACTGATTGAATGCATGTAGCGAACAGTCATTCCTTGCGGAGAAAGGCTGAGCCTCCTGCCATTGTTCTCTTGACAAATAGTGAGTGTCCTCCCTTTCCACTGTCTGACCTTGACTAATTGTGTAGAATTGGTGCAGCTGTCCCTGGCTCATTCAGTGCTGCAACACAGGGGCATGTAAGAAACTTTAAGCTGCCATCATAAAACTCCAGTTTGAGGACTTCATCACAATGCGCGGTGCTCACTTTTTTTGTTGTATACTGTTTAGTTTGTTGCTGTTCACTTCCTCCGATGGCTCGTTCTATAGTCACTCTGTGTTTTCTTCTCACTTGCTTTTTTATATATTTCAGAAATCTGTAGAGAGTGGTAAGAGAGTATTTCTAAAATAGCTAGATAAAGTCACCTGGAAAAATACTTATAAAACGATCAGTTAAAAAATGATATGGGAAATTAAGCTTATCTAGAAAGTGAGAGCAAAAGCATGTTTGTACTTTTCTTTTTCCTCATTACTGGCACAATCTATTGTTGGAAATTCTTTTGATAGAAAACTTCAGTATATTAACTTGGAAACTGAAGAATAGAATCAGAAAAAGAAGTACCATGTGCATATTAATACAGGGATAAAATTTTCTGTTGCTGCTTTTAAATATTAACCCTAAATGAATGTTTTAATTGTGTGTACCAAAGCAAGCAAAGTATTTTTCCTGTACAGGTAATTTTTCATAATACAGGTAGTGGTTAAATACATATTAATGATAATATAATATATAGATAATGTAACCTGGAAATTTTACTAGAAATCTCTTGAGAATTTTTCTTATTTTATTTGCTCAATTAGGGTGAAAATTTGCCTTGTGGAGAGGGAAAATTCAGTGTGTCTACACCACTTTTAAGTTACACTTAGCTTTTAGTGTTAGGGTTAAATGGACTTGTGTTTGAATGGTAAACAGGTCTTGTATTTGGGTAAGTTCCATTCATATAGAAAGAACGATTGGCTTGCTTTATTTAAGGTTGAACTTAGTTCAGTGAGGTTCAGTTTGTCATCTACCGTGCCTTTTTCAGTCACGCTGCTTCTCAATGACACATTCTTTTGACAGAATAAGCAGATTTCTATAAAAACATACAAAAATGAAGGGCCTTATTTGTCTACCCAACCTATATTGTAAGTCTCTCCAGAATAAAGAGAACTTCTGGGTCCTTGGATTGTGTTCCTGCCAACAGGATGAGTGTTCAAGTTAGGCACATGAAATAAATTAAGAAAACCAAATAAAACCTCCACAAGAAGTATCTGCAGAAACACAAGTCTCAGATTAGGTGGCAAAATACTTATTGAAGGAATGCAAGCAGTAGATGAATTTTCAGAAGTGATGAGTATTTGGTGGCTTATATTGACCTGGACATGTCTAAGTCAGACAAGGTTGGCAATATAACACTTTACCCCATGGACTATTTTCCTGGATCTGCTCCAGGGAGTGTGACTTGCCACAGTGAGTAGGAGGACTTATATAATTGTATTCATGAGATCTTTCTTCCACAAATACTCTGCTGTTGTTACCCATGTTGACAGGCAAATCAGGTGTTCTGCTTGACATGTTGCTTACTGCAAGGAAAGAGTGGCAACGTGTGGCCTGAAGTACTGCAGACAGACATTTCAAATATGATTGTTTTGAGTTCCTGGTATTGCAATATGTTAACAAACAGAATTCTCTTTAAAAAAAACTCCCCCCTGTCCCTGCTACTCAAACCTGTGCTGAGAAAGCATTTAGTGCCAGCTTGTGACCTGTTTGAAACATTTCCAGTGAAATTAAAATTTAGAAAATGTGTTGATTGGCTAAAAAGTCCGCCTGAATTAGACTTGGTAGTCTCACAGCGATGTTGCTCAACTGTGATGCGCAAGTCCCTCCTTGGTTTGACCTGAAGGCACATGATGGCCACTTCTCCCCTCTCACCCTTACAAGAGCTTTCTGACAGACCTTGATCTCTCTCTAACTTCTTCTGTAATGGAGATAACCTCATGTTACCTGACAGCCTATTTTTGACGTCTGAAAATTATTAGCTCTTGTTTGAAACTTGGAGCAAGCCATACTGAGAAGTACCTTGCTAGATGTTGAAGGTTGTAGAGTCGTATTTTAATAGCTCATATGTAGAAAATGAAGCTTGCTCTAATTCGTATAATAGCAACAAAGTAAAATACATATAAAGATAATTGTTATTATTAATGACTATCTATGGTATCCCTTAAGAGCAGTCATGACATCAGGGTCCTGGTGTACCCATGCTGCTGGAGGTGAACTGACCACCTAGGGCCACACTGAGAAGTGGAGCCCAACTTCTCGGACTCCCACCTACCTTTCTAATAGGCAGATGAACGGTGTGGCCCTGGTTGTAGATCCATGCTATGTAGTCCTTCAGCAACAATGCCAGTTTAAGTCCTACTTGAAGCTGCAGGTTTTTGTTTTTGCACAGCAGTGTGCTGCCTTCCTGCTTGTGCCAGCACAGATGTTGCAGGCAGTGAGCTGGCTCAGGGACACATCAGAAGCCAGTCAGTGAGGCTTACGCTTATTCTTCTCCCATTTTATAGGGAGTTAAAGAAGATAAAAGGCTGGAATATGCTCAAAGACAAGGGGTATTTTCAACCCTGGTCACACTGACAGTCTGGCAATTGCAAAGGCGCTGCTGAGGCATGTGAGTGTGTTGCACGTGGATAGTAATTAAAAGGTGTTTTGAAAAAGAAACCTTTAATCTGACTTTGTTGCCAAGCTCTTTGTTCTGTGGAAATGCACACACTGGATGGTTTTAACTGTTGGTGTTTTAGATTTTCTATTGCGTGGTGCCTGTCTTCAAGTCCTGTGTTGATCTTGATTTCAGGCACAAAGGAGCAAGCTTATTCTCTGGAGCGGGTGTGAAGGGATGAAACAGAGAGCTTACCAGTTTTTTTACCTTTTCCACTTCTGTCCGCCCAGCAGCAAACTAACATTTTTGGGAAAAACAAGGAAGCAGAGTGATAGTATGTCAGGGTTGTGTTTAGGTATGCCTTTGCACACTTCTCAGCTGTGCCCGACAGTGTAGTACTGGCTGAGTGGCATCTGATTCAGGCTCTCCTACTTTGTTTCTCAGCAGTCTTAGAGATGTAAACCATCAAATGGGGTTTGCTGGCTTGTGGCTGGGAAAAAGGACTCCTTGAGATGCTTATCTCTTTTTTTCTCCATAGAGCATATGGAAGCTTAAGAGAAGTAGTGCTTCCAAGAAAACTTGCAGGTCTGAAATAAGTGGAACAAGAACACAGAGGAAGAGACAGTGTAGCCATGTATTCAAGAGAAGATGGGATAGGGATGGCTTTTGAATATGTGCAGGTAGGATCTTTCTTTCTCCAGTGTCTCTTCTGCTCCTTTTCCCTTGGGTATCTATTCACTAGTTCTTTTTATTCCTTCCTTTTCTGATTTCCCCTGCCAGCCCCAGTCAAAGGGGTCAGCGAGTCCTGTTTCAGCTTCTCTAAACTCTCCCTGCCAAAGGAGGGAAGAGAGAATCACTGGAGACCTAAATCAGAGCATCAGTGAATGCAGGTTGTGGGCAACGGTGGAACAGCTACCATGTTTTACAGCCTGGCACAATGTAAATAAAAATGTGTAATGCTTTTAAAAAAATAAAACCAATTTAAATACAGGTTTTCTATTGCATGACTCGGAGAAGGTGTTTATCATACTAGTAACTCACCTTCTTCTGGTTCTGAGTGCCTGGCTTCACTCCTCGGGAGTCTGGAGCACGGCTGCAATCTTTGTGTAGCAGGCCTTCAGATGGGCTCCCCAAACTCTCTAGTTATGCTTGGAAGTATTGGTGGACAATATTCCACGGGTGAATTCTGATTCATCCTCAGTGGGTTGAATAACCTTCCTGAATGCTGACTGTCTGCCATACCTATGCATCTCTATGTTTGAAAGAAAACCCAGCCAGAATGGCTTTCAGAACACAGCACAGAAGTTGCAAACTGAAGAGCTTAATTTTTTATTTAGGAATGAACACTGGCATTAATTAGTTAGGCCCTGAATAAAATAACAGGTTTTGTGAGCTTATTGTGCATCTGGGCACATCTAAACTCTCCTATCCTAAGTGTTTCAGAGTAGCTTTATTTATCAAGCAGAAGTAAAAATCAGGAAGATCACATTTTTTCTTGGCATTATACTGCCTGCAGTATTTATGGCATCCCATGCACAAAGACAGATACGCATACAAAAGTAGGGATAACATGCAAAGGATTACAGAAGAGCTAGCTAAACTATTTGATTTTCATATGTACAGGCACATGACAGGACATGACTTTAGTACAATGAATCTGTTCCTTAAAATCCTATGCACCATATTAACTAGAAATTCAAATAAAGCCTTGCCTTTGCTTTCAAATAGAAGAGGGATTGGCATATTTAGATTTAATGCTTCTAAGTTCTCTTCAGGAAAACAAAGCATCAAACAGGGTTGGAGTGCAGTTTTCTGAGTAGGAAGACAGTGCTGCTCAGAGACAGAAGACAAATTGTTATGTGTCTGATTTCTGCAAATCTTGCTTCACAGGAATTGTAAAAGCCAAGTGCTGAGGAAGACATGCAAGGGTTAATATGATTTCCATTCCAGCGAGTTTTGCTTGCCATTATTTTCTTTTTCTTTTCTCCCTTTTAACTGATTCATAGCATAAAATCTTCCTGGACACCTAATTATCAAGCCAGCTCACAGTCACAGCTGTCTGCTTGGAGAACCTATTAGATGCAGCAGTTGAAGCCTCCATAATTCCCCAAACTTCCCGGTTGTGAATATTAAGAAAAGATTTTTACATGTCATATGCAATTCGGAGGTGGTGTGAATGGCGTTGGAAATGACGAGCTCTGAATGCTTGTCCATCACTCCATTCACTGGTTACAGGTGGTCTCATTTTCCACTTTCAGATATCGGCTAGCTATGACAGCAGGCACTTAATTTGCATGTTCGACAGACAACAAACGGCCCTGTGCATGTCAAAATAGGTGGTGATGCGTGACAGTTCCTACACAATACTGTCTCCTCTTTGCTTGACCTTTGACCTCTCTGCATGTCTTCTTTCACAATCAGAAAAAAATGCACTCTTCGGCTTTGGAATAAATTTGATACCAAATTGATTATTTTCCTTTCTTCTTTTTATTCTTCTTTTTCCTCCTCCTCCACTTTTAAAGTATGCATGCATCCAGGCTTTCATCTTAACGGCTACAAAACTCTGCCAGAAGAGTCTCATAAAATTTAAAAATAGGTAAGCAGTGAGGACAGGAAGCCTCCTTGTTAAAATTCATTGTAGTTAAATTGCTTGAAAGTTCTTTGTAAATGCAAATGTAACCTTTAAAAGAGACCTTAAGTTGGGTTAATATTTGTTAAAAATAAAATTAAGTTTTTAAAAAAAATCACAGAAGTGCTTTATGTTCATTTTTCCTCGGGCCTTATATCCATCTTTATATTTGCAAGTTGAGTAGTTAAGTACGGATTTCATCAAGACATTCCTCCAGTGTTTTTATGGCTGCTGTGACTTGTACTAATGTTTAGTAACAAGAATCAGTCTTTTAGCATCATTAGAAGCACACTTAAAGTTTACAGTTTTATTTAATTCAAAATGCTGAGAAGTGATTAAAGTGCAAAAATGTTTGAATGATGGCAGGTCTGTGCAGTTTATTGGGTTATTCAGCGTTTGGTTCCTGGGGATTGCAGCTTATTGTGTGTGCTGCCTCCTGGTTAAATCATATCAAAGGGAAAACTAAGACGAGCTGGATTCAAGCACAGCTCAGCATTGCAGAGTTCACCCAAGCACCTGAATTTTAATTCCAAAGATACAACGTTCCCCCTTGTCTAACCAAGAATGACCATAATCCTCTCACAGATCTTATCTGAGCTGCAGCTCTTGTTTTAATTAAGAATTAAAGCATGACAGCAGATAATCACACCTCTGGGTTGTTACAAGATTTGAGATGTGGTTGCGTACCCAATACCCAAGGGTGTGATTATTCTGTGATAACCCCACCCCTACCGAGTCATCCTGTCCAGGGCCTCAGTAATGGGCAAAGCGCATTGCTGTTGGCTTCAAACATTGGGCTGGAACAGCAATGCACAGTGGGCTGATCATAGGCAATAATGCACCAGCATATCTTTTCTGTTGTTTTTTAATACAGCTCACCTTTTTCCTTAGGCTTTTTAGACCATTAGAAGACTTGGCAAGTTGTAGGCGTTTCCCGCCCCCCCCCCCCAAAGTAAAATCTCCTTCATGAAGCAGCACCTGATGAAATTTGACGGATATGGAACTTCAGTGTTAATTTAAGATATGAGATGGTCTCTCTGATGTTTAGCTGAAGTGTTTACAGCGTTACCTTGGTGAGCTTGTTCTGACTTTCTTGTTGTTCTACAATACCTCGCTGCGAGTTTGAACGGTGGCTGAAGCCAGCGGACCAGATCTGGCTCCTCAGGAGCACTGAAATGTTTGAACATAATTGATCAATTAAGAGCTCAGATTCATAAATGCAATTTACATATGAAGTTAGTTCTATACAGCAGGACAATTCTTGTACCAAAATCCATTCGTATTGCTAGCATCAATCATGCTATTGACAGGTGGACTCTCAGAGCCATGTTTTAGGTATCGACTCACCTAAACCCTAGTTGTGTAAGGGATGGGGAAGGAAGGAACTGCTGCTGAGAAATGAGGCAGTCCCAGCTTTTAGCTCCAAGCGGTGCTGGGACAGAGCTGCAACAGAGCAGCTGCTCTGTGTGGTTCAGTCAGTGTCTACAAATGCTGGTTTCTTTTCAATGGGAAAGTTTGTCAGGAAGAGCAAAATGAAAGGGAAGGTAGGATGGCCATATCTCCTGTCAGTCAGATTGTCTGCTAACAGCTCAGGAAGGCATTTTAATCTTTACCTTGCCTCTGTCCACTGGCATTAGCAAAGATGCCGACTGAAGGAACAACTGTTTTGCTTTGAGGGAAACAGTTGTTCAATCTGGGCTACTCTTCAACAACACTAAAGAGTTGACTGAACTGCTAGCTCTGCTCTAGCCCAGGCAGAGACTTATTTCTGAGGGTAGATCTTAGACTTTGAGATCAGATGACCAGTGAGACTGCAGTAATTTATGATGGGGGAAGTTTTGTGGAGGAACCAGGTCCAAGGCACCCGGAGTAGCTTGCTCTGCTGGTCACTGTAGGAATAGAAAAGCTTGAATTACAGTAGAGTTGAATGTAAGCTCTCACTTTCAAATCTTTTGTATAAATTTTATTCTTTGTATGTCAAGGCATTGTTAAATAATAAGGTGGTTTATCTGACGTATTTACTGCTGATCATGGATTTTTGAACAGAAATTTCATAAGTGCCAATATCAGCTTAACAGGCTGTACAAGAGCAGCTGATGCACAGGATATTGTAGACTGAGGCGGAGCAGAATTATCTGCCTGTGTGGACATAAGCCAGCAGCCGTTAGTCTCTCAGTGGGGCTTACCAACTGAGGCTCAGTGCCCTGCTAATGGCTATCCAGCTTCTGGATCTGACTTGTTTGTGTCCAGCCAGCTCAGAGCGCAGGCAGAGGAGGGAGGCAAGCACATGCTGTGCAGTGGTCCATCCAAAGTGGATAGATTAGAGAATTATATCCTTGGAGAGGGCAAGGTGTATTCAGAGAAATAAGGAAGGGAAGAGGGATGCACCTAGCCTTGTAACCATGACAGATAGCTTATTTTTCTCCCCCTCCCCCCCTCCCCCATAGTAACCCAGCCAAAGGTGAATTAGGTGGAGCATCAGTGATGAAATAAAACCTACAGTGATGTGCAAAGAGCCTGTGCTCTGTCAGTTGTGTTATCTTATGCATTTGCTTTGGCATGCATCCTGAGGTGCTCTGGACGGGTAGTCTGCCTTCCCAGTAGAAATTCACACCTGTATTCAGTGAGAATTCATAATGAAATGTCAAAGCCTGAGTGAAGTCCCAAAGAAGAGGGGAATAGCTTTTCCAGAAATTCCTTCCAAAGTGGTGTGATGACCAGCTTCTTTGTTTATGAAATTGTATTTCTTCCTTGATTTTTGTGAATAAAGAGGGATGCAGGCCCGACACTCAGCTATCCAGCCCTTACTTGGGTGACCATTGCTTGCAGATCTGCCTTTATCTATAATTTCCAGGCTTGTCATTTCTCAGCCTTGCTTGGGAATATCTCACTCATGAAGGCCCAGGTTTTTAAAGCTTTTTAGCATTGGAGCCCTGGTGAGTTGTGCAAGACTTTCTGGATGTCTGAGGCTGTAAGGTAATGAATTTTTCAGAACTATGGGGGACTTAGGCCTTATTACTTTAAATGGAAGCAAAGCTGACAAGATAAACTTACTGTTGTTAATTCAATTAGTAGAAAGTGATACATTAAAGCAATAGGAATCAAGATTAGTCTAGTTTATTTTCTCCTCAGATCTCAGGACTGTGGACATAAGGCTTAAAAGTTCTTAGTAATCTTTCTGTTACAAAAAGACACCTTATTGCAATGCTGTATTTGTTACCACCTAGTGCACTGAGATACAGCATGTAGTAGCGTTCTATTGCTCCTGAATGTATATGTATGTGATTGCTTTTTGTTGTGCAGCTTTGATGCTCATTAAAAGAGGGTAAATTTTATGGTCTGCTTACTACAGATATTTTTTTTTTTCTTTCTAGTGTAAATAAAGAGGAAAGGAAAACAGTGTGACAATTGCTGTTGGATCCATGGGTGACATATAGTTCCATCTACCTGTCTTCCTCCTTTCAATTCAAGGATGATACCAATTCATGATTGCTAAAAGCTCATTAAAATGTCTTTTGGCCGAAGTTTGACATCTTTATTTTTGATATCTTTTTAATTGTAATTGAATAGTAAATTTAAATTAGTAAATAGTAAATTTACAATTTACTTACATACTAAATAAATTTACAGTGCACATACTCTTCAACATGAAAGAGGACTAAAACAAGAGAGGTAACAACGATAGCATCCAAAAAGGATTAAAAAAAAGGGTTTGTTTTTATTCTATTTGGTGAAAGCTGACAAAACACAATTGTAACGCAACTGCATCTTGTTTCAGGTTAGACTCTATGTTCCCTTTTCTGAGATCTGGAGTAGGCAGTGTCTGTCCAGCACCTAGCTCAATGGAGCCCAAGATCTTGAAAAACTTTTCACCAGTGAGAAAAGTCCCAAAAGTTTCAACTTGCCCTCAAAAACTGGCCTAAAGCATATTGCTGTATCAAAAGGAAAGACTGGGTTTTTTTAGTTGCTCTAGCATAGTTGAGGTTTATTTTCACTTGTTAAAATGATAAGATCATCTCGACTTGTCTTTATTTGTACATATGGCGTGAATGAAGGAAGTACTTCTGTTCCTCTTTCTTCTCTTCTCAAAGTGTTTGACATAGAAGCCCTGGAGTGTCATGCTCAGGATACCAAATCTACTGTGTAACAGTTTTGGGAAACTGAACAAGATCTAGAATTTGAGTAAGAAAACTGTACTGTGCATGGGTGGGACTTATCTAACACATTTTAAAGTCCTGTGTCAAATTTAAGTTCATTAAGCACCTTCTGTAATCAGGAGATAGAGTGTGATTTGTTTCAGGAAAGGGTCAAAGATACCTGAGATAAATCTACCACTGCCTAGTGAGGAAGTGTAGACCACTGTCTCAGACTAGATGCAAAACATTCAGATGGATGTTAGGTCATACAAGTTCTCTTGCACATATTTATTTTCAGTGTGAACAATTGGTACTACTCTGTAACAAGAAAGTCCTGAACAGAGTATGTGACATAGTTTGTGATCATGGAATCACAATAATTTGTTGGGCTCCTATGGCTTAGGTTAGAGACTTACGTGAGGGGCATGGGAGATGCAATCACAAAATGGTTGGGAAAGGGCAAGCAACACACTGTTGTAAGTTGCATTGTTAAAACATACCTTCTAGGGTTGTTATGATGTCAGAAAGTCTGATGATGTCCTTATTGTAATTCCCAAAGGAGATGGAGACAAAGGACTTCTCCCTTTTTGGGTATGCTCCTTCTTTTGTGAATAGAAAAAGATGCAAGTTTTGCAGGTTGCTCTTCCCAACTTGATGTGTAGCTTTATCACTGTTTATCCTGAAGCACTGTGTCTGGCTAACTGAGTTAACAATATGTAACTGTAAGAGCCTTTCACCAGGGCAGTGGTTCATACACATGAGCAATAAAGTCAGCTCCCGGATCAGCCCAGTTCAGTGGAGCACTTCTGAACCTTCACCTAAAAAGCACCATGAGTTTCACCAATGGCCTTGACAATTTGGGGTTTCTTTTTGTTTGTTTGCTTGCTTGCTTTTTGAAGCAGGACTCCCCTACTCATTTTGACAGTACATTTAAATTATGGCAGCCCTAGAGCTGGTCCAAACTTATTTGCAGATATTCTGCTTTTTCTTTGTTTACTGTTTCTTGACTGTTGATGTTTCAGCTGTCAGCATGCACATAGCATGAATATATTTTTGTTTTTAAAAATTTGAAAGGGAGATAGAAGACTACTTCTGACTTTATTTTTTTTGTCTTCAGTGTGATATGTGATGACAAGTAGATCATGTAAAAGTCAATCTGTGGTCATCCACATTTAAAACTCAAAACTTTACAGCTTCATATTGGAGGAGACCACGATAATCCTCCTGAAATGATCTTTAAATGTAATACACTCTATGTATGAACTTTCAGGAGTTCTCTTCTGTGAGTATACCATTGCAGCATATTTTCCATTTGCATGTGGTCATAGAATAGTAGAAAATTGTTGTATATAAACATAAGCACTGGGGCTACCCACTCTTAATCCTTTTGCAAGACACATACAACCTTTGTGCTTTAGGGACGGCAGTGATTCTAGTTGTGCTCCATTGCTGTATGAAGTCTTAAAAGGGAATTAGAGAAGGGGACTTGGCCTAGAGCACTGCCCCCTTTGCTCCAGTTAGGACCATAGGTTGTAACTGAGCCATTATGATTGAAAAGACAGCATGACACTTCTTTTTATCTCCTTTGCCTCTTAATATCTTTTTGTAAGGGAGACAGAAAAAAAATCTTCTGTGTCTGTGAACAGCTAGTTCTCACTAAATCTATACTATGATATTGCTAAGTTTTGTACTAATTTATATCACATCAACCCAGTTGGTTTTGATAGGGAGACAATTTGTTTCAACCAAGGTATGTCCTACAGGGAAGTGGAAAACATTCAAGTCTGTTCTTTAGTACATGAATATTAGTAACTCTATACTACTAGTAGTGACTATACTATTGCTGTTGCTATTGCTATTGCTATTGCTATACTACTAGTGACTATACTAGTGACATGACTATAGTGACTCTACTCCCTAAATTTGGTCACCCATTGTCATGGTTTAACCCCAGCCAGCAACTAAGCCCCACACAGCCGCTCGTTCACTCCCCCCCGGTGGGATGGGGGAGAGAATCAGAAGGGTGAAAGTGAGAAAACTTGTGGGTTGAGATAAAGACAGTTTAATAGGGAAAGCAAAAGCCATGCATGCAAGCAAAGCAAAACAAGGAATTCATTCACCACTTCCCATCGGCAGGCAGGTGTTCAGCCATCTCCAGGAAAGCAGGGCTCCATCATGCGTAACGGTTACTTGGGAAGACAATCGCCATCACTCTAAATGTCCCCCCCCCTTCCTTCTTCTTCCCCCAGCTTTATATGCTGAGCCTGACTCCATATGGTATGGAATATCCCTTTGGTCAGTTGGGGTCAGCTGTCCTGGCTGTGTCCCCTCCCAACTTCTTGTGCACCCCCAGCCTCCTCGCTGGTGGGGTGGTGTGAGAAGCAGAAAAAGCCTTGACTCTGTGTAAGCACTGCTCAGCAATAACGAAAACATCCCTGTATTATCAACACTGTTTTCAGCACAAATCCAAAACATAGCCCATACTAGCTACTGTGAAGAAAACTAACTCTATCCCAGCCAGAACCAGCACACCCATTTGATAAACTTTGCACAGAAATTGAGAGCATGTGGTCTCTTAAAAAAAAAAAAAATTAAAAAAAGGTCTCTTTCTCATATTCAGTGCTCTAAAATGTACACTTGGAAATTACAGCCACTTTTTAAAAAATCTTGCCGTTACTACCTTCCCTGACACATTTCACTATGGAATGTTACTCAATGAGTTTAATGGGTCTTTCATTTAGACTTAAGATTGCTATCTAAAAAGAGAAGCTGATTTTTATACAAAATTTTTTACTTGTAATTTGACCAATTCTTCCCTGAATTTCTAAAATTTGAAAAAAAAAAGTACACATTTCCCAGTTTCAGTGGAAAAAAAAGGAGAAACTGAGACATTTTAAGTTTTTCCTTTTTTCTTTTTTTTTTTTGAGAGATCTTTTTGTACATTTATGAACTACTTTGAATAAACTAAAGCCTATTTTCCTATTGACCCCAGTAGGGCAAAACCTTACTTCTTATGTTTTACGTCTCATTTTCAGCCTAGCCCAGAATCAGTGAAAGCAATCATAAGCCACATCATAAAAACTATTTCTCGTCTAGCTTGTAATGAAGGGCATGAACAAGTGGAGAATTTTCCAAAAGGAACAGGTTTATATAAAATCTACATCCTTATTTGCAAATCTGATCAGGTAGAACGAAGGTGCTGATGAGCTTTATTTCCAAAGGTTACTCCTAGCCACTTCCTTCAATGCCAGGTTCAGATAGAAATCCAACCTTTCAGAGTTAATTTCTAGTTTAGTGATTTCAGGTAATCACCCAACCTTTTGACTTCATTTAGAAACTTACCTGCAATACAGTTTGTCATAGCTGGGCCCTGATTTTAGAAGAGAGTTTTCGTGATTAGAGTCTCAAGATGCTGCAAATTGGTGAGTTCTGATTTCAACTTTGCCACCTCAAAGACTATTATAGAGTCAATTCTCCTTTTCAGCAGATAGTGCTATATAATTAACTTCTTTATATCAAGACGTGGAACCATAGCTATCCAAAAGGCAATTTTTTACTGCTGACCGTTTTACATTGGTGTAAATTTTAATATGAATTAGAAGTTCCCTCCTTACCTTACATCAGCCAAGTTATGAATTTCCTTTTTTCCATAACATGTGAGACTTTACTTGTATGACCCAGGGCAGAATTTGAGCATCTGAGATCGGATCTATACACAAACTATCTGTGGCACCATGTCACCTCAGATTTATGTTTCCTCTGCTACGTGTCCACTTGTGTACAGTGTGGAGTTCTTGACATTGCCAGTAAACTCTTACTGGCACAGATGGGGCCTAAACTAGATTCCTAAATCTCTGAGGTGACCATATGGCTGATGAAAAAATCATTTACTATTTAATGATCTTCCTCATATAGCCTCTAATTATAGGAAATCTGATAAGGAAAAAATAATCAAACTAGTTGTTTAAGAGTCAAACAAAACCAGAGGAAAAAAGTCCTGCAACTCTCATCTAGAACTTCTAGTGTGATTTATTGCAATTCTCCTGAGCAGTAAAACTATATCACCAACAATTAATAGTTCTTCCATGCCTGTTTCCATCTTCTACTGCAATTCCAGGATTAATTTTGACACTCAGAAGCTGTTGTGATACAAAATGATTTTTTGTTGTATTTCATTTTTAAAAGAGTAAGTAATTTCCAAGGGGAAAGTTAAAATCTCATAATACTCTACAATGTAAATATGAAACAGAGTTCTTAAAGCACAAGATATTTCATACTGCTGGCAGCTAATTCCTGTATCATATATGAAGCAGAAAGAAACATTTTTCCTGATTCTCAGGTTTTACTTTTTTGTTTCTCTTTTATTTTCACATCAAGTGCTGCTTTTCCTGTCAGAAATTTGCTGTCTTGTTTATGGAGTGAATGCAGTAAATACATATAATTGTATCTCCCTTTCCCCCTACTGTCTCTAGCCTCCTTTCTCCAAACCAAAAAGATGCATCTTCTATTGGAAAATATCAGTCGCAAATGCTGATATTAAAGTAATAAAGATAATTGCTCTTATTTCCACTGAAAATGTTAATGAAATATCCAGAAGCTCTCAGTAGGGCTACAGTGTTCAGGGCGTTTTTAATAATTAATGGATGTGTGATAACACAGACTGTAGTGTTGCAGACATCTCCATGATCTCTGCTTATAAGAGTGTTTTCTATAGCAATACTGAAGCATTGTCATGTTGAACTCTTGGAATGATTGTAGAAATTTTTATTACATACCAAATGTAGAAACAAAAATATGAATGAAAAATTTAAAGGCAGCATAAACATGGCCCAGTCATAATTCCTACCATTTATATGTCATTGTGTTCAACAGCAGAAAAAGCAGAAGAGATGGTACGCTGTTAAACTACTCAAAATATCATAAATGTTAGTAGGTTACAAGTGCTATCCCCCATACATATTATATGATAGCTTTGTAGCCATACTTTTTTTTAATTTTTATTTGTGCTTTGTGTTTCTAATTTTTATCAGACCAAGCTGGGCCTTTTGTGTCTGCTATTAGCAAAATTCACACTGAGAATATATGGGTTTTTTTGGTATGGAGAATCTTGATTTAGGCAGAGGTGCCAGGTGAAACCACCTACAGCATTTCCTTGAAGTCAAAATGCCAAAAAACACCAGAAAGGACAAAACTCAACTGCCTTTGTTTTGTTATGACACAAATTGAAGAAGTATGTTTTGAAATAGAGGAATTCACATCTGGAGAATGGACATGGACCAGATAAAATCCCAAACCATTTCCAAAACTAGATTTTGGTGAAAAGAACAAGGAAAATCCTTGTTTTAATCCTTTTCTTTTCTGTACTTACCATCTGCAGCTTTTCCAAAGTCTTAGTTTAGGTCTTACACCTCAGGCTGAGATTGTACTGATCGTATTAAAAAGCATAAATTAAAGCAAGACCATAAACTTAGCTAATTACAAGTCCTTAAATTACTGTCAGTCTATAAAAATGTTGTGAGGACATACATAATTCTTTGTTTAGTGCTGACTTTATTAAGCCTTGATTGTAGCTACAGAATATTCAAAATGGAAGAAAATTGCAGCGCATGCATTTAAATCTATGAGATTATTTAAAAATGTTTTGTACCAAATCAGCTGTATAAGTGGCAGCATTATTTGTTACATATTTTTCAATAAATTCAGTCCTCCTTCTGTTCATGAAATTGTATTATTTGAACTGAATGGTATTTATAATATTATGCACACTAAAAATAATTTTGAATATGTTTTTGTCTGGAAGCTAAGCAGTTATAAGTTTAGAAATGACAGAATTAAAGAATGAAACTCAAAATTAGCATTTTGGATCTCAGAGCAGAGATTCAGAGGTTACAAACATGCAAATATGTGTGTCTAAATACGTGTGTAACAATAAATTGGAAGAGTTTGCTGTAAAACCATGCAAAAAGATCACTTAACGGGTAGACTGATCTTGTCTGAGATCACTAAAAATGCTAGGAATTGCCATCACAACTGAATCAATCTGCAGTTGGAAATGCGTGTGAGCTTTTACCAATAATGCTTTTTACTATTACTGGGCAATGCAGTGGTATTCTTAAACCTGTAGTGTATGAAACAGTGGGATTAGGTGTAGAATTTAGCACCCACTGGGATCTCTTCAGCAATACTCTTGACCAGTAACTGGGGAGATGGGCTGAAGGGGTTTTATCTTAGAAAACACTTTTATTTTTTTCAGACAAGTGATGTGTCACCTGGAGAGTGTGTGTGTGTGGGGAACGCCAGGATGGGATGGGAGAGGAGTTCAAGTAGTTACCACGATGTGAAAACAAGAAGTTACCAAGTATTTGCAGCCTGGACTCCAGCAGGTACTTCCAGACACCTGGCGGGAGACTGAGCTATTATATTTGTCTTGTTAGCTCCTGGAGTGAAAAGAGGCCAGATAAGTTCTGGAGGCCAAATAGTTCTCAGCAATTTACGTGGCAACTCCTGTGTCTCAAGTGAAAATAACCTCAGGCTTGCTTTCCATTTCCGTGTCACGTTGTTACCTGTGTTTTGATTGAAGTAAACAAGGCTGAAATCTGAAGTATCAGAAGGTGCAACACATTAGGGCTTTGCTCTTCCCAATATATTTTTATCAGGCGATCTTTATCGTTTCTCATCTCCTGAACCACTCCCTTGTAGGAGCTGGTTACCCGCTGTTGTTTCCCAGGGGTAGTTGTGGTTTTCATTACCCTTTGTTGGATATGTCAAAACTACATAAACTTAATTTGTTTGTGCAGCTCACCTCTTAATACACCCTTTCATAAACCCAGTTAAACAAACATAATTTCAGCCTTTTGATCTTTTATCTTCTCTAATCCTAAATACTTTGTCTTCATATAAATTTGACTATAAATGGGAAGGATTTCTTTCAGTGCCTTAGTCTTGAACATCCCACTCCTTTGCTGCTGCTGTCATTCACTGTGATTTTTTTTTATTTCATTGAAGGCTATTTCATGACCACTCTGTTCTTCCTTTTTTCCTATTTGTACTTCTGTGTGCACAAATATTCAGTATTGGGTTCTGAGACAGCGCTACCTCTTAGGAACTTGCTTTTCACATTATGCTATTTCTTCTGTGCTTGAAACTCTGCAATGCAGCGCCCTGAAGGAAGGATTGTTTTCTTGTCTGCCCAGGCTCAGTGATACCCTTTTTGCTGAGAAGGTGCAATATTATATAAGAAACACATTTATTTCTCATATCTTGTATGGGATTGGGGGAGCAGGTAGCAAATGTGTACATAGTCTCTCCGATCTGCTTTGTAAGAAGCTTATTCCCTGTTTACTGTAAATTATATGAATGAGTTATCTTTGTACTAAATGAATGGTGAAGTTAACACAATACTTAAAAGATGGTTCCTAGAAACAGAAAAAAAGTTATTTTAAAGTTCTGGTGATTGTCACTTAATTGGCTATATTTGGTTAGATGCACTTAGTGATCCTCACCTATGGCTCCTGGCTGCCAAACGTACAAAGCTAGTTTTACACCAATTCACATGATAACAGCACAGAAGGTTTATCCAACAAGACCTGTTGTATTCAGGTCTTGCGCTAAATCTGACCTTCCTATCCTCAAACTGTGAACGCAGAATTTCCTGTGTAAAAGGACGAGGTGTGTGGTCCCTAGAGCAAGGCTGCCCTCATATTGGACCGAGAGCCCTCCCTAGTTCCTCAGCAGTTAGCCTCTCTGTACCTCATTTATTAATGTCTGCACAAAACTTTAGCTCTGCCAGTACGTGACTGCTAGCAAAGAAGAGAAAAGTAGAGACGCTTCAGATATCTCATTGGCATTATTAAACAACACTTGGCTATGCCTTCCTCCTTCCTGCTCCATCCAAGGCTGCCTGTCAGTGTTGTAGGAACAGTAGCTATGTTTCTGCTTTGGCGGGTGTGTTGTTGGGATGTAGCGTCCATTCAAATTGTTTCTCCCACTCCTCAGAGTCTGTTGTAACTGCACCTTGTCAGTTCTTGGATACAGCCATACACAAAGCTAGGCTCTCTGGGTAGGTAGGGCTGATTTATGATTTTGGCTTGGCTGCACATTAACAAAACTGTAGGGAAGAGGTGTATACAGCAGACTGTTGCTGTAGCCTTGTAGTTTCTTTCGCTGCATGCTCAGCTTCAGGACTGACTCTTACATGCCAGCAGTGGCTGAGAGCGCCACTTCTTAATTTTGATTCAGAGTTTTTTGTTCTGTAGAAAAGCCAGTGAGATGCATCTAGGCAAGACTTAAAAAAAAAATATCTAAAGGCTTGTTGCTTATGAATGTTTCTTATCAAAGATGTTCAGTGCAGAAGGATTTTTGTTGCAAGGATGAGGCACCTGTTTTTCTGCTGCCCTGCATTAAATCAGAGTAGTGCAGAGCTCTGTTCTGATAATGTTTTTGTGCACTGGGGTCTGATATGAAAGAAATATCACGCAACTGGACAGCTGTTTTGAGATGCCCTGCAGCACACGAATCTTGCCTTACCAGTTCTTTGCCCTTGTTGCTAATTAAGATGTTGCTGAAGAAATTCTAGAGAAATAACTCTTTGTAATAAATTATATTCTTAATTTGATCATTCTAAACCAAATGTTTCTTTATATATGTTGTATCTGCAGAAAGGAGCAATGAAATAGAGGGCATGCCAGCTAAAACAAATGAATATGGAAAAAAATAGAAAAGTACGTACAGAAAAAAGGGCTAGGTAATGCTTGCTTTTCCAGGAGAATAGAATCCTAAAGAGAAGAAAGAGAGGCATTGTAAAATGAGGATTTGTGACAACTAGCCCTGCCATCATTGTTTCTGCAGATAACAAGAATTTCAGAGGGAATGTGTGGATTGCTCAGTGTGTAGTTAGATTTGGAAGCTAGCATATGAATCAGCCCTTTTCCATTTCCATTCCATTCATCTTTCTTGCAAAAAATGATTTTTTCAGATTCCATCATGGCAGCAATGTAAAAGTTGTGTCAAATGTAGGAGGCATGTTTCTGGGAAGAATAAAGAAACAGTGCAGGGATACATTTCTAATCATTATAACTTTAGGAGGAAAAAATTAACTTAAACGCTAAATGTTGACAGCTAAAATATTGTTGTCTGCTTTCTATCCAGTTGTGCTGAGAGTGAATACAAGGAGATGAAGCTCTATTGTAAAACTAAGAAACTGTGAAACATCTTCCCCACCCCATTTCAAAGGAAACACCACATTGCCATAAATCAAAGCTGATATAAGGATATTTTGGTTGAAGATGAGGTCCTGGGAGTTGTTCGCTTGGAGATATCAAGTACCTACTGTTGATCTGATTGTTTTTCTATTTATGTTGCACAAAGAGTCATGTTTTACACTTTGTTAGTTGTGGCCTTGCACAAGAAAATGATTTGATCCTCATTTGCCATTAATTAACAGTTGTGCATATATTCCTTGAAAAGATATTTTTGTGTTTGTCGTGGTTTAACCCCAGCCAGCAACCAAGCACCACACAGCCGCCCACCCACTCCCCCCAGTGGGATGGGGAAGAGAATCAGAAGGGCAAAAGTGAGAAAACTCGTGGGTTGAGACAAAGACAGTTCAATCGGCAAAGCAAAAGCCGTGCACACAAGCAAAACAAAACAAGGAATTCATTCACCACTTCCTATCGGCAGGCAGGTGTCCAGCCATCTCCAGAAAAGCAGGGCTCCATCACACATAACAGTTACTTGGGAAGACAAACGCCATCACTCCGAACGTCCCTCTGTTTATATACTGGGCATGACGTTCCATGGAATGGAATACCCCTTTGGCTAGTTCAGGTCAGCTGCCCCGGCTATGCTCCCTCCCAGCTTCTTGCACACCTGCTTGCTGGCAGAGCATGGGAAACTGAAAAGTCCTTGGCTTAAGATAAGCGCTACTTAGCAACAACTAAAACATCAGAGTGTTATCAACATTATTCTCACACTAAATCCAAAACACAGCACTGTACCAGCTACTAAGAAGAGAGTTAACTCTGTCCCAGCTGAAACCAGGACAGTGTTAATGTATATTTTGTGTCTTTTCATTCTTTGATATTTTGTAGAATGTCAGTCTTCATTTTATTAAGCCTTAGTAGTTGCTTTGTGATGGGATTTTAGTTTTTAAAGCATCTCCTAGTAGTAGATTACTTTGCCATATTTTTAAATGCTTTTCCTTAAATGTTTACAGTTCTAAAAATATTTTGGAAGCAACTCCAGAAATGTTCCTAGGAAATGGTTTGAATGCAGTGATATCCAAAAAAATTTATTTCATTGTGTTCACTTAACAGGCTTGTATGTGTGTATAACTCGTGTGCTTAAAGTTTGGCTGTTTCCATTTCAGACCTGAAGAAGGGCTTTTGTGCTTGAAAACCTGTCTGCTTTTTCAATTGCATCAGTTAGTGCAATAAAAGAGATTAAAACAGAGCCTATGATTACTATATCCTTTACTGCAGATGATACAGAAGTGGTGAAAACCACAGGATAACTTGTTTAAAAGGAAAGCAATAAAACAAAACTACTGAATGTACTTCCAGCTTATTTTAATAGTGTGCAACAGTGGGAACAATGAAGAGGCCAGCATGATGTAATTGTAAAGCATCAATAAGTGCTTCATAAGAGTAGTAATTGACAATAGACAGTACTTCAGAAAGAGATTGTGCAAGACATTACAAAAATAAAGGCAGCTTGGAATTTTCTCACTGAAGTTTATATAGGAAGGGTTCTTTATAAAATTTGAGACTGCCTTTTAAACTTTACTCTTTTTACAGAGAACCACATCCTGAATTATCTGTACTATTTAGACACTTTCTGTATGCATTAACCATGAATTAACATCTGCTTTAATCAAAGCAGAAAACAAGAACTAGTAAGATCTCTTTGGATATAAGATCTCACTGAAAAAACTTTCTTTGACAAGTGTGCTTTCCTTAGCAATACCTGTAAATATGATGCAGACTGTATATTTCTTGCAGCATCAAACTTTCATCAAATAGATAGATTCACTTGTGTCTAATGGACATCAGAAGCAAATCAGTAGTAATACAATGCAGCAGGCGAGGTGATTCAGCAGTATTCTTGAAAACAAAGTACTCAGGACTTTTAAATCCTCAAGGCAAGTGATTTTGCCCAGCTCTATGTGGACAACATCCAGCCCTGAACTCAACTTGAGGTTTCTCAGGAGTCCAAACAGACAAATAATACTCATTATCTCTCAAAGAAAGATGTAGATTCCACCTTGAAAACATATACAGTGGGTTACAGATGTCACAGAAAACCAGATTTTTTGCAGCTTCTAGTGTACAGAAATCTGGATTTTTTTCATTGAACTGGGCCTTTAGCTAGTAAAGAAAAGCAGTTTAAAATGTACTTTGGTAGCTTTAGTATGCTCAAAATGTACACTTATTGCCATATCATATCAAACACATTTGTAGCCTCTTTCACGCTAAACTTTTCTTAATGTGCTTTACAGAAACAGATCAACATATTAAAGGGACACTGTCAAGGCTGTTAGTCCTAAAAATTGACCTACTTTGACACTGGTCCCATACTGAAGCTTTTACCTCTGAGATTTGTTCTGTGTACTTCTTCCTGGATAACTGTTCTACACAAGGGCTAGACATAAAAATATACATTCAAATTAATTTTGTATTAAAAGGGGAATTTGAGAAAAGATGGTGTTATGGGCAAAGTTTAATTTTGGGATCTTCAGCAGTGTTTTTTCTTAAGGTTCAGATGTAACTGCTGTTGCTATCAATATGAGATTTCTGAGGAGATCCCAGTGCAAATATAATGTGTGACTCAGAGGGCTGAATGTTTATGTGTTGGCAGGTTGATACATACAGAAGTGACTAAGATCTATTGAATGGCTGCGTGGAGTAAGATGTCCATTCAGACAAAAAGTTTTTTCTGATTTCTCAGACTTAATAGCCATCTTCCAAAAGATGACTTACTTGCATTTGCTTGGAGCAGGTATTCTCTGCTTTCCCACAGGTTAGGCACTATATTAGAAATGAGGTACTAATTAACCACTCAAAGGCTTGGACCTGCCAGGAGCTTAGTTTATGTGTACTGATTCAGTAAAGCATTCATGCAGCTCATTGCTTGCCAGACTGGTAAAAATAATATCACAGACTGCTGAATTTATTGCCATGACTATCTTGTTCAAATCCTAACTTTTCTCTAGTGCTTTATATTCTTAGGGAATATTCATTTAAAAAAAAAAAAAGCCATACTCTTCAGAGACAAATATCTGTAAAGGAAATGGAATAGAGTGATACCCCAGCAACTCTGGATTGAACATGAGTACCTAGCTCATACTGTTTGCTATTTTCCTCCTTACTGTCTGTTATTACATAATGACAGGTATTCTGAAGCACAGGGCAGATATACTTTTAAATACAACATGTACTGATCCAAAGTGTGGGCATCCATTTCAAAACCCAAAATTCATATTTCTATTCTGGGCAATTGTGTTACAAAAATCCAGCCCTGAGTGCATGGCTGCACATGACTGACATCTCATTCCCTCTCTATTTGTATTGGCTAGTAATATTAAGAAAAGAAATTACTCATAACTGATGTTTTCATGACAACAGACCTGATGTTTTTACAGGAAAGCTGACATCTGTAAAGTCTTGTGCCAAATCCCATGCCAAGTCTCACATTTCCCAGGAGGTGCGATCTGGCAGTAGTTTTGCTGGATCCATACCAAAGAGAGAATTTAGCATCCTCTTGCAAATAATTTGCAAGCCAATGCTACTGGAAAGCAAGTGAGCAGTACCTATTCATCTGCATTAACTGGTTTAATGTATTTAATAGAGAAACATTTTATTTCATTATTCAGTCATACTGCCTCTCTGTCACACCTGTGCAGTTAGCAGAAAGACCCACACTTTGTTTCAAAAATCTAGTTCAAAGAAATAGAACAGCATCACTATTTATTCTGCTATTGTATTTCTTCAGTGGTTCAATATCTAATAATGCTTCATGGTACTAATATTTGGGGATTTGGCTGTCATCAGAAATGAACTGCCAAGGAAGTACTTATTTTAACAGAGATAGTATATTGAGAAGGGTGTAGACTCACACTTCATTTTGTAATGTCAGAAAAATTTGCTATGTTTGATATTTTTTCTTTGCTCTCTTCTTTGGGGAATTAATTTCTACAACAAATGGACATTACAGTTGGATTTCAGAACTGATTCTGTGCAGTTTTCATGGACGCCTCTGGCTAGCTGAAGGCTGCCATCGTATAACTGTTGCTACCAGGCAGGCTACTTGGTTGGTCTTAACTCCCATTTTCCCCCTTCCCCTCAGGAAAATTCACCGAAGTTTGTATCCCTCCTGGCTAACCCTGTAGCTGTCTTAATAACCTGAAGCCTGTCCCCAGGCTAGCTGTCTTGGTGCTATCTCATCCTCTGTCTTGCAAACCCAAAAGTAGTTAATGTGACTTCAGCAGAGGGTCAGGATTATTCTGGGTCCGCTGACGACTCTTTCCTGAGTTTCTGAGCTGCTTTTGGTCCTAACACAGGGCTCCAGCAAGAGACATGCCTAATTTCCAGTAATCTCTACATGTCATTTCTGACAGCTTTTCTATGTCCATCTGGAGTGTGAATGGTTGCTTAGCACAGGGAAAGAGAAAAGTGATCAATACAGGATTCAGATATAGTTGTGGGCCAAATATATAATGTGAACGTAGCACTTCACTTGGGGTATCTCTTAGGATGAACGGAGTTGTGTGGCTATGTTTATGGCACAGATGAGAATCAACATGCTATTTAGCTCTCTTTTTACCACTTCTTTGAAAACCGTGGTGTACAGTCTCCATAATTTTGAGCACTTTATCTCCATAATAAACCGGTAACTGAACAAACATGATTTGAAACCCAAACATAAACACACTGAAGGGCATTTTTTTTGAGATCTGTTTTCAGTTCTTTCTGTTTATCATCCTTAATTTTTGTAACTCCATCCAAGCGCTATGGCCATTATCATTTCTATCTGTACTCTGATTTCTCCTGCTTTTTTCAACACTTGCCAGAAAAAAATTTTCTTCAAAAAGACTTGCTTCAGAATGTCTGTAAACTGTTTTGTAGCCCCAATACTGCGCACACAAACTTTTATGTATCTTTCTCATTTGTATTATATTTCTCAAGAGCTTAACGTCATGTCTGCAATTTATAGATCCATTCTTTTTATCCTTTCTGACTGTTTTGGTTCTATAGTAATTGCAAGAGCTAACAATTATGTAAAACATTATATCTAAGAAATCTGTGGGCAGAAGGCAGTACGTATTCAAGCTTTGGCTGCTGGGTGTTGGGAATATCATTACTGCCATCAGCCCCACAACTGTAAGATCATGTGGGAACCTGTTACACCGACTTCCTTCAGCTACTGGTTCCCAAAGCTGCTCTCCAGTGGTGAACCACAAGGAGCTTCTCAAGGCGAGATGTTTGCTTGTAGTTTATAGGAAAAAAACATTGTAGAACCAGAGAATAGTTGAGGTTGGAAGGGAACTTTGGAAATTGTCTGGTCTAACCTCCTCTTCAGAGCAGATCTAACTTCAAAGTTAGGTCATGTCACTTTTCTCTTGTTCTTCATATTTCTTGTTTATATACTGTTTATGTGTATAGTGTTTTATATATATAATGTTTATTACATAGGTCCTTGGTCCAGAAAAATATAAGAATTTCACTGTACATTTTTAGTGTACATGCATACATTGACACACCTTTCAAACTGTGGTGTATCCCTATAAAACTGTAAAATATAAGATAAATAAATGATTGGTTTACTAGGACTGTGAAAAATGATTACAATAATCCTGGATGTTACTGCTTTAACTAAGGCTTTTCAGCTTATTTAGGTAATTTCCTTTCCAATTTCATGGCTTTAATGGCTGAGGTCAATGGCCTTTACCTAAAAGGATTTCCAAAATGCAGGGAGCTGCATTTCATTACTTGCATGTTATTTTTTGCTGATGCTTTCCAGAGTTCATCAGTTATTAATGATATTTCTCTTATATTCTGTTATTAATTTATAATTTTAACTTTTCTTTGAGTTCCAGGTTGACCTCTGCCTTGCTGCTGGAACATACACCTGTCACTTGTGAAACTAGAGCACAAGCCATCTTATTTGTGTCTGCTATTTTTGGCTTATGGAATGTCCGATCTTTCTCTGAGTTTTTATCTTAATGTAGGACACTTGGCTGATTTAATTTAATTTTTCTCTGTCTATCATATTTAATTATTCACTTGTTTCAGTTCTAATGCCTTTTTTGCAGCTGGACTGGAATTTGTGCTCTCCTGAAGTGGTCAGAGTGCATAGTGCTGTGTCTCCACTAACAACATATCCAGAGGGATTCCTAGGAAAAGGGAAAGCATTCTCAGCAGTAGGAGAGAAAGAAATGTCAATATATTTGCAGTGATCCTAGCTGAAGTACGCTTGCTTCTGTTCATGTATTTCTAGTAGAGAGAATTTTTGTTTATGTTCCAATGGAAAGAGTAAGAAAGAGATGTTCCCATTTTTAAAAAGGGAAAAAAGGAAGACCCAGGGAACTACAGGCCAGTCAGTCTCATCTCTGTGCCCAGCAAGATCATGGAGCGGATCCTCCTGAAAACTATGCTAAGGCACATGGAAAATAAGGAGGTGATTGGTGACAGCCAACATAGCTTCACTAAGGGCAAATTGTGCCTGACAAATTTGGTGGCCTTCTGTGATGGGCTTACAACATTCGTGGATAAGGGAAGAACAACTGACGTCATCTACCTGGACTTGTGCAAAGCATTTGCCACTGTCCTGCACGACATCCTTGTCTCTAAATTGGAGAGATGGGGATTTGATGGATGGACCACTAGATGGATAAGGAATTGGCTGCATGGTCGCACTCAAAGAGTTGCAGTCAACGGCTCAATGTCCAAGTGGACAGCAGTGACGAGTGGCATTCCTCAGGGGTCAGTATTGGGACCAGCGCTGTTTAACATCTTTGTTGGTGACATGGACAGTGGGATTGAGTGCACCCTCAGCAAGTTTGCCGACAACACCAAGCTGTGTGGTGTGGTCGACATGCTGGAGGGAAGGGATGCCATCCAGAGGGACTTGGATAGGCTTGAGAGGCGGGCCCATGCAAACCTCATGAAGTTCAACAAGACCAAGTGCAAGGTCCTGCACATGGGTCAGGGCAATCTCAATCACAAATACAGGCTGGGCAGTGAGTGGATTGAGAGTAGCCCTGTGGAGAAGGACTTGGGGGCGTTGGTTGACAAGTAGCTCAACATGACCTGGCAATGGATGTTTAAAGTCCAGAAAGCCAACCGTATCCTGGGCTGCATCAAAAGAAGCATGACCAGCAGGCCAAGGGAGGTGATTCTCCCCCTCTACTCTGCTCTCGTGAGACCCCACCTGGAGTACTGCGTTCAGCTCTAGGGCCCCCAACATAAGACAGACATGGACCTGTTGGAGTGAGTCCAGAGGAGGGCCACAAAGATGATCAGAGGGCTGGAGCACCTCTCCTATGGAGACAGGCTGAGAGAGTTGGGGTTGTTCAGTCTGGAGAAGAGAAGGCTCTGGGGAGACCTTGTAGCAGCCTTCCAGTACCTAAAGGAGGCCTACAAGAAAGCCAGAGAGGGACTTTTTACAAGGGCATGTAGTGATAGGACAAGAGGTAGTGGCTTTAAACTGAAAGAGGGTAGATTTAGATTAGATGTAAGGAAGAAGTTCTTCACTGTGAGTGTGGTGAAGTACTGGAACAGGTTGCCCAGAGAGGCTGTGGATGCCCCATCCCTGGAAGCGTTCAAGGCCAGGTTGGATGGGGCTTTGAGCAACCTGGTCTAGTGGAAAGTGTCCCTGCCTGTGGCAGGGGGTTGGAACTAGATGATGTTTAAGGTCCCTTCCAACCCAAACCATTCTATGATTCTATGATTCTATGTTGTTCCAAGCATGCCATTCAAAGACAGATGTTTCTCTTTCAGTAGAAGGGGTCTGGTGGCCCTCTGTGACAGTGACAAAAATGCCATTTACTTGATTTTTAATGAAAGCATCAAGTACATATTTCGCATCCACTACTCAAAGAGAAGAGCTGTCTTGGGTTTTCTATCCTATGTATTCACAAGCAAATACAACTGCATTGTTCTGAGGTCTGACTCTGCACTTTTGCCTAATCAGAGCAATTTTCCTGCTTGTCATGCATAACATTACTACAGCTTTAAGCAATTAATTGGATAGTTCTGTACTAAGATATCCCCAAACTGAAGACTTGTGGAGCATAATAGATGAGCTGTCTACATCAGAACTTCAGCCTTAAAGATGACAACCTGCAACGTCCAGCAAAATTTCTTTCTTGAGTGGCAGTCCTTATTGCTGACATACCTTTGATGTATGCTAAGCACTATCCATTGCGTGTCAGTTTATAGACCTTTCATTCTGCAGACTTTTCAAATTTATTTTGAAATTTTCAGTACAAGTTTTAGGATAAAGCCTCATAGACTGAGATCCTGCACAGCTCTGCTTGAAGATTACAACCTCATTATAAACCTCATTTTGTAAAAAGTAGAATCTGCGTGTCTTTGACCAAGTTTTCTTGTCTTATCATGAAATGTACTATGCACTGACTGGCTGTCATTCTCAGCTTGAAGGAGCTGAGTTTGTTTAAAGCACACTGTAATGGTTTTGGTAGGGAGTGATAACAGATGGCACATCAGTAATGATGAAAAATGTGATATAAAATGATCCAAAGTGTAAGGGTTAATTTCTCCAATAGCTCAGAGTTTCTACGTAAGTAGCTTATGGAAAAAAAGTATTTCTAAAAATCTCTGCAGCTACTGAACAGAGAATGGTCCATCGCTGTAGTGCCTGTCTGTATATCATAGACCTTTCCATCATGGATAAGAATGAAAAGCCGTCAGAAAGTAAGAGCAACCAGTCCCCAAACTCAGTTGGTGTGTAAACCTCTTATTCCAAAACTGCCAAAAACAAGTGTGGGGAATACTTAACCTGGATAACAAAATTACTAATACAGATTATGCACAATTTTTATTATTTGAATAATTTTTGTTATTAAAACTTCTCTTTTGAAAGTCAACTAGCCTTATTAATATCATGAAAAAAATCCACTTTCTGAGGATGGTAAAGAAGTATGATGACCAACCTAGAGGTCAGGAAAGGTAAAAATTAGGCGTTTATTTGTATGTATTACTGCCCAGTCTTTAATTAAATTTGATTATATGGATTAAGATTCTGTATTTCCATTATAATGAGTGGTAGCTTTCTCTACGTATTCTCATGAGTTACACAAAATAGGTAAGAGTGATAGAATACCTGTAACTTTCCTATGAGTATTACAAAATCCGTTTATCTGTTTTTGCTTTCAGACTTAGATGTCCATATATGCTGGGTTGTATTCATGTTCTCCGACTAACTTTTTTGACATAATATCATGTATTTTTTATTTTAAATTGTGTATATGATAACTGCTGTATTTTTCTTAATTAATACAGTGATCTGATAGTATCTTTTAAAGGTACTAGCTATTTCAGCTTTAAGTAGGCTGAAAGTAGAATAAAACAGTTAAATAGCCATGAATATATTTTGGATGCATATACTAGGAATTTCCCCTTTAATTCTCAGATCTGTGGTGTGTCATACAGTTGCAGATTACTGTGAACCTTCTGTCCACATGCTTCACATATTTGATTCAAATCATGTTCAGGACAGATTACAGCAATTTAAGGAGCTACATGCACTTAGGATAGTTAGCTCACTATTTTCTCCCCTTTTGTCTGGACTGGTCCTGGCTTAGGCTGGTTCTGATGTTCCACGATAAATGGGATTGTGTTGTGGCCAAGTAGATGCTGAGAGTGTAGAAAAGGCGCTAGCTGGACTGCTGAAGTCCTGCCCAGAGAATTTAAAGCTTGCCAACATCCTGCTGTAATTTCTGAGTCAGGTAATATCCTCTCCAAAAGAGCCATTTTGGAACACAAAATCTTTTGAAACTGTTGATTGAGGGCAGCCATTGTCACATTCAGTCAAGTTCCTCTCAGCAATTAACAAATTGACTGGTTTCAGTAGAGCTCATCCCTGGCTTCACAGTCCTGTTTTTAGGAATTACAGTGGTGTTTGCTGTCAGCCAGGATTCATTAGCTATGGGTAGAGGAGTAAAAATTAGAATGTGTTAAGAAAAAATGCTTCTTCTTTGTTTTGTGAATTAGATGAGTGATTAAACAAAAATAAAAAGGTTTAGTAAAGCAAAAACAAAAAAATAAAGCCATAAAAAGTAAAGTAAGTTAAAGGTAAGACCTATCTGACTGTATTACTTGCCTTGGAATATTAATTTTTATTAAAATAATTTTTTTAATTGAAGCCCAGTGGCTATGGGGAGACTGTCCAGTGTGGCATCTGAAATGAAAGATACTGGTATTCTTCAAACTAATGGATTTGTTTGTTTGGAAGCTTAATTAGAATTTGTGCTTTCCTGTGCTTTCCTGGTATCTCTGGGGGTTGTGCTTCAGGATCTTCTTGCCCCATCTTTCCCTCAGTAGAAGCTGCTTCTTCAAGCTGCATCACACACTAAAGTATTTCCTGCCACTTGTTAGAATTCACTGAATAATTCCCTTGGGATATAGTTTGCAACAGGGAAAATAAAAGGAAGTGGTATAAGACAGTTACCCTCAGTTAGGAATTTAGGTGTGAACCTCTCATCTTCAGGAGTGGCCAGACAGCAGACCAATCGTGTGGGCAGAGATTTATTTACAAATAAGAATGAAGTGTGGGCAACCAGTGCCATAATAATCTAAGTGGGTACTCTGTCAGCCAGAAATGCCCTTGGGCAGAAGCACTTACTGTTCTTGCATAACTGGCACTTGCAAAGTTATTTTCTTGCAGGATCTTCCTACTGCAGGTCAGGCTACTCAAAAGATCCTAAGTGGCATTTCTTCTCTTATAAACTCTACTGATAGCCAGACTGATGCACCTATCTCATTTAGCCATCTAGTTGCTGGTCTGGTTTGCTAATTTTGCTAAATATATGGCTAGACATAAGCTGGAGCAATGTAACCACTAAACTCCATCCAAAATAAAAAGAAAAATACATAATTAATCTCTTCCTTATTGCATATCCTAATGGACAAGAACAACACTTCCTTTTTACATATATGCTATTTTTCTGCAAGTTTCCGATTTCCGTGACTGAAAGAAATCTTTATGTCAGCAGGACTCAGATTAGGCCTACGTTGTCACCTCTTTTTTTACAGGTTTGTTTTGTGTAGTTGCTGCTTCTCTTTCAGGAAGAATTTAATTTACAGGGTTGGTGTGCGTCTGTTTTGTTCTGTCCACAAGTGGATAGGAGAAAGCTAGTAGTGGCAGGGAAAGAACAGAGATATTTGCTTAGTGATTAGCTAAACCAGGGCATGAATGATCTTACCTACTTGTATTTGCTCCTTGTTCAGATCAGCAAGAAAGTTGAAAGACAATCTAGAGAGATGCCATGTTAGTGACATTACCAAACATTTTAAGAACTAGAGGAAAAATTTAAGAGTGCAGCATCTCTTACAGCATGCAAGAGATTTTATGTGAAGAAAGGGGTAAATGTGTGGTACTGACATCCAGTACCACACAAACAATTCTAGTAAGATTCTGAATATTATCAATTCTAGTAAAAAAAGCATTAAAATACCTTGTAAAATAGTTATGAAGTATTTTAAAATAAATGTTTTAATAATGTCTTATTGTAATAAGTGTGTTAATAAGTTTTAAAATTGAGAAATCTTTTTAAGAGCTGCAGGACAATAGGCTCTGTACAGATGCACTAAAAATTCAGAACATGTGAATGCAAAGTTGTTTCTTTGCTTTCAGCATTTTTATTATAAATTCTATTAGTTCCATGGAAATTACCCTTCAGTTTTTATTTGTTTTCTTAAGGAAGATAACTGGATAAAGTAATGGAGTAGTTCTCAGGTCTCTGAGGTGCTTATGGTGACCTAGGCAATTCAAAAGACTTGGACTTCTTCCTGTGGCACAAGGAACCCACACCTGCAGACACCTCACATTCCCATGAACAGTCAGTTGCTAGGTTCGCTGGTCAGTATGTATGTTTTAGTAAAGGCTGTTGGGCAGTATTACAGTAGAAAAAGTTTTGTTGTGTATCACACTCCAGAATCTGTGTATGCAAGTGATTACTGGCATACTGGCTTACTTAAGTAACCACTGACCTGTAAACAAAAGTACCACAGCATAGGAAGAAAAGAAGGAGATGGAGAAAACATAAATCAGAAGTAAATTAGCTACATCTTGGCAGAAGATACTGGTGAAATCCGTTTTATATCAACTTCTTGCAAATGAAAGCTCCTGTGAATCGGTTAGCTGTGATTAATCATGGTTTTTTTGTGACCGTGAACATTGCCATGAACAGTCCTTATATTCATTTAAGGGGAAACAAGTAAAATGTTCTCTTTGGTAAAAAGAGTTTTAGAAACCTTTGTCTCTCATTTTTTATTTGCTGCAGAAATTGAGAGGAAAATCATTAAAATATACTAAAGTGATGAAAAATGTGATTTTTTATCTCACTTTCTTTAAATGAAAGGTGTGTTTCAGTGTTTAATGTTAGAAACTATTAGCGCCAAATCATAACCAACTTCTGACTTGCATAAGAGACTATGTATCATACATCGTGCTGTTAGTATTTTCAAAATACCCAATGAAATAACAGATGTTTGACCTATTAATGGGATCTGTTAATAAAGGAGTGAATACTCATTCATTCATCAGCACAAATATTTTAAATGTGTCAAGTTCATGAGCAGGCTAACAATTTGTGAAATAGAATAGAAGAAAATCTTCAAACCTCACACACAAGGGCATTTTTTGTGGGGGGAAGAGGTGTGGGCAACCTGAATATTTAAGGAGATTTCCTGACATGCAGTTTAAGCGAAAAGCCCAACAAAGGGAAAAAAGAAACTTCTCAGGCTTTGCTAGTACAATAATAAGCAGCATTTGTTGCCATTACAGTAAATTTCTGTAGTTAATATGCAGTTAATAGTAAGGCAGAAGCTTCCCATGTCAGTATTAAATAATTGTAGAACTAGTGCTTTTTTGGGGGAGTGACCTCTCCCTTGCTGGTATCACCTAGTCCTCTGCCTTCATACGTTGTCATAATCTACATTTTGCTCCTCCTGGTTTGCTCTGGCAGTAAGTATTTGTCATGTATCATTTCTTTCTGTCCCTGCTTCACAGGAACAGGAGTTCAATCAATTTGCTATTTTCATTTGTGCACGTTGTTCTCGTCCAGTTGCTCTGTAGCACCTGACACTTTGCTTTTCCCCTTCCCCTTCTCTGTCTCTCTTTTGTAAAGGATTGAGTTGTGTTTTATACCCTAATCCTTTCAAAATACCGTGTACCTTTCTAAATGACGGCAACCTTTTGACAAGGCAAGAAGATGAGAAAGCTGGAAGCCGCATCAGGAGGACCTGCTACATCTGTTGTGACAACAGGGGAGGAATGCTCTGACTTGCTCGATTTAGGTCTGAAAGCATATATGCGGTGTTTCTGACAGAGAGGGAGAGAGGGTGGAGACCCGAACTGCTGGTCCTGTTCTGTGCTGCCACTCAGTCCAGCCTGCATCGCTCTCCCTCCCTCCCCTCCTTCCCGTCTCTCTCTTCCCCCTCCCTTCCTAACAGCTGAAGAAAGGGTAAAAGAGCAGAAGGCTTTGCTGAGAATTATGCAACTCAAATCGAAATAGGCAAATTACCCTTTCCTGACCGAAAAAGCAGAGGGAGTAAGAGAAGCTAATTTGTGCCTGTGTGTGTCACAGGCACTGCATTCCTCGATTCCAGCCTGGATCAGTTGTTATTTTAGTCCTGAATTCACTTTAAAGAAAAAGCAGCATTCTTTTCTTTTTTGCCTAGTAAGGTCCTCATTTACATGAAGCTGTCAAGTGTTATGACATTTAATGTTAATAATGCCACTTTCATTATTTTACTGTGTGTCTGCTGCACTCTGATCAGAACCACAGGTATGAAATATAAATGTTTCTGGTGGTACTGTCATAACCAGGGGCACTGAAAGAAACTCAGCTAAGATGCCAGTTACAAGTACCACAAGAAGGGCAGATGCCTTGCTACTTCTGTCACTCCATTCTTGTGGGACAATACCCAGACCATTTGTTCTTCCATTGCAGTAATATTCTCTAACACCATTCTCAGAATCATACTTTTGCCAACAGTGATAACTATAGAAAAGAAAGCTTAAACTGAAGTGCTCAGCTAGCCTGTAGATGCTATTACTGAGGAATAGGAGGACAGCTTCAAGACTAAAAGGCAAAATCATAATCTCAAGGATTTTGTTCAACCAGCAAAGTCATAAAGGGAAATTTGATTGTCATTTTATGATGCCAGAACTTAAATCATGAGCCAAATGGAATATATGAAATATATGCAAACCTAAATACTGACAAACTTAAATATAGTTTTTGCTACTCTTATCCTAAGCAAGAAAAAATTTATTTGGCTTCTTACATTGTTTTTCTTTGTTCTGCGCTGGCCAGTCTGGAACTTCTGGTGCTGAAATGCATTAAGAGGTAACAGCATTATCATGTTTGTTCTGTACAGTAATGCATATGCAATGGGTTATGAATTAAAAGCCCCAACAGCTTTCTTGTGATGGGTAGGTAATTTCATTTGTTTCATCTTGCAGAAAGAGAAGGTGAGACAGGAGGATGGTCAGCAAAGTTTTCAAAAAACAGTAGTAAATCCAGGATTATAAATCAGTGTTTTTCTCTTCTTATTTCTATGTTCACCCTAGTATGTGTACTATCCCATGAGAGAGAGACCGTCCTCATAAAATTCCAGCTCAGGTTTGAAAATCCAGGTGTCCTGGATAAGCATAAAATTTTACATGCTCCCTTCTAAGAGAAAGTTCAAAAGACTTAGAGGTTTTGTGTAATTGGAATAAGCAACTAGAATTTCATGCTTATCCAAATAGTGTTAAACCTCTCAGTCTTTGAACTTTTTCTTAGAAGGGAGCACCAGAAGAAAGTTAAAGGGATGGGAAGGGGCATACATAGAGGGCTTCAAGGAAAGAGAAAGTACAGAAAAAAGAGAAGGGGTAACTCTGTGTCTGTGTGTGTGCATGCGCACGCGTGTGTGTGTGTGAATATGGAAGTGTATTTTGCAGTGGTAGGGAAGATTTATTTTGAAGGCAGCAGAAAAGAAAAAGATCATGGAAATATTGCACGTATAGTTCAGCATTGTACAGCATCAAGCGTTTAGGTCCAGTCTTTCAAAAGAGCTGAACTTGTATTTCAGCACATAAGTATACTTGGTAAGCTTATCGAAGTGTTTGAAAACCAGTCCAAGTATAGTACAAAAGATTGGGACCAGACTTCAAATTCTGCCCTGAAAATAGAGATAATAATTATGAAGTGGTAACCTAATTTTCTTCCTTGTGTTGAAAACAACAAAGTAATTAAGGTAAGACATGTGCTGGTAAAATAACTGCAGTTAAGGATTGCTTGTCCTTTAGCATGTTTCTCACAAATGCAGATTGTTTGCAATGAAATATGGGCTTGATGATTATTAATCAGAGCAGAAATTATAATAAAGTGGTTATATACTCATGTTTACAATGGCTAAATGAATGATTTCAAGACAGGATGTAACAAGAAATAATAAATCAAAGTAACAGAGTCAAAATTATTTTAAAAAGGCAAACATATTCAAATCCCATATCAAAATGAACCATGCCTGCTTTATTGAGCTCTTTATTAGTTTGCCAGTCAAACTGGAAGGTCTAATGGAAACTCTGTATCTGCTACTGGCTGAATGAAAGTAACGAATGTAAGTAATTCAGAAGTTTGAAACTATGATTTAACTGAATACTTATTTAACTGAAACTAATTCAATTTAGTTGAAAACTGTTTTCCCAGGTAGTGTTTGTTTACAGCTAGCCCTATTAGTGCAATCCGTTAAATATTCACTGAGAACCTGATTCTGATTTCCTTCATGTCGATAACAAGGTTTTTATTGAATTCAGTGATAAGAAACTTACGTACCTTTAATGTTCAAAGCAGTTTATAACTCCGAGAAATTAAGCAGTTTAAAATCAGCACAAAAATAATAGCTTACATTTTTTAGGATATATATAAAGCATGCTAGGTGTTGTTAAGTCTAACTATATGTTAAATCAGTGAATTCTTAAGTTAAAACTCACAAATGTAAACTTAAATCTAGAGAAGCTGACAGATTCATGTGACATAATAAATTACCACCATGGGAAAAGCCTCTGGCTTCAAACTACTTTTAAGCATGGATACTCTAAGTTATCTTTTTTGTATTGCTACAGTGAAATAATTTAACTGACTCTGTACTTGCAACTCTGGTACTTAATGATTTAAAAATGTTAAGGTTTATGAGTTGAAACTTGTTACTGAAATTTAAGAGTGTACTATACATAAGTTAAACTAACTGTGCCATCAACTCAGTAAATTAGTCTAGGTAACATAACCTCTGTTGCCTTGAGCATTGCAGGCTTGAAACCTGCCTGAGAAACTCAGGAAATCAGTTGCAAACAACCTCAGGATACCATGTCTAGACTGCTTCTGGTGTTGGTGCTAGCTAGTGCAACATTTACTTACATCTCCCTGCAGTAGTCAGTGCAACTGCAGGGGAGATATGCTCTTACACATGGACTTTTAAAGTAGCTTAAGGTATTTAGACACCCAAATATGGTTAGAAGTCAATAGAGTTTGGATGCTTATCTGCACAAGGCTTTTTAAATTATTATTATTATTTTTTAAATACCTGCAACCAGGGCATCTAGCTGCATCTTAGGTGGCCATTGTTGGTCAGCCAAAGTATCAGTCTCTTTTCCATCATGGTGGTTGGTTGTGGCAGTTTGAAAATCTGAATGATAAGAGTCAGTCAGAACATCAGGTAAGCTTCATGTGAAGTGACTGGACACCAATCTCAATACATGAAGCAATTTATGTTCCAGCTTCTCAGAAAGAAGCAGGAAAACTTTTAATCCCTTTTCTGCCTGCACAGTGTTGCTATAAGAGTTACTCCGAATCCTGTAATAATTGAATATCACGTGACATCCTGTTTTGCTCTCAAAATTTCAGCAATTTCAGAAAGTGAGAGAACTGTTCTGAACATTCCCTATTGGGAAATTGTATTTTGCACCCACTGGGTCTCTGTTTGTCACAAAATTTAAGTGTTTTGTACTGGACCGGTGAGGTAAACTTGCTGTAAATTCCCTCTAATTTTGGTAGGTTCTCCACCACCAAGGGTGGACTGAGGACGAGAGAGTCTTTGATGCAATCAATGGAGTCAAATCAGTTGACCAAAAGTAGATGTCTATTGAAGGGATCTTCAGTGCACTGATTGCACTGATGTGGGGTTTAATTCAGTTGCCTAAAAACAGGCCTCTGTTGTCATTTTGAAAGCAAAGCAGGATGTCACATGATATTCAATTATTACAGGATTTGGGGTAAGATTAATTTAGGGATTTATCTATTTCTTGAATCCTATTTTTTTCTTAATAAAAACTTTCTTCTTAAGATGATCTTCTGGGTAGAGGGTAAAAGTTCTTGTCCAGGTACAATAGGTCTTGCTTCATTTCACTTAGTCTAAGTGCACAGTAAATAACATAGTAGTGAGGGTGGAATGGTAGCAGATATTTCACCTTCTCTTCATTGTTCATCCCAGACTGTACTGGGTGAAGACAAACCTTTCACCTGAAAGAAGTTAAGTGTGTTGCTTCACAATTTTATTTAGCATACAGCTAGGTGTCGTTTCTAGTTGATAGTTTGTTGTTTGATATTGTAAGAAGAGCCAGCCAAATGTGAAGTTGTTCTAGACACCATGGAATGATCATTCCTTACCTAAAGAAGGCATGATCCTAGTACAGAAGATAAGACAAATAATGGCAAGAAGGATAGGGCACCCAATTGGTGGTAGTATTTGAGGATCATTCCAGCTCCACAATAAGAAAAAGCCTTATTTTCTTTTGTTCATTTTCAGGGATGATTAGCTGAAGGGAAAGCAGTAGAGTGAGAAAGGAGGCAGGGAGGGGAGTAGGTTAGAAGAGAAGAGGGAAGGGAGGTTTCATCGCAGTTCCCTTCAGGCTACTTGGCAGCCTTTGTTTTTTTGCAGATTCGACACTGAAGCAAAAAGTACTTTGCAGGAGTGCGCTTGTTTCATAACAGTATCAGGGAACTTTGAACATTTCTCTCCCTCAGCTTGCCATTGGCTCCTCATACTTCCCTGTAGTTGTTTGCCTGAGCATCAAAGAAGTGGTTGTAGTATTGCTTACACTTTTCTCCATACTGCTTCAGACAGAAGTCATTTGGCTTTCTCCCTATCTCCTGTCGGAAAGGAGTGTGCCACTGGGATAAAGGTTATTAGTAGTAACAGTGCAGTGGTCCATTTTGCTTAGGGTATCTTTTGTCCCCCTTTTTTTCAAAAGCTTAAGGACCCTGCTAAGTTACTGCAATGACTGGACTCCTATAGTGTGGAGGTTTATTACTGAAGGTCTTTACCCCTGTGAGCTGGCACCTCTCTGTGTTTCAGTATTGGCCTCCCCTCTCACAAGACAGCACTTGCATGGAAAGCTGCTGTGAGACATCTGCTGTGATACAGATAATGTATCAAAATAACGTAGATGTAGATATTTCCAATCAGCCAGGAATACTTTACTTCCACAGTTAAATTGCACATCTTCTAAATAAGACAGCCACATCAAATTGCATTATGTTGCTGAAAATATATTCCTATAGGAACAGCAGCTCTTTGCAATACTCTTAGCAACAGACACTTATTTAACTGAATTTCATACTTTGGTGGGCCTTGCAGCCAACGATGTTAGTAGCAGTCTACTCAGAGAAAAAAATAATATAGAGGGTGATAAGGTGTAGGAAAGGTAAATTTATAGTCAGATTAGGGTATTTGAGAGTTTGCACGAGTCTAGTCCACTGAGAAACAAAGATTTACTTTGTTATTAAGATGTGTTGGACACTGCCATAGTTTTCTTTCACTTCTATTTCATCCATTTTTCTTTCTGAATGTCTAAGGATACTTATGGTGAGATGATAAAAAAAATAATGATGTATTGATCTCCTATCATTGCTTGTCTTCTGTGAATTTTACCAATATCTTGTGATTTTTTCTTCAGTGAAATGATACTGAATTATAATGTGTTTTGCTGAGATGAGGCTGTATCACATGTACTGACAGAAGGGGTAGTTTCTAGCTGGATCAAAAGGATATTCAAGATGGAAGACTATCATTGCAAAATAATATTAAACCATAAGCATATGGATATATGCAAAATATTGAACCTACCACCAGTAGTTACTAATACCTAAACATTTTCGCAAGCATTTAAAAAGTTATTGCACACATGCTGAACAGGACATAAATACACTGAAAAAAGGAAAAGAAAATCTAAGGTACCTCCAGCATTGCATGGAGAAACATATTTTATATCTTTTGTATCATGCATATGCCCCCATTATGATCTTTGGTCTCCAGGAACATGTTAGTCTGCAATGACCCTCTCACACTACTTGTACATTCCTTTTTATACAGATCTTTACAACTGCTTTTCATCACCGTGTTATCTAACTAGCTACTAATCCATTTTTACTTCAGGGAATGTTTTTGTGATACTATTTTTATTATTTTATTTCTTTCATTGTCATATTTCCCTTTTCTCTTTAATTCTTTTTTGTTTCCATTTAGGGTGCCAGAAATTAACTCCCAAGACAAGCAAACAAACACAAAACCAAAATCAACCAAATGTGATCTCCTGTTTTTCCCTGATGAAATTAGCTTTACTGATATTTTAGTGTGGGTGATCCACATTTAGAGATTCCCAAACAGGGTTAGTTCAGCCAGACTGCATACTTGCATACTGCACAGTTCATTAAGGACTGAAGCACCTTATTGTTAGAAAAGGTACTGTCATCAAAATGAAATATTTCTTGCTTTAAAAAAGTGTATAAAATAATGGCAATTTCATCAAGTCCGAAGGTTTAATTTCATAAACAGCTCCATTTTTTTAAACCAGGAAAATGAAGTTTGGAAGGAGGTATAATTGATCTGCCTCTGTTGCTCATTAGGGATGAAGGGAAGATGAGGGAGCAACAGTCGACGTTGAGGGGACAAAGAGCTTTTAGGATACAGCGGTAGCTAAAAAAGCAATGCTTATAAATCTGCTTGGAACAACTTAAGACTGAAAATGAGGTTTCTAACCTTTGGATGAGTAAGATTTTTTAAGGGTAGTGGAGGCTAGGCATCAGACACATTTCAAAGTAGAACTTGTTCAGCTTTTGCAAGAAACCGTATGAAGTCATTTAAGTAGATTTGATAAGCTTTGATAGCCAGACCTGGTTCCTTCGAGTCCTGTATTTTGCTTTAGCTCTATGGCTTTAATAATTTTGTTCTAACTTGAGAATGTAAGTTCACAACAGACGGAGCATAAGGAACAGCATAAGAAGAGCACATGTGATATTATTTATTAGGTATGTTCTTCCACCATCCAACAAATTATGGCACAGGGCCTTCCTAATTACATCAGTGATGGGCTCTGTAATGGTGTGTGGTAGCTTTATTTTCCATGGATTGGTTTGGTCATTCCTTGCATCCATGTGAATTTTAGCAGCTACAATATCTTCTGGCACACAACATGGGTTGTATGAAGAACATACAACCCTCTTTTGTTGTTGTTGTTGCTGTATTGAATATGCAACCTACTAATCTCAGTTCTTGCCCCTAGCTCCTGTATTGATGATGAATGATGAACGACTGTTCTCAGTTCATCGTCTTCTGCCACTTTTGTTTTTATAGACCTCTCTTATATCCCTTTCACTCATTGTTTTTTCAAGCTGAAGAGTCTTAGTCTGTATATTTGTTTTTGTTCACAAACTGTTTTTACCACTGAGTTCACGTTTTCATAAAGTTCCCAATATATTCTCAAGATTTTTTTATCTTGGGGTAACAGTAAGTCAAGAGACCATCCCTGTGTCTCTGAATAAGGAAAGCTCTTCCCCCTCCCTTTTGTTAATGATAATCTATCTTGAAGTTCATCTGTCATTCTATCACTAAGTATAATGTTTCCTGCCTTTTAATTGGTTCCTTGGTTCTGTGTGCAGATACATATTGTCCGACTGAATTTTAGGTTCTTTAAAAGCCTTTAGTGAAGGACATCATCAAATGAACCTATATAACTGTCTAACTGTGTTAACATTATCCTTCATCCACATGCTTGTTCTAATGATAAATGTAAACATTATTTTATTTTGTATGCAATATATATCTGTTACAATTTATCTCATATTTTTCAGTGTTATCCAGATTAATGCTTTCTACTTTATTGAGTAAAACTGAACCATATTCTGCCTAAGTTGATGCTTATATACCCTGCGAAAAGGATTGAGTCCTTCTCCTTTTGTTCCAAGTCCAGTAGACCTAGTAAGAAGCTGAACCATATTCTGCCTCCTGCAGGTTCATAGTAGCTCCTGAAGATTTGCAAAACATAAAGAAAGGGACATTTGGGCCTCGAAGCTGGGTTGGTAGGACCTAGCAAGTAGTGGGAATTTCAGATGTAGAAGTGGTTGCCAAAGGATTTGCAAAGTTTGCAAGAGTTTGCAAGAGTTTACCCTCTTAATAATACCTAATTTTTTCTTGTTTGTTTGATTGTTTTTATCAACTTTTCAATCTCCTGGCTCCCAGGTACAAAGCTGATTAGTGACTTGGCCTTACAAGTTTATGCCCTTAAGACAGCACTTCCAGTAACACAGATCTGCTAGTACTTTCTAGTAAGCCTCACTGTTAGCTTCATGTTAATTTTAATAAAGTATAAAGCCACAAATCCAAAATTCTTTGCTTCTGTTATATTTTAGATCTGAATCTCCTTGAGAATATATTTTTTTGTTTGCTGCCATTGGCAGATGAGCTAATATCCCTTCGAAGCAAGCAAAGCACATAATTACTTACATGAAAAGCAAGCTCTTTGGGAGAATTCTCGACTAAACCCACCCCTTAGAGGAAAATAAGAAGGGCACTGGCAATTAGATAAGCTGCACTTCAGACATGAACAAACACATTTATCAGATAATTAGTAGATACTTTTCTAGGTATTTCTGGCACTGAGATCCAAAAGCAGTGCTAAGGCAGGTAAGCTCATCTGATGAGAAAAGCCCTGTGGCTGCAACAGACTGCTAACTTGAGAGGGAGAAATGCCCTGTATTGTAACTCCTTGCATGCTTCAGACATTCAGTGTTCTTTGTCTTGAGTCTTCAGCCAGTGTTATCTATTCTTCTCCCATAAGATGGAAGGCAAGGAATGTCACGTTCAGAAAAGAGCAGCCTCCTGTGAACTATCTGCTTCTTGCAGGGGAGAAACCCCATCTTGAAGAACCTGAGAGTCTACAAACAGACTCAACAGTATTATTTTGGTAGAAGCTGGCCTACCAGGGAATTTACTACTGAGATGGATGGCTCCAAACAGTTGACAGTGATCTCTGGAGGCCCCTGGATTTATGTCTGGACCACAAGGGACCTTTAGAAGCAAATCCTGTAATGCTTTTGTATGGAGAGAGGACAGTTAATGTGTTCCTAACGATGGGAATGTTCTGACAGTTGGAGTAGATAATGATGGAGATATTAATTGTCTACTCTTTACCAGTGATTAAAAGAATAAAAGATACTGCAGAGATGTTGTAATTTCTGTGTTCATGTATGTGTATATACATACATATAGATGTGCATATATGTATATAAAGAATTCACATGAAAAAAATCTAGTCGTCTACTTTCATAAATTAGAGGATGATCCTTTTAATGATCAAAAACATTAAAGAATTGAACAACTAAGTGACTGAACGATCTGATTTTTTCATTCAATAAATAAAGCATTCCAGGCTAGTCAATATTATTGTGAATAAATTTATTTTTCAAAATACAAAGCACTTGTGATTCTTCAAGGCACAATTTTATGAAATAGCCTTTGAAATGTTCTTCCCCCAGTGAGTTATAAGCTTGTAGAAAGTTATTAGAAATATTTCTCAATGATCAAAATAATAAAACACAATCTCCTGAAAATTTTAACATGGTCTCCAATGTTACTGGCTTTTTCCTCTGAATCTCTCTGGATATGTGTATATATTTGTAGACATGCACATTATATAATGTAGAGAGTACATGCTTATCTAATAATATACAACTATAAGGGTTTTTTTGACGCTTGAAATTAAATGACATTTTTTCATGAGTACAGATAGAATATTTTAAAAAAGATTGCAAGAATAATTTTCATTTTTATTCTAATTCAGAATAAACACTGTGTTCAAAAAGTAAACATTTTAAAAATAATGGTGATGCCTGTTTCCCAACTAGTCTTAAGATATACACTTACCATATTATGCATAGTGTACTATGATGGAAAAGACAGTGTCATGTATTAAGCTGCAAACTTTCCTCCAAATTGCCTTAGAAATTTATTTCTTCATTTGACAAGATCTTAAAGTATCTCAGCATGTCTGATTTTAATCTTCTGTTACATGATAATTGCCAATCATAGGTTGCACAAAAATGAGAGACGGTTGTAATTTGGGCACTGTTGCCAAGAACCATTTCCTCCAGAAAGCAGCTCTCAAAAGTCTTTGTTTCATATTTTCATTCATAGGGTAAACATTAAATGCAACTTTATAGTTCTCAAGCACTAGAATCTATCCCATGTGTGCTGCTGTAGTTTCAACAGCTATATAGGAAATACAATAATACTATTTTGCTCACACAGAAGTTAAATTCATTAATGTTTGTAAGACGTTCTGAGAGCCACAAACAGAAGGTTCTATGTCTGCGTATGAAGGCAATGAATATTACTCTAGCTGTGGGGCTTTATAGATAATGTAACATAGAAATGCTTTACTCAAACTGAAATAAGTGTTATCTAGCATGTTAAGGAAAAGTTAATGGTGTTGGGAGAGACCCATTACCTTTTTTGCATGCATCTATACAGCAGCTTTAATACATAACTTGTTTATTCTGCATTTTTATTTTCATTTTGGAAGTGACATCACAAGACTTTATAAAATATCTACCTCTAAATATCTATTCAGAATGGTATTTGTTTAATGTAAATTTAGCTATCTGAAAGCTAGACATCTAAATGCACTAGTCATTTGTATTCTCTCTATAATCAGCACAGAAAAACATGCATCTCCTGAGGGCAGTTCTTCCTTGGTATACATCAAAACTATGTGGGATGAAACACCCTCTAGAGATGTCTATCTGCATCCATTAACTATAGAGGGAGCCTATTTTAGATTAGCTTTATCTATCTAGAAGTTAAAGATCTAATGGAGCCAAGGCTCTCCCTTACTGCTCCATTAGTGAAAGATGCTGCCAACCCCTCCAATTATTTTCTAAAAAAGAGGGAATGAGACCCTGGCCCTACTAAAATCAGTGACTCCACAAACTTCAGCAAGGCCAGCACTGCTGCTGCCAGGTTCAAGTCTGTTTACGTGTGTGCAAAATATCCAACTTCTATCTAGTCTTTCTCCTCGTTGAATAAAGGTTGTGATTGTGTAAAGTTATTTTACAAGCACAGCAAGCTTCTGCAGCTGCAACATACTGAATCTAGGAAGACCTATAATCTATGTAATGTTTGTGCTTTACTAAAGTGAGTGTTTATTTACTGCATTTAATTCTTTGGTTATATAGTTCAAGCAAATGCCTAAATATTTCATGCCTTTGTTCATGTACTTAAAATACTGATAGTCTGCAAATGAAAGCAAGAGTAGAAATGATAGGCAAAGAGATATAACTGCGGCCAGCTTTAAGCAGAGACTGAGCATGAGTAGAAAGTGGCACCGGCTTTGCTGCAATAAAAAAATGAATTTTACTACCCTGTGCATGAAAACAAAGTAAGTTACTTGTTCCTTATCTTAAAGATGACAAATTCAATTTTGCCTATGCTACTGAGAAACTTTGGGCAGGCCCACAAACCAATGGACCCTGATTTGCTTTCTGAAAACTTCTGCCTCCTGTGAAGGGTGTTGATGACTGTGAGCAGGAGTAGACACCTCGTCTGACTTAAGGCTGTCACAGACAATAGTCAGACTTGTGGCAAACAAACAGAAGGAGATAATGGACTTTTACAGTAGTGGCTTTTCTATCTGATAACTAGAGAAATATTTATGTCTTTACACATTCAGCCAGCATAGAGAATTACTTATATCAAAGGATATCTCTAAAATGGGGAACGTTCTTGAAACACAGAAGATAGCAATGTCAGATGAAACAAGAATTACTAAGAAGGAATTTAGAGTAAGCCTGTTCACAGAAGGAATTGAGCAGGTAATAAATACCAACCTCAACAAAAAATTGCAACAAGAAGAGGTGTATCCAGTATTTTCTGAAGAAAGAAATCATCCAGTAATGTGCACTGATTTTGATAGTTCATTAGCTGTGCAATAGGTATCAAGATATCTACAATATTGAACACAGACGATTGCAGACTTCCTTTACTTCCATGTTATGCTGTCCAATAGAAATAGAGCAGCAATAAAAAGCACATAATAAACTCTTAGTTCTGGAGCCTGACACCAGTGTTGATTCCTGGCTACTCATTCCCTTTCTTCAGCCCCAGGATGCCTCAGTGAAAAACTTTGGGAAATGCATCTATCATACTCTAACTCATCCCTGATTCAGTATATTGTTATCCTTAGTCAGCATTATACTTATTCAGTCAATGCATCCTTTATTCAGTGTTTTAGAGGTTTCTTGAACTGGCTGCTTTGGTGAGTTTTCGAAGAGATGGCATGTCATAGCATCAAGGCAAGCCTTGATGCAATTGCAGGTAGCTACTTGTGAAAGTTATACATATATTCGTGACATAAGCAGCTAGTCCTGTAACAGGAAGTACTGGATGACCTTAAAGGTGATGGTACCAGTTCTATCTATCCTTAAGCAAGTTGAAGTTTGTAAGAACCACTCTGTATGTTTTAGATTTCTACTACCTGAAACAATAAGACTCTTACTATCTTAATCTGTAAACACTTTAAGAACAAACTTAGCATCTGGCAGAACACATAGAGGAGGCATACAGTTATTGTAGTTTCCACAGGAGCCTTATTATGTAGGAAAAGCTCGCTTTTTAATATTTGCAGCTGCTGGGAAATCTCAATAGCAGGGAGTTCATATCATGTTTTTTGAGCTGATTTTCCCCTTTTTTTTCTGAGAGTGGACGTGTCTTGTCTTTAAGCAATACCAATGATAACTCTCAATTTTGATGGCATTATTTACCTTCCATCCTCCTGCTAAGCTGGATGCTCTGAGAAATCCAGGGCAGTTATAAGAGTCCCTTTTTGCTCCTTTTGTGTGGACCTTGCGAGGCTCTTTAATAGCCTGTGCTCCTCAGCAGCAGATTGCATGGGGTCAGGAAGGTCAGGATGATTTGCGAGCTCTTCCTTGTGCGACAAGTTAGTTTTAGCAGCAAATGCACTCAAATACCGTATTACGCACTGATGGCTTTCTGAAGTTGTTCTGCCCCCACACCCTGAAGAAGATGGATTGTTCATGATCTGTGTGTGAGATGCTGCTGCTGTAGTCTGTCTTCAGCTCCAGCTCACATATCTCACCTCTGGGCAACAGCACTGTGTAATTGATGTTCAGTATGCCTCAAGGGGTTAAAAGATTAATGCACCACAAAGGTATCCTGTAAGCTGCAGTTTTAAGGAGCTAGACTCCGATCTGCAGTATTAGGTTTCATTAAGAGGTTAAAAAAGAACTTGTACCAGAATGTATATTAGGCCAGCAGCTGTAAATAGTTGGAGTCATAACTTTCTGAAAGTTTTTGTTGCTTGGGTATATGATTTCACCATAAACACTGAGTAGGATTATATTTGACAGCAATATTTTCTTTAATACAGGTGAATCAGTATGCAACAATGGTTGTTATTTTAAGAATTTCAAAACAATTTATGTAATTGTAAGAATTTAAAACAATAACTGAATGCAGAAGCCCCCATTTCCCTGCTTATGTTATAGTAACTTCTTATGGCTTCAGTGAGAAGTTGCAAATGTCCAGAGCAGAAAAAAAATCAACTCCAAGTGTATATATGCTTGTACGTACACACACACACACACACGTGTGTATATATATGTATAAAAATATATACATATCCTCTCACCCTCATTTCTGATTTTTTTCTGTAAATGATTAGCTCCGCAAACGTTCTGTCAAGGACACTCATAATAGGCAGATAAAGTGTTATTGCAGTAACTGTATGGAAAGCTGAGTAACATTAAACTTTGAATGTGAATGGATATTTTTCCCAGTAACAAGCTTAGATTTCATATCTGATTCGGGCTTAACAATAGCAGTATAAGGCAAAAGAGAAAAAAACCTTTTATGTATATTCTGTTTAAATTAAGTGTTCTACTTTTTAAATTAGATGTGCAGAAGTTATTTCACTGAAGCTGGAAATTAGGTTCACTGAAAGCATTTGGCCATTAGCATAAATATCATAGAGGATGATACAAAAAAAACGTTAAGAAATGGCATGACCTGAATAAGCCATTAATATTAAAGCTGCAGTTCGGCAGATATTTAAGCAATAGTGAACATCACCCTTCTGGCCTGTCTTGCTGGAGAAGTCTTCAATAGAAAAAGTGTTTTCGGTCTCATCTGAACCCAGACTCAATTCTAGCTATTTATATGTGACAATAATGTGGTCATATCCAGTGTAATTTGTTCAGCATTCTCAGGGAAGTTCAAAAGGCTGGTTTAGCATAGGTATCCCTGGTCTTCGGCCTAAGAAATTGAAGCAAAGAGTGTGTCACATGCTGGCATAAAACCCAAAGTTGATTAACTCCCAGATCGCCCAGTAGATCTGTCCTACCTCTGCTTCTGCTACTGACCTGCAGACATAATCCACGTTTATGTCAATGTTTGGTCTGGTTATAGGCAATTAAATGCTTGTACAATCCAGGGATGTTGGGAAAGTTTGTCAGTTTGAACTGAAAGGAGTTCCTATTTCCTTTCAGTATTTAGCAAAATTGAACAGAGCTGGAACAAAATTGAGCAATCGATCTGTGTGTAAGAAAAATGAAAACACTGATCTTACTGATAAAAACTGATGTTTAAAAGGTGCCGTGTTTGTCATGAAGCACTGGGGACACTTTTTTTCCTCCTGGTTTCTGTAGAAGAGTGTGGGATGAGAAGATCACATTTGCCTCTTCTTTAACTGGCTTGAAAATCCTGTGTTAGGAAATTCTTCTCAATGAGTGAATGAAACAAAATGGCTAGAGATAAGGAGTAGAAACCTTAAGAAACAATAAGTGGGTTGAAAACAGGAGCGAAGAACAGACAATGCAGAAAAGTATGCAGACTGTAGTATACAAAACAGAGACAGCTAGAAAAATTAAAAAAACAGCATACTGTGACATATGCAGTGCTTAACGTACCTAGATGTGTTGAAATTTTCCTGATAGAAGCTTCCATGTATCTAGAATTTTTTTATTTTTGAGAATGTATAATTTATTCACAGAAATATTCTGTTTTGGAGGTTAGAGAGATTGCCATTATCCATTTAAGTATGGTGGTCCCCCTCAAGTTGACTCAGCTCCCACTTCAGTCTCCCAGCTATGACAAACTAGCTTGCAAGCCCTCCAGACGTCATAAAGTTCACAAGCCTTCAAACACCTCACGGTTTGACCGTGTCAAAACCAACATGTGCTACTTTGTGGTAACAAGGTGGGAATCATATAACAAGTTGCTGGAAACAATGGTAATTACACAGTAAGTTAATTATACAATTATCAGGAGATAACCTGCCAGTGGTAATGTGAATCATATCACCACTATAATGCCAAGGGATATTGCAATCTGGAGTCGACTGGTGTTAGCATTAAAAAAGCACCGGAATACAACAGTCTGAGAGGACAAACTATGGAAATTGAAATACCTTGAAAAGGTGAGGACCACAGCATTAGGACAAACAGGGATCTCTGCGTGATCACAAATCTTATCTGATCTTGTCACATTGTTTGCAAAACAGATTTTAAAGGCATGATTTGATTTGAATGACAGGCTACAAATTACACAGAAAATGTAAAAGTGAACCTCAATATTAGCCAATGGTTAGTGCCTGACTTTTTCAAGCTTAATTTTATTTTCTCTTTATAATTTTCTTTGTTCTCATTCTAAGAATCCATCCTAGCTTACCCATAAAATTGTACATTCGTGTGACATCACCCAAGGGATTAAAAATATAGACCTTAGTTTATTTAAAAAAATTAAACCTAACTTTACCACAGAATTTAGTTTGAATGAAATGTTTGAGAACCTCTTAAGAGACCTCTTGTTAGTTCATAAGGCACTAGCACTGAAACAAATAGACTATAATTCTGTAAGTACTAGAACCATATGAAGCTTTTGCAAAAAAACCTGAAAATGATACAAAACTCATTTCACTATACATAGCATCAAGCTCATAGTACTGCCTGAACACTTTTACTGCAGTTGCCAAAGATTTTGAACAAACCTAGCTGTACCTTGGAGTGAAATGAGATAATAAGAATTAAGACTGCTTCCCTTATCTTTGGTCTGATTAAGTTTATACTGCAAACTCTACATTGAGGGCTGTTTATTACTATGGTAGAGATGGTGCCCAATCTCTCCTGGGGCCTGTAGTCATGATTATAAGCAAGCAGTAATTACAATCAAATAAAAATATATTTTTAAATATTTCAAATGTAATCTGTCAGATGGTTTGGGGTGATTTAATGGGAGTGCCTTCTGAGAACTGGCAAACCTTTCACATCCATCACTGCAGTACAGAGGGGGAGAGGGTTGGCTTTTGAAGAAAGCATCACTCTGGAGGCTCTGTGAATTGTAGCAGCTATAAGGGCTGCAGCTAGAGGAAGAATGAGTGCAGAAGGAGCTGGAAGAGATGAAAGGGAGCTCAACACAGGCAGCGAGGCAGCTCAAGGAGGAAAAGTATCACCGTGTCTTCCAGCAACATCAGGGACGAAGCTGGAAAAGCTGGAGGAAGCTGGAGGGTGTTGAGGAGGTCAAGTTGAGAAGGAAGAGACACTACAGGAAAACAAATTCCCTCTAAGGTGAGGAGAGCATACTGGCCTGTTTATTCTTACACCAGTGAGGAATATGGTGCTACTGCTGCCACTGATCCTTTAGGCACCAAAATGATACAGTGGTAATGGGAGCAAAAGTAGATGTCAGACTTGAAACAAAACAAAGGACACAACAACAGCTTTCATTCCTATCTCTAGAGTCACCACCAAGCAAAACTACTTTGTTAATATTTTATTGTTATTAGTCATAAATACAGCAAGGGAGCTATTACAAGTGAAACACTAGAACAAACTGAGCTGACAGTAAGCTAAAACATGCCTAGGGCAACAAACATTTTTAGTGTTATGACTTTCTAGTTTCTGCTTGTGATGAATAATGTGTCAAAAGAATCCCTAAACTCCTTTACTGATTACTAAGGTTGCTGAACAAATGATCTGGAAAACAATCCAACTTTGGGGTGACTATTTGGAAATCACCATTTTCCTTTTGTTAAAACATCCATGTTAACCTGATCTTTCAGATCCTTAATTCAGCTACTGCCTATACATTTACTTTTCAAAATGAGGCTGAACTCCCAACAAGAAGGGTGAATGGACACACTCAGTCCTGTGAATGTCAACAAACCCCTTTTTTCCCCCCACTCATTTTATGCTCTATCACAAGTTGAGTAAACCTCAGATTTTGACTCCTAATGGGAAAAGAGTGACACTGACTGCTCCTCAGTTTAGGCATTGGTGGAAAGTCCATGTAAAGAGCTGTGCTTACTTCATAAGGAAAGGCTGAGAGAGTTGGGGTTTTTCAGCCTGGAGAAGAGAAGGCTCCGGGGATACTTTATTGCCGCCTTTCAGTACTTAAAGGGGGCTTATAAGAAAGATGGGGACAAACATTTTAGCAGGGTCTGTTGCGACAGGACAAGGGGTAATGGTTTTAAACTAAAAGAGGGTAGATTTAGACTAGATATAAGGAAGAAATTTTTTACAATGAGGGTGGTGAAACACCAGAACAAGTTGCCCAGAGAGGTGGTAGATGCCCCATCCCTGGAATCATTCAAGGTCAGGTTGGACGGGGCTCTGAGCAACCTGATCTAGTTGAAGATGTCCCTGCTCATTGCAGGGGGGGGTTGGACTAGCTGACCTTTAAAGGTCCCTTCCAACCCAAACTATTCTATGATTCTATGATAAGCACAGTGCTTATGAAGTAAACTAATCTGGGAATGCTAATCTGAGACTCATCCTGATGACTGAAGGCCAGGTATGTGAAGCCAAGAGCAATTAAAAATTTTTTTCCAGGCTGTGTCTGAGTTTGTTGCAAGCTTCAGCTTATGTGTCTCCATGAGCTGTAAACTTTCAGTTTTTGTATGCTGTTACCTTCATTTTTAGATCCTTGAGTTGGTTGGAAATGGAGTTACATGGGCTAAAACATGTTTGGAAACCAAGAGCTCTTGTATTTCATCTGATGAAGGACTTTAGAAATTTGTTTGTATTTTCTAGCTACGCTGGCTGACCTCATAAAAGAAATCATCTCTCCTTACAGATATTGCCGTACTGATTTCTGTTGATATGATACATAGTCTTAAACCAATTAGGTAAACTCCTTATAAAGTCTCATTTAACATCTTTATTTTAATGCTGTGAGAATAGCAACTGACAGGCCACAGCTCTTCCACTCTTCTGGTGTTACCGTACATATAGGAGGGAATCACTACTGCTTTCCATATCCTTTTGGATCATGTAGCTTGCATACTTTACTACAGTTAGCCCTCTCTGCTGAATGCTGTGACTGGAAGGGAAGAGCAGGCTGACATTAGTGGGGATTAGTGACTTTTAAAAGTGTGTAAGCAGCACAGACTAAAGTGCTTGATAAGGAAGGGACATGTTTTTCCTAGTTGGAGGAGCTGCTGTTCTCAGTTTGAGCCATCACCTTCTATGAGCTTTTAGGGGAGGACAGTACTGGACGTGTTTCTGTTTTTTCACTGGTGTGAATATTATTTCCAGTAGTAGCGTTCTTGTGGGAACGGAAAAGGGTTTCTCTGGGCAGAGTGAAGCTTGCTTTCTGCATCAGCCAGCAGTGTGATTACAGAAAAGATGAAATTATTCTCCAGAAACTAAAGATATTTGAAGTAGAAGAATTTTCATATGACACTGCAAATAATGAGCTATTTTCATAAAACGAAATAAGGAAAACATTAATTGCTAACTTATGAAGGGATCAAAAATAGAAAAATGAAAAGTCTATTAGGTTCATTTTTGCATTGCATAATTTTTCAAAGGAAATTAGCAAAGAAATTTATGGAGGTTTTTTTCTGGCTGAATTGTTATGAAAGCCACTTTCAAATTTTATGAAAAATACAAATTCTAAATCTCTCAAAACCTAAGAAGAAACTGCCGATGAAAAAGTCTTCAAAGTGAGGTACAGAACGTTTCTGGTTACCCACAGGTACAGACAAATTCATGGTTTTAGAAAATACTCAGTTTTTATTGTCCTACTGAGTTGGGGGTGGGAAAGAGAGATAAACCTTCATTGAACAAAGTCACATAGGCACAGCAATCTTAAATCCATTCCACGTGATTCAGCAGGGAAACAGGTACAGGCAGCTGCTTTATTCTTACTAGTGTTGTCACTGTGTTAGTAGGCTATCTCACAAATGAGTCAACAAATTAGCCAGTGTTTACCATTTAAAAACATATTACTCATCCTTCTGTTTTAGGAAAGGTTTGGTTACATTTAATCCTTCTAATCTCTTGATTGTACAGAATTATTCTAAGGCACGTTGCCTTCCTCCCCACTGAACCTAGCCAACATGACACTATCTTGTTTTTCCTGTAATCAGAAGCGAATGGGGACTATACAAACTGCTCCCTTCCCTCTACCCCATTCTTCTCCACCTCCCTCTGAGGCAATCAAACTGTGTAATCATTAGAGAGACTAATCGAGACAACAGGATTAAGATCCAGAAGCTCACTGTAAGCCTCCACTGAATAGTTATCTCTAAATAGGCCAAGAAAAGAAGCATGAGTAAGTCGAAAGTTCTCTAAGAAAATCACAGGTCAAGTATGAAAGAAAGATGTAAACTTAGTTTTTGGTGATTACATTAGCTTGTGTGTGGGGCTTCAGCTACGAAGAGCATGTGCATTTCCTTTTTTAAAGGATACATGTTCTTTTTAAAATCTACCATCATTTATATTTGGTAGTTGTTTGTGTTGTGTTTCTTAGCTGTCTCATAGCATTCATTGCTATGTAAGAATTCTTTTTGTATGTGTATGTAGTGATGGTCTGGCAGTAAGCTTTCATGTATACGAGTGCTTATTCAGCAGAAGATGTCTCAGAACCTGAAGTGTAAAGTGTATTAGAAATATTCAAAAGCTTTGTGACATGTAAGAAATAATGTATGTAGAGCACAACTTGAGAAGAAAAGGAGAATCTACCCCTAGTTCTCTGTGTGTCTGAGAGAATGCATTCATGTAGGAATGCTAGTCTTTACAAAAATATTGTTTAAGCATGGAGAGATGAGCTCTGCAAAAGAACTGAAGGAATAAAAGGAAACAAAGGATCCACAGAGGCTGGGGGAAAATAGCTTTCAGCTGTTCATTGCTGAAGATATTAGAACTAAATAGCAGTCTGGATTGCCAGAAAATCCTTATAAACTTATTTATTTATTTATTTATTTATTTTTAAGAGAAGGCATGTTTATAGTTGGCTATACTTCTAAAAAAAAAATAATGTATAACAAAATCTTTAAAAGAAGAGAAACCAAAGATACAGTGTTGATTTCTAATCTTATTTTAATAGGCCATACTTGCATGCATATACATTTATATATAAGTGGATATTGAGAGAGAGAGAGAGAATTTGCATGGTGTGTCTTTGTCTATTTGTGTGAGAATATGAATGTATGTCATATGAATGGAAGATGGATTGACTGTGTATACAGTAGTTGGTAATGGGCAGTGGGAAATGTACTGGCCAGACACCAATAAAAAATGCAAAGGTTTTTTTTTATTTTTTTACAGTAATTAACTGGTGATTTATTTTACAAATGTGTTGTGGCAATTCAATAAATTTGTTAATTTAGTGCTAGGGGTTTTTATTTGTAACTGTCAAATATTTTACTGTGCACATCTGTGTCATGGAGAATTTTGCCAATATGCTATTATTTCACTCATTTCAATAAATTTGTTACACAAATATCAAGAGGAAAGAGTACCTGCGATGTTAGGAAACTATAGAGTTGCTGTACAAACATGCATAGACACGAGAGAGTATTACAGGCTCTGCTGAGCATTCCTCAGAGGTGTTAACGACTTTAAGCCTGTCAAGAATGTCTCCAGCTTGTACAGCAAAGACAATTCAACAGTTTAATAAAAAGGTGTAACATTTCCTACAGGTGAGCTCAAGTGATCAAAGGATATAATAGAGCTTTTGTTACTTCATTCAAAGAATGCATTCTGGAGTTTAACCTTTGCTTTTGATGTAATGTCATCTTTGAATGCTAACAGCCTTTTCTAGGAAGGATTAAGTTGTTTGAAGTGTTTTTTGGTCTTTATTTAGGACCTGGCTTTGGAAACTAAAGAAAGTGTGGAGTAACGTGCTATAAATTATGGAAAGGCTTTAAATAGTAATATCTAGAAGAATAATTAAAACTCATGAAGGAGAAGATCAGGACTGGATTGTTGAGTTTGATCATACTAGGTTTATGTTCAACATCATAGATGTTTAGAGTTTACTTATATAAAAGAACCTTTTTGAATGAGAATATTTGTGAAATGGCACCAACTAGTCCATTTTTGTGGATACAGTGTAATTTCATTTCCATTCTGGGATAAAACTTGTAACACAGGAACTGGATAAACAGCCAGGAGTAGATAACAGGAAAGCTGAAGCTATATAGGCCCAGTATCTCCTCCAACCGTCTGACAGAAGTTTCTGTTCTTGAGGCAGAGAAATCTTATTTTCTTCTAAACCCTCACAGATTTCACCTCAGCATTTATACTAATATTACCAAGCCTATGACTGTGGCTGCTGATGGCCTATGCACGAAAGTCTTTGCATTTGGGGTGGTGAATATGGCATGGCTGGCAAGGAACAGTGACTTTGACCATCTTATTTTAATCCTACTTCAAATACCTGTAAGAGTCCATGGTCACACTTTCAGCATACTGGCAGATGCAAAGGTTGAAGCCGTAGCATCACTGAATCTGCCCAGTTTTGCACTGTTCCTAACATACACTCTCACTTTCTCTTTCCACTCATGAAAATGCAGCCCAGCAAGCAGAGCACCTTATTTCCTTATGCTGTGCTAGTACAGGGCAAAGCATAGATACTGAAAAGTAATGAGACCTGACTTTTAAATAAATTCAGATTTAATGCCGTCTAAGATTCAGCAAAATATATAGGAAAAATGAACAGCAGTGACAGTAGGAAAGAGATGTTGATACTTTGTTTCTCAGTAATGAAGCCAGATAGGCAAGGATGATTTATTCTGGTAGTTATTACCAATTAATTGATTGACTTGGCCTGGAAGTACTAATATAGCTCCATCCTCTTGCGTAAGGTGGTTCAGGTTGTCTTTCGGGAGCAGCTGCCTTGACAAAGAAAGCAGAAAGTTAGTGAGGGTTATAGAATGATTTTAGGCAAGGGTGAAAGTTGTGGGAAAATTCAGAAAAGGTTTTCACATTTTGAAGTAACTAGTTGGGCTTGAGGCAGGCAATTGTCCCAGATTACGGGAGCATGTTATACCTTCAAAATCTGAAATAGAACAGCATGGGAATAAGTAGAGAATAGGTATCTTTTAAGAAAGCCCCCTTGCCTGATTTTTGGTTCTCCCCCTGCTCCCCCAACTTCCCAACACTAGAGAGCAGATGGTGAGCCTCGGAAAAAAACTGTAAGAGATGCATTTCAAATTGCCAGAAACAACAGCATTGTGGTATGTTTTAAAGTTCAGAGTGAGATGCCCTCTTTCAAATCATTGCCTTCAGTGAGCATCTCAGTTTTGCTACAAATAGTGGCTTACAGTTGGCACTGGAACTTCAGTTAAAACTAATAAGGCCCTGGTTGTGCATCAATATCTGTCCATTGCCACAGCTCCAAAGTGTTTCATAAATAAGCAGTGGAATTTATTTGTGTCTTTGAAGTATTTGCACACAAATGGAACACAGATATTAGACTCCATTCACCACTGCTGGCTTGGGGAGGTGCAGGCTGCTGGGTCGGGACAGCACGAAACTCCGCTGAAGCACTGCCATGGATGGTAAGGTACACTGCAGAGATGTTCTGAGTGAAGGTCACAGGTAAAAGGCAGTCTTGTTCAGATAACAGAACTCTTCACAAATGTGATTTTTTTTTTTAAGTCCTCATTTCATACATGACTTCTTTTTCCAACCCGCAGCTTTCCTTTGGGGAAAGGTTCTCTTTCCTCATGATAAGAATGATCTTCAAGAGAAGGTCTTCAGGCTTCTCTGGAGCTGGATTGCATCTTCAAACTTTGTGGAAGAATGCTCCAGGACTTTTTCAGACAACACAGACTAGAGACAAGTGTGAGGAGGACTGGAAGAGGGAAAGGAGGGCACTATATGACTCCTCTGACTGGTGCAAGAATTATGAGGCTGTTCAGATACATGCATTTCATCTCTTGGGGGACATCAAAGACTGATGAGGTGAAGGGATCCAAAAGAATTATGCTGGGCACCCAGATGTTGCTCTAAGTTTCTTACCCCATTTTCTCTGAGTGATAACATGAAACTTTTTACTGTGGCCTGCCTTAAATCAGTACAATGCCACGTATCCTTTGTGTAATTTTTTAATCAATTACACCAGAAAAAATGTTTCAAGAGTCAAATGTTATATTTTCAGGGATTTAGAAATTTTGACACAATGAACATTTTATAACTGAATATAGTCATTATGTATACTATTTAAAGCATGTATATGTACCTATAGAAGAGCATAAATCATTCAGCAATCTGTTCAATAAATCTTTAGGCAGCAACTGTTATTTGTATAATGCATTTAACTTTTTTTTTCCCAGTTCTGTGATTTCATTCCTGTTCCTCCAGCATTTAGATTGAAATTGACCTTCCTCAATTTAGGTACCAAATATGTCTTGGGTCCACTCACGGAGACAAGAGCAGTAGAATTTTGGGAGGGAGGAAAGAGTTATACATTTAAGGGAAAAAATCCTCAAATTTAAGGTATGGACATATGTAGACAGATATTAACATGTGAAATAGATTGAGTTGTATTTGTAGCATCTCCGTCCACAGAAACATGTAATTTTCATAATAGATGGGAAAGATGAGGGAAAATCCTATCTCTCCTGAAGCCAGAGGTTGCGGGATATCACTCTAAAAGACTTCTCCAGAGCTCTTTTGTCAATACCAAATGGATTACTTACCAATGCAGACATGCTGAATATTGGAGAATAAGTATAATACATACGTATACACATATGAAAGATCAGAACACGTGTATTCCAGATTCGTGGTCCAAGGGAATGAATCCTACTTCTGCAATTCTCAAAAAGTCTCCAATATTTTGATTTAGAAGGTCTTCTACAATGTATTATTGCATTCTGTTTAGGATGCTTATTTTTTTATGTCCCAAATATGTATTGCCCAGAATATGTTGGACAACTTATCCAAAACTATTCAGTTGAAATTCTTGGCCTTTGAAGAAGAAAAATACAGTATGTTCATTTTAGACGTCACTGCATTTCCATTTCCGTAACTATTAGAGAAAATAGCCCTCTACAGGATTAGAAATAAATTAACATTTATATCGCTGTTAGCTATGATTCTAGTTTTTGGATAGTGCATGCTTACATGTAAGTTTTAGGACCACATATTAAAATGTGGTTGTTTTCTTCTGGTAATACTGACAAAACCATATAAATACTGCTCAGATGAAACAAATGATTTATGATACACAACTTTCAGGAATTATATTGTTTTAAACTGAGACATTATTAACCAGCATATGTAGTGATTCATCTTTATGAACTCTGTGTGCGTTTCATTACCAGTATAATTTTTTTCCCCATTTTATTAAGAGTGGTAGGTTTTTTATGAGAAGAGACTCCTGATCCTGTGAAACTATTTGAGGGAATAAAACAAACACATATCCTGAGTGAACGTGTTCTTTATTTTATGAATAAATCCATGCAATAATTTTACTTATAGAAGCATCAGTGAATACTAAGCAGCGTTCACTTCTTTACATCTTTATTTATAAATTATTAGAGAAGTGGCTGATGTTTCTGATCAGACAATGAAAAATCCTGACAAAGAATTGTAAAAACTTCCTTGAGGTCCACTTGCTGAACTCACTATTTGCTGCTTTTACTACTTCTGATGAGAGAAATGGTGGTGTTTTGTATTTGTATGTTTACTTCACATATATTATGGAAATGAATGTTTTACTGTAGTAATTTTCCTTAAACCATGCCATAAGGATATTTTGTTCAGAAGTTCCTACTCAGTGGAAGAGCAAATGGTTTTACATTATGGAAATTCAGATAGCTACGCTTCCTGTAGAAAAGCAAATTCACTGACTGGAATGTCCCAACTTGTACACCAAATGACCATTTTATTGTCCTTTTTGCTAGTTCTGCTGGTCACACATTCTTTTTCATTGTATAATAGAAATAAAGTTTAAATAATAAAATATGCTTGGTTACCAGATAAATCTGCACACCTCCAACTGTATAATGCAAGAGCAACACTTAAAAAACTTATTTAGTATCACGCAGTGCCTTATGGAACATCTAAGGCAGAGTGAGGCTGCTGTCCTTATTAGCAACAAGAACTGTGGAGTTTTGTTTTGTTTTACTTATAAATTGTAAAAAAGTTTTAAAAACATTATTTCTCTGAATGGGGTTCTAAGGAAATCTAATGGCAAAATCTGTTTGTTTAGGAAGGAGAACTGGTGAGAGTGGCAATCTCTGTGCTTTGTCTTCATACGAAAAAACTTAAAATTTAGGTGCAAATGTGAAATTAGAAAAATTTAGAGTTCACTTTTTTCATTTCCATGGCTATTAGAGACAATAGTTCTCTACACATTTAGAAAGGTAGAAACTTTCTGGCCGTGTATATTATTAAGGTGTGCAGAATCACATCTGAAATATTTTCTCACTGGTGTAATTCCAACTTTCCATGGATTTCTCAGCCGGATTCTTTTTAATTTGAACAGAAAACATGAAAATCCTAGACTCATCTTTCAGATTTTTAAAGTCCGTGCTCTACAGGCAGAAACTTACATGTTTTTCTATTGCAAGAATTTCTTCCGTATCCTGTCTCTGTTCCAAATCAGCATCTTACATAGGAAGTTTAGCTTAATTTTAAAAAATCATATCCACTGGAATTGTTCCTGGACGTTGAATGGGAAAAAAAATGAACATCTGTGGATCTTGTTTTGTAGTTGATTTTGTGATTAAATATTCAAAATTTAGCAATATGTAAAATGCAGTGGTCTGCTTGAGACAAAAAATGTACCATGTGCATTTGGCACTGTGCAGTGTTTATGTGCGATGAGTAACAGTTATGTATCTGTTTCCAAAACTTTCTTTTTCATGAGAGCCAAACTTCTGTCAGTTCGTGCTTCAGTTATGGCCTGAGGTTTTGTGGCAAAAGAAGTGTGGTAAATGAAATATATTATATTTCTGGATGACTTTCTTGGACCTGTAATATTTCTTTGTGTATGAAGAAAAACTGACCAAATTATCAGAGAGTACTAGCAGCATTAAATTCTCTCTCTAGCTCCTGTCTTCTTCTGTCTGTTTTTGAAGATTATGCGATTGATCTTTGCCTTTCTGTCCTTGTTTTTAATCATTGTATATGAAACTGTTCTGCTGGGTCTCCTTAATGTTCAGTTTGCAGCAGGAAATCATTCCCATGCACTATCAAAATTGTATTTAGCACCATAAACTTTTAATCTTATATGTGTTAGAAAATGAACTCTAAGGAAAAGATGAAATTTAGCACTTCTGTTGTTAATCAGACATTCTCAGTTCACCTCTTAGGGAAGAGAGAGACATAAAATAAAGGTACATTTTAGGTATTACTGTGGAATCTCAGAGGTTCAGAAGAGAGACTGCAAGCTGAGTGAGTGTACATAATAGGTTATCCTTTTCTTCCTAAAATTTACTCTACAGGTGAAAATTAGTGAGCTATCACAGGAGGACTCATACTCCGCTTGTCCAGACTAGTACTCTTGCTATCCAAATTCTGTGGTTAAATTTCATTTTAGATTTAGTATTTCACACAACTTAGGTATGGGATAAATTTTCTTTCTCATGCCCATTTCTGGAATTAGAGGTATTAGTCATTCAGTTGCTGTTAAATCATGATCTTATCTCACTGTTGTTTGTATAAAAATGTAATTTCTTTTCAGTCAAACTACTCCACTATAAAACTAAATAACAAGAGGGGAGTTAGACCACATTCTGCCAAGTACTAGAGAAGAAAAACACTATTGAAATGAAGCGTGTGTGTGTGTGTGTGCGCGCGCGCACACAGCACGTAATGGTGTATAGCAGAAGACTGGGGGAGGAAATATTAGGACAACAGCTTTACTGAGATAATTTCCTGGGAGATAACTTAGCCTAAAGAAGTTAAATGGGAAATACTCTAATTGGAAAAGCATTTAACTGTTGGCAAACGCTGTAACAGTTATTAAACAGACACTGCATATGCATCTGATTCCGAGGTTGCATATATGAATGCACAGGTTTCTCCAGTAAAGGTGGAAAGAGGAATCATTTTCTTAGTACTCAGAAATTCAAAGCCATGGCATTTTTTGCCCCTTTGCCACTTTTTCTACAGTAGAAAGTTAAGCAAGAAAATACTGGATTTTAAATCTTGCAATCTAACAGTGCTGTTAAGATATTCAGTTGTACTGATGTTATTAAATTTCTTTCCACTGTTAGTTCTGGGGAGTCTGTGGTAGGTTTCAAACGTTGGTTTTAATCTGATGTATTTCATCACTGTATTCCTTTCTGGTAAAAATAGTATTTTGGAAGACATAATGGAACAGCAACATCAATACTTTGGCAATTGCCAAAGGGAAAAAAAAATTACGTACAGGAGTCTGATCTGTGGTATGTCCCATGCTGCATTAACTGCATTGCATCATAAAGTGGAAGTAGTACCACTGGATTTTAAGGACAGACTATGCCAGACTTTTTTCCCTGTGGTATGGCTTTGGCATAGAGCTGACTGTTTTCATCAGAAATGCCAGTAACAGCATTCAAAATATGAGTGAAGGACCTTGGCTTATATTTCTGATCTTAAACAACCTAACCACATGTGACCACATCAGGCTGGATGCATCTGTTTTTCTGACTCCTTACATGCAGAGTACTCCAGAACAAAAGACTTTGTTCATAGTAACATAAATATACCTAAGGAAATAGACACTCTTGCCTATGAGTTGTAGTTGAGGCCCGTTTCTGTGAAGGGAACACCTCGTCTTCTTTTGCCTGGATGGTGAGTTAGGATTTACTGATTGGTTCCCAGGGTAATGTCATGTAATATCATGGTGGGGGGACCAACTGGTCAAGAGTAGATGCGGTTTTTCCTAGAAAAGTTAAAAACCTGGGGTCTAAGAGCTTGAAACCTGGGAACCAGCAGGCAAAAAATCAGAGACCTTTCCATAGGGATCATGAGGTTTACTGAAACTGACATACATCCCCTGAACATGCTGCTGGTGAGCAAATTTTTCCTTTGTAGCACCACCCCCCTCCCCCACCAAATGTCAAACAAGTCAGATAATTTTGGGTGAGCTGCAAGTAAGCATTTTTCCTCTTGCTTGCAAGTTCTTGTTACCCTTGAGGAGGCAGGGCACCATCTTAGGATTCCTCTTGCCAGCAGATGTTGAGTGGGACAAAAGTACAGTCTCAAGATAACAAAGTACAGGATCACTCCAGCTTTGATGAGAAGGTTTTGCTGAGTCTAAGCCTTAGATGATGCACCTCTTTCTTAGTGTGTGCGGCAGTAAGTTCTTCTATGAAACGTAGGGTCGCAGGCTGTGGTTGCTTCCAATGTTGAGGGATGGGCTTCCCTGGAGCCTGCTGTATATCCATAACATCAGCACAGGTTATTAGGCTTCTCTGCTCAAAGACGTCAGGCAGCAACACCCAGAAATGCAATTTCCTAGCTGCTTTCACCCCATTAGAGCTCTGAAGGAAGGTCAGCTTCTCCTTTCTGTCCCTTCCCTAGTCAGTCTGGACTCTGGGGGGGGCAGCTAGTTTACAGAAAGGTTTTCTTCAAGAAATGTTTATGACGTACTGATTCACAAAGTAGGATAAATGAATCTTTATACGATTATTTGCTTTTCTTATGAGATTTTTCAAGGTCCTGCAGCCTCTAAATATGTCACATCAGCAGAGCATGTGACTGAGGTGGGGTTACATGACTGTGCCAAACCTCTTCTCTCACCCCTCGGGTGAGGCTGAGGTGCTGCAGACTGCACTGAATATTCAATAAAGTGCATTTACCCTCTTCTATCAGACAGATTCAGTAACAAACCCAGGTTTTAAAATAATGGTATTAGCAGCTCTTTTGTGCCACAGCTACAGTCTTCTAGCTCAGTTACAAAACCAGAGGTGTTGCTAATGTTCATAATGCAAGACAAGTCAAATCCTATCATAGTCAATATCAAGGGCTTTAATGCTTATTCCACCTGATAAACAGAGAGGCCTGTAGGGCCTGAGAAGTTGGATTGAAGTTGCTTGTCCTGTGACACAGGGTCTCTCCAAATCCTGGTACAGAATCTTTTTGAGGAGAACTACTGGCTGATTGCAGTCTTGAGATGTTGCAGACTTCAGAAAATGTAGTATTCTGGCTTAAGTCCATTTTGGGTCATTGGGAAAGTATGTCAGGAAGGCAGAATAATATGGCCATGTATTTGTTGTCCTAAATTGCTGTGCAACGTTCCTTTATATTGTTATACATTTGTTCCTCTGCAGGCTAGTGCTAGATGCTGTCCTTAAACAAGCAGCCCACTACTTCTCCAACTGATGTTGCCAACCAAAATCCTGGTAGCATTAATGGGAACAGGATAGCTGATAAAGTTTGTAACATGCTTGGGACCTCCTGGGCTAAAAAGCAAATGTTGAAACTCAAAGTTTAAGCAGTGGTTTACAAATTCACAAACCATTTGGGTTCTGTGTTTTATTTGCTCAGATATAACATTTTTTTCTAACCACTGCTAGTGTACCTTTTGAGAAACAATAATTTAAAAGTAGCTGCCTACGTACTGTTTTATCTGTTCTTAAGGAAATTAAAGTGGGAGGTATTCCTTCAAGTTGGGTCATTTCATCATAGCTTCTCTCTGACAAAGTAGGGCAATTCTGGGCAATGTGAGAGGATAAGGGGAGATGAGAGAGACTATAAAGCTTTTCACCTGGAGCAGAGGATTTTTTTCTCCCATAGTTGCGTTAAAACATGTTTTCAGCTTCTGTGATTTTTCCTAATCCTGTATGTTCTTTTCAGCTGTTTCAGCATGCTTACAGACAAGATAATGTAGGCAGGATCACTAGCTGGTTATAAGAGTTATTCATAGATCTGTGCATAAGTAAGGATAAACAGAAGAGTTTATTTTCTTGACAAGATTCACTGTGTTGTAGTTACATGGAGTAGGTTTAGTGTGTTGTCTTAATCCAAGTCTTACAAACAAGATATTTATTCAGCAAATCCCTTGCAGTGGATTAAAATCTTAACCTTTTGAGTTCCTTAGCATGAAGATAAAATCACAAACAGAGGTAGCCTTGAAAATATTTCTTGGTGGTATATAAACATTTGAAAGAATGTTTATGTATCTTAAACCAAGATAAAAAAAGTTCTTATAGTATAAAAAATTGAACATAATGACAGAAAATATTTGAGTGAAAAATAATTAGTAAAAAGATATATTAATTAATTATTCTCATAAATGGGCATATTAATGCAGTCTTTCCAATTGATATCTACAAAATAATACTCACTTAGGACTTTTAATAGGTTGAGAAGAGCTACTGACAACTCAGGGCAGCACTTTCTTGTATAGACAAATGATTGAACTAGCTCTTTGATCAAACTCATCTTTCTACCCCAAATTCAGAGTCACCTCTGCTTTTACAATGTCTTTAATAATTCGGTTCTCTCCTGATGAAATTTCTTGTTGTCTTCTTTTTTCCTTTTGGGCAGATGTTCTGTCATTCTTCATGCTAGAAATACGTTATTGTTTTATACTGAAGATTTTTTCTATAGAAGCTTGCCACAATGAATAGCTTATGACATTTGTTTTGAGACAAATTTTAAAAAGTTTCAGCCATGTTAACAAATGTGCTTCCGTCTCAGAACAAGTGAATATTTTTCTCTAAATACCAATCAAAGTTATGCTCACACAATGAAGAGTGAAGTTCATGAAGGTGAGGTATACCTATAAGTATCTATTCACATTTGGAGTCAAAAGTTTGATATGCTAAGCCATATAGTAGACAGAAGCAAAGTTGTCTTTGCCAAAGAAATGTCTTACTATACATCGAACTGGGAGACTATGGGATTTCAGGAAATAATCCACAGTTCCAGAAATTATTTAAATATTGCTGGGTGCTAAGTTTCAAGCAGGCCAAGAGGATATACAACCGAGTTCCCAACAAAGCCAGTGGTAAAACACCATACCACAAAGCCTGGACATTTTTTTTGATGCATCAGAAAATCCTTCCCAAAGCTAAACTAGCCTTGCTTAGATTTTAACCGTGTGCATGTCGGCTCTTGCTTTCCTTGTACAAACTCTAGACTAACAGATTTGACCCTTTTCTGTTTTCTGTCTGTTGGTTTCTTGTTCTCTTATCCAACAAGTGAAAAACCTCTTGATGTGCAGTCAGCAGTCTGGTATGTGATATAGCAGAGATTATGTGAGTAGCAAACCACAGCTTCAGAGGTGGCATGTCAATAATTGCTGTTGAGCTGTTGGAGATGCCAATCTGGCACACAGGACGGTGCCTGCTGAAGAGTGCAGCCGTGCTAGGAAAAGTCATCATTCCCTTCCTCGTCTTCTCTGTACACAGGGCGGGGAGATTCCCGTACCCATTAGGCTTTTTGTTCACTATCACTATCACTCATAAGCAGCTGTCACATATCGTATTTTCCATCCTTTCAAGCATCAGATGTGGTACTACTGAATAGCTGCAGCGCATTGATTCTGGAGCGGTGGTTACGCCGGGTTGCTGAGTGACTATTAGCTGTGGCAGGTCGACAGACTTCCTCCCAGTACTACTCCTAAGGGGGTCCTCAGTAAAGAGGCAGAATGATTTTTGAAGTTTCTTTTTCTATCTGACTGCCAAGAGCTTCCAAATATAACCCCTATTGCTCCTGCTATTAGAGCTGAGGCTGGAGCTATGCGCTTGGGGAGCGTTCGCGGGGCTCAGCATGGATCCTGGCATTTCAAAGCCAGTGCTGCTCCATGCGTAATTCAAGCAGAAAAGTACTTACACCCCTTGCCCTGCAGTGGGCTAGGCCAAGTGTCCTGATGAATTTACAGGCTTTAACATTTCACAGCTACTTAACATTAAGCATGACTCCTTCTGACCCCCAGCCCTCCCAGGCTGGAATAACAGGCCGCTCAGTGCCTTACCTAATTGGTAAGGCAAGATAATAATGAGAGTAAAAGAGACACGAAGACAGATCATGCCTAAATGAACACGAGGGAGCTTAACCAGCAGGAATAAGAATAACTAAGATCTTGTGCCTATTGTTTGCATAACGTCCTGTTTTTATAAATGCAGCTTCCTATCAACACTTCAATCACACTTATAAACACACAGGAAAGGATGAATGTAGCTGCTTGTGACACAGTAGGGATGACTGCACAACACAAGCCGAGCTGCTGTATATCTCTTCAGAATAAGGAAAAAAAAATCCTGTACACTTTTTTTTGCCAAAGGCCTCAGTATAGAACTGCAGGTTTTTTAAAAAGTGGCCAATTTAGCAACACAAAGGAAATAAAAATTCATCTTTGTACATATAAATTTATTTTAAAACTGACTCTGCAGAACCAAGGTCTCTATAACTCTTATAAAAGCAATATTCTAGCCTTTTTTGGATTCCTTAAAAGTGCTTATCAAGATGAATGAGAACAGTGGTGTGTAATTTCAAAAATGTAATTGCTTTTCTCTCTAGCTTTCTCTAAGCATTTTCAAGGTCACCCATAAAAAGGGACAGATAAACCTATAATCCAAGTCTTCTCCTGGTGTTCCATGCCAGTGCATATTACTCCCTGAATAAAAGTCTTGTAACTTCTTGAATTGTTCACTTCTGCTTTTCCCCCCTTCTCAAAAGAGGATATGAAACTCCTACCAGTTTGCATATCATGTCATAGCGTTAAAACTCCAAGTGACCATGAAGCAAAATATACTTTCATGTATTTTGAAGAACAGCCGCAAATGGATGAAGAAAATGAATTTCCTTGTCATCCGCAGTGTGTATCAACTCTGTTTTGCTTCTTCAGTCTCATATGTAAAGAATGAGCCTGGGTTGCAAAATTTGAGCTTGTGTCCCCTGCGTGGTATCTGCAGGCCTGCTTGAGGAGATGGTTGCCTGCCAGTGAGCTTGTCCTCTCCTCTGTTGGGCCACATTTGAGCAGCTGCTGTGATTTTCATTCTCACAACAGGATTCTTCTCTGGAGGGTCTCAGGAAGGGGGAACCCCACTGCTGTGCTGCCCCTATAACCACCTACGCACAGCTGAGAGGTATCCTGGGACAACGTCTCTCAGTGTGCTACCAAATTGGACCCTTCTGCCAGACCATGACAATGGAGATAGATAGGATGCAGTAGGAAAGGGAATATGTAGGTGCCAACCTGGGCATTCTTTTTGTATGTAGAAAATGTGACAAAAATATCCTATAAATACTTGCACAGCTTCATGCCACTTCCTTACTGGAGGTTGTGGTTCTAGATCCTGGTTCATTTCAAGCATTACCAAAGGAAATGGTGAAGCTCCTTACAGGAAGAGTGTACACCATCAGTATAAATCTGTCATTTTCAAGATCATCCTCTTAAATCTTATGACTGCTTCTTTATTAGGCCTAAACAGCATTAATTGCCTCAACTCAAGAGGATTTGCAGTACCTTAAAAGGGACCTGAAGAACAAAATTCCAATTTTTCCTTGGTATCTTCATATCACATATTAATGCTCACCCTGCTCTGACACTTTGGTTTAACCTTGGTAGTCCTTGGAGTGTGTGACTGGTTACTTGTCTTCTGCCAGCTGATGACAACTGCTGCATGCTCACACAAGGAAGCGGGAAGCAGAACACTTCTCTGCTGCACTTGGCATTGCAAAGGAGCAGCTGCTACCACACCAGCACTTAACTTTCCTCACCACTTAGATGCAGAGTGGCCAACTCACTGTGACCATTATAATTCTGTTGTGAAGCACACTGGTCTGAGTCGCATTTGATTCCTTTCTTTGCATCGGTGGCAGAGAGTTATGGACCTTTGTTCAGGTGGTTTACAAGGTGCTGGTTCAGTCTTCTGGAGATTATGCCTTCTACACAACCCCTAAATACTTGCTTTAATTTTCTTAGATAACAGAACAGCTTTCTTCAGGTCATTTTAAGAGATAGTGAAGCCAGGAAATCTGGTGACATTCTCGCCATGCAACTCACTTGGGATTTGCTTCTTTTCTGGTAATCATCTATTGAATAGGAAAATCTGCTTCTAGGATGAGCCACCAGATGCAGTCACAGTCTGTGCAGAGGTTTCCTCCTCACTCCCCATCTGTCCTTGACGCTCTGAACCTGTGGCAGTGTGGCTTTGGTGAAGGTGGCCCATCAAGATCTCTCTTGCTAGCTGCTGCACCCCTCTCCTGTAGCATGAAGGTATTCTCATCTCCCTGGCAGGGAAAGGGTTACCAAACTAATCTGGAAAGTAAAACATGTACATACCCATTGCAGCAGTTCCCTCATGCTCTGTAGCCCTCTTTTCTGAAAGCAGGTGGAGGGAAGACAGGAGCAATGTTCTGCTGTTGATTCTTTTAGGACTCATTGGACTGTTCCAGGAGGGATTTCATTTTCCTTGTCCTACAAGGGCAGAAGGGCTTTTGGAGCATTGTAATTTTCCAAATATTTGGCAACGTTGCTGTGTCAGGCCTATTTCTGAATAAACATGTCTAATAAATACAACTGTTTTGTACATACATCAGTTTCTCTGATGCTTTGTAACTGCAGTTTTTGTGATAAAGCCCTGTAGGAAACCTGAAAAATTGGCTGGGAAGGCAAACTAGACAGAAATAGAGAAGTGGAAACAAAGTAGATTTTTCTATTAAGGTCCCTTTGGGGGTTTACTTCTTTCACTGAAAAGAAATTTTGCAGAGAGTCATATTTTTGTAGCCAAAATTTATGCTCAGTGCCAGAGGTCCTCTATACCAGCTGCCACTTTCATCATTATACGAAGGGTCTATGTGGAGGAAGCGTATTGCTATCACTGAACATTACATCTCTTGTACTCAGGAGGTAAAAAAAGACTCAGTACCCTACATGGAGTCACCTCAGGTACCCTAGGCTATGTCTCTTGATTGTGTAGAACATACTGTGCTGTTATCAGTTCTTGTATTGATGACCTTTCTCCTACTTGTCTTTTTATTCTAGATTTGCATGTGAGCTGTTATTTTCAGTGTGCTACTGTCCAACAGAACAAAGCATATGCACTCGTACATAAAAAATTTATTTATTATGAAAGCTAAGTAATTTCCTTTGGGACACACAGACATACACTTCAAGCCAACAAAAAGTTAAACAGTCTTAGCTGAAAAGATACCCTAATTTTTGTGTGCATTCATGTAGAGATGAAACCCAGAGATATTGTAATAGCTCATCGTTTTCTTGCTATTGCAGTGAGTTAAATGTAATTCATCTCTCCTGGTGTATGTAAGTAGACACTCTGTCTAGGACTACAGGGCACATGCATTTTCTGTTCAACTATCTGCATGTCCATAACTGATAGCACATTAAAAGTCTAACTATGTTACATTCAGTCATCAATTCCAACAACAAAATGCAAATAATAATAATAATAAAAAATATATTTCATTAAGACAACATATAGCATCTCAGGATTGCCATTGGCTATTTTTTTTATCTCGTAGTGCACCTATAGGTCCAGTTCTCCTCTAGGAATCTTGGAAGTGCTAAATATTCTGCAACCTGGGGACATGCTTCTGTTATTGTGATCAACAAAGATATTCCAAATGGAACTCCATTGACAAAAACTGCATGTGGGGACAGGCTAGTGGTGAGGGTTCTTCTGGAGAACAATTTGTTCTTAATTTAGTATCCCACTCTGATCTACCAGAAATCTGATTCATTAATCTTCTAGACATACTGGAAAATCCCATCTATTTTAATAACCACAGGAGAATAGAAATGGTTGAGGGTCCTGTGATTATGATTGATCTTTGTTAGGTAATCTATGGAAGACGCTCTATTAAATTATGTTGATCGACAGTATTTGAGTTTGTAATGTTCAATTAATTTTTTTAAGGGTTCCAAAGTCTGGATTGCTGTCGATTAGCATTGTTATAAATGGATATAAATATGTTCCACAAACCGTAGCAAATTGAACTTCGAAATTTTTGTCAGTGAAATTATTCCTAAATCAATTATTCATAAGTAGTTCAAATGATGACCAAGTTTAATGCAATGCCTACTCAACAGAAGCAGGAGAGCTATTGAGAAAGCCTTCTTTGAAGAGCCAGTTTGCCTTGTTTCATGGTAATCCTAAATTGATTACTGGCCAAATTGCTCTGATTTTCTATTATATTTCATTGGTTTTGCTTATGTGCCTTGTATTTCATTTGCTGGCATAGATTTCAGCTATGGATTTTCATGAATTTGGCAAGGGAAGCCCAAATAATTCTCTTCCATTGTGGCTGTAGCCAAGGGGATCCTTACAAATTGAAACTGTCAATAATTTTTAGTATTGTTTTCCACTTCCCTGGAAAGCTATTGCTCCTTCTAAACAGAGGAGATTTAGGGATCCCTACAAGACAAAACCTTCCTGGCTTGCTTTAGGAGTATTAGGCCATTATCTGGAAGTCAGCTACCCTTCACAAAACTCTCTGGCATTTGGTCTCAATCTCCATTTTGAAGTCTGTAAAATGACTAGTATTTCAGAAAGCAGCATTAAGTTGTCCCTTCTGTGTCTCATGGCAAGCACTGTAATGACAAAATAGTGTCAGTGGGTCTCTGGAGGCAGGTGACAAAAAGATCAATGGTGCTGCAAGAAAAGAGGAAGGCATCATTGTAGGAATCATCCACTCTATCGCTGGTCATGTAGGAGTGAGAACCTCATCTGTTTTGTCTAAACTCCTGTTAGTAGAAGACGAGATTTTTTAAGAACTAGACTCTAATATACAGTAAGTCAAGCAAGCCCCATGGCAAACACAGAAGCCTGTCAATTAATAGCTAAACAGCAATAACAGCTATAAATTTGATCTAGCACATTCCGATCAAACCTGTCATTATCTCAAACCCCTCGAGCCCCACGTTGGGTGCCAAAAAGGACTGTTGTGGTTTAACCCCAGCCAGCAACTAAGCACCACACAGCTGCTCGTTCACTCCTCCCGGTGGGATGGGGGAGAGAATCGGAAGAGTAACAGTGAGAAAACTCATGGGTTGAGATAAAGACAGTTTAATAGGGAAAGCAAAAGCCGCACACGCAAGCAAAGCAAAACAAGGAATTCATTCACTACTTCCCATCAGCAGGCAGGTGTTCAGCCATCTCCAGGAAAGCAGGGCTCCATCACGCATAACGGTTACTTGGGAAGACAAACGCCGTCACTCTGAACATCCCCCCCTTCCTTCTTCTTTCCCCAGCTTTATATGCTGAGCCTGATGTCATACAGTATGGGATATCCCTTTGGTCAGTTGGGGTCAGCTGTCCCGGCTGTGTCCCCTCCCAACTTCTTGTGCACCCCCAGCCTCCTCGCTGGTGGGGTGGGGTGAGAAGCAGAAAAGGCCTTGACTCTGTGTGAGCACTGCTTAGCAATAACTAAAACATCTCTGCATTATCAACACTGTTTTCAGCACAAATCCAAAACATAGCCTCATACCAGCTACTATGAATAAAATTAACTCTCTCCCAGCCAAAACCAGCACAGCAGGGAGTGTCTTCAAGGTTGAACAGGGATTGAACTGTTTGCATTTCATGTATTTCAGAACATTCAAAGCTATTTCCAATGCATGGAAATTCTTTCTTGTCCAGGACTGGAGAAAATTGAAATTTCCAACTCTGTTCAATCAGGTCGGCTGAAAAGGAGCTTTTATCTGAGATGTTTCCCGTGTTAGCTGGTAGTATGTTAACCCTAAATAAAGAAGGGACAAGAAGACAACACTGATATTCTATCTCTTGGATATTTGTCTACCTCCAAAATCAGATGACACAGCGCACCTTCACAAGCCAAATTAATCAATTTAATTACGAGTATCTTGAGGGGTTTCATTCTATTAGAAAGAGCCTGCTTACATCATGCTTTTCCAAAATAATCCTATCATTGCATTTACTCAAGCAAATGAATCTTGAGCTGTCCTCTGGGCTTCAAAAGATATGTAATAACTTGCTGTAATAATATTAACAGAGAAACAGGGAAAGGTTCAGTTACTAACACTACACAATCCACCTCAAACCTTGTTTTTTTTTAAATATTTTTTCAAATCAGAAGCGTAATTTAAGGATAAGACATTGTTAGCTATCCTGCCTTGCTTGGGGCTTTGCCGCAGAGTGACAGGTCTTTCTTCCTCTGTAGAGTGAATGCTCTAATTACACCTACTGTAAGTCAGAGCTACACTACTACAGCATCAATGCAAATGTCAGATGTCTTTTCACTTTAAACTGTCTAGTCTCAAATAACAGTGTCTCATTTTCAGGAAGAGTTTTTAGGAAATTTCTTTATATTTAGATACCCTTTATTTGTCTCCTTCATCTTTATGTCACTAATTGTGTTCTATATCATATTTCTTTTCAGAGGTCTGAGTGTAGTGCTTTGAAAGTTTATATGTTATTTGCCAAGGTCAAAAGAAAGAGAAAACATGCTTGATTGTTTAATGACAAGTAGTGTGATTCGAAACAGAAGTTTAATGGAGTGCTCTTTGTTTGTTAATAAAAAGTACTAATTCAGGGACATTGAACATCTGCAATTTAATTCAAACCCAGTCAGTATACTGCAACAGGTTTAAAAATACTTTTTTAACACCATTTCCCCCCTTTATTTCCGTACAATTTGAAAGCTTGGTGAAAGCCTCACAAGCAGTTTGGCCTGATCACGCAAGCCTTTGTTCAGGAAAGTCATCTATAATGCCACTCTTGCATATGCTTGTAAAGCTATGCTCTTTGATATCTTTTTTCTGCTGCTAAAAGCCAGTGTCTAAAGCACATGAATAGATTTTCTTGCCATTTCTGCATCTCTGTCAAAGATGACGACTATCTTTGGTAAGCATAAGAGAATTCAGAATTGGCTTGTTATCATTTCTAAGAACCTGATCCTGCCTCCACTGAAATCAATAGTGATTTACAATACCTCAAGCAGAAGCAAGATCCGTATTGCTACATAACATTTCATTACATTACATAGTATTGAACAACTTCAAAACACTGCATAGAATCATGGTGTATTTTGCAGAACAAGAACATTTTTGATCATAGCCGATTCTCCCCTCATTTGGTTCCTGCAAAACAGCGTAATTAATCCAGTTTCTTGACTTATTTGTATCTGGTTTCCAGTAATAAGTATATTGAACCCATTTTGATCAGTACATAGATCACTCATAAGGTATTATCTTACATGTACTGGAGATGAGCAATTAAGCGCTGCATTTTCAACTGGTTTAAATGGTTTTTTTAATAGACATATCTCCAATCTGTCTACTCAATAAGAATGGTATGGTTCAGTTTGAATAAGTAGCATTAAAACACCCTTCATAAAATGTTTCCTCTTGTTCAGAGTGATAAATGTGCATGCATACCTTTTCTTGTGTATGTGTAGTATACGTGTGTGTTAGAGGACTGTATCTTGTTCATTCTATGTCCATGGCATCTAAGACTGATTTCCAGAAAACAAAATAGTTTTCTTAGTGTGTTTATCCTCATTACAGCTATGGCACAATGCCACTCTACTGTTCCCTGTAACTGTCCTGCTACTTTGGCTTTCAATCTCAAGTACTAATATTTAGGATAAAATTAAAAGAATTTTGATTTGTTTTTAAGAAAAAGAGACTGTTCTCTTGGCTTTCAGCCCAAGCGAATATAAAATGTAGTATGAAGTGCTCATATGTAAAAAACGTTGTTGATCTGGTCTTCCTCCTTCCCTATCTAATGCAGTAGCCGAGCAATTACAAACCTCAAACAGCTGAAAAATGTGTGCCATTTATGTACAGTAGATGTTACCAATCAGTCCAGATACGTCTCTCACTGACTTCTGCTGCAGGTGTAGTTTTGGAGGTAAGTCACTGCAACTTTCTGAAGAAAAAGCAGCAGCACTGTGCCTGACTCCGAAGTTCTCATCCGTTCCTGACGGATGTACCAGTGTACATTTCTTCAGGAAAGAGTCGTATTGACATTGTGAAAGAAATGCACAGATCTACTCACAGCTCACTGAATAACAACCTGTTCTTATAAACTAATGTGTGAAAGTGGCATTACAGTGGTTATGACATAGCTATAAAATATGTCTATTTTCCAGGTTTTAAAAAAATGCAAATGCTTTTTTTCTGTGTTTCTCTCCTTGCAGCCACGTATTCCCTGTGAAATGTCTGCTTACCTGCTAATGCAGTCCTTGGGCCTATTTATTTCATATTTGTTCTACTGAAAATGATGTTCTTTGGACAGTTCAGGTCCATTATGCTAGGAAAAAAGGTTACTTCCACATATCTTCTTCCCTTTGTTACCTTTGCAAGTAACAAAATAAATAGTGTAACACCAGTAATAAGCTAAAGGCATGTCAGTCAACACATACTGGGGGTTTTTTTGGAGTGGGGAGGTTGTTTTTGAACTTTTAATTTATTTTCTTATTGCCGAGGTAGAATAATCCTTTCCTAAATGGTTCACAAACGTAAAATATATATTTTTTTAATTAATTTGCTTGTTTAAAACAACAATGCATTTTTGGCAAGTGAAAACCACTTTATCTTTTTAGCTTGAAGAAAGTCCCCCTGGAGACAGTTTGTCATGTGCTCGTTGCAAGATGTTTCTTGCGCATCATAAAAGCTGCATTAGTTTGGTAGGCAAAGTAAAAGGATGTTTCTGATTCCATTTGCAACTTCTCTAGAAAAAACATGGGTTTCAATACTAAATGAGGACTTTCACATAACAATAATCCAGGCAGCAGCTCAGAATTCATGGTAGCAAAGTTCTTTTTGGCAAAATGAAATTGGGATGAAATCAAGCACTTTTCATTTGGAAAACAATTGTTTAATTACAAAAAATTTGTTATGTTTTTGCAGGTTTTTGTTGAAGAATTCCACTGGTTGGCAATTTCTTGAAAGATTATTGTTCATTAGCTTTTGTCATTGGTCTTGCATAACTTTTAATAGACAGCAGGAAGCCTAATGTTTAAAGTTAGGCAGGCTTCTCAGTGGTCAGTATCTTTAATTCTCTGAAGCACAGGCAGGAGATTACATTTGACCTCCCTTTAATTTTTAATTTATTTCCTAGCAAATATCAGTGATCAAAAATGAGTGCCTTGCAGTCATTTGCAGTCAAGAATTGCAAGTTTCATTCTTACGTTTTCATTTTTAGAAATGGGAAATGCCATTACAATTCAGTATAGAGTGGGCTTCCATTGCCCGTCACGTTCCTCCCAGCACCACTTCATGTCTTGAACTGAGATGAGGCCCAGACACAAAATTTAAACTCAGAGTTGATCTCACAAATCAGTCTTATTTGAACAAGGAAATATTCACTTCTGGAATTCTGGTCTGAGTCCTTTGTAATCTGGAAAATCAGAGGCAAGGGAAGTCGTGTCTTTCCATTTGGTATCACGATTGCCAAAGCAGATAAGACTTGTGCCAGTTGTTAGTGGCTCGATTACAACATTTGACAAGAAAGAATTTTCTCAGCAAGAAAAAAATATGAACGTTCTCTTCAACACTTGTGGATGTCAAAGTTGAATGATATTTAAATGCAGATTTTAAATCATATATAGTGGTGCTGAAGCCGAAGTGCAGAAACCTACATTAGTGTTAACAGGTTTTTAACAGTCAGACCCATAGTTCAATTAAACTATTGGGATATATTGGAAGCTTAGCAGGGGGTTGGGAATATAGGTATTTTTCTTTTTAAAAAAAAAGAAAACTGCTCTGTACATACATTTATTATTATCATATACAATTGTGAACAATACTTATTCCACAACTTCATAACAGCAGATAAAGGTGACCTTTAAATGCTGGTATTGTTTTGGCAGCAAATCTTAAGATGTTAATATGTGTTATAGGTATGAAATGTTTCTTTGAGAAAGCACCATGCAGCCCACCAGAAACTTTATATGTAAGTGAAAACTGTGAGAGCCACTGGAAAAGCGTGTCTTTACATTTCAAGTGGGCAAGCAGTTTCAGAGAAGAAAGCAGCTGGAAGAGAGATTCAGGATCACATCAGCTAACCTAAGCAACAGCTCAACTGTGCCATTCTCTGGCATTTTAATTGTACTGTTATGTAATTTTTAAACAGCCATATCATTACGCAAATGTTTTTTAAAATGCACACCCTTAGGTACCTTAGCTAACCATCAGGGCTTGTCCACTGCTGGAATTGTTACCCTTAGTCTATCTGTCTTATAATGATTAAACATAATGTAAGAAATTTAGGAGTTTAGGCCAAATAATTGCTACAGAAGGTCCTCCAAGGGCACCCTCTCTCTGTCTCCTGCTCTGTATTGGACACGATTTTCTCATGATTAAAATTCAGGTGCAGAGTCCTTAATCAGGCACAAATAAACAAGAATTACGCTTGTGCTGGGCTGACTGCGTGGGAGAGCTGGTGGTTTTGCTCTGAGGACAGGTACTGTTGCCACTACCACATGCTTCCTCTAGGGTTTGACCACGGTGGTCACCTGAGGTCAACGGGAGCATTTGCACAGCTAGAAGGAGCCTTTCCTTCACTTGGTCATATGAAGATGGGTTGGCTCCTGCAGTTGCTGCAAGCTGAAGGTATGCTGTGGCTTAGTGCTGGCCTAGTTGCAATTGCAGCACAAGCAAACGTGATGACGGCATGTGCAGCATCTGAACACGAAAATTCAGACACATTCACAGGAAAGTGCAGAGAACAGAGCTAAATGAAAACTTGGGATTCCATTGTCCTAAGCAGTCTCGCACATATAATTACACAAAATCAAGATTTTGAGGGAGAAGGGGCAAGGTAGTGCTTCCAAAACACCTTATAACATTTTTCAACAGCTACTTAAAAATGTGTGTGTATGTGTCTCTGTGTGTGTGTGTGTGCTGGGAAGGGGCAGCACACACAGGACACACTTGGCTGGTGAGTTAATTTTGAGAGTTCAACTGGAGATTGCCCTACTCAAACAATTCTTTGGAAGGAGCTTTGCTTCAGATCCTTCTTCACAAAGAGACCCCCAGGTGATGTGGATGAACCCGCGCAATGGGACTGTATAAGCGTGGAAATGGCGTGAGTGAGGCATTGCAGAATCTCCTGCAAAGCTGTCCCTGGGGAGGGGGAGCTTGGCAGGGCACAGACTGGTCAGGAGGCCATCCCAAAAGCCCCAGAGAGACAGTGGGAAGTGTTCCTCTGCATCTGTGCCATCAAAGACTGTCCTTGCGGCGTACTCCTGCTTCTTGCTGATTGAGTGGCTCTTGCAGCCCCTCTCGCTGTCCAGGCATGGCTCTTGAACGAATCTGAGAGGCGGATGGTGCTGTAGCAGACGCCAGGCTGCTTTTTGCACTGCTGTACAGTTGGGCAGTGGAGTAGTTGACGAAGTGCTCATCCTGTAATTCAGCTCTTCTCTCTTTGATGCTCGAGTCCTGCCTGATATCCAAACATACAGAACAATCCATAGCCTGCAATGAGAATGCTATTGCAATGTTTTTTCCCCCACTTTTTAGCTTGAGCTAGATGAAATGTTCAAAAAAATAGCAAGAGGAATTCACAGAGAGAATATTTCTTGAATATGGCTAGGTTATATTTCTCTTTTTTTAAAAATCCTTTTATTAATCCTATTTTCCTCTGTGTGTATGTTTAAGTGTGCATTTAATACATGTCTTTGTGTAAATTTTATAAGTAAGACTTACTGCTATTACAGAGGTTTTCATTAAGACAGCTTGATGTGGAAGTTTTTGTATATTTATGGGAGAAGAATTTTTATAAGAAAACCATTTTCCACAGTCGGATAACTAAGCAATAGGGGGCATGTTGGCAAGGAGTATACCGTAGTCCACAGCGATATAAACGCTAGGAGTGAAAGCTCTGTTTAGAAAATGAGGCTGTATTTAACAAAGGCAAGTAGTAGCTGCCTCATATTTACGTTTGCCCTTCCAGCAAGTGACACTGCAGTTGCACGCAGGATAGCAGGTTCTCAGCAGAGAAGAAGATGCCGAATTGACCCAAGTCGGTCCCAAGGATGAGTTATAATCTCAGTGAGCAACTGGAAATTCTGTCAGGTGATGAGAACAAAACCGGCGAGAGTTACCTGCCGAACCGGGGAGGCTGGGAAAGCGGAGGACGGCCGGGACACGAACCTCGGGGGCCGGTGAGAGATCGGCAGGTGGCAGCATCGGCACAGGCCTGGCAGCCCCGGCGGGGTGACAGCCCCGCATCGCTCCCGCCGCAAGTTGTACCTACGGAAAGTTCTCTGACCTTTCACAAAATTTATTGTCACCCGGCTTGAGTGGCACTAGGTGCAAATAGTCCGCCCCTCCTTCAGTGTTTTTCTATGACTGGGTCTGGTAATTAGAGATTTCCAGCTCTCCGCGCTGCTCGACTCATTTGTTCCACTCATTGTTTTTGCTACGTGACACAAGCTAAATTCTCCAGCTTGTATTTACATGAGCCGGTTCTCAGCCTCATGCAGAGAGGAGCCGGGCTACAGTCCATTATAGCTGTGCGAGGATGGGTTTATGCGAGGGAGCGTGGGGTGGAGGGGAAGGGGTTTGGGCTTGTTCGTGGCTGTCTGTAATGAGCGTGAGTTTGACGTTCAAAGCCAGCATTCAAGTACCGTTGTTAAAATCCGTAACTCCGTGCAGAATTTCAAGGACAGTCTTTTAGAGGGATTCCTAAAATAATTTGAGTGTTTTGTTTGTGCTAGCACTTCTGGCTGATAAACACAGGCATAAATGTAAGCATTTGTTAGAGGTAACATTGTATCCATATACTTACAATGGGTGAACAGTCCTGACCTAGGCATTATAATCAGCCACCTAGTTCTGGTATCAAATAGCAGCTTTCAAGGAGTTTTTTCTTCCCTCTTTTTTTTCCCCGCATATGAAATACACTTTCCGAAGAAGGGTACTTCTTTTCAGGTTTTATCAGACTCAAGAATCAAAGGTCAAGCCCATGATAATGAATCCCTCCCCCAAATTTCAACTAGTCGGTTCACAGTGAAGTTAGTTTATCTTCAACTACAAACCAATTAGACTTTCACCCCTGACACACTGGTGAAGTGACAGTATTTTTTTTTCTTTTGATTGTTTTTAGTCTAACTGCTACTGTAGACACAGAATTATTCAGCCTTGATTAAACATTTTCAAGCTGTCTCACCAAGCCAATCATGTGCACATACATTTTCACACACGTTTCTCGCAGTAAATTAGTAACAATTGCTTATATGGTTAATAGTTCAGAAAATGAAGTTCTCCCTTCAGAGGTGTATTGTACTGCCATAATGTAAGCCCCAAATTGACACTACATAGTTGTGTATGCAGGTTCTACTTAAAGTGATGGTAGACTGAAGCACCAGGATTCATTAAATTGAGCAGAGTTTCTCATTAAATGTGTAGATTGACAGTCAGAACTGTCTGTCATTTGTTTTTTTGCAGCTGTTTTTTCATACCATCAATGCTTTATTTAGAGTGAAACTACCACCCGGTGGCTGAGAGGTACCTGGTTTGTGGGGGGAAAAAAACAAGTATAAAAATATTTTGCATTATTATTTTTCTGGAAAAGACAACTGGAAGTTTTTCAGATTTGAGTTCTTGATCTTCTCTTCTCCTTATTTTTTTCCCTGTGTCTAATTTATACCCTGAACAATTTATGTTATCTGGTTTGCAATGTGCACTGTGTACATGTACATTTGTTTTCTAAAGGGAATCCAGTTAGTCCTCATCTATTTTCTAATATAAACTCCTCTGCAGAGGTGTTAGCAAGTATATTTCATTTTAACTGTGCCCTATAAATCCTTCATGGAAAATTCCAATTAATATGGCTATGCAGCAAGCTGGGCCAAAAAATTAACTGATCTGTTCTTGCTCAGCAAAGTGACTTGATGAATACAGGAATGGAACAGACTCGATACAAAAATACTGTTTCTCTTCAAGGAGCTGGAGTCACCAGGTGCCACTGTTTTGCATCTTAACATAAAAATCTATAAGACTGCACCTTCTGGTACTAACAGATAACACCAGAATGCTCTACCCCATGGCAATTTGCTGAGATGCAAGATATCAATGCCCTGAGACTCTCAAAAGATTCTTTTCTTTCCATAAACATGGGACCTCAATCACTGAAGAGCAGAACTTGAGGAAGACTCTCTCGCCATGAATCAGCCTTCAGGGGTAATGCTGACTTCAGGAAGAGAAATTATTCATGGGGGACATTCATGAGATGGAGAACTTGGAAGGGACTTCCTTCTGAAATGGAGGGAAATCTTCAGAGAGCACAGTCCCTTTGTTAAGGACATAAAAAATATGAACTCTGTGGAACACTGAGTGAGCCCATAACCTTGTGAGGAAAAGTCTTCAGGGGAGGGGGAAGCAAGGACATGTTGCCTCTACCTCCCATGTTATAGCCTGATGGCCTCCTGGGTGAGTCCAGGAGAGGTGCATACAATGTTTGGCTCTTGTTACATATCCATACTTCTGACTTGGGACATATTTTGCAGTATCACAGAATAGTTGAGGTTGGATGGAACCCCTGGAGGTCACCCAGTCCAACCCCTTGGCTCAAGTAGGGTCACCTAGACCAGGTTTTCTGGGACCATGTCCAGACAGCTTTTGAGTATCTCCAAAGATGGAGACTCTGTAATCTCTCTGGGCAACCTGTGTCAGTGCTTGGTCACCCTCAGAGGCAGAACCTCCTGTGTTTCAGTTTGTATCCGTTGCCCCTGGTCCTGTCACTGGGCACCACTGAAAAGAGCCTGGATCCCTCTTCTTTGCACCCTCCCCTCAGGTATTTATATACACTGATGAGATCCCTCCCGAGCTTCTCTTCCCCAAGCTGAGCAGTCCCAGCTCTTTCAGCCTCTCCTCATAGGAGAGATATTCTAGTCCCCCCATCATCTTCATGGCCCTTTGCGGGACTGTCTCCAGTGGCTCCATCTGTCTTGTACTGGGGACAGACCTGGACGCATCACTCCAGATGTGGCTTCCCCAGAAGGATCACCTCCCTTGACCTGCTGGTACCGCTCCTTGATCACCATCACCAGACAATCTGCATCACAAAATGGACAGAGGTAGGCACTGAGCAGTGTAAGTGAGCTACTATTCCTGGTTCAGGTAAAGCATTAGGAGGCTTCTTTTTCCTACTCTTGTGCAGCTAATGGCCCTGAGCAGTACAAGGGCCCCAAATATAACTTTCTCATGTTCAGAGGTACTCAGAGGCCATACGAATGGCAGGAGGGTGAATCCTAGACAGACGGTTTCAACATGAGAACTGCTTCCACACACCATTTCCATACAGCACATATATGGGCCGGAGTCCTGATTTAGTTTCTAATAGAACGTTATAGTTTTCTGACTTTTTATATAATGCTCATCTTCTAAAGATTCTGAGAAATTATGGCACCACTGCATTGGACAAAACATCCCCAGCCTATGTTCCCAAGTAGAGTAGCCAAAGTCGTATGTGCTTCTTTTGGTGAAAGAAGTGTGTTGAAATTGTGGTCATGTCATTTTTCCTGGCATTATTCATTATGGTTTGTAAAGTGGAATATTTGTAAAGTCTTTCAACTCCGTAATAAGGAAAAAAAAAAGACTTTTTTCAAAACCTTTCACATAAAAAAAAAAAAGCCAAGTTAAAAAGGAATAGCTCAGGAATACAAAAAGCCAATTTCCACAAGAAAATGGCCCTATTCTAAAAGAAATTTTGCTCAATTTCCCAATTCAGACCTGTCAGATTTCATAAGCCCTCATAAGTTAAGCTTAACTGTGTGTTAAGAAGTCAGACTAATGTTTAAAACTGTTCCATTGATATTGGTCATGCTTTCTCCCACCAAGATTTGTATCTGCACAAAACTTAATATAAATGCTACTTATGTGTTTGTAACTTTAAGTCAACAAAAATAATAACATACTAAAAATATTATGCTCTATGAACATAATGTGAGGAACTGAGAAAACAACATTTACGGAACATCTTCTGAAAATGTAGTCATTGAGAAGTGGATGTTTTGGACAGATATAGTTATTAGGAAAAAAAATACCAAAAAGATTACTTAACACTACAACACTTAGAAATTAAGTAACGCCTTTCAGGAATAGATTTCAGTGTGTTGATTTAGGTGTTTGAGTTTCTTCTGCATTGATCAGGGCTTTTTTAATTGTCTTGATTGAGCTTTAACAAAAAGTGACTGAGCTGCACCAAAAAATGGCTTGGCCTGAACGGGTTCAAGCTCACAGCTTTCTTGTCACATAGAAATGCAGCATAACCACCAGGCTTCATGAGGCTGGCTGGAAAGGACTGATTCTCCATTTTCTTGTTGAAGCTGGGCAACAGAGCAGTCATGAATGCAAAATCCTTGGGTTCAGAGAAAGTGAACACAAGATGGTGTATGACTCGGTAGCACGGGGCCAGAGAGCTGTATTGGCAAAGGGGAATTGCAGGGATCCTTGTGTTGGGTACTCAGGGCTCATCTGCCTTCTGCCCAGGACTGGGTGCATCACAGTTCTCACCATTTCTTACTGGCTAGTTCAGATTCTTTCTTGTTCAGTTTCTGGAATTTGTGAATTCCTTTTTGAGTGTTTGATGTAATATTTTGCCATATACATAGGACATATAAGCCACTCCTAATTTTGGGGAGTGGGGTGGTTCAATTTTGATTTACTCTGCTGTACGTTTTTGCAAAAATAAATTTAAAATGGCTGTGAAGCTCCCTTTCTCTCCCCATAGGAAAATAAGTTAAAAAGAAAATATGTACTGGAAACTTGGAAAGCAATGATATTTTTAAGAAGAAAAAATAATTTCTTAGTTCATTCTAGGTATAGTGTGTGCTGTGGAAACAAATCTCAGAAGGAGTATGAATAGCAGAATTATTACCACATTTCTACACTCATTGAAAAATTCAGGAATATCTTTCTAAAATACTTTCAAATATGTTGATGGTAATTTGTTATAGCTTTTTAGGGTACTAATTAATTAGAGCTAGCTAGAAAAGGATTATCATGTCTTCATGTCTGGAAATGACATCTGTAAGATAAATTTGCAAGTATATTACCACACACAGTTTTGTTCATCTAAGTAAATATTTTTATATCTGCGAGTAGTTAGCCTGCACTGGATACTGTTTTGGAAATCAGCATGTGTCATTAGCATATTACAGAAGATAAGGTACTCCAGGCATTTCTAACAATAAGAAACACTTATTATATGGACTCTTAGTACATAACTGTGCACATACTGATCATACATTGTTCAGTTTTGAAGATTCTGTTCTGAACCAGCCTACTGGGAAAAAAAATGACCTAAACTTTTTTTTGAAATTTATTTTATTGTTCTGTTATCCTGCTTCCTTTGTAAAAGCTGGTTCACTGCGTGCTTTGTGTTTGTTGGTCTTTAGACTACTGAAAGGATGATGCTAGAGAGTCATTGTAAGAAGTCAACACTTATTCAACATTTATTTAATGTTTTACTAACAGTTCTCTATTTAGGTAATTTTGCTGTAAAGCACAGAATGCAGTAATGCAGCATACTTGGAAAAAGGTGATGGGTCATTGATCAGCGGAGCTGAAACAAGGGTCACTCTCTAACTTCTGTCTACCAGGAGTGCAAATGTTCTGACCAAAGGGACATCAAATCTAAAGAAATTCTGGCAAAGATTGTGTTCACCTCCACGACCCAGAAACATACAGAGCTTGGAGGTCTCACAGATCATTGTTCCTTTATGCATATCTGAATGCGTGGCACTGCTTTACCTGGATTGTCTTAGTGGCCGATAGGTTTCTTCACTAAATCCACATCCGTCCCACTCCTGCTCTGGAGCCAGTGCCATCTGTGAAGGTACTGGTTTCATGTCTTGTAGACAAAGCCTACTGCAGAGGAGGAGATTGTATTGTGCCGGGTAGTGGTTTATTTCACAACTAAGTAAGAGTACCTTGTCTTCAAAACTAGCATAGCTGGTTTATTTTATTCTGAAGAGTTACATCTGCACAGAGGCCTGGTGAAATGTATTTGGTGACTTATGCTATTATCACACTTCCCTTAAGGGTTATTTGGCTAGGCAGCATGCACAAAGAAACCAATTTACAGCCTGTCAATATTGCCATATTTGTAAAGTATCCTGGAAGTCTGACTTGCTTTCTAGGCCTTAGCACATCAGCACATCAGCAATTTGCCTCAGGATCTGGCTCCTTAAAGATTATGGTGATGACTACAGCTTTTAAGTAAATGATCTCACACTTACATTTCTAGATGCAAGCTCCAATTTTGTGATAAATCAAAGCAGTTCATGCTCTGCTTCCTGGAGGTCACAGCAAAGCTAAAGTGGATTTGCTTCATTTATGGTTACTGAGATATGCATTTTGTGAATCTCTGTATTTTCCCCTTCCCCCTCAGTGCACCAGTACAATCAGTGGATGCATTACTCATAGATGGTGCTTGCACGCAGGTATGCCAAGAGGGATCCCAGCTTGCAGTAAGTACATTTTTATAAATACTGTACTCTTCTAAGTTGCTTCTTTCTATATTTGAAAATATGAAATAAATTCCTTTGTCATTTCCATGAACACACAGAGATTTTCTTGAGCTTTGGAAGGAAAATAGGAGGGAAAGGAAGTGCATGGCATGAGGGGTATTTCATCCCCTGTTTTCCATTCATGACTCCTCTGTCCTACCCATTGCCCAGAGAAAAGACAGTCTAACCACATGCTTCAGAACAGAAAAACACTGTTTGAGAGGGCAGGATTATGCCTAAGTTTGCATTTTAATTACAAGAAGGGCAAAAAGATTCAGACAGAAAAAACCCAAATCTTTCTTTTAACAGGGCAAGAATATGTTTCCTCAACAGATACAGGCTATGTGTGAAGTGCAAAAATACCTATTTCTTATTACTGAAGAATTTATACAAGGTACCTGAATGATTCTCTCTAAGGTATTTTTTTCTTTCAGGGTTGAAATACTATATGGCTTCTCTGAGGGAAAATTAATCTACAGTTTTCTATAGAGTACCATGGGATAAAGTAAACAGTGCTTTAATATCTCTTCTAAAGGACATACTATAAAAATAAAAGTGACACATTTTTTACTTGTTTTGAGTGCACAATTTTTCACACCACAAGTAACTATGTAATTTATTGGAAATTACACATTTACTTTATTCATTAGTACTTGTAAAAAATAATTGAATTACTTCTAGCCTATTCTAGTTTTATGGAAAATGAAGAATGACTTGATTCAAACATTATTAACTAAATTAAGTAATTCTTTATGAGGCATTTATTTCTAGACTGCCAGGACTTTCAGCTGCAAATAAGCCCCTTAGACCAGGGTAGAGATTAGTTCAATGAAAGCACAGAGCTTCCCATTCTCACTTTATAACATTCATCTCATTAGATCATGCACATCTGTAACTCCCAATAACAGACAGAGAACAAGAAGTAAAGGAAGAAGGCAGACATATGGAAAAAGATAGAGAAGGAGAGCGCTTTCCTTTGTCTGTAAGAAATATATCAGGCCAAAGCTAGGAAACAATAATGTAAAACAATATGCTTGTCAATTAGAGAAGGTGAACATATTCTACTACTTTGGTAACAGCTCACTCTGCCACTTTTCTTCTATGTTTTCACTATTTACAGATGTGCTGTAACATGAAGGCTACTGGAAAGTATGGCAGCATACCACAAGGCAGTATGCTACAACCTTTGCTAAAAGGATTGACTGTGATCACACAGTTAACACCGACCAGTGTCAGGGTGAAAAAAAATAAATCAGTCTACAGTAGGGAAAGAGCAGGTGAGAGAGCTGTTCTGTAGGTGCTGTAAATCATGTGATCCACGTGAAATTCACCCTGTGATGCTCACAGATCCGGCTGAAGCAGTTGCAGACCAGAAGCCATTTTCTCTGAGACCTTGTGGAAGCTCTACAAATGAGAAAATGGCAAAGCAGGCCTTTAGATATAAGCAAGAAAAGGAGGAAGAAGTAGGAAATATAAGGTAGTTAAGAAACTTCCATTCCTAGAAAACTACATGCACCTAACAATGAAAGAATTTGCAAACACCTGAGTGATAACAGAGAGGAATAAACACCCAATGGGGAGTTGTGAGGGGCAAATCATATCAAAACAATTGCATGATAGGTGAAAGAAGAAATTGACAGTATACGTCTTTTGGTAAGACATTTTGCACTGTGGTCTTATAAGAAAGCTTGGTAAATGTGGTTTAGGTTAAATTGTTACTAGCACAGAAACTGATGGGAAACCATACCCATTTTATAGCTATTAGTAGTATATTCTCAAAAGGGAAGACCACAGTGAATGAGACTTGACAGACACCTGTCCTGGTTCAAGTTTGTCACTAGAGAATTGGGCAAAGGACTTGAGAGGATGCTTAAGGAATCTGTGGATTGACTGAGGCATCAGTGGACATGATTAGAATAAAAAAAAAGTTCCTGACAAATTGAAAAGATAAAGATACTGAATCAGCAGAGCACTGTGCTTAGATAAGAATAAATAGTTGGAAGAACAAATGCAAGCTGACTAGGCAGGAGGACTGAAGAAGAGGATCTGAGGGGTTGTAATGGACCCCAGCCTGAGTCAACAACGCCAATGGTGTTGCAAAAAGACAACCACCACCTTGGGCTGTCAAGAATATACCCTGAAAAACATATGACCTAATACTTCTACCCTGCTCAGTGTTGGAATGGCCCCAGCTGACGTCCCATGTTCGGTTTGTTAATACCATGCTTTTAGAAAGAGGAAGACCAAATTAGTAGAGGAATGAGAAAGATCAGAAACATAGGAAATGTGACCTACAAGAAAAGGTTGATTGAAATGGTATTATTTAGCTTAGAGAGAGACATAACTATTGGTTTTTTTATATGATGGGAATAAACTTTTTTCCTTTTCAGCAAAAGACGTGTGTGTTCTGCATTAAAGCAAACAAAAGAAAAAATCCTTCTCTTAAAGTAACAAGTGCACGGTTCTGCCAGGGAGGTTGTGGGGTCTCCATCATAGGAGTTTCCAAAAAGAGTTGGAACAAGTTTCTGTCATGAATGAATAAAGTAGAGGTGGTCCTGGGCAGATGGAAGGATGAGATGACCATGTAGGTTCCACCTTTCCTATTTCCTATGACTTGTGTAGGAACAGATGACCAAGTAAATTGGTGGCTCATGAATCAGTAGATTTTATAATGACAATAAATCATAATTGCTGAAATCAGAGAACTCCTCATAGACAGAGAGGAAAAAAGCCCTGAGGCCTAATTATAGTTTTTGTGAGACCTTTTATACCACACTGGTGAAAAGAAACCATAGGAATGTAAAGAAACTATATAATCAGCCTGAGTCCCACCCTTAACATCATATGCCACTGCACTGCAATATAGAAGTCTAATATTTTAATAAAACATCCATTTTTTTGTTAAGAGTTTTCAACTGTTAGCAGTTTCAAAATAGGATCTGTTTTTCAAAATCAGCCACAAGGTACTGAAAAAGAATGAAAAGAAAGAGAAAAATAGCCACAACTGTTATTGGTAGTCATGCCTGATATACAGCGGGCTGAAAAGCATAAAAGCAGGAATGTTCCAATGTTCCTCACTGCAGAGATTAAAATAAGTAAAGAATCTGTTTTGTTTTATAATCATAATGTACCTGTGTAATAGTCTGCATGCATATGCAAAACATTCTTTAAAAATGTATTTCAAAAATACATTGCAAAAGTCAAAACTTCAGCATTAAAACCCAACTCATCTTTTCTTTGTTAAGTGAGCTTGCTTAAGACATATCTTCAGGTAAACCTCAATCCCTTAAAAAAGTCTTAGGTGGACAACCAAGATTAACAGCCTGAGATTTCACCCTCTTCAGAGCTGACAGACCTTCGTGAAATTCTCTCTTAAAGTCCAACTCATGTCCAACCCCTGCTGCTACACAGTTGTTTTTGCAGAGTACACAGCATAGTTTGGGTTCCTATCTAGAAAGAACAGAATTTTAAATATGTCCTGCTTCTAGCTGAAGATTCCTGGAGGCCACGCCATGGATCCATGGATGTTTTTTCTCTCTGTGCTTTTTCTTGCTCTCCTGTCAATCTGACTTCAAGAGACGTCCAACTAAAAAGCCTGTTCCCAGCTGTTTTTTTGTCAATTGTTATAGCTCTAAGGGATAATGGCTTGACCCCAGCATCTTCAAACATTTGGGAGTCAGCACGTCCACAGCAAGATGTATTTTTTTGGTTGGTACAAGGCTTGTATTTCTGTAACTGGAGGTATCGCGTGGTCCAGACCGTGGCCAGACTTTATGACCAGTCTCAGTGTGTATGTGGGGTTTATGTTGCTGACACAAATTTAGTGATTAGAATATGTTCTGAGAGAGGGCCATGTTCATCAGGGATGTGCTTTCTATAGCTAAGAACTGACTATAAGCCAAGGTAAAAGATGTTGTAGTACTCAATTGAAATAAAGTACTGGAAGATTTGGAAATGATTGTGGGTAACACATCGTATGACGTGTAGGGAAGGAAGTATGCTGTCTAAGTCACTCTGTGAAGCACACTGTATCATGTAGTTTGAAAATGAATTTATGTTATTTCTTTAGCTCACCAATGGAGGAAGAGGAAATGGGGATTTTTATTAGTAATTGTTGACCCAGAGCTTATTTGCACTTCAGCAGAATTTTAGGTTTGAGCAAACTTTTAATATTTGTAGAGAAAAAGTGGAAAACATCACATTATCAGAGTAGTATGCTATCTGTCTTCTGGTATGTTAGCAAAGAACAGATAGCTAAACAGACTGTTTAGCAGAAAGATTGCCTTTAACCTCATCTGCCCTAAAGGCTTGAAGCCGTAATCTGTGCTCTTCTGGTCACAATTTATACTTGCACTGTCTAAATCATTTTACCTAAAATTATGTTTTTCCATATGAAAATGTTCTTTTGAGAATGATTATGCTCACCATTCCTGATTTCAACATCATTGGGTTAGTGCCCGAGGATAAGATTGTCTTGGTTGTATACATATTGCTACCACAGAAATTCAGCCTAGTATCTTCTCCCTATAGGAGACACTGAGGCAGATAAAGTTGGAAAATGGTTATGGTATCATAAATTCAAAACAGAGACTGTCCGTATTTTTGTGCCCCACCCACTTGTGTCCTCTCGGGAGATTTCCCCAATAGTTTTCCATTACTGCAAGGAACTGTTGTAATCCTGCAGATGAGGGCTACACAGGTAAAGTGATGGGATCCTCTCCATTTTGTGTTTGTTCATCAACTTTTTTATGTGTCATAGGAAAGCCTAAGATGGTGAATACAGGTGGGTTTCTTTGTCAAGGTGCAACAGATGCCATCCACAGGAAGCTGAAACAGTGTGTCTGTCTCATGTTGTGGCCAGGCATGCAAACAATCAAATCAATCTGCCTGCACATGCTCTTCCTTATAGATTTTCCAAGGGCAAAATGACTAACATTACATAATGATTGTGTCTGCAACGTTTTAATGACATCATAAAATTTCTTGTTCGGTACAAAGGATCACTTTATGATGAGCTCATCAAAGGAAGCAAAATATTAAATGAAAAATAATTAGGCTTGCTATTCTGTATAAATATTGCTTTGACAGTATTACACATGTTCTGTTTGCCAGAGATTGTATTAAATGATAACTAGCACAGAATTCCCAAATATCATCAAGCTTTCATCTTTGTTAATACTGCAGAAATCCAGAAAGATCTTGTCCCAGCTTTACAAGTCCATGTTAAATGCTATAAGTTTTTATAAATTAGAACTGTACAGTCACCCTAAACCCCCACAATTTCTTGTCTCAGGCATTAACATTTCACTGATAATACTCTTTTCATAAATCTTGGCATTGCTGTTAAATTATTCATATGGTGTTATATGAAAACACATGACAATTTTTTAAAATGTATTCGTCAAGCATCTTGCAATCAGCTGAGATGCCACTCTGCTGGTTATTTTTCTGAATCTTGCCATCTGAATGCTCTGAATAAATTTTATTTTATTCAATAAGTTTCACTCTTGTTTCCAAGCATTTCTTTTATGATTTCTACAGCTTCACTTATATTGTATTATCCTTCTATTTTATTTTTTTTCTTGTCTTGATTTCCCTTTCTATCTGCCATGTGCTCTATTTTACCATTCTTGCAATCTATCATTTTAGCTTTGAAAAAGATATTCCCTATTATCTGATCTTCCCTGGATGTACTTAACTTTGTGACATTCTTCTTCTCTGAGTGACCTTTGTAATATAAACTTTCATTGCTGCCTCCTGAAAGTGTATTCTGACGGTAAAGGCTGGCACACCTTTAATTCTTAAATACAGAAACCACACTTCTTGACATTCCCATATCCCTCTCCAATGCTTACATTTCAGCAATATGACAATTACATAGTGTTACTAAGTTGCATTATACATTTTCTTTTTCCTTTTTTGAATTGTCATACATTATTCCTTTGGTGTTGATCCAGAATGTGATGAAATACAGAGTGGATTTTCAACTGAGAAAATAATTCAAGGCCAATGAAGCAAACAAAAGCCAAATTCAATACTAATATGAATCTTTGTTAATATGGGGTTAAATTGCAAATATCTTTTGGTTATTTCTAGCACAGATCTCTTTAGAGTGTATTCTCAGAGTTATTCTCAAAAATCAGAAATAATTTAAAGCACGAAAATGACATGGCGTAGTTTCACTTTGTAAAACACTCAGAGCATCATGAATATGGAGAAGAGCAATTAAGGTAACCCAAACAATCTTAACTCTCTCCTTGTCACATCACTTTGAGAAAAGTAGTGAAACTTCAGAGAACTCTATCAGAATGCTACTAGTGTACAGCCCAATAGTCATCACAAGTCAATGTTACTCCTTATCTTAATAAACCTCTCCAAGACTGCATAAAATAGGAGCTTGTTATAGTTTCAGTTTATACTTGTAAGATTTTCTGTAACAGCCTGGGACTGTTTTGCAACCCTTGACAGTTCAGAGGGATCTCTTTATTGAATTCACTGAAGTTTGAATTAGGAAAAATATGTTGGTAAAAAGAAAATAAACATAAAAATCAAGACAGTCTAAAGAAATTTCAAAGTACATTTCACTTTATTTTATGGGTTTTTTTTCTTAAAGAGCAGAAAATTCAAACTAGCTTTCCAGACTATTACAAAGGTGTGACAAATTGGTCTGAAAATCCCCGGTGACGATCCTTGCATCAGAGACTGTTGTGTGTCTGTTAAGCATGAAGTTAACATGAGTGAGGCATAGGTTTATATATTTTATTAAACAGGACAAGTGGGGAACGAAAAGAAAAATGCAAACAAAAATAACTGAAATTATTTCATTATCCTATCTGAGCCTTGTGTGAAAATCCTAATGAATATTGCAGTAATTTTCTTTAAAATATCATAAAAACTACAAGAACATACAAAAAAATAATTTTAAAGGTTAGTTTTCAGAAAACACTTTTCATGTCCTATTCATCATGTTTACAAGGTCCAGGACTTTAAAAAGGACACAGAACTGAGCCAATGAACATTAAGTTTCCTGATGATTTCTCTAGATAGGCACAAAAAATCCTAAGATATTCAAAATATTAAGTCAGATTAGAAATACTGACAATGTGTACGTGTATTTTTTCCCTGTCCCCTTTGAATTCAGCTGGAGTTTTCCCATGGATGTCAGCTGACCAAAAAGTAATTTATTCCTGCAAACTCCTCCAACAGGTTATAAATGAAGAACTGAAGCTCTGTACAAATTTGTTCACTCCTTGCCTCTCCACTTCAGTCATATTATTATTTATTTGTTACATATCATCAAGCTTAAATTTATTGCACTTGTTTATTCAAATAGTGTAATTCAATTCACCAGTGCTGTTTACCTGAAATATCTACTGAACATGTCATAGAAAATGTTAATTTTTTTTTTCATAAAAACGTGGTATTGATTAAATAATTAGTTTCAATAACCATTTTCTAATCCTCGAGAAAACACATTAAAAATATTTAATAAGAAGGTTGTGAAATTTTTAGGTAATGTAAAAACCAAATGAGAAGTCTATTTTAACTAAAAAAAACCTGACCCCAAACATTCACTTCCAAGAAAAGCCATTTTAGGGAAAAAAACTCTTTTGAGTCAAAACACTATAGTCTGTTATATCGAAATAATATTAATTGACATGCATGCATTATATTTTTCTTCAGTAGGCATCTTAGCAAACCAGACATCAAAACCAAAACAAAATATTCAGTTAATAAATAGTGGAAAAATGTCATGCTTTTATACTGAAATTTATGTTTCTTTATACTGGGCTCAGCTAGATAGTTTATGATAATTTAATGTAGAAGAGCTTTGAAAATCTCACCCTAAAGTTTTCAGGTCAGACATTATGACTTACCTTTTTTCGTTAGATATTTGTGTTAATAACCTCCTTTAAATCAAGGTGCATAACATAAATTGAAACACAATATCTCAAACATAGTTCTTATTTTCATAATTGAATTACCACTAAAAAAATTGCAAAAGTATGCCAAATTATAAAAATATATTCCAGGTTAAATTACTAGTTTCTAAATCTAAACAAACTCCTTTTTAACGGAAAAGAATAATTCCTTCCAATTCAGAAACTGCTCAGGAAAAAATGTTATAACCGGATAGCAAAGGAAATTACTTTGGGCAAACATAATGGCACTTTCTGGCCTTAAAATTTACAAATGTATTAAAAATGCCTCATAATCCAGATCACAACCCAGCTCTTTTGCAAGTCTGTGGCAAAACATGACATTACAGCTTCCCCAGAAGCTAACAAATCCTCTCTTGGCATTCAAGGAAAGCAGGGAAGAGCAAGAGAGAACACCCTGGCAGCAGAACTTTCATTTTATAACCTCAGAAGATAAGAACATAAAATTACCATATCAGGTCAGGCTAAATGTCCATGTAACTCAGTATTGCATCTTCACCGGTGGCTACTACAGGGCATTTAAGTTCTCTTTATAAACTTTGACCTTCTGTTCACTTCATAGATTACATATCAAGCTTGGAAAAAATAACAAAAACAGTTTCTTCTTTTGTTATTAATTTTTATTTTCTTTTTTTTATGCTTTTAGGGAGTTATTCCCAAAATTCTTTTTATGTGCCTTATTGTGATTTTATGTGTAATTTGTCCCAATTTATGCTTTTAAAAAACTTCTTCAGTTGGATATGACTAAGGAGGATAATTTTTTTTTTTTTTTTCAGATTTGCTGTTGCTTCCTTTACTTTTTCTGTTCAGCCATATGGTTTCCTATGGAACACATGAGAAATATTTTTTCATGGTGCGGGTGATTAATTGTTATTGTGAATGTCTAATACATTCTCTCTAAAAACTTTTTGTACCACTTGTAGACATTTTATCCTTTTTGCTCTTCCTTTTCATTTAATTTTAACTAGCTGCCTTCTTTTTGGAAAGCTGAATTTTTTCTGCTGGTCTTAGCTGCAGCCAGAGAAAAAGTCTCAGGTAAATGTACCTCAAACAATGTAACACTCCACTAAGTTAATATCATCACTTTTAAGTACCCCTAGAAAAAATATCTCCAGACATCCCCACTTTTAGCTATCACCACAAAACTTTTGGCAACATTGTGGTTCACAGGACACCAATAAGCTTTTTGTGTGATACACTAATAAGCAGACTACCTCATTACCCATTAGTTTCAATTTCTGTTTGGTCTCAGCATAAGGCCTAAGTGGCCAGTAAAAATGTTTAAAAACCAGAATCTTTACTTATTTGCTCAAATCCTTTACTTTGAGACTATTTTACCTAAACCTCAGAATAATGGCAAAGGAGTTTTATCATGGACAATGGTAAGAGACTCCCTAAAGTAGAAAGAGGTTGTTAGGTCTTGCCTCTTATCCTTTGCTCCAAAGGGCATTCTCCATAAGCCATATAAAAAAGATTTATGTGACTCATCCAGAATTCCCTGAGGAACTATCATCTCAGCTACAATGCAAGCTGAAGACCAGAGATTCCCCTACAATAAAAATTGCTTCAGGTAACCACATGTTAATATGGGGTTACCTGAAAGACAGATGAAAAAATTAGGGTCTTCCCTAGTTTCAGGCCTCCCAGTATACCCTCAACAGCATTTTCAGTTAAAAGTTGGAAATTGTGCAGCTTCTCTGTGGTTTTGTGTCAAGATACAGGAAAGAACATGAATCTGCCTGGTTTTGACTTAGAGTGAGTTAGGAACTGATTGTTTCCATGAGTTCAACTTTCAGATCCCTTTCTCTCATCTGAAGGAAAACAATCAGAGCGAGCAAGTTAGTGATGATCAATACAAAACATGACTGAGAATCCCTGTTTACTGACAGCTTCGTTTAAGAATATTTAAAGGGAAACTGCAGGGCTGGAGCTGCTAAGGCTCCTGGTACGTTCCCTTCCAACTTCTCAGTCAGTAGAATTTTGTTCTGCTTCATCGCATTGGCGACTAGCTGTTGTGGAAAATTTAATAGCGATGTCTTATGCAAATAGTGTGCTCTACAAGTAAAACAAATAAAAATGAGGAAATGTACATATTGTACCTTTGAAAGGTTGCAAGCAGTGGCGCATAAGACTTGGGTTACAATAACATCTGAAATGAGCCTGGGAGTGGGAACGTAGCAAGGTTTGTTTCAAAGGGGAGCCAGTTCACTAAACACTAGAGTGATTTAATGCACCATCAATTATTTCCTGCTTGTCACTTAAACAGGCTCCACATATGCATGGCAGGTCCATGAGTGCAAAGAGGAGGTAGAAAGCATGATTTATTGGCTGGGGCAAACACCTGCGAATTAAGCAGCTCAGAAATTAGCCACAAGTAGCATATTAGTGCAGCTAATCAGGCACGGTTCAGTATTTCAGTTTCTTGATTTGCCCATAAATAAGGCTGTATGTGGCTGCCCTGGGGCGTTCTGGTGATTAACAGCCCTGACCTACAGTAAAGTGTGCAATCTAAACAATTTAGTGGGGTCTGCAGGTGTACATTGTAAGCTTGTTGCTTATAAGGCTGCTACATTCAGTATGTAGAAAGCTCCTGGTATCTGGATGTCTTGTTCCTACGTTTTATCACACCATTTAATGATCAATTTTCTTTTCATTCATTTACCAGAGCCTAGTAACATTAATGAGTTTTAAACTACGAGGCACTGATGCACAACTGTGAAACCCAGTTGTCTTCTTTGTCTTATTCGGATGCCAGAAAAACAAGATCATCACTCTTTGCAGTGCTCTTTCATATCTCATATCACAGTCGTTGACTTTCATCACAGCTGAAATGACAAGTTGCTACTTGATTATTTCAAGATCTGCGGTTGGCTAGCCTACCTGTTGATTGCTGATGTAAAAGTGTTGTGTGGAGGAGCCTGTACACAGCTAACAGCAATCTGCTGTTCCGATTTTGCAAAACACTGAAACAAAGACAGAAGTTTTTGATCACTGCATACTGACACGTTAAGCGTATATACTGGAGGAGGTTTGAAGCTCTCTTGAAACAGTACATGTGAACTCCTATAAAGCTCAGCAGTAGCCATATCGACTTTAACTGTTGGAAAAATGACACTTATGAGAAAGAAAAGGAGGAAAGGCATCCCCCAAATAAGCAAGATACTGGATAAGGCATCCTGGTTACCCAGAGTACTCACAGTAGCCTACTAATTCCTCACCTCCAAAAGAACACATGAGGACATGGACAAGGATGAAGATGAATGACTGGTGGAAAAGTTATGTCATGTAGCATCACTTGTGAGGGAATGACACTGTGTAAATCCAGAACTGTCCACATTTTCATATAAAAAAATGCTGGGACATTTTAGGAAGGAAGCACAGAAGAAGAATCATAACAGATACATGACTGAGAAAAAGTAGGGTGACCATTGCTATTTACCCTTTTTCCTAATATAACAACATGGTAGTGCTCCTTGGACCGAAAGGCAACAAATTTTTTTACACAACAAATGATTAATTACTTTAAGATCCCACTGAGTACCCAGAATTATTTGAGGAAGAAGTATTAAACATAAAAAAGTAAGTACATTCATAGATAATTAGAGTTCACAACTACGTTTCATAAGGGAAAGCTTTACTTACAAGGGATATATAATCTCCTGTTTCATATTTGAACATTAAATTTAATTAATGCTTTTTTCTTACTAGGTCAGTTCACTTTCCATTACACCATGCTGTACTGATGACGGCTGGGATACGTGACTCAATGTGACACTGACCTGATCTGGAATACCTTTGCTTATGTTTATAGACTGGAGACATCAAGGCCCACATCCTTAAAAGTACTCATGTACCTATTTATCTCTATAGATATCCAATACTGTTCTCAGCACTGCTTCCTAGATATCACCCAGAGAGATGGGAGGCTCTGATTGAAGAAGTCGACTATTTTCTTGCTGAAACAAAGACAGGAGTTGGCACCTTTAGCTCACTGTTCCCTTCCCCTGCTGTAGGTTGCTTCCCACATAGTAGGAATGGCTGAACAGTGTTCACTTATGAGCTGGCACAGTTTAGAAACTCTTATATTAAAGTAAATCCACAACTATTTAATTCATAACCTTGTCAGATCATCAGCTGCAGCTTTGCTTCATGATCCTTGTCAGATTTAGCATAGGCAGCTGAGATGTTGCTTCTGCTGTTTGGCTATCCCCATACTACCTTTGTGACTTGCTCCAGAGAGTCATCGCATTTCTCTGGTACATTGAGTGAGGGTGGGTGACATCCATGCTGCTCATGGCCAGCTCCTCCAGCAGTGTTTTGACCAATCTGCCTTGCATAACTTCTCAGTGATCTCTCGTTTCGTACCTGTTTCATAGCCCTTTGCAGCTACACCTGTAGGACTCTCATGCCACTCGCAGCACGTGTTTGTTTTGCTACATGATCATACCAGCTCCCACCTTAATGAAAGACATTTTTTTTTTTTTTATTTGGGGTTGTACTGTTCATAACCCTCAGCATGGAACACCCTGATGGGTTCCTCTAGACAAGCGCAGAGAGCATGTCCCAGTCTTCTCACTATGCCACCCTGTGCCCCGCATCTGGGGTAGCTAGAAGCACTTGCCAAGGCTGGTTCTCCTTGGTCTAGAGTGTTTGAGACGCTTACAAAATTTGCTTAAGTTTCTTTCAGAATTAATATAACTTTACATTGGAACAAAGATAGTTACAGGGCTGCTTTCCAACACTCCATATTTCTGCTTTAATAGCATGATGCTGAGGGTATGTACCACGTGCAGAAGAGGGTGGGATGAATGTGGTTTTGAATGTAAGGTGTTGGCAGACTGGGATGGGCAACGGAGCAAGCCATCTCATCCCTGTACCTGCCAACCTAAGTTTTCAGCCAGGCCTGGGTTCAGCCTGGGTAAGGACATCATCGCCTCATCCCACGAAATATCTGGCAGTCCTGAAGTGTGGCCTGTCAAAGAAGCAGGAGCTCAGAGTGAAACTGAATAATTAAACCAATGGCATAAGCACACCCTCTGCATTTTTCTGTTCTTTTCTCTGTTTAGTTGAAGCAGAAATAGAATGGGACAAAATGGTTTTGCTGGTTGACATGAAAGACTGCTTTTCTTGGAATAACTTCAAAAAAGTGCTCTTTCCTAGTGCATTTTATTTAGCATGTTGTCATCCTCATACCAGTATATTATAAACTCCTCATGTATTTATTAAGAGAGGTAGAGAATTAAAAACAAAGAGAAGATAACAGAAATAATAGATGTAGTTGAGAACTTTACAATATTGCTATATACTACAATGACATATGGAAGAGTTACAAGGTGTGTGCGAGAGAAAACACTCAAGAGTCTTTGCAAGTATTGATAACAGAATAAAAAATAATCAAAATATAACGCATAATCTAGAATAGAAAGATGGCAGTCCAGGAACAGAATCAGATCTATTAAGACTCTTCAGATGCATCACAGGATTTCAGACTATGTCTTTGGAAAAGTTAAAGTAACATTTGAAGGTGTATCTATGATTTTGAAAAGTGTATAGTATCATCAGATCACCAAAGTGTCAGAGCTCTTGTTATAAAACAGCCTTTGCCTTTTCGTAAAGGGGATGTTAAATTTCAAGTACAGCAAACTCAAAATGGCTACATAAAACCAAGCACAGGTTAAAAAAAGCAGATTTATTGTGAGAACTCTGGAATGATATCTAGATGATCCCCTGAGCAGCCCTGGAGATGTCAGAGATGATAATACAGTAACAACATTTGGGAAGTATTTCTAGTTTTACACTTAGCCTTTTGGCAGGAATTTATTAAGACAGAATAAGCCTGTGACTTTTCAATTCCAAGTACAATTTGTTTCTCTAATATATCTGCAGGAGTAATGTGTGATGGAATTTTTCCTTTGCTAGGCCCAGTAGTTGTGGGTGATGATGTGCTATAATAGGTTCTCACAGGCCATATCTCAACAAGATAAAACACAACACATGTACATCTGTGGCCCAGTGTCAATGCCTTAAATGTACATCAGAAATGCATTAAATCTTCTGATTGCTATTTTGTTTGTACAGCTTGTTGGTTCAGAGTTTCCTCTGTAATGCACCCTGCTGATTACCTTGAATTATTGGCATATCCTTGGTAGAACAAGCACACCTTGTTCAGAAATACAGCTTTACAGATGTGGCTTGAATCTTTTCCTTTATTAGTAGAAACAGAAGAAATGTTCTTCAAGTTATTCCAATACGCTTCCTGAAAGCACATATCTCAGAATCAACTGTCTCCAGCAGTGCTTTAACCAAAAGGAAAGGCGTGCGATATCGCATCAGAAATTTATCCACACAGTTCTTCGTGTGTGTGCATCTGTGCCTGTGTCTATATATAATGACATAACAGTGTAGAAAATAAAGTATTATGGACAGCTATGGAAAATGGTGCATCAGAAGAGGTACTTTTAGTTTTGGACACTCTTTCTTGGCCAGATTCTCAGCTGGTTTAAAGCTGTACATCTCACATCAGCTTGCGTGCTCATATGTGAGACTTTTCTTCTTGAAGAAAGCAAATGTTTTAGAAGTAGGCTTGAGCTAAACTTTAATGGAAGCCATAGTGTTTGATAAAAATGAAATAAATATATAAAAAATAATATTAGTTAACACCGGACAGCTCCAGTCTCTAGTGTTCCCACAACACCATATCTGAGCTAAGACAGCCTGATGAAAGCATATACTTGGGCACAGAGGTACATGAACACATCGTTAGGGTTTCAGTTTATGTCTAACCACCTCGTAATGTGTCTGGGGCAAGATGGTGACTGCTTTTGTAGACGTATTCTCCGTTTCTCCCATTTGATTGTCAACATTAGTTGTGAGAGTTGTGTCTCTGTGCCTGTGTTGACACTGCGAGGGTGATAACTACTCTATGAATTGCAGACCTGTGGCTTTTAGACTGTCCAGATTGGAGAGGTTACTGGAGTAGCTCTCTTCTCATTCACATCCCTGGGTTTCTTTTCAGAGGGGATCATGGGAGAGTTTTACTCAGGGTATAGCAGAGGTGTTTGCCCGGGGACAGGCACTCAGCCAGATCGCTGAGCTACACAGGATTTGAGGTGGAATATTTTTGGTCAGTTCCACACAGTCCATATGCAACACATCTTGTTAAAGTAGCTCTCAGTCTGGGGGAATAAAAAGTGATGCTCTTCCAGTGTCTGCTCAAAACAATTTTTTAATTTATTGTATATGTGGATGTAAAGTAATGTATACTTAACGCACGTATGGCACTTCTTCACTGGAGCTCACAACTTCTGACAGGTGGATGAAAAAGTCACAGCTCTCAGGCAAGGGGTGAGTACTGGCTAGTCTACCACTCGCTCCCAGTTGAACAGCTGTTTTTCACAGGACTGTAAAGTGGTCAGATCATGCTGACATTTCTGCAAATCAGATTTAGTTCATACTGGTGTTTAGCGAATAACTGTTCTTTGCATAGATGAATGTATTATTGCTGTTGTGGCTATATTAATTACTGCCTATAAATTTTTAGTTATTCAGTTGGGAAGGTGAAGTATTATCATATAAGATAAATGTTACATAGGAAAGTCAAAACGTGATTCTTGGTCACTCCTAACAAATTAGTTTGCATAAACTTTTCACTGCATATGGATGAGTAATCAATATATTCCTAGAAATTAAATACGCATTTGTTCTGTATTTGTTCTGTATTTTATTACAGTTAATGGGACTATTTTTAGAGGTGAAGATTACAGAAATGGTATCTTGGTTGTAACAATTATCTGCTAATTATAATAAGCAACAGTTCCTATTTCTGAAGGAATTGAATAATTTTATTGATCTGCCAGGTCCCATGGTTGTCAAAGGTGATTTTTACATTGACTTCAGTAGAAGTAGGAGGCTGAGGCTACAGCTAAATAAAAGAATACTTATGTATTTTAATATTAATAATACATGTTGAATTACTATACACAAACTTGAACAAATACAGCTGAAACGACTTAATTTGGAAATACAGGTTTAGGTCTCTCTAATACATGTATTCTAAAGTGAGTGAAAGCAAAAATGGCACTATATTACAGATGCCCAGGTATAGCTGTCTTTCAGTAAAGGAACAGAGGTTAAGGGAAGGCAGGCATGTGTGTCAGTCTCATGTTAGGGTCAGAGTGTGACTTCCCTTGCAGCAGTACCTGCAAGCTCCACTTTGAATGTAGATCATGATCCACTATATCGTAATTTTATGTTAAGATTTTATACAAAGTAATTTAAAGTTTATTTTTTGTTCTTTTGAAAAGTGAACTATAAAAAGTGAAAGCAGTGTATTTCTGTATTTTTAACAAATATATGATATAGGTCAATTTCTTTTTACCAAGTAAAATGAAACTGATTGTAAATGTAAATCCTGTACCGCCATATATATGTACTTGTTTTGTAGCTACAAACATCACTAGTGAAATACTGAAGGTAATATGGGAGATAAGTAACTTTTTCGCTTCAAAAGTAGACTTCCAGTCTTTTCCATACAAACATATGATGTGATTTCAGTAAAATAAATTCACTTCCACAATCCATTCAACACCTGATTAATTCATATTACTGAGGCAACAGAGATATGATTAACTTATTCGTGTCTTACAGTTCATAAACTGTGCTACGGATAACAATGTGAGCCACTGCTGATACTTTATTCAATAGGTCAGCTTTAGGAATGTCAGTAGAGACTTGGTTTTTCATTAAATATGGTTGTAATCTAATTTATTTGGAAAAATTAGTATATTTCTTGAAACTGCCATCATACGTCCAATAAAATGGAGTTTGACAGCAGTGTTTTAGCATTCCTAGAAGAACTGAAAAACAGTGATGGGAAGCTTAGTGTGCTGGCACCATTTTTAGATAATGTTCCAGAAGCTTTTCTGCATATTTCTAAGTGGATGAGGTATATGACTCAGTGCACTCTTCTGGGCAGTCTTCACCAGTACTTCATTACTGTGAAAAAACACAAGGAAAGTGTTTTCTATCCAAAAGGTGCTTTGTAAGTATATCCTTGCCCTCAAACTACAAAGCACTCATATTGGAAAATGCAGTGACAAAATACCGTGCCAGTGCTTGGTCACCCTCACAGTAAAAAAGTGTTTCCTGATGTTCAGATGGCACCTCCTCTGTTTCAGTTTGAGCCCATTGCCTCTGGTCCTGTCATTGGGCACCACTGAAAAGAGCCTGGCTCTGTCTTCTTTGCACCCTTCCCTCAGGCATTTGCACACTTTGATGAGATGCCCCCTGAATCTTTTCTTCTCCAAGCTGAATAGTCCCAGCTCTTTCAGCCTCTCCTCAAGTTGCTCCAGTCCCTTAATCATCTTCACGGCCCTTCGCTGGACTTACTCCAGTAAGTCTATATGTTGTACTGGGGAGCCCAGAACTGGACACAGTATTCCAGATGTGGCCTCACGAGGGCTGAGCAGAGGGCAAGGATCACCTCCCTCAACATGCTGGCAGCACTCTTCCCAGGGACGAAGGTGAGACTGACTCTTCTGTAGTTCCCCTGCCCTTCTTGAAGATAGGAGTGACATTTCCTCTCTTCTAGTCTTCCGGAACCTCTCCCAATTTCCATGACCTTTCAAAGATAATCGAGAGTGGATTTGCAATGACATCAGCCAGCTCTCTCAGCACTCGTGGGTGCATCCCATCAGGGCCCATAGTTGTGTACGTCCAGGTTTTTTTAAGTGCTCCCTATCTTGATCCTCATCCACTAAGGGTAAGTCTTCCTTGCTGCAGAGTTTTGCCCTGGTCTCAGGGGCCTGTGATTCCTGAAGGCTGATCTTACCAGTAAAGACTGAGGCAAAGAAGGCATTAAGTACCTCAGTCTTCTCCATGTCATTTGTTGCCTGTTCTCCTGCCCCATTCAGCAGCAGGCCCATGTTTTCCCTGCTCTTCCTTTTGCTGTTCACATACTTGTAGAATCCTTTCTTGTTGCCCTTCACATCCCTTGACAGATTCAACTCCAGTTTTCCTAACCCCATCCTTGTATGATCAGACAGCATCTCTATACTCCTCCTTGGTCACTTGCCCCTGCTTCCACCTCTTGTACACTTCCTTTTTATGCCTGAGTTCCGTCAGGTGTTTCTTGTTTATCCATGCAGGTCTCCTCCTGCCTTTGCTTAATTTCCTACTTGTCAGGATGAACCATTCCTGAGCTTGGAGCCTCCTTGAAAATCAAGGAGTTCTCCTGGACCCCTCTTCTCTCTAGCACTGTATCCCATGGGATTCTCCAAAACAGATCTCTGAAGAAGATAAAGTCTGCTCACTTGAAATCCAGGGTCATGGTCCTGCTTTTTGCCCTGCTTTCTCCTCACAGGATCCTAAATTCTACACGTCATGGTCACTGCAGCTAAGACTGCCTCCGGTTTTCACTTCTCCAACCAGTTCTTCCTTGTTTGCAAGTATTAGGTCCAGCAGGGTGCCTTTACTTGTTGACTCGTCAATCAACTACGTCAGGAAGTTGTCTTCAGTGCACTCCAGAAATCTTCTAGATCTTGTGCCTTGCTGTGTTGCCCTTCCAGCAGATATCAGGGAGGTTGAACCCATGGGGATCAGGGCTTATGAATGTGAGGCTTCTTCCAGCTGTTTGAAGGAGGCTTCATCTACTTCTTCCTGATGAGCAGATACACACTACAATAGCACCCAAGTTGGTCTGCCTGCTGATCTTGACCCATAACATAAGCTTTTGACTGGCTCCTGATCCATCCCAAGGAAAAGCTCAATGCATTCCAGCTGCTCTCTCAAAGTGCACCACCCTCTCCTTACCTTCGCTGCCTGTTCTTCCTAAAGCACCTGTATCGATCCATCACAGCACTCCAGTCGTGTGATATATCCCACCATGCCTCCATGATCCCAATGAAGTCATAGTCCTGTAACTGCACAAAGACTTCTAATTCCTCCTGTTTGCTCCCCACGCTGCATGCACTAGTGTAAAGGCATTTCAGAGGGACACCCAAGCATGCTTATTCCTCAGAACAGAGTTTTCCCGTAAGGCCATTCCACAGACACTTATTTTATTACATATAAAGTGATTCAACTTGAGCCTTATTTTGATGTCTGCTATGTTGCTTCTGTACCCATCACCTCCAGCACTTGACTTACCTACCTCATCCATAACTACCTCACTTTTTTGTTGAGGAATCTCTTCCTACCCCATCATTTCTAGTTTAAAGCCCTCCTCAGCAAGTTGGCCAGCCTGTTGGCAAACATACTTTCACCCTGCTTAATCAGGTGGATTGTGTCTCTTCTGAGCAGCTGTTGGCGTTCAAAGGGGTGTCCCATGGTCATAGAAACAGAAACCGTACTGCCAAGACCAACTGTGCAACTAATTGTTGACCCATAGGATCAATCCAGTCCTCAGGCCCTTCTCCTTCACCGGCAGGATTGAGGAGAACACCACCTGGGCCTCCGTGCTCTTGACCTTTGCCACCAGAGCTATGTAGTCACATTTGACTTCCCAGGTCACCCCTGGCAGTGTGATTGGTGCGTATATGGAAGAGCAGCAAGGGTACTAGTCAGAGGACCACATGAGCCTCCACAGCGTCTCTACAACACTATTAATGCAAGCTCCCAGAAAGCAGCAAACCTCCCTGAATGACAACGCAGGTCTGCAGATGGGTGCCTCTGTCCCCCACAGTAGGGAGTCTCCTACCACTGTCACTCACCACTTCTAGTGGTCCTGAGTGGCTCAGGCTCAGCTGCCAAATATACTACATTGATGGCACTCCCAGCTCCTCATTTGTTATGAGGACACTGTACCTATTCTGTTACTGCAAGTCTTCAGGTATGGCAGGAGCCTTCTTCCTGGTGTGGGATGTCACCAGCTTCTAGCTTTTCTCATGACAAGAGTTTCCACTTTCCAGCTTCATGGGCACAGGCTCTTCCTGCCCCTCCACTACAGTTGAAGGTTCAGGCTTTTGAAGGTGTTTGGTCTCAGAGAAGATACAGTTGATCTCTTTCTCGTCCTCTCTGCGCAGTCTGGAGACCTCCCCTGCAGCTCTTTTACTTGGCAATATAGCTCATTGACAACTGCATACCTCCCGTAGGCTAGAAGACCATGTGCCCCAGGCTGAACAAGAGGCCCCAGACACTCCTTGCAGCTTGAGACTTGCAGAGCTGCATCCTTCTCTGAAGCTCCATCTGGGTCCAAGCTCCATCTAATAATGAAGGAACAATTTCTCCAGTGGCTCCTGGGGAACATGGTCTGTGGCACATCGCCACCATAGCTAAGGATGTGTACGCTAGACAGAGAAAGTTTGCTGGCCCCTCCTTTGTGCCCTGTTGTGCAAAATGCTGCATCTGTTGGCTGCACATGAGGAGCTGTGCTCTAGGCCTGGCTCTTAGGCCTCTCCCAAGCATGGGCTAAAAGGGTGCTTGACCCTCCCTAATAAGGGGAGGGTGATTCTGTGAATTTGTGACTCTGAATTTGAGATTAATTTCTGTTAAAAATATTCTGAACAGTTCTAAAATTTAATTTCTGCAGGGCAGAGTCATTGGGTCTCTAACAACCTGCTTGTCTGCATCTTATTTCTGGATTTCTGTCTATAAATAAAACAAAATTTTGTTCATAGAATATTTTGCTGAACTAGCTGATATTTTACACTATTCACATTTTCATAAATGTGATGGCATTTCTGGTACCCAGAATGTCTTGGGAGAAGAATTTGTTTGGGAAAAGAGGAGGGCTCCTTGGTGAGTTAAATATCATCTGAAAACAGGTGAGCAGGCAGCTGCAGAACATGGTCAGTGATTATGAACACAAAGACTGGTAACTGGTAGCTGTCACCTAAAGTGATCATAACAGTACTGAACATCATCTCCAGCATACCTAGTCTAATGTGTTACTGAAATGGTGCTGCCTGATATGGAAAAAAACCCTGAAACTAATATTTTTTACTAACAGCTGAAGGCATATTGTGAAATGTCATCGGTAAGAATCTCCCTGTAATATTTTTGATATATCATTCTACGTATAGGGTCATTTTCAAAGAGATGATGACTTTTCTTCTTCATTTGAAGTATGATCAGAATTAAAGCAAAACCAAAATGAACTCGGCATAGACCAAATGAATTGTCACTTCTGGAATGGCTACTTTACTCTCCTTTGGAAGCTGGTCATTCCACCTGTCCTCTGCATTTGCAGTGATGCTTGAAGTGGGTTAGTAGGAACGCTCTGCAACTCATTACCTAAATGTAATGAAGAAATTCTTTCAGTCAATTTGTGGCATTTCTGTGAAAAAACTTTAGGCAAAGAATAAAACAGTGTTTTTTCCAGTCAAATATATGATGAAAAGAAACTGAATACACTGAATAGAATAAAGTGAAAATATAATTATTGTGTAGTGCATAAAAGTGGATAATAAACTAAAATCGATGCTAAAGTTAAGTTATGACTAAACACAGGCAGGTGTATAGCTACAAGTTGTACAGCAACCAGGTAGCCCATATTTTCATAAATTTAGGGAAAGACAGTCTCAATGGAATGAATGACAGAGTTTTTAATTGATAAGATAGAAGTATGTAATCAGTAAAAATTGATTATTAAGAGAGGGCAACAGTTTATCGTAAACTATAATAATGTAATAGTGGTTGTTTGAAGAGTTGAATTAGTCACCATAAATAATAACTGTTGTCAAATTTTGCCCATTTTGGCTTGCAAAGAATTCACAAACTGTGTCTGACATCTAAAATATATTAATTTTCCAGAACTATTTTACCTTAACACGTTTCAGGGTTATTTCTGAACAAAACATTCTGAATCGTATATTTTATGTACAGTTCTCTGTTCTTTTGAATACCAAAGCATAGTATTGTTTTTATTTATAGAGAAGACCGGAGCTAACTAATAAACAGGAAATATTGCTCTTCTGGTAAAGAAGATATTGACGAACTGCCATTTGTATTAAAGCTCAGGAAAGTATCAGGCCTCCAAAATTCAGAGTTGGTGGTCATGCAGATGTGCAAGCAGCAAGTTTTACCTGTGTTACTGATGGAAACATGATTTGCTACATGTTTCTTAACTTTTGAAGATGAACTATCCATTCTCTCAATGACTTCTTGTAAAGTCCTAAGAATGCTTTGGTTTTATTTTGTTGAAAGAAGGTTTTGAATTTCAAAATCAAACCATTGTAGGATACATTTTATACATCTGTAACATCATTCTTACATAAGTGCAAGAGAAAGAAGAGTGTTTAATGAACTTCTCATTCCCCTGCTCCCATCTGAGGTCCAGGGAGAACTGAGATCCCATTTCCCTGCAGACAGGGACAGCTTCTTCTGCTGTGTGCCAATGATAGCTATAGTAGAAGAAGGTCATGACAGGGGCAGGCCTGAATCTCCAGTTCCTTTTTAGCCCATAATGCAAAGCTGCCATACTGGAGGAACAAACGATATTTTTTGAGATTACTAGATTAGTAATTTAGGGATACACCTAACAGAGGTCATTGAATCATTAGAGTCTTTAAAGCAGAAAGGGAATCGCTGGAAATAGAGCCCTGTGCTCAAAGCAGAGCTAATCTTAAAGTTAGATCAAGTTTCCGGGGCCTTAGCTGCTTAAAAGTGATGTGCTGCAATGAGGAAAATTTCAGCTCTTTTCCATTAAACCAGAGAGCGGAATATTGTCCTAGGAAACTAGATTAGGGACTTACAGTTTATGTGGAGAGTTGGGTGTTTCAGAATTCCTAGCAGACAGCACATTGTGCTGTTCCTCAGTGTGCAGCCACACGAAGGTAATCAACAGAAAACAGAGAGAACAGGAGCCATGTCTGAACCTTGAGGGCCATCGTGCTCTGTGACAAGACTTATCTAGGACTTTGTGGAGAAATTGTTAAGCATTTGGACAGCCTGGTATCCTTTTCTGAAGTTGCCTACCCACTTTCTTTCGAAGTCTTGAGCAACGCTTAATCTCTCTTTTCAGAACATGATTTCAAAAATTGATATCACCCTCTTTCTCATCCAAGCTTTTCAGCTCTTTTCATTTCAGCTTGCTAGTGATAAGACGGCAGATCAAAGTTGGCATGCCAGTATTTAGTTGCAGTTAAAAACAGTGTTTCAGGATTGCAATTTTGGAAATAGGCTGCTAAATCCACCTATATTCCACTTCTTCAGCTTTAGTTCTCTTTGGATCTGGCCATCAGATGGTAATGTCTTTGGGACACAGATATTTTTCTGTGTGATGATTTTGTGATTCCTGGTTTGTGATGTGGGCTTGTGGAGACTGTTGCAAAACTGGGCATACATAACAAGAGAATAATGAGCTTCAGCAGCCATTGTGTTCAGCTCTGAGAGGTACTCTTCACAATACAGTGTGGTTTGTATAACCCCCACGGAACATGCCTCACTTCCCTTTCCAGTTGATTATGCCTAAATGCAACAAGGAAGGCAGATGATTAGAGTTCGCTATTTTGCACAATCTTTGTGAGGAATATCCGCTTTTGCCTGTAGTACTACTTGGTTACTTGCTGAAGTTTTCTTACTTAAGTGACTGATTTTCTTTTAATACCCTTATTCTCTCACAGCAACAAAAAAAACGCTCCCTCTTTTGTAGAGCTTCATATTTATATGTTAAGAAAAAGTCGTCATGATGAAAAGTCAGTTGAAATGAAATTGAGTGTATACGTAATGTTAATAATTTAATTCCATTGCCTTCCATTATTATTCTTTAAACTGATTTATGAAACTCTTTTTGCAAATCTCAAAGTACTCTATGAATTACAAACTGTGGCTCTTAGCTACAGTCCTATAACCAGACCCTATATTACCACACAAGAAAAACTTCAATTACAGCTGAAAGTGAACGTGCACTTTAATGGTAATAAAATATTATAGTGATAAAGTAGCTATCCTTAAATCAAAGAAATTCAGAGCTAAGTTGCACTCAAGAGAAATCCAAAAGTATTAGAGTACAAACCACCCCAAAGACTTCGCTTTTGATCTCTGATGATGCCTTGCGGTGGCCAAAACCTTATGATTACAGAGTACCAGCCCTGGAGATCCAAATTACGTTAAGAAGTTTTTTAAAGTTGTTAGATTCCTTCTGTCTCCTTTTAGTTCCTCTCGACAGATAATCTCTTGTTTGTAACTAAGGGGAGATCTGTATCGACTCTGATTCTGAGAGGCTCTTTCTATAGGCTCGAAGTATTTTTACAATTACAAGGACCATAAATGAAGGACATAACTAAAGCCAGTAAAGTAACAGAGGTGGACATTGACATTCATCTGTTTCACGTGTATAAAGTTTTAGACAGCCTTGATCTCAAAAAGCTTGTGGTTTTGGTGTCAGTAATTTAGAAGAAAAAGCAAGTAATACCAGGATTGTATGGTTGGTTTGTTTCTAAAATAGGTGCTCCTACAGTGAGCTTGGATGCGTATATCAAAAAGATATGTGATAACCCTCCCTCCCCCGCTTACCCCCCCAAGATGGACAGAGAGTTGTGGTGAGAAGGACTGCATTTGGCCAGTCTGCAGGATCTCTGTGGGAACTTCTGCTGCAGTCCTGTATGCATTCCAAATAAAGCAATTTAGTTTAAGAGCATCTGCTTTTCCCTGTTGCAAGATACTGCTAATCAGCCAATTGACATTGTTTTGCCTCTGTAATGCCAGGGGTTCCTGAATAAAAACATTAGTGCTGCCATGCCGGATCAGATGAAAGAGTCCATCTTATCCTGGTTTCCTTTCTTCATTGGTGACTACCAGCAGATGCCTAGGGAAGCATACAGTGGTAATTCCCTCTGTGTACCCTCCTAGGTGCCAGCAATGTGTGGACTCGGTGAGTCAGAGGCAGTATCTTTCTGATTTTTCTTCTGTGAACATATCTAGGATTTTCTGCTCTTGCTTTTTATGTTCATTATGTGATATGGTATTGCCCCTTTTAAACATGCTATTTCATGATTTTGATTCACCCAGGCCACTCTTGATTTTATATCACTTTCTCATAAATTTATTTATAGACCTTTGTTATCTTTCTTCCAGATGGTAGAGTTGTTATCTCTTTAACTGTTCTTTATACGGAAACTGTGCCACATATCCTTCTCTCTACCTCTTCCAGTGCTATTTTACCCTTTGTGGGACCAGAATGGTACCTGATTTGATTTTCTGTTTTCCCCTTAATAATAGTTAACATTTGTACTAGGCATTTCCATTTATCTATTCTAGCTTGAGAACCTTAAATAACTTAGTAACTTCAGCTTATTTTGAACACTGCAGATGCTAGTGCAGCTTCCTACTAGGATCCATTGTTGACCTACCTCTACAGAATCACCTTTTTTTCCTGCTTTTTGTTCCATAATATACAAATAGGTATTTGTGTCACCCCTTGGAATTTTAATTTCTTTTAGAGTCTACCACGAGACATGTGGCAGATAACTTTGTAAAAGTCCAAATATAGTATGCCAACCAGATCACCCTCATCTTCAGTCTCACAGAGATCATTAATAAACTGTAAGCATGGTGTTTCTCTATGAATACCAGGTTATTTCTTCCCCACTGAATCACATGTGTCCTTGAGTCCGTTGTTTCTATACTTTAGTAATAGTTTCTACAGGTTTACTCAGGTTTAGTGCCATACCTGATGATCTGGAGTTCCCCAGATACTTCTCTCCACTGGAGTAATTTTAAAAATTTTGTAAACTGCTGTAAACTGTGTTTATAAACAGTTACACTTCTTAGAAATTGGTATTATAGATCACAACTATTGACAAAACTAACATAAGCTAAGAACAGATGTGTAAATCAATGTTTGGAATACTGGTACTGGCTTCCCGGCAATTTAATTTCTTCCCTTTCTATTAAGTGCATTGAATCCCATTTATTTATAGAAAATCTTTTTTTTTCTTTTCCTAAAATGTAACATTTTAATTACAAAAAATCATTCATTCAACCGAATTCCTTTGTGGAAAGTCTTGTCTATAAACGGGTAGAGAGAGTAAAATAAATAATATTTTAATAGAAGATCTTACAGAAATGGTGTGTCACTGTATTACAGAGAATTTTTACAAAAATAAAGAGGACTCTATAATATTCTTTTTTCTTTTCGGATTTTTTGGTAGGTTTGTCTCTTGGTCAGTATCCAGTGAACATGATGTAAAGCTGCTTAATTTCCTTGAAATATTTGATATTTCTTCAAAAAGATCTGTTTATATTAAAAAAAGGTACATGTTTTGTTAAAAAATTAGAGAATTTTCTGACAGGGAATGGGAAAAGAATGAGACGTGGTTGACACTAGGTTAAATTAGGTAGTAAGCCACACACTGTGTGGATGAGAGGAAGAAGAAATGCATGGCTTAACCTTTGCCCAAGGCTCCCAGAAGCATAGTGCCACCTCAGCATATGGAACATCTAGAAACATCTACATTGTGCTGATGCTGCTTATCTATCTGGCCTCTTTCTCAAACCCAGTTAGACCTAGTTGGGGTCATCTGGTCAGTTATGTCATAAAGATAGAGTAGACTTGCAAAGTAGCTGCAACAATTTTATGGGGAACATACAATGGCTCTTGAGAAGCTGGCTTCTATTAATGAAGCTTGGAGTTAATAAAGAAGTTTGCATCTTGAGAAATGTGAAAGTTGTTTCAGCTGAAGCTCAAAGGCTTCCTCAGACCACATAGTCAAACCAAAGTCAAGATGACTGAAGAATTGAAAAGATTTGTTATAATCTTATTAACCCAATCTTGCAGCCCAGCTAAAGCTACTTTAAACTCCTTTTACATTCCTGAAAGAAGACAAAGTAAATAAGTATATCCATAAAAAAGAAGCCATGCTGGCTTAAGAATGAACAACAGAAGCCCATGGATCAAGAATCCTCCCAGCTTCACTCAGTTCTTCCACTTTCGGTTTGGAACAAAGAGAGTCTTTGTTGGGATGATGCATATTAATAGTCTGTGACAAGTTATAAATACATTGTGGTTGAATGGATTTTTTTTAACAATAGATTCTTATAGTGTTTCTCTATCAGAACTATATGCATTGATTTTAAACAACCTGAATACATTTTTGGAATTATATCTCTGAAAGTTGACATGATAGGCAATAATGCATATTTAAGATGATACAATGTAAAGTCATTTGGCAAGTCTATTACCCAGGAAGGTAGAAAAGAAAGTATGCTTAATAAAAAAAAAAAAAACTAATTTTTTATTATGAAAGAGATTTGAGAAGTTAAAAAATGTCAATTTCACTCAATTTGCACTACCTTTTGTGGCTTGAATTTAAGTAAGGAAGAATAACTGATAGTATCCTGATTTAATATTCTGTGTTTTCAAAATATGTCAATGAAAAAAGGATAGTATTGTCATACTTCCTTGACAGTTAACCCACAGTTAGAGCTTTCTGTAGGGACAATAAAGTTTCCTTCACAATACTCTCTTATTTTCCCTTTGGAGGAAGCATATTAATGGTTGAAAAGAATAGTGTACATCTTTTATTAATTCCTTATAATTAACAGTGGGTATTTCTAGTGAGGCTTAATTGAATCATTTGAAAAAGTTTAGATTCTCAGAACTCCTCTAGAATCTCAGAGAATGATTGCAGTAATCAAATGTTAAGATGATTTCATTTGTTTCCAAGGGAGAAATGTGTGCCTGCAGTTTGAATTTTATGACATCCAGAAACCAGAAGACTTTGCATATGAAAACCAATGAAAAAAACACTAAATGAAAACAACTGGTTTTGAATATTTTCCAGTGATGTATTTTCCTGCAAATATGAAAAAGAAAAATGCAAAAGTTCTTTTAAATCTTAAATAGTTGTATTTAAAACTGTCCTCTGAATGAAGAAAAAAAAAAAATTCATAATTAATAAGATTGTGACTAGCATTCCATCAGAAACCTTGTTTTGAGCTGTCTCAAAACATGCCTCTGGCTGAATACTGAATGTATTAAATGTATATTAAAATACATGTTACTTGCATACACCCATGGTGCCATGTGATCTGGATATCTCTGAATAAGCAACTTATTCTCATCATTATTTTTAGTCAACCAATCTCTGTGTCATCCATAAACTTGATCAGTTATTTCTTCTGAATGATAGAATTACTGAACACACTGACCGGTATTATTCACTAGAAACAATCCCACCAATTTCTTTCTCAATGTGTTTGGTTATGAGATTGTCGTGGTATGAGATCTGCCAAATGGTTACTTTCCAATTCAGACAACATCTATTCTTTTGATTTTGTGTACTGTAGTTATTTAAATAGTGTTAATATCCAACAATAGTTCAAATAGCCAACAGAATAGAAGTATATAACTTGATCATCTTATGTTTTTATGGCCATTTTCAACTGCCCGATTATGTTTAATCAGCACCAAGTAAGTAGAGTACTTCTGAACATATTCTAAAAATAATTGGTTTTATTTACAGTCAGTTTTTTCCTAAGTATGTGAGATAGCAACCTAAAAGAAGCTTTACTTACAAGACCCATATGTAAAATGTAAAATGACATCTATTAAAGGCTTTAATTTTAGTTGCAAGACTGTAAATCTATTGTGGGACATTTTAAGGTAAATGAAGATTAACAATACTTTACAACTTTCATCAGTTTGGGGGGATAGGAGTTTGGGAATAAAATGTCCATAACCACTTCAGTACAGATTAATGTAATAGTTGTCTACTTTAAAAAAAAAAAAAAAAAAAAGTTATTTTGTTAGTTACTTAGCTTACTTTGGGGAAAGTGGAAGGGTAAGGGGATGGTGATTTGTTTTACTAATTTTGCTCTTAACCTGTTAAAAATTTTATCCCTGTCTGGTAGTATTTAATATTTTAGTTAGTGATTTGTGGTCCCCACAGATGGTATGGTGATTTAAGCTTTTCAGCATGAAATCCAAATTGACTGCTAAGGAGGGAGCTACTGAGGACTAGCCCAGACAGACGTGCTTGAGCATACACATATGCCTGTCTCTCTCCAGAGTCTGGGAACCTCATCCACTCCGGAATCATAAAAGAGAATTTTAGGCTTTCTTCTGGAGAAATAGATTAGACATGCTCCTTGAAATATAGTAGAAGGACATAACCTCATGGTTAAAACCTTTGCACAGCATGTGGGTGGCCTGGATTCCTCAGCCTAAAGCTGTTCAGACCAAGACTTTCTGCTCTTTAGAGGGTACCTGAACCACCAGACTATGATCGTCGCCTTGGGCTGAAAGTGTTCCTCTATATGGCAAAGCCTTCAACGTTCACAGGGTCTGAAGAGTGAGAAAGAAGACAAGAGACTGCAAGTTCTGTAACCTGGCATTTATGTAGGATATTTTGAAATACTTCTTGCCAGTCCTTGCTTCCAAGATTGTTTGTGCATTCTATCCAATGACCATATAATATATGAACATTGCTATAATGACATTTTATAGTACTAGGAGTTTTCAGAGAATTACACACTAAGAATTGCAAAAATAAGTTTCATGTAAGGGACGTATGATCTGACTTGTGAATGAAATGTGATTTTGATCAAAAAAGAAGATTCTGAATAAATGAAAAAAAAAACCTGACAGTTTAAGGGCTCATCCCTAAAATACATAAACAGTTCTTACATAGTAAGTGTTCAAGATTAATTGGGGAAAGGACACTTTGACTTTGTGCCTTTTTTTTAAAAATGTGCCAAAAAAAAGTTTGCATATAAAAGTGTATCTGGGACACAAGACTAGTTTATTAGCTAACTAACCTGTTTTTTAACTTGGTATTTGATAAATTTTTAAAAATTGCAAAAGCTCAGCTTAAGTATAACAAGTTTCCCTGTTGTATATCAACACAGTTTAATAACTACCATATTCTGTATTTTCTGTCAGCAACTATGCATCAATACAGATTTGTTTTAAAATAAATTTTGATTGATTTAAAACTCGCCTTAGATTTTCCTAGAAACTTGTTCACACTCACAAAAGCTTTGCAGGGAAGTGCGGTAATTTTTCTGAAGGCTGGTAAAAAAATGATTTTTGGCTTCTTTTTGTACCCTAATGTTCAACTGTTATTGGCTTACTGAATGTTTTAACAAATTGATGATACTTTCACAATGTTTTTGTTTTAGCATGGAAAAATAAGAGATTCAGGTTGTAAATTGCTTTTCAATTTTTCATTTACATAGGAAGTGCAGTCTGCAATTACGTTAACAATTTTGGATTCTTTTGCCTCTTATAAAAACATATTTCTTTTCTGGTGGATTTTTTGGGGGGAGTGTGTATTTGGGTTTTGTTTTGTTTTTTTAAATGCTGAAGACTGTTACTTCTTCTGGATCTTAGTTATGACCTACAGGGCATGTGGTTCCTTTGACATGAAGTTTATTTTTCTAAACCCACAGCTTGATATTCTAGCACTTAATTTCAGAATGCAGCTTAAATCACAGAAGCCATAATATGTCAAATGATCCCACACTTGCAGGGGGAAAACAGTAAGTAATGAAAAAGCTATGATTGCTTTTCTGTCCCTCCAAATGACAGTTATCACCTCAGTGACCTGCTCCGGGCGGACCCATCTAAACATGACACACTAAGGGATAACGTCATCTAACAGGGTAGTTACAAAAATCAATACAAAACCCATTTCAAAGATACTCTGTGTAAGAATCCTGGTGTAACGTTCATTTATTGAATAGGCCTGAGGAAAAAAAAAACAACAACTTTTCTGATAGATATGCTTTACCTCCCAAGCAAAGGAATTCTGTAGGTAAGCAATAATTGTATTTTTCAATCTATTATTTAGTCTTGCCAAAGCTCAGCCTAGAATCTAATATGTGGATGACTGCTATAACTCAATTATGAAACCTAAGCAGAGCTCTAATGCATCTGTAATGCAAAAGGAACATAACAAGACAATTGACTGTACTTCTTTTAGTATGAGGGGTAGCTACCTGTGTTTGTGCAGGGATGAACAAAACCAGGGAGGGAGACTGCGGTATTGTATTTTTCACTGAAGGATTAGGAATGTTCTGTAGTTATCTTCACTCATGAATATAGAAGGTATGGCTACATTGTTGAAACAACTGCTGGGTCACAACTGACTGAAAATAGGTTTCTGTTGTTTGCTTTCTCAAATGACAATAATAGTGAACCCTGGAGCAATTTTATCCAGTCATATCCCATATTCAGGGGATGCATTCTGATTGGTTAAAAAGTCATTTAAGAAAAACTAGTATTTATTTTCCTTATGTTTATCAAACTCTTTTCAAATCTGTATGACCTTTATTTCTCTCAGGAAGTAAATAATAAATATGGTATGGATCTTCAGTTTTGATTTCTTACCAAAAGATGCAGTATAGCTTCATAGTTTTAAAAAATATCGTAAAGATGATATTGCTGGATATTAATATAAAAACATTTTTATGTTTGGGAAAATACCTTGTTTTAGCAAATATCCAGATTTTTTAATGTTGGCTTTTATTGTCACTTAATCACTGTAAAGATCAGTATTTTTTTACATTCAAATGACTCTTGAGGTATTTTGTAATACAATATGGGATCATACTTACCTTCACACTGAACATAATTCTGGCAATTCCACACTCATATTGAGAGGTGTTTGATCACTGAAATTGTCTCACTGAAACCATCTTGCAGTCTTTGAAACAGAAATGTAAGGAGAGGATTAAAAGAGGAATAGGGAGAAGAATTAAGAAAATAGTGTGACAATTTCTAGGATCACTCAGGAAAGTGTAATGAATATCTAGGCCTTCTGGTAAACAGGGGTTGCACTTCTAGAGTAGGAAGACAGCCAGTCATTCATCTTCACACCTAAAATATCAATAAAATTCAGGAATGGATGTCTCTGGTCATGGAATTTGAATGGAAATATTCAGAAATGCTAGTTGCAGTATTTCCCGAAGCGTTGATCTGCTAAAGAGCTGATCTGACGCTCTTTATATCCCTCCCAAAACCGAGCAGTTTTGTAATAAACAACTCTCTTTGTTGGATGATCTCTACTTTCCATTCCTTGCTGTAGATCAGCTGCCATTTTGCATACAGAATGAAACTTGGCAACTGAAATAAAATTTACTGAAGCAGAATTTCCTGTGAAACATGGACAGTATTTTCTTCCTGAGTAAACCATACCTTAATTACGTCCTGTGTTTCCTCCAAAGACATGAACTGCTTGGATAATTTGTGTGTCTTGGGCCTTTGTATTCAATTCAGTCTGAGAAGGCCTGAAAAATGTGGCTCTTGGAAAACATTATCCCATCCAAAGTATATCCAAGTATGGAAAAGAGAAGATCTGTGACTGTCTGTGAATATGCCATACAAGTGTCAGGCGGAAAAATATTGTTTTGATTTTTTCTAATGTACTTCATTAGTTGGCACAAAGGACTTTTTTGAAGCTAATTTTTAAAGAAATTAGTAGGTTTTTATTATTCATCTAGTATGTATTCAAGTTATGTCAGGGAAGAACAGAGCCCTGCTGCAATGCGCAGGGTAAAGCTAATATTGGGACATGTGAATATGCATCTCATTAACAGGTGCTAATGAGGGGCAGGAGAACACTTTCTTTGGGAACATGATTAATATTTGACTTTGAAAAAAGATAAAAATTGGGAGAAGGGAGAAAATCCATTGCCAATGATCATTGACTAGGAAACAGCAGCTAATATTTCCCCTTAGCTTACTGGCTGCTGTGTGAAGCTCTGTTTCCTATGTTGCTCAGTTACAGATGTTGGTATACATTTTTTTTCTGCTTTAGAAACAGTGATTGCTTGCTTTCATCTTCCAGTTTCTTGTTCTAAGATTGCCAGGAAAATCTGGAGCATAAGCCTACCCTAAGAGATTTCAACCATCATCCCCAAAATCTTTTCTAACTAGGGCTCCAGTTCTCTGGAAATTAACTGATGTTTTGTTTTTGGGAAATCTACAGCACAGCTCAGGCAGGGACTGACAGCCCTGGAGGGGCTGAAATGGGGTCCTGGGCCATGGGCAGGGTGGGGGAAGGTCCTGGGAAGGGTAGGCAGGGACAGTCAGGGCTGGCAGTGCCTCAGGGCACTGACACTGTATGTGGGAAGTGAGATCTTTCCAGGTTGCTCAACATTTTCACAGTTGCTGTCCTAAGGGTGGATATCATCTGAAAACATCATAGGATGGGACATTTATGGGACTATTGTTTTCCTTTATAATAGTTAGATACCTGTATTGGAACAGGGAGGGCACTTCTGGTTTTAAAGATGCCTTTAATTAGCCAATAAAGTTTCTCTTCAAGCAATTAAAACTAGAATTTTGGTTTCACAAGGTTTTCATATTAATAAAACTCTTATGAATAAAGAACTACTGCACTGTGCTTGTTGAAATATCCTTAACCACAAATATCCAGCTGGAAATGATGTTTGGAAAAGCTGTTACAGGCTGTACCAAACTGTGAGTTCAAGAGAGGAGTCATTATTATGAAAGTGCAGTTAATGAAAAATCGATCACAGTCTCTTCTAGTTGGTATCTCAAAACCCCTTGGAGAAGCAGGCGTCTACAGATGTGAAACAGCCCAGTAAGTAAAAGAGCTAGAGCCTGCGTGACTGGTTGTCCACAGAGTGCAAAGAAAAAACTTCAGCAGCTGTTCTTCTGACGTGTCAGTGTGTCCTCCGAGAAGAGTAAATGGCTATAGAGGAATAAGCAAGGGTAGTATCAGATGTTGCTTAAGCCAAGGAGTGTTGCTTTAGAGAAACCCCTCTGTAGTCCTTCTGCACTGCTGTGAAAAAGAAGCTGCTTGTCATGCGGAAAATTGGCTTGAGCAACCTGTATATCTTGGACATCTCTCACCATAGCTGTAAACAGAAGTCCTAATTGAAATTTGAAGATATGCACTGATGACTGGAGGCACAAGCTCCTTAACAGAGCTACATTCATCCTTTGGGATAACTAACCAGAAGTAAAGTAGTCTAATAGTCTTGATTTTGAGGTGGATATTGTCTACTTGAAGTGACACTTCAGGTTCGAGGAAGAACTGTTTTGGTTTCACCTGTGAATTGCTTTATGAGGTCTAAGTGCTCTTGGAGCACCTTAATAAAGTCAGAGGGGAGGCATGATAGAGTCTAGATTTTGAAAACTGGAGTCCTTTATTTACCAAGATGGCTTCATTTGTTTCCACAAAGGTTTGAGGGAACATTTGAGAGAAAAATTGTGGACTCTAAAAAGCGCTGACTTTTTCAGAGAACAAATTTCACCAACACTTTACCAAAGAGAGTCTCCATTTCTTCAGGAATGCTGTCAGATGCTACAACTGCCAGCTTACTGTGGAGTGTAAGGGCTTAAGGGGAACAATTGCAATTACATGACTGAAGCACTGGGACTTGGGTATGCCACCAACTCAGAAAACTGCATGTCCAAGAGATCAGATTGCAGCAATATTAAAACTCCCTTTCTGTTCTTATTAAATAGAGAGTTGTGCTGATCCTTGCATCCTTGGATGTTATTTTATAGCTTGATCTCCGTATTGAATTGTTGTCTTATTTTGGCATAATATTGTTACCTTTGATCAGAGTGTGAGCGGGATGCCATATTTGCTGGAGCTCTTGCAGGTTTTTTTCAATAAGTTCTTTGATTTCTATATATAAGTATTAGAGTGTTTGCATCATAAGCTGCATTGTAAAAAACACAGAGAATATAGGAAATCTGAGAAGGCATTCCTGGTTCTCATCTTTTGGTAAAACAGTCTGTACTACATTCTTCCTCCTAAGCCGAGCACTCTGTCCTCTGTGCTCTATCTTCCTGCAGTTACTGTCTGAATCTTCTCATGCCCATGCACACATACATTCTGAGCCTCAAGAAAATATGTCATGGCTTTTAAAGATATAGTTAATTTCTTTCCATCAAACAGCATTAAATGTTAAACCATATCATACCTCAGTCATACCCTGAAAAGTGCTGCAGAAATACTAAGCACCACATTTATAGTTAATACTCTTTTCAAAATAAGAACCACATATTGTTTTCACAGGACTGGCCAGCTCTGTGTGACAACAGTGAAGCCAGTGTAATTTCCTGGGATGTATGTCAAGATATTGGCAAAACATGTCCTATTAAACAAAGGGGAGAAGTAATCACGGCACATATGGAAAGCCCAGGATGTCCTTAACCAGAAGTAGCCAATCAACCAGTAGAACTAAAACCAGTTGCATCAAGACACGTGTAGGTTGGTGGTGGTCTCTAGCTCAACATTTCTGGTAGGGGAACATCCTGAGATTTTTCAAGTATTACAGTGAGCATCTGGCTCATATTTATAAACCAGAGTTAGGGACTCATTTATATTTCAATTGTGTGTTTGCACTTTTGCCCTTTTTAGTTGAAAAGGAGGTGATATTCTACAAATAAGGTACATAATCTCATTAGATTAATCACAAAGCATTTTCCATCTGCAGTTTTAACTGCTGTTTAGTACCAGCATGGACGTTTGCATTTTTGAAAGGTAAAATTGGGTCCAGATCAGCCATGATTGGGTTGGGCAGGAGGGGTGAGAGAGGGCTGTGCAGTTGAATGACAGATCAGTGTCATGTGAACTGAGGCATGCAAACTGTATTAGGCCATGGTAATCGGGGGGAAGAGATTCAAGTCCCTTTGTTTTCTCTCCTCACCCAATAAATCCATGCTTGAAAAATGTCAGACAGATTTTTAGCTCTATAGGTATTTTAATGTATTTGTGAATTTTTGATCTAACCAGAGATACATGCAGAATATTACAGTCTTCTGTGTATTACCAGTGTAGCTGTGTTCGGGTAACATAGTGCCTTCATGTTGCACACCAGTGTTTTAGAGTAGCCTTTTCAGAAATCAGTCAGCCAAGTCAGATCAGGTCATAGTGTTAACTATACAGTATCTTGAGGGAAACTCAATCAAACCCAACCAAACTTTTTATAAGGCATCACAAATCATCCTGTATTAGCATCACATGGATTATTTATGAAAATGCTGTTGCTTGTCTGACAACCTAGGTGACATTACCTCTGGAGGATGAGCATCACCATGGCAAAACAGACATGTCACCATTAGACATTAGTCTACTGTAACTAATTTATAAGGCTGTCCCGTAATTTGTTTTGATCAGGCAGGCTGAATATAGTTGAAGGGGATGAAAGGGAGGAGGGAATGCAGCTAGGGAGGAGGGAGAAAGAAAATCCAATATTATTATTAACTAGAGAATTCAAAACTGTAAAAAATAAAGCAAGGAAATGTGTAGCATTTTTTTCACGTCCTTAACTTCTGTCTTTACACATAGACATAGCTCAGAACATCTAATACAAGGTTTCTCTCTTGGTTGTGGAAATTTTCCCAGAATATTTCTCACTATGCTTTCTATGTTTCTAATTTGTTCAAGATACTATATGATATCCATCCTCCTGCTTGCAGTTCTTTTTTAAAAAAAGTATGGATATACTCTAAAAGCAACTTTGTGAAAATGGCACCAGAGTTAATCTTGTTACAGTAAATGTCATATCAAGTTTGTCTGTCAGGAAGAAAAAGGGAGTGTTTCAATCTGTGAGGCTTAGAAGCCGAAGCAAACATGTAAAAGTCAAGCTGTGTCCCTTCTGACTTATCAAATTCTTCAGCAGAATATCGCGACTTAAATCATCTTTTCTAATGCTAGTTGTTAAATAAAATTAAATAAGGAAGAAAGAATTGATAGGCTATGCATGAATATGAAATAGTGAGCATTTCTTCAGCTATAGTTGATAACTGCTAAAAACAGATGGAAAGGTGTCATAATTACATAGTATCATCTCTGACCATAAATGACCTTGAGAGGAGCTAAGTTAGCATAGACCCTGCTTGTGCCTGTGCTGGGATACAAAGCATTCTTTTTGGCTGAAGTTTTCATGGCTCCATCCTGTAACTCGGTTTCGAAGGAAGATTTTTTCTCTAGCAAAATGGAAGATTACTGTTCTAAAAGGAAAGGTATTCTGTTCAGAGTCAGGGGCAATGAAGGAGGATATCAACAATTTAGGGAAATTACTAATCTTTAAAAGGGCATTAAAGTTTACTAAAGTGTTCCAAAGAAAACTGTTCCGTAGTCTGAGAAGATGTTGCAGTTGACACAGAGGCTAACAATTTTGGAGCCAGCAGTCCTCTGGTTAGCTGTAGTAAAAGAAACCAAAAAGAGTCCAATCTTCCTCTTTTTTTTTTTCTTTAAGGCAATATCCACACCTTTTCTTCAGTTTTCTTTCTCAATATCACAGCTGCAGAGTAACCAATATTATAGTACTATACCCCTATCAATTCAAGCTGTAGTAAGTAGAGAGTTAACAGAAAAATATAAATGGGCTTTGTTTTGTATTTGGAAACTAGTATTGTTAGGAATAATAGATGGAAGAATGGGATCGCTCATTTGGAAGATTTCTCCTTCTTCTTGTGAGCAGAGATATCAACTTTGTTAACATTTTTGCTTTAAAGAATCCCGTCAAAATTTACCTCTCCTCTCCCCTAACCTTTACCGGACATAGTGCAAACCTAAAGAAAAAACTGCTTCCGTGTCTAATCTAAATAGAAAAAAGATGTAGCACATAATAGGGATAAAAGATTGGAGGATAAACAAAGTATCAGGAACAAGGACTGGTTATATTAATTAGATTTACTTTTTCCTTGTATTGTGGCTGCTCTGATCAAAGCAGAAGGACTAATACATGGGCATAATTTGTCTGGTGGTGATGTGAGCTTTCACTCTAAAATCACATGATAATGATTTCTTTTCCTATTTTTACTTGTTAGTGTCTCAGTTCCATGCTGTGGTCTCTGGCTCCTAAAAACATGTCTGGCAATTTCTCAGCTCTTTAAAATCTTGGTAGGCACATTTGAAAGCAAGAGGAAGGGACTGAAGAGGAGGAAGGATGCTCCTGCTGCTGGTGTTTTCTCTGCATTAGCACTTTGAGCAGTTATAAGAAGTTTTTGTTCTATTTAAATAGTATTATAAAATACCACCAACTACTAGGATTGGGAAGCGTGTAGGTTTCCATCAGAATAACTTAACATCGATTTATTTGTTTGAGCAAACCAATTTTTCTGGTAGGTTGTTTCTTAATTTTGGTAGGTCCAGTTGTTCTCAGTCCCTCACAAATTTTCCCAAATGCAACATTCTTCAGTCCTCCCAGTAAACAGTTGGCATCACTGGGAATGATGCAGTGTTTTTTCCTATTCTTTTTCTCTGATTGGCAAAGTATTCAAACTACACAGCAGCATGGTATAAATATGTCTTCCTCCTGCCCCTTCAACCCCTTCAATTCTGCTCTACTTGCAGCACATTTTTTATTGTATATCAGTCATATTCTTAACAAACAAACAAAAAAGACTAGCAATACCTCCTCTACAGTTACCACCTATAGCTTCTCTATAATATCAATTAAATTCCATAGTAATAAGAAATTAATTAATATTGCCATGGAGTCCTGTACAGGCAGCACTTTTGGAATATGTACTATGAAAATATTAAAAAAACAAGGCAGCAGTTTTTCTTAGCTCAATTAATGACCAAATTCAGCAGTTTTTCTGAGAATTACACACAAAGCAACATTGCTCCCAGCTAGTTATTACCCATAGTGATTCTAAAATCCAAGTTTAAAGTGTGCTATGCAAATAACCCAGCATTCAGATATCCCTAAATATATCGAGTTATGACATATCCTTGGTGAATATATTTACCCGTTAAAGAATAGCATTGTATGGTATCACCACTCTGAAGTGACCTTTTCATTGGACAGAATGCAAATAGTAGCAGCAACAATATACCCTACATAAACACATTTCTGTTTTAGTAGTTTTCTTGCATTTCCTCATATACTGAGCTTTCATTCTTGCAGCTTGTAAAAACTTCACCATAAAACAAAAAAATCCTTCAGTAAAACATTTCCCTTTATGGAAACACACTTTTGATGCAAGCTTTGTCATGCAGAATTCTAATTCTGTGCATGTTTTCTAACATTTATACATAGTAGCATATATAAATACACGTACATACAATGTTCTTTTTAATCTTGTGCCCAAAACTTCAGAAAAGTAAAAGTATGCCTACACTATACATAGTAAAAGTAAAGCAAAGTAAATTAGCCTTCACGAAACTCCATGATGTTGCAGTGAGGTTGATTTCAGTCAACAGTTGAAATAGTTTGCTTAAAATTAGTCCAGGTATTGCTGCAGCTTGAAGTGCACATATAATATTAGAAATACAGTAATACTTTTACAGGTCTTTACTATTTTCCTTTCTCTAATAGCAAAACCCACTACTGCTTTTTGTGCCAATTTTTACAGTAAATTTAAATAAAAATGTAAGTTGTTTATGCTATATAAGTTGTGTTCATCATGTCTAAGTCAGTAGTAAAATTTCTGTTTTATTCAACAACTTGATTGTAGGATATTTATGTAAAGGTGCTGGGGGTCACAGCAAGGCGGAAGAATGCAAACAATATGTTCAGAAAAGCTTTTTAATGCATTTTAATAAAGCCATTTGTAGCCTGCAATGATTATCTTTTTGAGCAAGATATTATCAGACTTCTCTTTATGGAAGATCTCCTGAACTTGAGGTGTTCATAATGTCAGAAGTACTATAAATGTTTAGCAGCAGTAGGACATGAAAACATTGCTTTGTTTATGGTACTGTTTAACAGAAGACACTGTCAGAATGATTCCTTTCACAAATGAGAGCTACTGTATTTGTCTTTAATTTGAGGCCCTTTCCTAAAATTCCCAAAATAACATTTCTGGCAAAAAGATAGGTTATTAAAGTATTTTCACTGATGAATCAATTTTACAAGTATCAACCCAAGGAGAACTTGTGTCTAATAAAAATGGTTGTGGAGGGTTTTTTTTTGTTTTACTTATCCTAAGCTAGTAAGTTTAGAAATTGAATAACAACTTTAATACAGGTGCTGGGTTTTTTTTAACTGTCCCGCTTCTCCTGAGTTATTTGAAAGCTAAGCTTTTTGTGCTGTTCATTATTAGACCTGAGTAAATCTTTCAGAACATGAGATTCTCATTTATTTTTCTCTATTTCAATTGGCTGTACAGTGAGCTGCAGAATATCTCCTCTTACAGAAGATACAGGTTTGTGACAAGAAAACGGCAAATAATGTTTGTTTTAGACACGTGTCCCACAAGGTATCTGAGATTTGACATTCTGCTTAATGCAGAAATTCTGAAAACTGTTTGTCATTTACCCCATTAGAGTGACGTGAAAAGTTCCTCTATCACAGGCGTGGATATGTCAGCAGACATCTCCAGACTCTATCCTTGGAGATGTAACTCCAAGTAACTAGTTAGGAAACTTTTTGTTAGAATGATCTGATGGAAATGCTTTTTGTATGCTTGCAGGTAAACTGGTGCAATTGGCTTGTGACTGAGTGCTTAGAAAGCTGTTACCAGTTTCATGGTTTTACTTCACGTAGGAAGGCAGCATTAGGCCTGCTGGGCAGTTTGTTCTTGATTCTACTGAGATTCTCTCAAGTGAGAAAAAAAAAAAATTGAAATGTTTCATGGTGTCTTTAATTTAGACTTTTTTTTTAGTTCTTCAGCATCTTCTACGATTTGAAATTCTGCTGATCCTCTAAATGATAAGGGCTGGAAAAAATGTTAATCCTTCTTCAGTGGTGTCTTTCTCAAAATAATGCTAGGAAAATGAGGAGCTAAAACAAAAAAGAAGGCAAGGTGATCCCATGACTAAGGAACAAAACAAACAAAACAAAACGAAAGACAAGACTGTTGTACATTGGTGGAACTTTACTATTGTTGCGTACTCACTGTTGCATGTGGGACCTTGGAGGAAATACTCTGGGCTGCACTGTTCCTCTGCACACTCCCCCATATGCCTCAGTTACTGTGGGAAGGGAATCCAGGCCAAAAAAGCATAAAGGGCGTAAATATTCTTTGTAAATAAAATTTGTATCTGCAGAATTACTGCCATGATTCAATGGCAATCACAAAATGGAGTAATTACACACTTAATCTCTTCTCTGGCTGGACAAATCGATTTCTGGAAAAAAACAAACACCACTCACATTTTGGACATCCTTCCCTTCACTCCCTCTTTTGTTCACAGTGTCTGAAAAAGCACAGAAACTTGCAGCACAGAAACTATGATTTACCAGGGAGGCAAAGTACATTTCAAAATCTCCATACGCCCCAGTTTCTCCAGCTGAAAAATTTAGGCAAAAGTATTTCCCGAACCCAAAAGAGTGCTGTTAGGTAATATCCAATAAAACAATGTCAGGGAGTGTTGTTTTTTTTTTTTAAAGTGCTTCAGAAAAATGGTAACAAAATATTATTTATTAATCAAATAACCAATTATTTATTCATCAAAGGAAATGAAGCCAGAGCTCCTGCTACCTACATCATGTCTTAATTCTCTATTTCATATCCTGGTATTTGTAATTAAGAAAATGAATAATACTGGTTTGTCTAGGAGATGAAATATGTCTCATTGCAAAAATGTAACAAAATTATAATATTCACTGTAGAAATGATCCAGAACGAAAATCTGAATTAGGTGTAAACCATCATGGATCTCATATCATTGAAAATATTCAAAATCATGTATAAAGTGACTTTCAAGATAAACTTTTTTTTGTGAACAATAATGCTTTTCTACTCCATTTCTATCTGAAACAGATTCTGTGGTGTCAAAAAAACATTTCAGCTCAGAGTGCAATTTTCCCTTTAGTGGTGACACTAATTTAGATGTTTGTCTTTGCTTTATCTGGCTGTCTCTTTTCACAAAATTTGGAGGAATTTAACCTTTGAGACCTTAATCTCTGAGCTGAATTTGACTGAAATTGGCCAATTGGCTCAAAAGTCATTGTAGAGGGAGGGACAATTGTTTGCCAGATGTACAAACAGGCAAGGCAGTCATACAGGCTCATTTTCTAAGACGTAAGATGAAAAATATTGACTGGTTATTAAGTTGTTGGTTTGTGTCATGCCTAGTCTTTCTTGCCCCTTTTTTTTTTTCCAAATAAGAGATGTACATGTCCAATTTGTCTGACATAAAGTAAAAAATTATTATTAGTATTATCAACTGTGAGCTTTTCCTGTTTGCTATGCTACTGTAAATGTAGCTGCAAAACAATTTCAAAACACAGAAGATGCTCAGGACAACACACCACCAGGTTGATTATTTTTCCTCAGCCATTACTCGGATAGACCAGACTAGTAGTAATACTATCGTAGTGATATTGTCAAAAAAAGCTTCCTTCAGTGAACCAGAGAGTTTCTTATACTTCGTCTGAAATAAATATGTATTTTGAAGAATACTTTTTTCCAGTCTATCTGACATAGCCATTGAATTTGGACCACACATGTTCAGTAACACACGGGCTCAAGATCCATAGGCTTGGGAGGGACCACTTAGCACATCAAACTCACTTCGGTCACCAGATTTGACTGGTACAGTAAAAAGCAGTCATGCAATTAGGCATCTATTTCCGAAGAGTTTGTAGAAATTGTCCTTTCTATATGAGACGCATACAAGTAGATAGAGTTTTGCACTCTGCTTTACCTTATCCTCAGCCGTGGCTAATTTCTAATTCTTCAGAAATGGGTGAACACCACACTTTCTTTTCCTTGTCCTTTATCAAAACCATTAATGGGGAGGGGGAAAAAAAGCATCACCGGCTTCCCACAGTGAGGTAAACTAATAAATATATCCCCATCTTATGTTGTACTTGTTGAGCAAGGTGATCCTGCACACATAGTAGGCAGTCTGTTTCCTCCTTTTAACCAGATGACACTAGTGTCCCATCTGTTGTTTTCATGCTTTCCTTTGGCACTCTTATCTCCTACATCTCTGACAGGGATAGGTTGGAAACAGGTCTTATGAATTTAACAAGCGATAGTCTTTAACCATAAACATGTGGGAACAAAACATTTAGGGGTTCAAAAACATAATTGTGTTCTTAGGGGAAAGATGGAGGAACGAGTGCTGTCCCTCCTAGACATCATGGGACAAACTGAAAAGTGTTGCAGGTAACTCTCAAGACCATCTTCCCGAGTTCTGAAACAATGCAATATAGGAACTGCCACAACTGATCCGAAAACAGGTCTACCTACTTAATTTGTCACACCATCTAGCGTGCCAAGCTCCAGAATTTTCTCAGAATAATACGCAAAAACACAGGATTGGTTTATCAATGCATGAACAATTTAAAATGTTCAAAAGAGAAATGCCCACACAAAGTAAAACGACTTAGCAATTGGGATTTTTTTGCATGTGAGAATGGAGGTTTAAATCATTTAATCATTATTCTCTTATTCATATAAATGTTTTTTGTATCCTGTGAAGCTTCTGACATATGGGTGCATTTCATGAGTTAGTGATGTTGTATGGAAATATAATACCATTTCTCATCTTCAAATTTTTCATACTTAAAATTATCTTCAGCTGATAATTTAATACCTCCTTGCTATTGTCTTATGAAAAAGGCTGCACAGAGGTGCCCTGTATGTTTCTTTTAACCTAGTTATTATTTTGTCCCATTTTATTAATTTTCACTGTGAATTAAATAGTTTCAGTCATCTCATTCACTCTTCCTACTGACTTCCTACTGAAATGACCATATTTCTAATGATTTACATAGATTCTCTGTGTTACTGCTTATTTTCAGTGGTCCACCCCCTTGGAGCTCCATATTGTGCTGTCATACAAGTTCCTTCCCCTTTCAGCAGATGCAAACATTTGCCCATGCAATCAGGATGATGCCACTGCTATGCACACAAAATTCATGTCTGTGGAACACTCAAAGCCACCAATTTTTGCTGGGACAAATAAAAACCTATTCCAAATGCCTATATAGGACATGGAATTGCTATAATGCACACACCACCATTGGTACATGTCAAATACACGTACATGCATCTATATATACATACAATTTTCTTTGCAAACAGTTGGAAGCAATTGTATTTCTCTTTGTATTTTTGCATATGTCTTCAATGTATAAAGAGTAAGTCTAGGATTTTATGATAATCTTTGCTTCCAGCTCTGATTGACTGACCTGAGATTCAAACAGCACATACTTCAAAGGAAAACAAAGATCTGCAGTTAGTTGTATACTGAATACCAAAATTAAGGTCTTTCTATATAATTATCAATCATTGCAAATGCTGGCACTGCTAAAACAAGAGATATGTATAAAAAAATCAGAATGAAATTCCAAAATTAAAGCAGAGGACAAGAAAAAAGTTAAGTAGCAACTTGTGAATTGAGCAAGTATGGATGGAAGGATGGAAAGCTGCAGACTGAAGATATTGACCAGTTCTCAGTTCCCAGATAATTAAAATGCAATAGACAAGAAGTGTTTTCTTTATCTGCTGAAGTCTGCTATGTAGGCAGCTGGTCCAATAGACTGACAGAAACAATATGTTATCTGTCCGCTATATCTCTGTTCTTTTCAGATATTGACCCAACATCCAGGGATGAAATCTATATAGTAAAGGCTCCTACCTTTATCACAAGTGCAGACTCCTACCAGAGAAGCTAAGGTGGCTTCCTAAAGCTTGACAGCATTTAAATTACAGAGCAGAATGTATGTTGGTGTGTTTTGGAAGTCCTCCCCAAGGGTAAATGAATGGAGCTAAGCAAGTCTAAGGTAAAAGACCAATGACTTTTTGAAAAACAATGGGATGTGTTAATGGTGAGGCAGACAGGGCGTATTAGAGATTAATCTTAATTGTCTTATTTATAACTGAATTATAAACTTGCTAACGCTGCATATGACGAAAGTGCAGAGTTATTTCTTTTATGCTATCTACTCTTATTCCTATTAACTTATGCAGATTAGGATCTTCACATTGCCCTATAGCAGTTTCATTTCTTTGCCATCTTTTAGACCATTTGGAAATCTGGATAGATTATGATCTCCAGATTTCCTTATCCTTATGTGATCATCCTTGTTCTTGTAAGGGACTCCAATAGCTCTGTGAAGCAAGACTTCAGACCTGAGTTCCTTGAACTCTGCAGCATGTATCAGATGAGAAATTTTTCATTTGGTCTTTTTGTTCCACATTCTTCCAGCAGTTCAGCAGGAGCAAGACCCTCTGATAAGTCCTGCATAGAGAAGGGGTCTTTTGGAGAATCCTCCCTATGCTTCTCCACAGGGAAAACATATGGAAAACATTTGCTGAGTTTTCCTACCATAACTTTATCTCGTCTGAACATTCCTTCTATGCCTTGGTTACTTACTGGCCCTACAGGTGCTTTGGCAAGTTTCCTGCTCCTGATGTGTTTAAAATAGGGTTTATTAATTTTATGCCTTTTGGACGTTGTCCTTCAAGCTCTTTCTTCTCTGCCTTTGTGTTTTTAATTTTCATCTATTGTATTCCACACAGTCTCCACAGAAATCTACCATACAGCTAATAGTATTCACATGAATTTCAGTTCTACCTCAAGGATGGATGCTTTGAATGCATACCTTTGCTGCTCCTGTGGAAAAGGAGTTGATGAAAATTGCTGCAAGTATAGACTTTACTCCACTAACACTTCAGTGGTAGGAAAGAATTATGGGTAATAAACTGGTATTTGTGTGGCTGAGGAATGATGACTGATTAATCAGCATTCTTATATTGGGGAAAAGCTGGATGAAGTTGATCATCGGGCTATAACAACTCTCGCTGTGTGGACCAGAACCAGCTTACTTACATTTTGGACAATTGACACCTCTGTAACTGTGACACATCCATAGTATGGAGGGTAAGAAGACATTAAAAATCAAAAGGACAGATCAAACACAGTCTCACATTTAATTAGTGCTTTAGTCAACCTTATGACTTTAGATGTCTCACTCATACTTTTGAAATTTTAGGGTTGGCAACGCTGGTATTTGCATGTTTAAAATGATGAAGTCTTCTTAAAGTGTCTCCCAGCTTTTCTAAGGTTTTGCTAAGAATTTCAGACTTGACATACGTACTTAGTTGACAGTGCACTTCAGGAAAAATTATATCTGATACTATTTATTATATCAGAAACTATTTAATTGTTGGGGTTTTTTTTAATGTTTCTTCCTTAATTATTTTGTATTTCTGTATATGCGGAACGTTTTTTAATTCTAGTCATTATGCAGTGCCAAAATCATAATTTTGGATAGGTTTGGCAATTATTTTTTTCACTGTTGATAGTAGTTAATCATTGCCAGTTTTTATTATTTTAAGTATAATTAATAAAATATACCATAACCAATTAGCATCTCATTTTTTCTGATATCAAAACCCTATTAACAGACTTTGGGAAAACACAAGGGGGAGCACAAGGCAGGGCAAAAAATGTCTTTCATTGGCATATATTGTTGTGAGACAAAGAAATCTAAATATTGCCTATCCTGATCCCCACTGGGATCCCTGAGTCCACAGAATGATCCTAATTGAATTTTCCCTGCCTAAATGGAGTATGCCCTGTTGTGAACCTGCTTTGAACATGATGACAGGATGGGACGTCTCAGAGCATCACTTCTGTGAGACTCTGGGCCTTCCTTCTATTACCTCTATTATCTAAACAAATAACCTTGGACAAATCAATTTACGTTAATCCAACCTAGTGGTTTAAACCTCTCTCCTTTCCTTTAAAATGTCTCAATCAAGTTTCAAGTGAAATTGCTTGAACATTTTTCTCTTAAAATGTGCCTGTGTATAACAAGAGAAATCTGTAAATTTTTTTATTAAAAATACAGAGATGTTTAAAAGGGTAAATTAATGTATGGGTCATAGTAAGTTCTTTCTGCTCTGTAACACCAAGCACAGAATCCCTGAGCAACACTTGTATTTTTATTTATCACTTTAATGAGTTGGAAAAGAGAGATTAATCTTGGATCTTTTTCTGTTTTCTTCTTTCATTCATCACATGAAGAACTTAGTGTTTCAACATTTTGTTGTATAAAATTAAAAATCTGCACCCACAGTGAGCTTCAGCCATGTTTACTGCAGTAATCACACAGGTTTAGTTCTTTATGATGCTTCCTGTGTAAATGCACTTGAAATAAATAGCAGTATGAACAATGATTATTTAAATTTATGGGGAAGTTGTTTGAAACTTAATGAATTTCATTACTCCATTAGATGATATGACATTTTTCAAGTCTTGCTTTTTTTTTAATGTATAAAGGATTTTATCTAGAAAATAATCTAATTTAGCTTTCTCTTATTTTGAAAATTACAGATCAGTGCATGATTATTTTCACACATGCCCTGAGTTAATCCATAGTCCTGTGTTTGTGTAATAGTTCTAGTGTTTTATAGAAGTTATAATAGTTTTATGCATAGGAATAGTCCTGTTGACAAGTTAAGCTCTTGTGTATTGTCTCTTCTTGCTGTTTTTCTTCTGATTTCATATTCAATGAGTAGAGACTAGGGACTGACAAGGGATGCTACACAAAGCATTTAAGAATTAACAATGTTTAACAAACAATTAAATCAATATTTAAGGTTTTATATATATATGGAATTGTGTTCTGAATGTTTCTACCTGCTGAAGTTTTTGTATTCAAGATCTGAGTTAACAATCATGCATCTCACTCTTTGCCTTTGCCTAAGTTGTTAATTATCCTGCTTTTGTGAAGACGCTGAGCTGGATATTTCTAGCACTGCTCAACTCAATATAATGTCTATAGGTTTACAGAATGTTTTGTATGAAGCTACCTGGTATGTTCAGAGGACTAAGCATGCCTTTTTGAAAATATTCTGAGGAGTGATAAGCTACTTGGATGACGTCCTTTTAAATTGTACTACATTTTGTTTTCAGGTTGTTATTCCATGAAGTTTCTATGTCAATATTGCAAATAGATTCAATTGCCCAATTCCAGTTGAGATTTGGGGTTAGATACATTGACCTGCAAAGAAAAAATGGCTTGTAATGCAACTTAACTTCACACCTAAGAAAGGCAGCAATTAAAAAAAATTCAGCACGTTGACTTGCTTAGCACATTACATGCAGGCTATAAGATAGTGCACAACATAGTATTTCAAAGACCTTATCTTTCTGATTTTTATGGTTAGGGCTTCATGTTGAATAGCCACAATTGTTAAGTGCTAAATGCCCCTCCTTCAGTCATCTAGGCCAACCCCCCTTCCATGGGCAGGGACATCTTTCACTAGACCAGGTTGCTCAAAGCCCCGTCCAGCCTGACCTTGAACACTTCCAATGATGGGGATGATTCCAATGATCCACAGCTTCTCTGGGCAACCTGTCCCAGTGTCTCACCACCCTCACAGTGAAGAACTTCTTCCTTATGTCCAATCTAAATCTACTTTAAGTTGAAAACTGTTGCCCCTTATCCTATCACTACAGGCCTCTCCCTCTGTCTTTCTTATAAGCCGCCTTTATATATAGAAAGGTCGCAATAGGATCTCCCTATTTTGGAGCCTTCTTTTCTCCAGGCTGAACAACCCCAGCTCACTCAGCCTTTCTGCATAGGAGAGGTGTTCCAACCCTCTGACCATTTTTGTGGCCGTCCTCTGGACCCACATGGGTGTCTTATCCCTTTTGAGTTAGAGCAAAGAAACTGTGGCCTTATCACAAATATTTTTACAGACAAAACAGAAATTCAAAGATTTTCTAAAATGTGAAAGATTGAATCTGTCATTGCTGTGTTTGTACGCTTACAGCTCTTTTTATCACTCCTGAAAGAGGAAGTATTCTTTGGTTAAAATCAAAGGACTCATGGTTGAAAATTTTGTATTAGCTTCAAGTTTTTCTGTTCTTCCTAGTCGGTTCAGCTTTCATTACATTTTTGTCAGAGTGACACTAGGATGCTCTTCAGTGACCCTTCTTCCGCTTTCCCAAGCTCTGACTCTGGATTGCATGAGGTAATCAGCACCCCAAATACATTTTTCCTGTGTTCTGGTACAAAGACAAACCTTGAAAACCCTACTGAAGTCCTTCCAGAAATATCCCAGTAGTTAGAAACAATGCATGGAGTGAGAAAGGACCCAGCTGGGAGAGCTGCGATCACCTTGCCCCCATGAAGGCTTGGTACTGCCATGGCACAATAGCTTCATATAGATCTTGCTCTAGTAGCTCTGCACAACCTTGCAGACCACAGTGCAGGCATAAGCCAAAATTATTATCATAAACCCCTCAGTTGATTCCTTTGTGCTGCACTCTAGTCTCTATAGAGAAAGTTTTATCACTTCTCTCATATTTTCATTGTATCCATTCTACAGCTGGTAGCAAGATGTCCAAACAAATGACATGAGTTGACAAGCCTTTCAAAAGATCCAAGGGACTGGCTTATATCTATTGGTGTGAGAGAGAAAAAAAGGAGAGTAAATGAGAAGAAAAAGTAAAAAGTTTCTTCCCATGCACTTTTCTCTCAAGTAAAGCAAAAAGGTGAAGATTGTATAACCTCTCTAGCCTACTGCCTGTTTATGCAGTAAATCTATACCAGTAGGAGATTTATTAATTTAACTGTAGTCTTGCGTATAAGAATGATATGGGTAGTCTCAGATCATATTTATTCATTTAATAGAGGGATTTATTGGCAATGTCTGATAACCATATTTTGTAGTTTAGATCATTGTTTTTCCTTCATATTAATAGTTTCTCTCTATCTTGCTATTCAAATAAGACAACTCTGTAGTCCTGAATATCAAAAAAACCCCTCTTTAGCTGGATGACATAATTTGGCAATCAGCAAATTAGAACAGCATGTAGCTTCTGACGAAAAAAATATTAAATGTGTGTCTCATAACTCTGCTGCTGAGGTTTAGTTAAACATATAACCTTTATTTGAACTTATCTCATTAATCATGGGCAAAAATGTAGCTATTTCACATATGGGACTGTGGAAAAAGATATCATGGTCATTTACCACTGCAGAGTGCTCACTCCCCAAAGAAGAAAGATAATTTCTGTAGGGAGAGTTGACAAGGCGCAGGTTAAATACCCATACCGGCTTTCCCCTGGAAAGTTCATGAAAATTACTACTTTTTTTTTCCCTGATAAATTGCAAAAAGTTCACCTTATTAGAGGTTATTAAAAGTTGTTAATAAGAGCTCAAAATTTTCAGGATTTTTTCTTTCCAATGTGACAGCATTTTCCTATTATGGGCCCCAAAAATGTCTTTTTGTTTGCAGCGATTCCCTCATTTTTGCTTCTACTTACATCTGCAGTCCTCAGTTGCACACAGACAACTAGGAGTTCAATAGTTTCTCAGGCAATAGGTTTTTACCCAGTTTGGTATCCCACTAGCTCATTGTTTTCCTGTCTCAGGTTTTGCGGCATCCACCAGCCACCATTTACTTGACTTGTTCTAGCGATCTTTTGTTCCTGAGTGTTACAGGTTGACTCACTGCTATCTAAGGGGTCTTGCTAGATGCTGTGACCTTAAAGAAAGCAATGCCCTGTCAGTTTCAAAAATGACTCTATGCTACTGAAACACTCTTTATATAAACCCTCCCCTGAGGGGCAAGCACAGCACAGTGTTACACTGAAACGTTGCCATTTCCTTCCACCTAAAAATACACAAGGTCCAGGATTCTCCTAGCATATCAAATCCCTGGCTCAGTCCACTGTGACATATGTGGAGATTAAATTTCATCCTCCTGATGATGTGGGAATTTGGGAAATTAACATTCAAAGCTTCTAATTATAAGAGGAGTGGTGTGCCTGTCAATTTCAAATGATGACATGCGTGATAAGACTGTGATCTTACCGAGTTTTCTTAGGAACCCAAAGCATGTGTATGTTAGATATATACACTTAACACTAACCATCCCCTCAAGGTACATCTCAAAGGCTGCCCTCCCTCTGTAAGGAATGTATATTTGGGCTGTAGGTGAGACATGAGACTACGCAATCATATGATATAGTTGACAGTGCCGGGGGTACGACCACTTCCGTTTTCTTTGGTTTTTTGCTCCAGTTAATAACAATGCTGTAAGAGTAAATTGCTCCAAAAACTTGTGTTATCTTGAACACCAAGCTCTATAAGTACAAAATAGAATCATAGAATCATAGAATCATTTAGGTTGGAAAAGACCTTTAAGATCATCGAGTCCAACCATAAACCTAACACTGCCAAGTCCACCACTAAACCATGTCCCTAAGTGCCACATCTACATGTCTTTTAAATACCTCCAGGGATGGTGACTCAACCACTTCCCTGGGCAGCCTCTTCCAGTGCTTGATAACCCTTTCAGTGAAAAAATTTTTCCTAATACACAATCTAAACCTCCCTTGGCGCAACTTGAGGCCATTTCCTCTTGTGCTATCACTAGTAGTCTGATAGTACTAGAAACATAATCCTTTTGTCTATGTATCTCCCTTTTTAATTTGCTAAGTTAGCTGTATGTAAGTACCAAAGCAGGCCCCTGCGCCACTGGTAGACTGGGATGATAGGAGCAAAGACTTGACTATGCATTATCAGGTGAATGCTGTAGCCGAGACTTGGGGTCTTCTGCGGGAGCTGCTCCAATGAGTATCTGGAAAGCAAGGATTCAATGCCTAAGTCTCTCTCATTCCAGTTGAGTGATCCAATTTACAAGGCTGTGGAGTCAACAGCTTTCCTGTTGGTCTCAGTAAATGTTGAAATACTGATGTAACATGGCAGAGTCCCAGTGAGGCAGAGAATACTGCCTACAATACTCCCCCAGGATATGGAGATTCACGTCGGTCCTCTAAAACAGAGAGAATGTGCATTGGAGTAAGGGTCTCCACCATCTCTGGTGACTGTTCTTACCATGGGTTTTCAGCAGCTCTGGGACTGTGCTTTCACTGGCTGTTTGCAGAAGGAGGGCTTAGTACAGTTCCCACTTTAAAAAAAAAAGTCATTGTGGAAGTAGCCGCCTTTTTTCTGGTTTTCAATACAAGAATCTTACATGGTCATACATGACCACAACACTCTTGCACACTACTTCCAGGACCTAGAAGGTGACTCCCAGTTTCCAAATATTGCTTTTTTTTCCTTTCTGGCCAGCCAGAAGGAAATCAGGGATTAATCTGCAATGACAGAATATTTAAGCCAAGATTTGAATGAGTCTGGCAGGTGTGAGTCAGCTGCTGTCTTCACACATTGCCCAGGCAGCTGCAGGTCCATAAAGCACCTAAAAGCCACATAGTGAGAACCACCCATGTGTCCTGTTGCAGGGAAGAGTGATAGTCTCTGATTTGTTTTCAATATGTTACTACACATGAATACCATATTCAAAATAATAGTAAATATACAGCCACAAGGTGATGTTCTTTTCCTGTCTCATAAACATTATCAGGTTCCTACTCTGCAACCTCCTGCATATGCACTGAGTGCCAGGCACCAAAAGCTACAAGAAGAGCAAGCAAGACTAAACCATGCAACTGCCAAAGTGTTTGCATGCATCAGTGAATTCTCAGAACGCTCTGAAACATCACTGCAAGCCCAGAGCTGGTGACTGCAACATGTACATTCCTGCAACCTCTGGAGGTGGCTGTACTTAAACCTGTTCAAGTTATCTAAATCAAGCCAGGAGTGTGGGCAGCAGGCGGTGTCACCTGTAGATTTTCCAAGAGAGATCCAGCTGGGCAAGACTGGCGCAGATAACCACTGAGAGGTTCATATCAGCATGGGCAGAGGCTTCAAGCTGCAGAAGAAATGTGCTGAAATAGCCCGTCCTCTAATCGGCTTGGCCATCATTCCCCACTTGTCAAGACCCTTAGAATTTGGCTGCTATAGCTGGTGGCAGCCTGTTTTGGCAGAGTTGTTCCAACCCACCTCCCAGCTGCCTTGAGTCATGATTGAAACTGTGTTTACCCAAAACAGTACATTTACAGTTTTGTGAATACCAAATTCATAATTTGCTCCTTTTTTGCTGGGTGCTTGTCAGGAATCAAAAAGAACAGCAATGCCTTATAGAAGTCTTTAACGTAACTTACATTGTATCTGTTATAATAGATCAATGGGATGGGGACATTCCTTTCCTTATAATTGAAATGATTCAGAGAAAAGAAAAAGGACAGAAAGATATTCTGAGGTTTCTAAGCAATTTGAATATATGTAGTATTAGAAGACCATATGTAAATAAATGTAAGCTTTTATGCGTAATTTCAGAAGCCCTGGTTGGTTTTCCAAAGCTCATGAAAATTACTTAAAATCATTCATCAAAACCTCTTGCAGTAAAGCAGCACCAGATGTGTGGGTGATGATGTAGACAGGCATCTGAAACTTGAAAATCACTGCCCAAACATACCCATTGGCTCATACTTTGAGTCACATCCAGTCCTGTTGTGGATTTAGAGAGACAATTCAGACATGACAGGCTGATTTATTACTCTAGTTTATTCCAGTTTCACACACTACAACAAGTGGAATCGAAGGGCAAGTTGTGGTGATGAACCTAGAGGAGTTGTGTCTCATTTCCACTCTCCCAGGCCAGTCAGATGTGCTGTCCGATGCAGAAACTCCTTGAAAGGCTGGTTAAAATTAGGGAGCTTTCTGCAGGAGTCTAGGATGTGTATTTGCTGTGAAGTGTCAATTCTTCAGAAATAAAATTCCACACTTTGAGAAATATTTCTAATATTCTTTACTATTCTGCTTGTAATGACCTTTTGATACCTTTTGATACCTTTACCTCTTTGTGAATAGTGTTTGGGTAATCTTTCAACAAATTATGCTAAACCACTGGCAGGTTATAAAGAGCACATGTGTTAGATGACCATTGATTTTTCCATTAGTGATCTTAAGAAGAGAGAAATTAATTAACAAACAGTGGGATTTGTCTGCTCTACACCTCCTGCCCAGTCAGCTTTGAAAATGTCTACCAGCTGAAACTGTTAATTAGGCAAAAGACAGAAAAAGCACTGAATGAATATGTAGGAACATGTTTCTTGTCAGAAATATTTCAATTTTTATATGAAATGTGGTTTATAAAAAGTTATTTCAACATTTAAAGCCTCTTTGCTAGTCAAGTGGAACAAACAGTCTAAAAGGAAATGCAAAAAGTATCATAATTTAGGAATTAACATAGTCCAAAATCTGAAAATGGATGACTATTGAGTTGCTCATGGATTTTAAGAAAAAAAACTAAATCATATGTGAAACGTATCTGCGCCCACGACTTATGTGGTAACTGACTCTCTGGGTTGAGGTTTGTTTATACGGTAGTATACAGGTAGAATATATACACACTTCATTCTACCTTTTAACCCAGTGAAAGCTGGTGCTGTATGTCCTGAACCAGGGTTGCACAAAGAGCTTTTTGCCTGTGAGATGAAGAGGTAGTCTGCCTCTGAATGCAGGGACCGGCAGCTTCCACACACCCTGTTTCAGTGAGTTTCAGTAAGGGGAAGTGAAAAGGGAACTACAGTGTTGTGTTTAGGGGGCTGCAGCAAAGAAAGAATAGGATAAAAAGAGGTAAGAATGAGAACTTCACCATCCTTGCCTTTTGTGTCAAGAGGATGCTGAAAATGCTTTATCGATCAGACCACATAAGTAAATTAGGAGAGGCAATATTTAACCGGTGAATCATGGGACAACAGAGTTGAGCAGCTCAATATAATGAAAAGTAGATATTTTGGAGTAAGCCTATATCCTCTGAAGACCTTGGGAATTTAAAGTTTGAAACAAAATACCTTCTGTCTTTATGCCAATTAGATGGCAGCTGAATCGTGGCTTTAAGATACCTCTGTTGTGGGCAGAAGCAACCACAGCAGTGTACCTTGTCTTAGTCCCACTGTGGATCTAGCCCAAATGCTACAGTCCTTATTCACACTGAACAGTACCTGTTCACCAGAATGAACTAATTTGAAGCAGACTTTCCCCATGGGAAAGCTGTAGTAAAAAAAGGAAAAAGTAAAAATACAAAGAAAGTTCATTTGTACTAGTTAAAAAAAAGTAGTAAGTTTAAAACAGTGAAATAAATTAGGATTTATATTTAGTTAACAATGAGTTATCACAAACCATTCCCATATATTTCCTGATGGTTTACCATTACATAACCTGCTCTATATTTATAATGTACATCTGGCATACTGTACTTCTATTCAGATCACTTTAATTAAACCAGCCTCCAAGCTCCCATATAAAACAATGGAAGTTCTGAAATGCAGGAAAACAGCAGCACAAATTCATGAATAGCCCTGTATGTGAAGGCAGGCAATCTGCAGATTAGTGTGGTGGTTTCCTGTTGTTAACACCATAAACTTGTTGAACTCTGTTAGCTAAATTCTTCTAACTTCAGCCTAGTCGCTGCAGCTACTGCAGAAGAGATGGGCCAGAAGAGAAAAGGAAAAGATGAATAGCTTTTTTCAGATTGGAAAGACAAAAAAAAAAAAACCAACCCCCAAACCCTAGCTTTGTGGGCTTGAAAAGAACCGCAGTGCTTTGGAACTCTCTGACTAAAATTACAGTATCAGTGTTCCCTCTCAAAGACAAGAATTGCTTAAACCAAATAATCAGTAATAGATAGGCATGAGAGGCCAATGTTGAAACAATTTCTAAAAAAGGCTTGATGATTTAGACTTAATTTTCAGTAAATGTCTTGCTTAGCCACCTATCTCAGAGGGACTGAGAAGTTCCCAGTAGGCAGAGCTCTTCTCATGAGGACCTCAATTATATGTATTTAAAAATAAATGATACTGCAGTGTTTGGGTGCAGAAGGTTATTTCCAGTCTCTAAAAATCTTGATATCCTAACAAGCTATTTAAATCCTCAAGCAATTACCAGACATTACTTTTAAAAGCTACAGGATTGATATAATTCATTATTTTTAAACCTTGTTGCAGACCTCTAACAAATTCTTAGTATGGATAAGGACCCTTGTACGGGCAAATAAATCTGCTGATTAAAGGCTTACTTTTCTTAGCTATTTTTCATGAATGCTGCAAAATCTGTGAACAACAGTCAGAAAAACATGAATATAGGATAGCAACTGTTATAATATATATCTTTATATAAAAATATATTATTAGTATATTCTACAATAATTATAATAGAATAATATTCTATTACAGGCTGATAGTATCATAGGATAATTCAGGTTGGAAGGAACCTTAGGAGGATGCTAATCCAACCTCGTGCTCAAAGGAGGATAGACCATGAAATTGACAGTTCGTCCAACTAGATATCTGCAACTAATAAAATAAAAAACAGCTGAAACCTTCCTACAGAACCCGGTCGCAATATAGCCTAGTGGTTTTAAAATGTTGGTAAAGCTCCTTTTGCCGCCAATTATTTTATTCAGCTGAAAATGGAATTAATTGGTAAAGGTTATGTTATCTAATTAGTGAACAGAATGTGTGCCTTAAGCCATCAAATGAGTTCTTAGTACGAATGCTCACTCTATGAACTACTTGATATGTAACTGATCCAGACTTTAACATCTGTTTACAATATATTCTTTGTCAAATGCTTTGCCAAACAGTGCAGTTCTCATTTTTACCTCTCTTTGCACCTTTTTATCCTGTTCTTATCCCCTCTATCCCCTCTATCTATCACCTATCTATCCCCTCTGGGAGAGTGTCCTAAACACAAGGCCACAGATCTCTTGAACAGAAAGGGCTAATTTCACCAAATAAATTATTTGCAGTCCTTAATATGACCAGTGCAAATAACTCCATAAGCCACAGGGGAAAGAAGTTTGTCTTTTTCCTGCTGCTTCTGCTGTTCAGGTAGATACTGAAGTTTTAGACATTATGAAGATTATCCAAAATGACATTAGTCTAGTCACAACTGTAGCAAAATCCTCCTGTGTTATACAAATTAATTTGCTGTGAAAACCTGTATAAAGAGATTCTGAACAAATAGAGGACTACTGAAATCTTACTCTTCGTTGAACAAATAAAATTTGTAATTAAGATTTAGGATGGGGAGTTTCTATTTCTGCTTCCAACAGCCCTTCTCTGCAGAGCACTGATATCCCTTTTGTTTAAAGATTCAAGAGTTAAAGTATTATTTTATTGTAAATTACAGGATGTAAGAATTAACAGCATAATAATTCCAAAGGGAAATAATTTTAAGGTAGTGATATAATATTCATGTAAGGCAAGACTTTGTACAGCTGTGTGGAGATGTAAGGTACAGGGGAAGAGAAGGAAGGGGAAAGTGGAAGAAAAAGGAAGGAGGCCAAGATTTAGGATGCTACCCCTATATACAAGTGCATATGGCAACTCAGAAGGAGCAACAGACAGACAGGGATCCAAATGCCTTACCCCTGCGGTGGCCAACGGAGCAGGGGTGATACAGTGGCTGAAAAAAGCAGCAACTGCTGTGTCCTTCTGCCAGTCAGAGACGTGCAGAATCACTCCTCATGCTGCTCTGTTCCCCAAACTACTGGTGTGGACCCACCCCTGGTGGCATGGGCATTGAACTTCTAATTGATACCTAGTGAAGAGAATGGCTGCAACTGCATTAAAGAAAATACGGCTATACACAGCAAAGTGTGAATTTTCTATGACATTACTTGGCTTGTGATTGCACAAGCCAAGCTTATTCTGGAAATCGTGAACCTCTGTAACTCCCAGGGAAAGAATGACACATTGACATCCAACAGGATACTATGATGGTCATTTTAATTTGCTTTGAAATTCGAATTCTAACATTGATTACTATCCTAATATTAAATACTGTTCAACAGCCACTCAAGAGCAGGACGAACAAGGCTGATGTGTAAGTCCTATATGTCATAAACGCAAAATGGTATACAAAGCTCTCAGTGTTGCTTGGTCATCCTGCCAGGTATTCACCAACAACAGCAAAGAGATGCCTTAGTATATTTTGTATACGTAGACTTTAAAAATGCAACAGAGAAGACCTGTCTGCGTTACTGAAGCAAATTCATGAGTCCATGTGGGCTTCTAATCAATGGAGCTAATCAGTGATATAGTCCGTCTGGAATGGGAGAAACAGATCCACTAGAGAGAATGGCAATCATAACACCATCAGTCCAGGTGCAGAAGTCCCCACTGATGTACTGGGAACAACAAGAGAATGCAGAAGGTGAAAAACAAAGCCCAGATCTGTAAAAATAAACGGCTGTGTGATCTGCAGTAAAGAAAATTAGGGTACTTCTTTAGATGAACAGCAAAGCCCAGCTGCAGACATTTTACAGTGCACTTCAGAGTCCCGGGAAGTGGGCAGGAGAATAGCAGCTGGGTGAAGAGACTGGGACAGAAACTGCCAGTGATCAATTATTAGCAAGTAACAGAGAAAAGCAGAAAAGAAACACTTGTAGTGCTGCAGCCTTTCAAACAGTGCACTATAAATCCTGCTGTTTTCTCCAGGTATTAGTCTTTCTGTTTTTACAGGGAAAAGAAATCAAGAAAAACATGGAAAGGATCATGTGTAAGTTATGGCCATGTAGGGAACTGAAAGCTCCCTCGTGGACATATCAGTTGACTTAAAATAACTGGAGATTAGGTGTCCAAATTCCTTAAGATGTTTGAACGTTTTAGTCACTTCATTAATCACTGAAGCTAGGAGGGGGATAAGGTATGCTTGCTTCCATGCAAAGAACCATAAGAGGGTTTTCTGTGATTGACACAGATGTTAGATGTTAGATACTGAGAAAGGTTTCTTTGGGCTCATTGTTTATTTGATGAAAATTGCAGCTTTAGACGAAAGAAGAGAATGTAAAGTCCCAGATTTTGTTTCAACATTTGCAAAATAAATTACCTTGATTTTTGAAATGACACTTCATTTCAATATTGCCTGAATTTAATGCATAAAAAAGAAAATAAGTCATTTTGTGCACACAGGTGTGCTAATAAGATATGGCATTTTTATGGATTGCTGGTCTCCTGAGGTTTTCAAGGTCTGAAAGACAGGTAAAGCATAATGTACTGTGTGGATCTTCTAGCTGTTAGCTTGCCTCCACTCCCAGGCACAGAATGGGACAAATATCACACATACTTTAATCTAAGATTTGCCTTTGACTCTAGCAGAATGAAATATACGTGCTTGCCAAAGAAATAAGATTTCACAGTAGAAACTAGCTAATTTTAAGTTGTGAACAAAGTACCAAAATGTGGGTAGCATCCCAGGGATGTTTTGCTATATAATTCTATTTCCACTAAAATTGTCAACCAGTAGCAGTGACTATAAAGTTTTATATTTTATTTTGTGTGGGGAAGACTTGGCTAGAGAAGATTCCTTATTTCTTAGAACTATATTTGGATTAGCTCTTCTGTGATCATGCTGAACTGCATGAACTTCATTAAATACTTTAGCATATGAGGAATTGTTATAGCAGTCAGGAGGTGCTGCATGAAAATCAAGCAATAGGGGTAGGTTGAGAACAGCTGTGAATGGGAGTGAATGTATTTAAGACAACTTTTATTGCAATGTGTTCCTCCTTATTTTAATTATTTTTTATTTTTTTATCAAGTAATTTTTGCTACTTGGAATGATGGTTAAAAACCTGCAAATGTTGCAACCGTCATCGTATATCCTGAGACTCTGTGCTATTGATAAGCCCCATAGCCAGTTATATCTTCTCCAAATGTCAAAGTACATTTGATATTAGATTGTATAGTTATTTGTGCATTGCAAAATCAACCACATTTCCAAAAATGTTAAAAATCCAAACTGAGGTTGGCCACAAATTACCTAATTTGAGACAATGAATTCATTGAGCTTTTAGGATGTGTTCACAGTTTTTCTTCTGTCTCTTTTTTAACATTTTGAGTCACTAAAGCTCCATGCTGAAAAGGTCTAATACCTGTGGTTTACAGTCATCTGTTACCCATTCATTAGAGGGGCTTCTCTGAACCACTCCTTTCCCTACCCAACACTGAGGTTTGAGAAACAACCCACAAATAAAACAATTGCAGTCCACAAAACAATCAACCCCATTGTTCTCTACAGGGATTTGCTCCAAAGAGTACATCAACTGGAATTATTTAGAAAACTAAATTACTGCAAGATGGAGTCAGAAGCATACTGGCAACACTTTGAAAAATCATCTTGTTTGTTCTCTGCTTGCTTTTAAAAATATCTTTTCATTAAAAACATTAGTGAGAAAATAGTAATAGAAAATTGCATATAGCAATTTCAATGTAAGAATGAGAGCTTATTACTCGACTTTTGTGGTCTACTGTAATCCTGTAATGTTTTACATGGGATTTTTCATGAATGCAGATCTTTCCGTTTGGACACAGTGATGTATAACATCACAGCCAAAACATTTTCCCCATCTTTGCTTGTATCAAAATTTTATAGATAATTTAGTGAGAATCAAGCTGAGCTGAGGACGATGATCAGCTCTTTAAGTCACATCTAAAGCAAGTTATCTGGCAATTCTCAGGTTAGTCCAACATAGCAAAGAGGACATGCCTGATGCTGTTAATGACATTTTGAAAAATTTAGTCCGTGCTCTGCATGTTAGCAAGTGATGTCAGAACCTGGCTTCACACAAGATCACCATGAGAATGAAGACACAGCGTGTGCTCTTGGCCATTTTTTGAAGAAGGGACCTATGCCTATGTCTTCATTTCAGAGATTCAGAATGAGCTGTTGTTATCCACAAGAATTAAAAAGGGCAAAACTCTCATTATCTTTCAAGGCATTAGGATTTCTCCCAGAAACTAGTTTCAGTTATGACACTGATTTACGCATAGTTACCGGTCACAATTAGAGAGTCAAGATACATCACGACTTATCACATAACAATATCTGAGACAGGTTTTTTCCTTCCTAGTCTAATTCTAGTAAGCCCGAAAGATAACAGTTATCACAAGATCAGATTGGCAAAGTCATTTAGATTACAGTTTTCAAACTTGAGAGACCAAAAATAAGCACTAAATGCATATTTAGGTACCAAATTAGCCATGGGTTGCTTTTAAGCCAGTATCAGTGAAAGATACCAGTTGAAGCTAATGATTTAGCTGCCTAAAAGAGATGGGAATGGTTAGCTAGCCAAACAACTAACATATAGTATAGATGTCTGGAAAATAAAATACTAGGGAATTAGTACTTGCAGTAATAGGTTTCTTTTAAAGAGGTGATGATGTGAAAAAAACCTCTAGACTGATGTTCATATCAGTTATCAGCTCTCTTGATCTGAAAGTAAAGGATTGCCTGGGGTATATTTCAGTAATGTGACTTGAATATGGCAGGTAAAGCAATTAAAAAACTTCGGGATTGAGCAAGGGAAAAAAACACTCTCTGTTTCTGAGCACATGACAAGGGCAACTTGCTATTATTGGATTTTCTTTTTTAAAAAGCTAGATTTCTTTTTATTCAGAAGTTATTTAATTTACACTGGTGTCTATGGCACACATGAAGTAATTAATTTCATCTGTAATTTCATTGTGAATTTCATTATATGAAATTATTTCATGTGACAACAATCTATGCTGGAATGTCTTAAGTGTATCCCAGAAGGGGGTGCTTATTCTCTGGGCTGGTAATATTTAGAGACCCTCATGTGCGGGAAAGCTACCATGCGCAAGAAAATTAAAAGTGCACATGGATGTTCAACATGATGAGTGGAGCTGATAAATCTACAAGGATAATTCTCTTTACTTCCAAGTCTTTTTTTTCTCACCTTTGCTAGTAAAGCTTCACAACCAAAGAAAATGAATATTCGCACGTTCAGTTTCAAAACTGTTAATCTCATAAGAGAATTTTATGATTGCAACTACACTTTAAATAAAAAAACTAAAAAATCTGTTCTATTAATTTCTAGTGGTAGAGATTGTAGGGATTTTACCGGCTTGCTTAGCATCTTCTCACAGCAAATTAAGAAGATTTTCACTCTGATATTCGACTTTATTTTCCTCCCCCCCAATAAAGTTCGAACAAAAAGTGATTATGTATTTAAAGTAGTCTCCACATTCACAGCCTTTCACTATAAATTCTTGATCAAACATCCTCAAATAAAACGTCGGTTTTCTAATAGAGAAAATTTCAAACTCAGAGTGCCATAATACCTGAGAATGGAAGACCTTAATATACCATAGTCAATGACAAATGTCAATGACAAAAATCAATATGGTACTATAATACCTAGTTCTAAATCAAATAGGAATAACATTTTAAGTCACAGATCTCTATAATATAATATATAACATTATATATATAATAAATAATACTGATAAAATTTCAGGGGGTCTAAGTTAAAAATTATGACCAGAGAAGACCACACAAAAGATTTGTATGAGTACAAATGTACCATTAGCCACCTATGGAATAAAAAAAAACCCCAAACATACAAAAGGCATAGTGCATAGATCCAGACAAATGAGGCTGATAAAAAAGTAATATTATATGATTTCTGTTATTTGGAATCAAACAGCTGATCAGAAAGAGCAACAAAAGGTCATTTTCTGTTCCTTGAACGATCATACCTTGGGACAGCAAGTACCAGAAAAGAGAAAGACTTTCTCAACCCTGGGATTAGTTCAGAAAATGATGATGTATTCATATCGGACAGTGAATAATACAGACTGCAGCACATTTAAACTGACATCCAGAGTAGAAAGATCCAATGAAGAATTATTAATATGGGACAAGCTGTACAAAGGAGAGTTTAGAAAAACAGGACAACAGAAGAATTTATATAAATATATATACAAGTAAATATATGTGTATATATATGTAAAACTATATATTTACAAATATACACATACATATATATATCCATATCTATATCATTACACATACACACATTTGTATGTATGAATAGAATTGGAAATAGAAAAGAAATGGATTTTAGCTCAATGTGGAATAAGATAGCTTTCATTTACAAAAAGTACGACAAGTTGGAAAGGAGAAAGGCCCATGAGGAACAAGAAGAGAAAATAGCACACATTTTTAACTCTTGGGAAGGAAGACATCGTTAGGAAAATTCGTGAATTCTTTGCTTTACCATGGATCAGAGGGAATGTTTAATGCGAACACTGACCTTATAAGTTAGCAAATTATTCCTTTGTCTCCATTTGATCTACAGAAGATGGTGACAAAGAGTTTCAAAGGTAAAGTATCCCAAAAGAACAGATCTATTCCAACACTATAAACTGTCAGCATAAACTCCACTTACAGCAGAAAGGTTTTGAAGACCATTAGTTTCTAGTCTTCTAATGGGTTTGAGAGGGGACTTGAGAGATTACTGCAATGTCCATGGTAGCAGAGGGGAAAGAGGTCAGCTAAGGGACTGAAAGGAGTCATTTGACTAACCCAGAAGGCCAAGGCATACAGAAGGAATAGGTCAGAGAATATTACTGTTTTTAAATATACTTGTCCTGAAATGTCTCATCCCAGGATATTGAAAGAACTCAAAATACCACTTTTGGGCTTGTTGCATTTACTTTTGAGAACTTACAAGGACAGATATGGTATGAAAAATAGGAAAAAGAAAAGACATGGTACATATCTTTAAAAACAGGGGGAAAAACCCCTAGAGAGCTATGGACTGTTCAACTTAAAAAAAACCTACTGAAATACCTAATGAAACTGTTTAGCTGCAAAAAAGCAAGGAGATGAGTAGCAGTCAACATAGGTTACTTAAGTACAAATCATGTCAAGCCCATGTAATTTTATTCTATGACAAAGACATTATGGACAGAGGAGAAGAAGAAAATGTCATATATATTTTGACTTTAGACATAGTAAAATCTTGACTCTGATACTGTATCTCATGATATTCTTACAAGGAAACAGTGTCTTATTAGGATAATGTAAAACCAATAGGAAAATCATTGATAAGTAGTATTTATTAATGGGCTACTCCTAAAATGAAAGGAAGCACTGAGTCTGATTCTGCCTATGACTGTCGGGGATCTGGCACTATTCCCTGTCTTTGTTAATGACCTGAACGATGGGAAGGGAGTGGTAATTAAATCTGTAGGTGGCGCTGAGATGGAAGGCACTGCATTATACTGATGGATGGGATTTCAGTTCAAAAGGATCTTGACAGATTGAAAGCATGGTCTGAAGAAAACCAAAATGCAGTTGAAGAGGCACAAGTGAAACAGTGCAGATAGACAGGCCTAATCAGCCACACAAATTCAGGATCTAGAAAAACTGGCTGAGCAACAGGCCAGTAGACAGGGATTTAAAGGTATTAGTAGATCACAAGTGGAACACAAGTCAATAATGTCATGCTGTTGAGAAAAAGATAAGCGCTATCCTGGGAAGATTAAAAGAGGCAAAGCGAATAAACATACGGTATATCTTTCTGCTCTGCTCAGCATTTGTAAGAGTTCAGGAGGAGTACTGCATGGGGCATTTCAACAGAGGTGTGGGAGACTCCACAGGAGAGAAAAGAGAACGGTCAGAGATCTGAAAAGCAGCTCCTGTGCAGACAGGCTGAGCAATCTGCTCTTTAATGTGTGTAATGCACAGAAAAGAAGAACAGGGAGAGTGTTTGACTCATACTGGCCTTAAAAGGCTGCTGGAAGAGAAACAGAATTGTCTTTTCTCCATGGCCACAGTAAACAGGAAGAAACAGGCTCTATTTACCAAGTATTTTTGGTTATATATCAAAAAACAGGATTATTAGATGTAGAAATAAATTGCCAAGGCATGTGTGGGATCTTCGTCACTGGTCTCTATGACAGCTATTAGAGACAATATTAACTGTTTCTACAAGGGTCTGTTGGGAATGGTATACTTAACCTTATCATGTGGAGGGCCGAAGGACTAGAAAGATCTCTCGGAAATCAAAAGTGTCCGAAGTTTTAGTGACTCCTTGCATGGTGTGACCTCTTTGAAAATGTAATCCAAAGTATTTGGTGTGAGAGTGGAAGAAACAAAATGATGATGGAATGGTGGGATAGGAAAGCTTACTTTACTGACTATTATTCCCTCACACTGGTAAATATGTTTTTTAACCATCAAGTTAGGAAAGGAAAAGAAAATTTATTATAAGCCATCCTTGCACTTACCATTGTTTGCACTGAATCTTTTGCTGCTATTTCAGTTGTATTTTTGCTGAAGGTAAAACCGATAATAATGATCTACTTACATGGCCTGTTCTCTGTATATCTGTCATATTAAAGTCCATGCTGTTTGTTTATCATGCAGTGATCTATAACTCTCTATTAATTTAATTATACTAAAAGATCTTAAAAGCCTTGGGCTAAGTAACATGTCAATTACAAATGAGTTTAACTTGGAATAAATATAAACTTAATACTTGTAATTTATTGCTTTAAATATAAACAAAGCCCTTACTATGACACAATCTATTATTAATTGCTCCAGTGCCCCAAGTCCAATTAAGCAAATCCATTTACATTTTCTTCAGAGGAAGTCGATGTTCATTTCTCATAGGAAGTGCAAGGAGCCTACCTTTCCACTTCTTTAAAACCCCCTAACGCAACAAAGCACTTCTGTGTTTAATGAAGTGTATCATGTCGGGGGTGAGGGGACTGCTGGTGGCGTGGGAGGTAGAGCCATGTGGGAGGGCTCGTATTTCCTTGAACAAAGTAACTTTCAATCAAATATCTGGTCATATACAATTACTTCTTTAGATATAAGTAATGAATGCATGTTCTCTAGTTGAAGAGTCTGTATTATCTTTCTCCAGTACCCTTTCAGGAACAAGGAGAAGCTGTTTGGAGTTATACATGTGTGTATATGTGTATATGTGTGTGTGTGTATGTGCATTATATATGTTCAACTGAAAAGTATCTTAAACTTTTTTATGTTAGTTATACTTGCATGTATTAAAGTAGCTAAACTGATTTTTTTTTTATGTGTGTGAAAACGTGTACATATAAAAATGTCAGCTGCTGTGCTGAGACCTGGTACTTCATGCCTGGGGTAAAATTTTATTGCCTAGTTATAAAAGAGAGGGTTTATAGTGGAAACCCTGACACAACATTAACTATGGTTATGCTATCAAAGGAGTGCAGCATTTAAGAATTTAGGAACTATTTCGTTTGTGTGTGTATAGGCAGTTATGTGTCTGTCTGTGTCTAAAACTTCATCTTGACTTACACATGCCTTTTACCTTTATTTTTGAACACTCTGAGAAGCAAAGTCACAAACTGGTTCTGACAATAGCATCTTCATATGTGTATCCTTCCTGCTTGTTGTCTATAAACCATAAAAACATTTCAAAAACTGGAAAAAAAATCACCAGTAGAGCGTGTATAGCCTATAAGCGGATGAGCAATGCTTTTTTTTCTATTTTTTCAAGTTAGGGAACCGAGTAATGCATAGTGAGTTGCAAGAATTCACAAACAAATCAGTTACAGAGTTGGGAACAGAGTATAAATCTTCTGAGTTCCAATCCTATACTTCAGATTCATGGTCTCTTTAGTGATATTAATGAAAAACTGAAATGAAATGAGCAGAATGGAGATTATAAACTTTAAATGGGCAGAACTGAGATTTTGGGGGAATGAGCTCAATCACACATCCCTGTGGTGTCTGTCTGTCTAGTTGCATCAAATGGAATGGGCCAGACAATCATCTTTGGACCTATCACTCATCAAGTTATGAGAAAGATAAAGGTTGTATCTAGAAACCTGCACTGAGTTTACAAAATTTCTGATGGGACATGCAGCTAGTTCACTGACTCTTCTGAACATGAAAGCTTGCGTGGGAGGGGTACAGACCATCACTTGGGTTGCCTGTAGCAAGAAAACAATAGAATATGGAAAAAATGTAGGCTAGGCACTATTTCCAAGGATCTCAAGGAAATTAGGTGCTCTAACACTATTCAGTCTTGATGCAAAGCAATGTTACTTCTAGCAAATAACTCCTGTGTTTTCTTGTGTGTGGCAATGATATCAAGAAGAAAGCAAAACCAATTCCCATCACATTTCCAAAAATCTTGTTTTGAATCTTATGAAGGCTAATAGCATAGCAGAAATGCAAATATGAAACATTACTACTTTTTCCATCTTACAGTATGTGGCACGCCAACATGCCAATCCACTACAGGCCATATGTTTACTAGCTATACAAGGGTAGCTGTCTTTAAGACATTAAACTGTGTTAACATGAACTTTTAACTGTTGACAACACAGAACAATGGAAATGTTATAATTCAAGATTTCCTCCCTGGGGATGACCTTTTAGTGAACAAAGGGAAAGAGATACACTAGCCTCAGTGATGTTAGATAGCTATATCTATACCATTTAGGTACCTGTGCTTGAAACATTGTCCTCATGTTATTTGAAATATGGCTTTGGAATCATAGACTCATAGAATAATTTAAGAGGAACCACTTGAGGTCATATAGTCCAACCCCCTGCTCAGAGCAGGTCTCATTTGATAAAGGTTGCTCAGGGTCTTATCCTATTAAGTCCTGAACACCTACAAGGATGGAGACTATACAACTTCTGCACAGAATGCTCCAGTATTTGACCACCCACACAATAAAATAATTTTCTGTATATCTAATCAGAATTTCCCATGTTTTAGCTTGTATCTGTGGCCTCTGGACTGTCATGGTGCACCTCTGAGAAGCTTCTGACTCTTTTATCTACATCCTCTGATCAATGCAGTTGCAAACTGCAATAGGGTTTCCCTTTAGCTTTCTCTTCTCCATACTGAATAAACCCAGTTCTCTCAGGCTCTCCTCATATGTCACATGCTCCAGCTCTAAACCATTTTGGTACCTCCACTAGACTGGCTCAAATAAGTCAATATTTTTATTGTACTGGGGAGACCAGAACCGGACAAAGCACTCCAGACACAGCCTCCACAAGTCTCCACAGTCTTCCCCCCTAGTGGGGAAGGGTACGTTCTCTCGATCTGCTGGCTGCTGGCTGCAATCTTTGTAATACAGCCCAGGATGCAGCTGATCTTTGCTTCTTCCTTGCTGCTGCACTGCTGACTCATGTTCAACTTGCTGTTCGCCATGACCTGCAGATCCTTTTCTGCAGAGTTGTTTACCAGACAGTTGGTCCCCAGCCTGTATTAGTGTGGGCAGTGTGGTACTTACTCCATACCAGATGCAAGGCTTTGCATTTGCTCTGGTCAAACTCCATGGGGTTCTTGTCAGCTTTCTTCCAGTTCCCGTTAACTTATTCCAGTTCTTATTAATCTTGCTCGATTGCCATGAGCTTTAGAAGATGGCACACTGTTCTCACGATGACACTGGCTGACTCCTTCAACACTCTCGCATACACCCCATCTGATCCCGTGGACCTCTGTGCATACATTGTGATTGAATGATCAGATGTTGTCTAGTAATTTCCATTTGTATACCTGTGTTTTTCAACTGCTTCAGAAATGTCCTCTTTCTTCCATGTTAGTAGTAACATAAACATAGATTATATTTAGACTTGTTTAATGGCTCCTTCAAACAGTCAAAGCACTGTGAAGGCCTTTAGTGTAGAAGAGAATACAACTCTCAGACTGTAATTAGAGGAGCGTTTCTTTCCGTGGCAGGCTGGCTAAGCCGTCCTTACTCCTCACCACTCCTTCCTGGCTCCAGACAAGTCCCTCCGTTGTGCTGGTACAACTATTTGTGTGGCTGTTTGGTGAAATGGATTGCAGGGGTTAGAACTAGCCTTGTTTTTTCTGTAGGTTTTTAAAATCCAGCTCCCTTATCTTTTTAGTTCCCCACAGAACAGCCCCGCTGACAGAAATAAGGGGAGGAATAAACATTGAGGTGCAGTATTGAGGAGGAAACAACAAGGCTGATGGTGAAAGGCTTGTCATGCTGCATCCTCAGAACAAGAAATAAGAACAAAAGTGATACAAGGCAGGAGAAAAAAACAAACTAACAAAAAGTAATCACACCATCCTATTTTCTACCTTTATTGTAGCATCCTACCATTCTGGCATACCTAAAAATCTCTCAGCATAATGGTGACATTTCAAGTAGCAGGATCAATTGTTTTTGTTATGGTGCTTGTATGTATGCCATGTATATGCCCAGTAAAACCTGATTCCACCTACATTGTTTGGTAATTACAATTTATGAAATCCCTAAGATAGATAGAAAAGTACACTTTTTATTACTCCATTCTAGCTATCCTATCTTAATGAAATAGCAGGCACACAGAAATGTGTAAACAGTAGTCTGTCTGGTAAATGTGGGGTGCTCTTGAGCTGAGCCAGTCTGCACCAGTGAGATGGACTTTAAGAGGAGCAGAGGTAAGACAGAGAGCAGATTGAGCAATAAAATATTCACAGAATAAATGCCACAACCACAAATAATTGAATTAAGCAATAACAAGGCAGACACAGGGCATTTCCTGGGGATTAATGACTAGCTGGGAGAGTTGATGGTCCACGGCGGTCATCAATTCCCTGGGAAATGTCCTGTACCAAGGTCATCGTTGCTATTATATCCCCCTTTTCTTTTCTCCAGCAAAGAAAAAGAATCCCACATTTTACCTGTTTTCACACAGTGTCATCACTCCTTTAGATGACTGTGGAACAGATGGGTTTGAATGGCAGAGCTGCTGAAGGATTTCTATGTAATTGATGTCCAGTGCCACAACCAATCAAAAACACTTTTTCACAATTGAATTTTTAATCGGGCTTATACAATATTTCAGTTTTTGACTTATTTAACTCTCGTGAATCCCCACATAATAATTTTATTTTGTTGTGGGCCTGCAACCCTGACAAATCTGTGTCTGCATTATAGCTAGGTGAGCTGGAGGAAGCTGGACATATTTTATTCCTTTAGAAGTTTTCCTGTGGCATAAAGAACCTGCTGAGAGAACTGGCAGAGAATTTATGCATTCAGCCTGCTCTTTGGCAATAATGTGTGGATTTATAACATAAAGTACTTGCTTAGAACAGGTCAATAATGGAGATAATTAAATCTGTCTTTGCTATTCAATAACAATTATGAATTAAAATTTGTTATGGCAGGTTTTTCAATACAAGGCCTATCATGGCTGAATTCCTCTAAGTCATAATTTTATCCAGACATGTTTAAGATATTATTTTGTGGCAAGTATGTAAATCTTTAAAATCTATTTTTCAAACAGTAAAATAAAAAATAAAGCACTAAACCCAAAGGTCCAGAAGATAAAGGAGCTTATGATTATCTGCATGCTCTTGGGTCAAATTTATTTTACAGTTATGCCAGTATTCCTTAACTCACTTATCTTCAGGATTTGTGAACCTTAATCTATCACTTTTTTTCCCTTAAACTAACATTTCACATTCAATTAACCTAATCTTGAAACAGAACACTGTAGACTATACATTTTTTAAAATTACTGTTTATGATCCTTTATTCATGTTCCATTTATGCACACTCTCTGTTACTGTTGGCATTTGCATAGTTCGTGGTGTGCAGCAAGTTGCTCTTTCTTCACTTCAGCATGATGTAGTTAAACTGCTTATTTTCACATGCCTGGAATTTTTTGGCTCCGTATACTCATATTAATTTAACTGGCCAATTAGTTGTTATTAAAATATTTTAAAAGAACATACAACAACATATGCACAACAAATTATTTCTTTCCACAATTTTATTAACATTTTTGTAGGTAGTTTCCAGTTTCTCACCTCCTTTTCCCACCAAGAGAGACTCTCCAAGTTTAGGAATACAGACTGCATGTTAGATTCAGGGCCCCACTAAGTTTCCTTGAATTCCTTTAAGCTATGTTGAGAACACGGAAAAAAAGGGCTGAACTAATGAAATCTTAGATCCCTTTCTTGTCTCACTTTAACGTTAGGAGTTGATGCCACCCTTACAACATGACAGATTCAGATCATCCATGACAACAGGCTGGTGCTCCGGGAGTTTTTAGGAGGGGATGAGAGATTATTATCAGATTTAATTGCCCGACTAGGTGCAAGTGAACAATCAACATATTAAAAGGGATGCAATGCCATGTATTTAATCTCCTTTTTTTTTGGTCAGCTCTAACCATGCACCACATGTTGTTCACAAAGACGATTCTGAGAAGATCAAAATAGAACTGGTCTTTAATACTGAGGTTTTAACTGTCAGTTCGGCATTGGCAAGGGGAATGTACCTAAATTTGCCTTGTAAATCTTTTGTGGCAAAAATAGCAGCTTTGTTTTGTGTTTGTAGATCTTTTGGTTCTCAATCTGTGATTTAGACTCCCAGATAAAATATCAATAGAGAACTAATTTAAAATGAAAAGTGCTAAATAATCTAGCCAGTCCTTCACAATTTTCCCTGACCAGTTCAGTTCTGTGGTACCACAAACAAAAGGAGTCCCTTAAATACACAACCCTACTGCTACCAGATGTATTATTGTTTCCCATTATACTTGCACCTCTTCTCAGAATTAATGTAGTTGGGTGTAGTGCTGGTCAGAGAGCAAAGAGGTAACAAACTGGAAGGCTGAAAATACATCTCTCTGTGTGTGTGTGTGTATTAGTACATAGGAGTTATTTGCCTTGCTAAATCTTTGTCTAATGATAATACCATATTTAAGATATGAAATTTACAAAATAAAAACAGTATTTTTAAAGATGGAAGAAAAGAGCTTCAGACACAAGTAACGAAATATCAGAATGGTCTTCAACTCTTTCTCCCCCTAAGTCTGCTCCATTCTTTCCTGTATTTAGAAATAAAAAAATAAAGCAACAAACCCCCCCCCCAAACACACTTTTAAATAAGGACCCAGTCCTAAACTGGTATCAACAGTAAATCTGTATTGAGGGAGAAGGAGCTAAAGTACAGTAGCTGAGAATCTGGCCTAAAGTTTGCACATAAAATAAAGATAATAGAAAAACCTTTGTATGCTCCATGGGTTTACACGTTTGGATTTAGTGCCATAGATCAGGTACAGCCAACCTTTTAATCACTGGAAGTCAAGAATGTATAATCTCAGAGTGCTTAACTTATTATTTTATATTTTTTTTTTTCTGGAAATATTACAAGTATTGAGCTCCACATTTTATTTCTGGAAATGAGAAGAGGAGCATATCTTGTCTTAGGATATCTTATTTTACCTTTGTGGGGCAGTTAACTGATTGCCAAGAATCTCAAGGCCAGGGTCCTGCAAAAATTAAAATTCCCCAATGCAAGAACAGTTACTGTAATTGCCACTATTACTGTGTTTTGCCTTTAAAAAGGATCATGTGTCAACAGACTACAAAACAAGCCATGTTGCTTCAGCACTGGCCAGTGAATGAGATTCTCTTAAATATTGATTCCAAAAGTATAATCCTCTGCTCCCTTGCTGCGAATATATATAGGTAAAGATCGTATTTCTAGATGTCCTTTTGTGTCTCTAGGCTCTTCCACTGTAGATGAGAATGGAAGCTCAAAACTGCTCTATAGCATGGCCCAGAGGCAGCAAAAAATATACAAATGCTTTCCCACTGAAGTTGTTGCTGTCCAGGGAATTTCTGTGATGACAAATGGAGAGGAGGTGGTATACACAATTACAAGCAAGACGGAAGGATGCCAGTGAGGTATTCTTTATATCAGGTGTACCACAAACCAGCAAAGCTGAGTGTGGAAGGAGGGAATACTATGGACTAAGTGGGTGCTGTCTGCTGGTGGGAAACGGGATGTGATTGAGTGGTTGCATGACGGCCAAGCACTCTTCACCCTAAAACAGCTTCTTACCAGTTCCAGCCCACACCAACAAGCACAGAGGAGAGCTATAAGTGTTTGGAAACTCCTCCTGAGCTGCTGCCACCTTCTTCTGCCTGGCCCTGCCAGGCAGTTCCCAGACAATGGATATTGGCAGCGGCCTCCCAGTGTATCTGGCGATGCCAGCGGCTGCTGCTGCTCCCAGCTGCTAGCTGGGTCCCTGCGTGCCATCAGCATCAGCTCCTTCAACAGGAACACTTCTCCCTGTCCAGAAACACTGACACAAAAGGAGACAATGTAGGCTGGCTGCTCCCACCACAGGCTGCGTGGGCCATGCATGCATTTGGGACCCAGTGGCAGCAGATTTCTCAATAATGCAAAACTGATCAGCCAGAAGAGTCCAGAAAGGCTTAACTTTACCCCCATGCTCAAAGCACTTTGATTTAAGTGATGGAGTGCAGACATTGCATGCAGAGCATGCAGAGCTGTTTCTGAACAGGTGAATACACTTGTTTGTTAACCATCCAATTACTTCTGGCAATGTTGTAAGGTATTTTTATACTGTTCTTGTGTTAAAGAAAGCTTTCAGTCTGATAAGTTATAGCATCACACCTGTGTAAACATGAGGTATGATGCCATAAGCTTTACTTACAATTACAGTTGTTTTTCTTAAATTACATGAAGTATAATCCACAATAAGACACTTCATTGTTGGCAGTTATTACAGATGTATCTCTGAAAAGGCTGATTGCTTAATTACACCTCTTATTATGACTATTCTGGCAAATTTCTAAAAAGAATCTCTAACAAAGAACCGGATGAATGTTTCCTCTGTATTCTTCAGTTAAGGTTTGATTGTTCAACCTTTAAATTTATTAAAGTCAATCAGTTCAGCTTCTATTTTCTATTCAGTGTAATTTTACTTCAGGCAAATTTCACTTATGTGGTATTTAATCCAAATAAATAATATTATTCCAAACCCTCTTGCTTCCTATTGCACAAGGTTGTTAAACAATTGTCTTCAAAAACTCCAGTTGTTAACTATGACAAGTCTCAATGTTAACATGTTATTGTTAGCATTTGCAGTAAATTGCCTTTCTTACTCATAAATACTTGAGTTAAATATTAAATAGTTTTTTTTCTGAAAATAACTCTTCAGTTAGTTTTTACTCCTTAAACACAGAGAGCTTCCAATTAGGTGAATGGAAATTTCAATGGGTAAGCAAGTGAGGATTTGGGTCCATGCAAAAATGATACCAAGTTTACAGATACCTAAATTTGGTCTTTGTATCAGAAGCCTGATGAAAATATCATAATCTATGTAAAAAAAATTGCACATGATTTAGAAAATAAGAATTAATATCGCTCTCTACTTTTCTGTTATTTTCTAATCAGATCATTCTTACCTTCCATGAATAAAAGTAGAAATTATATTTAATGGTTTTAAAACTATTTCCTTGATTTAATTTCATAGGGATTTTTAGTAGCTGGATTATATCAGTGGAACTACTCCCAATCCCTGAATTTAATCAGACATCTGAGTCTTTTCAGAATCAAGGCTAGAGTAATATATTATATCATTTCTGGAGAAAAGACTGCTTTGATGGGAATATTCATGAGTGCTTCTTCTGAATGAAGACCTAAAAAAAATGACAAGTAGTCTACTCGAAACTTCTTACTCAACTAATAATGTTCACTCTTTTCCTTCTACACCCTTAGTAAATTTCAAGTATTTGCAAAATACTCAGATAATATTAATTAAAGTGCTTGTCATTATTGATTTGGTCCTACTCAGAACTGTATGTATGCAGAAGTCATACCGTAATGAATTAGTTGTCTTGAAGTAGCCACTATGTCTCTTTAAGCTGTGTCTTTGGATGAATTCCCACTTGTGTTTTTCTAAAACTAGAGACTGCAGATGGTTAAATTCAGCTGTACAAGACCCTGATCAACATGATCTAACCTTGAAGTTAGCCGTGCTTGGAGTAGGAGACTGGACTAGCTGAGGTCTCTCCCAACACAAATTATTCCACAATTATAAGATGAAATTTAGTGTGGGTTAAATATGAGAAGGACTACAGGTACCAGGGCACAAACAAGCTATGGCAGAAGGAGAGAAAACGTGGCTTCCTGTTATTGAACAAGAGCCTCATTACACACAAAGCTGCTTAGGAATGACATAAATGAGAAACCAGCCAAAACAAAGATGAAAACAGTAACTGCAGTAACTACAAATCCACCACTGGACTGGAGAATCCCCCTGCATGCACCTTCCTCCTCACCCAGGGACCCTTGGTAATAAGAAGGGCAGAATATACTTTTTAATGCATTCGATTCTTATGTACTCGACATTAGAAGCACCAAAAAGGTAAAACCTAACAAACAAAACTCAAGCCAAATTAACTGCTCCAGGTTAAATCTGTGTAACTGTGAAAGTGATAGTGCATATCACTCAGCAAAAATGGATCCAAAAAGTTAAAAAAAAATGCTTCTTAAAATACACATAACAAAGTAACGCTGACATCATTCACCAACATCCCGGACTATTAGGAACATTGCCAATAGCGAGTGAGGTTCATAACACAGTGATGCATTTTCCTACGGCAACGCAAATAATTTCCCTGGCAGCTGAAATAAAGTGTTGACTCTTCTTGAAAATTAATTAGCACAGACACACAACAGAAAAAATGAAAGGCTTCTTGTTCCTAAAGGTTATTCTGTAAGGAAATAAATCATATGAAGGTATGAAGTGTGCTCTCCTGTACTTTATGATTAAGTGCTTATAATATAGACAATCTCTAAGCCTCAGCTTTTGCTAGGAAGTTCACATCAAAGGTGAGTTAAGTCTTTATTATAAATACATGGTAAAATATAGAAACTAGAACTGCTTTAAGTTGGGAGATCCTCTGGTTTCAGTAGAAAGACCTTTCTTTCCTTTTATCGACTCATTTTACAAGTGATGTCCCAAATTTATGCTAAGAACATTTTCATGAAGCTTTTGCTCTCCTCTTGGCAGAAGGCCTTGAAATTTGTGTCAAATAAATTAGAACTAATGTCTGTGGCTAAAAAGAGGAGCCTGTTAAAGGGCAGTAGTAATCAAGACAAGATAATCATTTATCTGTGATTTTGTGGGTATTAGTCTAATATCCTGTCTATTCACAGCATGTCAAAGATAAGAGCAGTCACCGGTTTACTGTTTTTCTGCCCTCTCCTTCCTCCCTCCTCCTGCCCCTCAGGCCTTAGGAGATAAAAGATAAAAAACACATATTAGGCCAATTGCAATAATATTCCACTAAAAGGGATACACTGTTACTATTATAAATGAATGCTTTAAAACTTCACACTAAAAGAAACTACTATTAGATAATTATCTGTCCCTCAGATAATTATGCACATGAGTAATTCTGCCTCTCTGAAGAGTTTATAGGATTTACTGGAAATCCCTAGAGGTATCACCAGTCACACGTGAACCTGTTTACAGGACTGTGACTGTAGTTCCAAATGACAGTCATGATAATGATTTCCAAAAAAGTTTCAGGGTGGAAAATAATCAAGATAGATACCTCATGGGGATTTTTGTAAATTCTTTTGTTCCTACATGTAGCAATTTGAATGTTAGGGTTTAATTCTGATACTTGCTGGCTGCTACAGATACTATTGAAAAAAAAAGGATCTCAAATGTGTTGTTGAACTTCACTCTAGATGCTTGCCAGTAGTCAGAGATTTAATCCTGTTGACTTTGTCACCTTGCTACCTTTGAAGGGTCTCCTTCCTGATGGGGAACCATATCTAAAGGTTAAATAAAGCACATAAGTGTCCATTCTGTAGTCTTTATAGCCACTTTCCTGTCATGTAGTGATACAAAGCAGCCTCAAGAGCTAACTCTAAGAGCTTCCCCTGCTTGCAGAAACTTTTGGCTCACACTAGTTAGTGAAGGGAAAGCAGTTTTCAGCCTCACATTTTTTTACAATCTGCTTTTTGGCATAAGCATGAGTATTCTCCCTTAACTATGTTGGGAGTTGAGCCTCAGTTCACCTCCTAATTAATTAAGGCAAAGTAATTTATTTAAAATTAAATTATTTTCTTATTGTGCACAGTGGCTAACCTTTCATATCTGACATATTGTATAGACCTTTTATTTTATTTACAAATGTCTGTTTAAAGAAATGATTAGTTCTGTAATTTGTTCAGCAAGGCTTCTTTATAGCAAAGCCCTCCTGGGAACTCTTATGCAAATAAAATCCATCTGGAGATTGGAAGTAATGCAGGTGAAATTATAAACAATATACTTAATTTTTAGGAGGATTTAAAGGGATATAAAAGCACACTTCATTAGAAAATCCAAGCTACCAACACATGTCCTAGTCACTGTTTTTCAGGAGTGTTGCCACATACAGCATCAGCTTCCTTTGAGGTCCTCCCCAAACTATAGAAATCTGTCCCATATCAAATATGCATATAATTTATGTATGACTGACTTGTATTTTACAGGCAAGATTCAAATAGAAAATGGAGCTGTGCAGTGGGCATCTGGTGATAAAGAAGAAGTGATTACAGCATCCAAAGAGGAGGTAAGGGTGCATTTTCTATGACCCATCTTATGCTCCATAGCCTGCGCCAGTTCTTTCATCTTCTCCTATATGGTGGGGACCCTGGTTTGTCCAGGAAGCTGGTGTGCTGGGAGTAGAGAGTGGGAAGAAAAACCTGCACAAAATTACTAAAATTTTCAGTGCTGTCAGTAGTTCATTAGATTATGTATTCTAGCAAACCGGAATCTATTATAGCTATTAGGAAATTATTTTATTTAGTTTCTTTTATTTCAAAATTAAAAATGGCCCATGAGTGGATGTTATCAGGATCTGTATTATAGAAATTAATTAAAAGTTTGTAGCTATTGTTTTCTGTAGCTATGGAAGAGCAAAATAGCATAAAAGGAATGTCTTAGTTGTCGCTACTTTAGAAGTATATGTGCCATGGAAATTTCAAGTCACAGAGTGTCACAGTATGGCTATCGTGTAAAATTTAGAAACCAGGCTTAATTCCATGAGCTGAAAATGTGACGCCCAATTCCTGTCTTTTAAAATGTGTGGAATCTATAGAATCTAGTCCTGCTTTATCATTCCATCACAAGGTAAGCCCCAAAAGACTACAGGGCTTTTTTTTCCCCACGGAAAGAAAAGAAAGGAAAGAGAAGGGAAAGAAAGAGAAAGGAAAGGAGGAAAAAAACTGCTGACATTTGCAGGGGGGGAATCTGCTGTTAAAGTACTCTTTTGGGACACATTTTCACTTTTATATTATCTACTTCATCCATCATTAGCAGTGGCAAAAATTTAAGGGAGACAATTCTGAAAGGTTTGATACGTTTTTAAAGGTAAGTGCATAAAAAGGAAAAAATGGTGACTTTCTTTTGTGTTTGTGAAGACTAGCTGAGTTTCCTGGGTTTCATCTTAAGAATGAAAAACCGTAACTGAACAATTTGGACAGTTCTGACTGCTACTGAAACAATCTTTGTTCTTTTGTTTGCTTAGAGTCACATGAAGAGAAATTTTTGGCATCAAGAAGCACCATTAATAATATCAGCATTTTATGAAAATGAGCATATATTGTCCAACTGGTGTTTCACCTTGAGTACTGAAAGACATTCACTTCTGTCTTCGTAGGTTAAACGTCACTCCTTTTCCAATAAGATCAACCTCAATACTTTCTTGATTTGTTTAAAGTAAGAAAACCCATACGTTTCAGGTTACAAATAATGCTTCTCAGTACAAAAGAGGTATGGGATTGTGCTCTTTGGGCTTCTGCATAAAGCTGGGGTCTTTCCAGATTGTCGGAAAGGCAAAATGCATAGCAGGACCACCAGCAATCAAAATAACTCAGAGAGGATAAAAGACATATCCAAGCACTGTTGTCAGAGAGAGGCACACTATTCTTGCAGTTTCTTGTAGAAAAAATGCTGTAGAAGAAAAGACAATTGTATTCAGCTTGTGTCGTCAGAAAGTGGGGCTGCAGTCATGGGATTCTGGCTTAAAAAGCTCTTAAATTCAATCAGATCTCTCAAATCTTGGGGTATATGAAAGATGCATGGTGTACAACCTAATTTTCTTCTGTAAGGCAGCAAACCCCCTCTTCTCATCAGGAGTGAATTCAATGGAAAGTCCAAGAGGAAGAATCTTGTAGGAATTTATCTTCAAAAAAACCATTTCTAATTAATGAAATTATCAGTCCCTAAAATGCTTGAACTGTAAGGTGAACCTTCCAAAAGAAGAAAATGTGAAAATTAAGGTTATCTGTGAAGCCTTTGTATATTTGCTTCACAGCACATGTCTCATGTGAGACCATGGAACATCACACAATGTTTCCCTCCTATGGAGGATGTGCCAGCTGGTAACGTCATGCTTTCTTGCCTTCTTTTTAATTGCAAATCAGCAGCGTGTTGGCCTGTATGTCACTGCCCATCCTTAATCTTTATATACATTATACTCTGCAACTTTGATTAATCTTTTAAACATTCTTCCACATCAAACTACTACTCCTTTTTTTTTTTTTTAATCATTGCTGCCTGTGATGTGAGTCAGAGACTGCAGTTGTTTCCGACAGTTCCTAGGAAGCTGAGCCAGGTGTCATATTTGTTTTCTATCTGTAATGCATTTCTCTGTTTTATTTCTTTGGGTTATGTATTATTCTGTATGTTCATGTGCATGTGTATCTCTATGTATGTGTATATGTGTGTATGTACATATAACATTTCTCTGTTATATATCTGTATAGATATTACATCTATAATATGTACACTTTCTTCTTTCTTCTTAATCTTAGCACAGACTTTTGTATAGAATGTGTTACAGTCTGTAGCAAAAAGAGAGGAAACAAGCAAAAAAAGAAATAATTTTTTTTCAGTGGTTTGTACTGCACACAACACATTTTGGAAGGTCTTAAATAGAAACAGTTTTGCTGCATGTAAGGTAAACTGCCAGGGTATCTGCTAATGGACTTCACAAAGCCTGCTAGAGCATGTGGCTCTTGCATCTGAATTTCAGGCCTGCTTTGATTTCTGCTAAAGCCCAGTGCAGTCCTTCCTAAGCTGCCCGTTTTCTCAGTTTAGGAAAAAGTCTTGTGCAAAATGTACTGCAGACCTGTAGCCTGACATTATGGAGGTCTATCCTCTCATTTTTCAACTTTCCAGCTTTAATATTTTTTCTTTGTCATATTGTCCAAGAAAGCTTATTATGACTTGAAAGTTAGAAAGCATGTTTTTCACTCTTCTTGTGCTTAAAAATGGCAGAAATGTTCAAACCCTTTCTTTTTTTAAAAGTGATAATTTCAGACTTAAGAAAGATTGGAGACCAGGAATAAAAAAATATCATGCAGCCTTTATGCCTTGAGAAAAGGGAAATACTGCCATTTGCACTGTAACTCTACCAAGGACACGCGGCAAGAAATTCTCAATTGGGGGAAGGGGGAAGGGGGGGGGGGGGGGCGCAAAAAAAGTCAGTTTTACCTGCTTACTTGATGACTGCTAGAACCAAAAGAATCAATTTTGATATTAATTATAAAATGGAAGATGTTTGGTTATTTACCTAAGAGGCTTTTAGCCTTTCCAGTAATTAGATGTGTAACTGTCTACCTGTAGATTTAGTGGCAGAAGTCAGTCTCATATTAGTAGTGAGTAAAAATTGTTTCTGTTAGGTGTCTCTTGAGAATGTATTCTGGAGTAGAAAAGTGACCAGAAAAATTGGTACGGGCTTACACCTTTTTTGGACATTTCATAGATAATCCAAAGAACAACTGGATGTGGTGAATAAATTCTATTTATTTCCTTCAGAAAAAGTAGTTTCTTCTGTCCAGGTAAAAAGTATGTAGGCTCAGCAGTGAGAGAGACTTGCACTGCCTATGCTGTATGTAGGCTGTCAATAAATAAAGAAGTTCAATTTCCAGGGCCGTCAATAAATATATTATGTATGAGGTTTTTCATTATGTTCAGATGCAACTTGAGGTATTGTCTCTGCCTTCTTGGAACTAAAGCTATTTTTCTCGACTAGAATAGGATTCCCTTACCACATATTTGCAAATACATTGTTAATAAGCCAACGGATTGCATTTAAAGACAGCAAACAGGTTATTTTTCTTTTCTCTCGATTCCTTCTGGGTGCTTTGAGTAAACTGAAAGGTGATCTTAAACTTCTTTTTATGCTGACTTCATATACTGAGAAATGCAACGTTTATAGATAAACACTCTCACTTTTAATGAAAATTATTAGCTATTAACATTTTGCTTGGAGGCATAAGCCATAGCCCAAACTCCATACAAATCCATTAAATATGCTTGAGACCCAGCTGTCAATAGGCACCATGAAGTAAATTTAATTTTCAGAGTCAATACAGAGCACAGCTGCATTAAGCATAGGATAATTCTGGCACATTATTAATTTGAATGGCCATGTAAGGCATTGTCTAGACAAGATATAAGCCCAAGTTTTCATAGACAATCTGTACATAAAATGAAGTATGTCAAGGTTGTAAAGAATACTAATAACACAGATCTGGCCTATTAACCAATATTGATTGCTCTTACTGTGACATGGTCCAGTAACTTTAGAGGTGAAAGAGTAAGATGTTCAGCACTGCTTCTTTTTGAAAAGCAACACTAAGCATGGACTTTTTCAGATGAAGCTTGAATGCATATGATCTCAAATGTTTACTAGCATTATGCATGATTTCTAGTAATCTATTTCTGTGGATTAGGCCATTTTAAAAATAGGAGATTCATCAGAAATAGCAATTACTCTTGCTGGTAATATGAGGCATTTTTATTTCAAATGCTGCCAATACTTGATTTTTTCACAATAATTGTAGCTATGCTCTGCATAAATAATGTCTGTTTTAGAAAGTTAAGCAAATTTATACTTGATACTTATACTATTTATACATAGTTGTACAGAGTCTGTGTAACATTTCCAAGAGAAAGAAAGAAAAAAGGAAAATTAATCTTCTGAAAACTGTACAACTCTGTAGTAAAATTGTTCCAAATTATTTCTGTGGTTCTGTATGAACTCTGTTAAATGACTGAGCATTTTGGTGCCTGCACTGTTCTGTGTGCAAACAGACCGCAAGTTCTTCTAAAACGTTAGTGAAGTAAATCTGCTTCACTTTCAGATGATACTGTAAAAATCTTTGGTCTGTATTTTGTGGATTCTTTCATACACTGAGCCTGGAGGCTTGGATTCATTACCATCAGCCCTAGCTATGTCCGCATTAACAAGTAACACAGACGAATAGGAGCGGATCTGCAGAGCACAGCAGTTGGTGCTGAGGACCAACATCTTCACTGTACGTATTTCCAGTGTGTTGTAATTTGGACTAGCTCCAGTGCGGTCCCATGGACTGAATGCCCTGTTGCAACTGTAATACTCTTTAAGTGCACTCCCAGGGTGCATCTTCCAGTTCTGTTTCATCCAGGTCGTCTGTCCCAGTGTGAACTAAAGCACAGGAATGGGGAGAAAATTGGGAGATAAATTTCAGGAGCTGAACTAAACCATTAATGTGGACGAAGCCTTTGGGCTTTTAGTTAAGATGACTAAGGAACACAAAAACTCGTCGGGTAAGTTAGGTTAGAAGGGACCTCGAGAGGTCCTCTAGTCAAACCTTCTAAGCTAGCAACCTAGACCCACTGCAGTGGAGAGGAATAACCACTTTCACAGTGCAAGTCAACACATGCTATGATCTGAAACACTGCTAATCTTTTTTATTTTTTTACTATTGAAGGAAGACAGGAATAACACAGCTGGGCACTTGAAGTTAGCTGGGATAAATGTTGGGCATTTAATGCATCAAAAAATACCTATAATTGCCAAATTCTATCACAATAGAATAATTCACTCCTTCTGAGACTAATGGGGCATTTTATTTCCTAAATATAAGTATGACTAACACTCCTAGTTTTACCTTAGTTAGTGCAATACCAGAAAGTATTCTTAACAAAATTATGATTTTATGGCTGTTTATATTTTTATACATAATAATTATACGCATAAATACAGTACTTATTTAGGACAAAATGTACTGCAACAGTGAACCCCACAAGTTAATTTTAAAAGTAGTAAATTATTTCCTTGCACTTGTTTAAAATTTGTGTTTCAAAGAAATCAAGTGTTCACTTATTCTTTTATTATATAATTTTAGTTAGCCTTGTCTGGAATGAAGGCTGATTATTAAATTATATGCTAACCATTAACTAGCTTCTTAATCTTGTTTTTTTCAAACAACCTTTTATAGAATTCTTAATCTTCCCTCATTGCCAAATGCAAGCATTCAGAATTCATGAGACCAAAGTAAAAAAAAAAAAAATTCTAAAGAATGAAAAATATTTTTGACATGTAAAACATTTTTGTTTTTTTTTTTCAATTGTCAGATGAGATTCTCAGGAAGAATTCTGACTCCAGGAATATAAACTTTGAAAGGGACAATAAATACTTCAATATTTGCAACAAAGTCACGAGAATTGGCAACACTTTAAACTTTTGTTCTTCTGTTGATAATTTTCTTCAAGGAATCTCACTGTTAGTTGGTGTTCCTTGGGACATGAAATAAATTCTTGGTTCCACTGAAGCTCAGTCACTCAAATGCACTGTTGCAGTCTGTAGTTTTAAAGAGAGATTCAAGTTTTCTGAGTATTTGGGCTTGCTAACATTGCACCTCTTTTAAGAACACCTCTTTTTATCATATAGAACAACCAGATCACAGAATATTTATTTTCTTTGTTCCCTGTTTCATAATTGCCTTTTGGTATGCTTTGAAGTCTGCAGTTAAATAATATTTGTTATTAGAATAAATATAGTTTCCTTTTTGATTCCTGTATGTATATATTTTCCCCTCTATGTTTTTTTCCTTAGAACATCTATATCAGGTTAAGTATGATTGCATTTTTTTCCTAAATAAGTTCAAATTGCATGCAGGATATTACAAAATAATCAGTATTTTCTGGTTTTCAGATTGCTTTGTTGGTATATTACAAATGTTTTATGATAAAAAGTTTTGACTTACATATTTTGAATTCTGTAGTAACAACCATCTGTTTCTAGCCTGACTGGCTATTGAAAAATCTGCTCTTCAGGTTGTTTCACATACTTTTTTCTCCTCTGTCTCACTTCATGATCTTTCAAGAGTAGTTTATGGTATCTATAATTTTTCTACAATCCATTACAGCAAAAAGGATGAACTTACAATTTCTAGGAATCTCGCCTTTTTGATTTTCTAGTTCACATTTTCATAGTTAAGTGGACCTGTTGATTCCTACATGTAGTTTATTTTTGCTAAGTGTTTCAAATTTTCATGTGTTTTGATATCTGCCTAGGTCATCATGTTTTCCTTTGGGCCTCTTTATCCCACTGTTATCCAGCAAAAAGAATTTTTGGAGGCCTGTGAATTTGAAGTCCCTCGGCCATTGCTCCTGCAAACTGGCTGGGATATTGACGTGGGTGAGAAACTAAGGGAACAGATTCACCCATTTCCAATTTCATGAGAAGGAAATCCTTCTGGAGCTTCATACGGAATAGTCAGATTCCAGTATCTGTACTGTTACTGCACAGCCCTTCTCAGAAGAAGGCAGGATCTTCTGCACATGTAGGAACCTCCCTCTTTTTTTTCAGTGGTGTGTGACCTGAAACCTTAGATCTGAATACACATCGATGTTGAAAGAGTGATTTTGATGCAAACCTGGACATTTTGGCTAAACACAGCTACAGTTACCAAACATTTTTCTTACACACATGAACACCCCTTTTAAAAAGGAAGTGAAGGGTTTGTACTGTTCTTACATAGTGATGGGAAGCGTTATCACCTGGCCAACCTGGAGCTAAAGAATCAGAAGTCCCCTTGAGCAGAGAAAGAATCAGAAACAGAAGACTGTAAAGATTTGTTAAATGACTCCTACTTGTATCAGTAGCTTTCAACATGTAGTATACTTCTGAAAATATTGAACTCTATAAATCAATTTGCAGCAGGGCTCATCAAAATGATGCAAATGGGATACAACCCCAAAAGTTACCTTCTTCTTTGAAACATACTGAAACTGTTGAGAGGAATATTCTCCTTGTGTTTACCTCCAACTACCAAATGGCCTGGAGGTCTGAGCTACTGCCTGGAATTTAAACTGCAAGACAGAAACTTTCTAAAATAAAAATGCATTCGTCTGCTAACACAATGCTACACCAGCATTACCACTGAACATAACCAATAAAATTTGCCATATACCGACATTATGTTTGTATTCCAGTAATAACAGGAATCTGCTTTTTCAGCAAAACTGACCTGCGGGTATTGCGAAGAAGGCTCTATGCTTTTATCAGAGTAGAAAAATTTTCTGACTGATTTATGCAAAGGCAGCTGAAACTTTAAGGCAGTTTAAAAAGATGGCTACTAAGAAAAGAAAACACAATCTACTACTGTTTTGGAGAGAGTAATTTGAAGTGTCTTCTTCCTGCAAAAACCAATTAACAAAATAATTTTAAAAACAAGCAGATCAGTTAATATTTTTTTAATCAAAGCATTATCTCACGGATGCTCTCTGTGCACAGCCATGTGATATTATGACAGTATGGTATCCTGTAATGGACATACATTGCTTACATTTGAGATGGAGAACCAGCAAAAACCTGTAGGCTGACTTTTAAAACATTTTAGACCAGTCCCAATAGTGGTTTTGTATTCCTGGATCTGGGAAAAGCTCAGCTGTGCCTTCGACATGCATTTCATCCCTCTCCTGCCATGCTTTGGTTTCTTCTGCCAGCAAAAATCCTAGATGCATAAACCAGCAGGAACCACAGCATACCCCAGGCACCTCTCTCCACTTTGGATAACGAGAAGACTGGGTGTAGAGAGCGCCCTGTTGAGCGTTGCCACCCCTTTACACCCTTTGCTCCTTCTGTTGCAGTGGAGCCCCTAGAGACCTAGCAAAATGTTCATTTTCCTTTCATGACAGTCAGGCACAAAGCACAAGAGAAGGAAGTGAAGAGAAAACAACAAAGAATAAGACACTAGCAATTAGTTCAGGTATTTTTCACTCCCATTAAACATTTCGGAAGGTGACCCATGCTGAGAAATTGTCAGCACTTCACCACTGCAATTATGGCTCTGGTGGAAATCTTAGTGAAGCTAATGAGTGCTTTCATGTACAGACGGCCTGTTGGATTAGTATCATTACTCACTGCACAACCTGGGAGAGTGGCTGCAGCCAAGACGGGCGCCCTACCAGGCGACGCACTACACCAGCACATCGCAAAGCGCAGATATAACCCCCGCCGCAAGTTTCTTACAGTCTAGCTGTAGGCGAAGGAGAGGAGGAAAGGAAGTACCTCAGCTCCGTTTAGCTCCGAGCCAGAGCTCAGAAACAATGAAATAATCAGCCAAAGGTCATACAGAAAGTCTGTGGCAGAGCAAGAAAGTGAATGCAGATCTTCCCAGGTGAAATCCAGTCATTTCAGCACCTGACTGTTGTTTACTCCTGCTCATTCACATGAGCAAATAAAAAACATTTTTTGAGCAATGCTGTACAGGGATTGAGTCTGCTCAGCTGCTATTCTTTCTCACAGCATATCTCTTTCACTATAGTTTTCTTTAATAGACTAAGTTATTGACTACATGCAGGTAGCAATAATGAATTATATAATTAGCTAGATAATTCTGTTTTTCTTCAGTAAAAGCTTAATAGTTTGTATAAGAAAGCACTAGATTCCTTTCAACTGTTGTTGTTATTTGCATATGCTGAAACCACAAAGGACATTGATTATTTTAACTATGCTCAATTTGCCTTTGAAACAGACATTCTAAAAAGCAAAAGAGCTTAAACAAACATGAAAGTAATCTAATACTGACATAAACATGAAAGATAATAAGATTACTATGAATTGATCTAAATATTACTTAAAATAATTAGAAATGATTTTCTCATGGTATACCATTTAAGTTAAGCTGCTTTTTAATGTTACTTAGAAAAACAAGCAGAGTATTACTTTCCAGAATTTTAGTTGTTGTTGTTTATGACATTCAGTAAAACAATGGGCAAATATGCCTTTCTCTTTATTGCTTTATATTTTGCATACAGTTTGTAACCAGCTAGTCTAGTTTTGCACCAGTCAATTTTGTAAGGGCAGTATTGTTGCCATTTTAATACTGTATCATTTTATTACTTTAAATCATGAACCAATTGGGTTTTTTTTCTTTCTTGGCACCATTTCTACTAGTTAACTTTATGAAAAGCGCTAACATGAAGGAAACAAGCCATGCTAATAACCCTTACAGCCACCAAAAAAAATGGCATGCATAGAAAAAAATACCAGTTAAATTTCAGTGCCATTTGTCAAATTAGCTATGGGGGCCAACCCCCAAATTAACCCAGTTTGGCATTGCTTTCACTGCCTCAGTCCCAAATGATTTATTGGAAGTTTGGGTCTTGTAAGAAACATAGCATTTGTTTTTCTTCCTAAGGATTATCCGAGTTATCTGAATATAACTAAATTTTGGAAAATAGGATTAAAATCTGATAGCACCAGGTTTTCTCTCAAGATTTAAAGATCTACCTGGCTTTAACCAGTCTGGCAACTGTTTTCTCTCGTAATTTAAGAAGTAGTTTTCCTGATTAGAAGGAAACAAAAATATAATTTAGATAAACTGTTTTCCATTAATCAGTTGAACATTTTAAATGCTAAAGTGCATTTAAAAATAAATCCACAGAGGAAAGATATCTGGGTAGTTTGGTAGAAATATGAGGACTTCCATTGTGTTTCCCATTCAGCTCTTCAGTCTGGGTTTATGAGGTTTTCCTCTGCATGCCAAATCTAAGAAAAAAGATGAATGCCCGTTTTGTTTTTAAAGATTGCCATTTGTACATATTTATTAAGGTGTTTCATTAGATGTAATTATAGTTTCTCTACAGCTGTATTTGGAACTCAGGTAGGAAGGGCTTGGAGAGAGATCTCAACAATTGCTCATGGAGCACAACGTACAGAAGCAGTTTAGAAGAGAGAAAGTTTTCTGACTTGAGTGTAAAAAGAAAGGACCCTGATACATGGTAGCTGCTGTTCATCTATGTGGGAGAAAGAATAATTGCTTCCTGGCACACTCTTTCCCCCAACTTGTCATTTGACTCATGATGTTGGGACCCTCACGATGGACATTTGACTTTCCCAGAGCAAGCAAAGGCAATGGCTCTTAGGCTTACTGAAATCTAAGAACAGCTTTATACCAAGATGACTTTCAAGGCAGCATTATCACAAAGGGAGTCCCATGAAGATATCCCTTAAAGCAATTGACTTCCAAGGTCAGGCATGGAATGCTTGTGGCAAGGAAAACGGAGGAGAAGACAGGGCCAGAAGTGTACACTGGAAATGAAAGGGAAAAAATAACACTATGTTGCCATAGATTCATGGACGAATACAGAAAAACCATCTACTTCTTTAGGAGACTCAAATATAACATTCAGATTCCCATTCTCCTGTCTTCCTTCCTCCATGCTACCCAACACCACCTTCCTTAATGTTGGAGGTATCTGCATTTCTTACGTGCCTGTTTCTACCAGAGAAACTCCCAAGACCCCAGAATTTCATAGAAAGGGCTGCCACTGTCTTGCTAGAACTGAGCTGTAATGCTAGTCTCATGCTCAAGACCTCACAAGCTTAAAAAGCAAGGTGTTCTTCTGCCCAGCTCACTTGTAAGGTCAAAACTTATCCAGTGGCCAGGAGTAGAATTTCTCTCTCATACCATGGAGATGAGCTCTTTACTGCCTAGGAGCACTCACCTTTTGAGGGAATTAGGATCAAATCCCAATTGTCTCTAAACACAAATCTCCCACAAAGGTGACTTAATCCATGGGCTAGTGAATAGGTACCTCTTAATCTCTCCCGCTGGAAGTGCTCTACTTCCAGTATGTAATTAACATTCATCTCAGCAGGGACTGCAACTGGATTCTCCCACATCCCAGGGGAGTACCCTGACCATTGGACTGTAGGATTTGTTTGTCATTTTCCCCTCTTTCTTCCAGCCCAGCAAATACTTCATTATTTTTATACACAAGCATACAGACAAACACACAGAGAATCATACTTTCAGATATCCATAGAATAGCATCTATAATTATAGTCATAGCAATACATGCCTGCTTTCTACAACTGGAGAACTGCAAAAAATATTACAGATGCCTGGCACAAGTGCACTGTGTTCATTTAAAAAAAAAACAAACAAAAAACAACACAAAACCCCTAAAATGGAGGAATGAAGAATTTTTATGTTAGGAAGCAAATTTTTTACCTATTAACATTACTACCTCACAAGTGGCTGAAACACATCTTTGGCCTATTGCAATGACTCCCAGTATGTGTATATTGAAGCTGTGCAAAAATCCTAAACCACAAGTAACTCCCTGGGTTTCAGTTTTCGTTATAAGCTCAACACTCAGTTCAGGTTCACTGAAAGGACATTACAAGCCTGGAAAGTCCACGAATGATGTAATGCAGACCTCTCATATGGCCTACCGTATTGCAGAGCACAGCATATTGACAGATAGCATTTGCTTCCTATTTAGGGATTACTATCATTGTAGCACTCCGAAGATGCAGAGCTGTTTCATGTGGATGTCATTAAACGAAGACCCACTCTATGTTGACAAAATGCAGGGCAAGATATGGAGGCAAGAAAATTATTATTTTAAAGTGCTTGAAAATAGGTCAGAGGAATGATGCTTAGGTGGCAAACTCCAGAAAGAGCAAGTTGGGTGAGGTGAGATTTATGGGACCCTGTGAGATCCTAATTCTGCTCCTGTGTGCATCCAGCCTGTGCTCTGAATGAAGCAGTCTGATGAAAAAATACCCTGCCACTACATAATTAAGGTCTGTAGCATAATACAGATTCATAAAGGGTTAAATAAAATTTGCTGAGACATTTTCTATGTTCTTCCTTCTGAGATGGAGTGTGGAGCCCTATGAATCTTTTAAGCTAAACTTCTCTATGTATGAGTACTTAAGTTTTTAAAAAAGAGGTAAAAATCAGCAGTTTATATGTAACAGTAACTTCCATGTAGCACCAACAGAGTTAATTGCTACATTTTGGACATTAAAAAAAATATTTTTAACTACTTAATAGAATTACCGTGAACAAACACAGAAGATGGTTGCTATCTCAAGGTAATCTTGCCCTACACCAGCTTTTAGAAAAATGGGCAATCTAGTAGCTGTCAGAATACACCAGCTGATACAGTGGCACAAAACCAGTATTTTCCTGAGGAATCTAAACTTAAAAAACAAAATAATAATTTGCAAGAGTTTGTAACTCAGCTGTTCATGGGTGGACCATCATGAAGAAAGGAAATCTACTTCTTCAGCCTATAGGCTGGATTGTTTGTTTTTTTTTTTTTGCCTTTGAGGTTTTTTGGGGGGGAGGAGGTTGCTTTATCTTACACATACTATTCACCTACCTGTCACTAATACTGTAAATGTCATTGTTTCTCAATATATATATTGATATTTATATATATAAAGCGCCTATCACCAGAAATTTTATTCTCTCCATGGACAAGTCCTCAGCCACATAGCAAATACCCACCAAATAAAATGAGAACTGAGACAGTGAGAAAGGGGGTTCCTTCACAATTATCATGGAGGGACACTGTGCAGCCCTGCAATGACTGTGTTTTGCTAGTCTGGCTGGCATCCCTGCTGCACAGGAAAGGGACTATCTGTCGCATCGTTGTGGTGGCATATGCCTCAGTTTTACCCTGTATCTTGGCTTTGTAGCAACTACTTAGGAGCTTTCCTGAGTTGGACACACCAGAGCACACTAGGGATGCTCCCCTTCCGTAGCCTCTTAATCCAGCTCCTTTCTTTAGTCAGAGAACAGAAGAGTAGATTTGTCACTAAGGGAGGTATAGTTTGCCTTCAATCATCTCAGAAGAGAGCTACCTTTGAAGCTTCTGTTTCTTTATGCCCCTGGCAGAAAATAGTGGATAAATTTAATCTAAGAAATGAATTCCTGCTTATAACTGTTATTTGATAAATCTTATTATTCTGACTATTCAACAGAAACCACTCCTGCACAGTAGTTATTATTCTCACACAGTTCTAATCCATACCATGTAGCTTTTGTACACAGATTAGTAGTTTATTATATCTAAACTAAATATTGTTTGTATAATCTAATTAGATATTTTCCAAATAAATACATTCTGACCAGAGTTACAGTATCTGAACAGTAATGTAAAGGTTTGGATACTTAAAGAATAAAATGGTTGCTTACCAGATATTTCTGTTGCATTAATAAAATATCCAGCTGGCTTTGCAAAAAAATTAAAGAAAGAGCCCTACTTACTCTCCTTTATGTGTATGACATTTCCTTTCTATAAAATATTTTGAGAAGATGCATGAGATAAAATAACATTACAAGATGGGTGTTTATAATTCAAAAAATGTCCTGCTAATGCTGAAAATATTGACATTTCTTCCTGAGGTTCTGACAGAAACTACAATACACTGTCTTACGTCAATTGAATAACTAGAGATTATATTAATTCCTGCAAGGCTTTCATATGTGGCACATTCTGAGAAAATTTCAAAAGATGAGATTTGTGTAAAGGTGGGTGTCATGAAATACTAGGTGCCTCTTCTCCTGTAACAATGACATACTAAAGAGAAAAAATTAAAACTCCTCTGGGGAAAAGTGCTGGCAATGCTCAAGTAAACGTTGGGAAAGCCCAAATCGCAAGTGGAGAAAGGAGTTGTCAGTGTGCTCCACACCGTGTATGGGAAGTGGTATATGAAGACAATAACAGAGCGTTTAGCATCTTTGGATTCAAATCCGGTAATGAAAGAAAACTATAACCACTTGCAATGATTTACAAGATAATTTCTAAAATTCTTAAGCAAAAATAATGTATTTGAAACATCAGTGACTTAATGCCATTTTACCTCTCCTTTTTTCCTTTAATATTGTGTATATATTTTATGTGCATTTTATATACATTTGTCAGGAGAATATTAATGTTCTGCTTTATGATTACCACCACCTTTCTAATCATTGCTTTTTATTATTCTTGTTCAGTACAGCTTAGCCGCCGAGCATGAGCAATGAAATGGGGGGAAAAAGAAAAGCAAATACTGTATTATATCATCATCTGGGGAGCGTGATTGTTTCTGCTGTGTTAATTTACACTAAAATCTATGACCCAGTGAGTCTGATTGATTGCCAAGGGCAGAAATCCAGCCCCTGGCCTAGTTTATTTTGTGAACTGTAGCCTCAGATATCGCTGCAAGCCACAATGATATTGATTTGATATACACTAGATGGCTCTTTATGCTCTTTGGGAAATTTATTGTGCAGAGTCAGAACTCAGACAGATGGGGAGAAGCCGCTCTTTAAATTGAAGAGGGTTATCATGGTTTGACTCCTGGGTCACTCAGGTTACCAAGTGGCCTGAGCATGGCTGGGTTGGAGCGGGCTTGAGGGATTAGTGCTCATCAGTTTTGAATGTCAAATCTCCTCGGTGGACTTGAGTTATTGCTAATAGGAACTTGCTTGGGCCTATAACATTTGGATGGCCTATAAGTTAAACATCATAACCCTTTCTTCATGTCACGGTCCTTTAAATTATGGCTGAGCATACCACCTTTGCTCTGGACGTTTAGCAGGAGATGGCTGTGTGTTATAAAGAAACTTGCCTCCAAGGTGGACCGCACCATTAAAGCTGCTGTCTGCAGAAGAGCTGTACCCCCACGCTCCCTGCTTCAGACAGTGTCACAGCCGTGTCCCACGCCTTCTACTGCTCACACACCATTACCACCTTGGCTTTACAGAGGAGATATAGCACAGTGAAAGCTAGAGCACAGCTCTACTTTTCCCTGATTTTAGTATTTTTCCTTCAAGGAGTGGGGTGGGGGGAGGAGGAGGTCTGGGGAAACTTCTGGTTGTGGGACAAAAAAGACCGGTACGGTGGGAAATCCCATATTCTTTGGGCAATGAATGAATGAGGAAAATAAATGTGCTTCTAACTTGGGATAAAGCATTCTTTCAGATTTAAGAGATTTTTCTACCTAAAACAAGGCCAGGTCTGCTATGATTAGCCTAAGTCTAATCAGCATTTTCACTAAAGCACTGCTAATTGTTAACCAATATTTCATGCTACAGTAAATGCTGAAGAGACCAGGGAAAATAGTATCTATGAATTTAAAGGGAGACACTATTTTTTATATCACAATACAGTCAAACTTTTTAACTACCAAAGAAGAACCTCACCACATTCCAACAGGTATCTCCAACAGAGTTATAAACCATACACAGCCTGCATTTCCACACTCAGTGTGCTTGTATCAGCATTTGAACCATTTCCTTCAAGAGAAGGATTTTCAGTCTCATTCAGAGAGGCAGGGAATTAGCCCAAAGGAAGTAAGTCCTACATGTATCCAGGAGATGGGATAGGGCTCCATGTTGCCATTACAGTGAGAAAGATAACTCTGTTCCCAGTTTTACGAGTAGCTGCTGGCTCCCTACGCACAAAAATTAAGAGTTCTCTTCTACTTTTCTTCAACTAGTATATGATTCACACAGGAATGGGAGAAAGTAGAGATTGTTTTTCTTGAGTAGCTCTTTCCTTTTCTTGATCTGATTTTGGTGGAACTGGGAATTAATGCTTTTAAAGAAAATATAGTTTCCCACAAACTAAAAGTGCAACATTTATTTCCATGGAAAAAAAAGAAAAAAAAAAAGAGAAGGAAAAAAAAGAAGGAAAAAAAAGAAGGGGGGAAAAAAAAGGAAGAAAGCGCCTTTTGGAAACACACATCTATTCCATTCCATTTTGCATACCTATCCAAAACAAAGAAATCTCAGATGGTTAATGGTAAACGGCTTAGCCTAGCCTTTTGGACTCTGTTCTTGCAATACGCTGCAGCTCTAGCTGCATATTATAGATATACTATTACCATTTAAACATAATACTGTCTGGCTTGTGGTCTGAGATTCTTGGGATTTTATTCTTCATTTGAAATGAATACTAATTGAGAAAGTTACACATTTATATAGCTCCTGAAGAGTAACACCCACTTCACCTATCTCTCTATTGTAAATTAATATGTAGCAGATGGTGAGCTGAGATAGTTTGACAGCCTACTTACAGTACCATCACTTTAACCTCTATCTGAAAAAAAAAATCCCATTAGCTTTTCTGCTGTTGGGCTCTTAACCCCCCAAAGTATCCTTAGTTATCATATCATGGGATTTTCTGCTATGCCAAGGAAGAAAATAATTAAAGATACCCTCTTCCATTTAAATGCTTGTTCTAATTTTACTGGGCATATCTTTTCCTCTTAACTTCTCCAATAATTTCAATTTAAATCTTCATTTAGAATGAGATTTTTCTTCCAAGGGGGATTTTTTTTATCTTCAGGGACAACTTAGTGCACTGCAGAAGCAAACACAGAAGCCCTTCCATATATTATGATTAATGTGGTGTAAGGAGCTCCCCTTGCTAGAAATGCAGAATCAAAGGAAGCAGAGCCCATAAGTAGAATTTAAATTCAATACACATTGGAATCTTATGGTTCAATTCAAAGTGGCTCTAAAGGAAGTAATTAGACACTCACCAAGGCTTTCCGTAAGAAACAACTTTCCCTAAGAAGGGCCTGCTCAAAGTCTTCATTGAAAGTACTCAGTCACTTTTTTTCCCCTTCACTCTTTCTAATAGAGAAAGGAGAAGGATTTTTTGAAGATTTGGGAATCCATGTTAAGAGCTTTAAATTTAAGTCTCCTTTAAAAGAAATGGTCTAATTGAATGTTTTCTTCTGATGGGCTGATAGAAGTGTGTTATTTGTTGCAGAATATAAATGTATAGATCATTGTCAGAGATTTGCAAGAGCATTGATAGTGTGTATTTAGAACTCTTCCACATAGGCTGAAACAAGATACTGTTCAGTCCTATAGCATCGTTCACGTGCTGTTGTATGGGGGTTTTGAAGTCAAAGAGAAAATGCTCAATGACTCTGGAAATAATATCTGGCCTGGAAGTCTCACTCTTGCAAGATAACAAGAATGTCCTATAATTTGTGGACTTGATAACACGATTGATTTCTTAGGCCAGCACTTTCACCAAAGCCTCCAAAATGTTGCCTTAACTATTTCACATTTTACAGCAAAATGGATGAAAACTTTACTTGTAAAAGGGTGTGATTTGCATTCACATCTCCTCTTACATGAGAGTGTGAATGGGAATTGTCAGCTTCATCATTCAGCCCATCTCCACAGCTCTTCTTTACTTTGGCAATTTTAATACACACACATGCACACAAAAAGAGGCCCATATAAATTTGTTCTCTCTTTTTCCTCTCTCACAAATATTTACAAAAAACAAATGCTGACTTACACATACATATACTAAAATAAAGACTCTGTGTCTTTCACACATACAGAGAAGGAATTCGCGTTAAATATATCACTGGTGCTTTCTGTTTAGATGTCTCTTTTCCTTTCCATTTGTGAGTGAATGTAAAAGGTCTCTGCTCTTATGTCTGACACCTGGAAATCAGGGATGTTCCAAGCCATTACCACACCAGTGTCATCTACTGTGGTGCAATCAGGAAAACGTCGTCCTCTTTCACTATTTTTTAACTCCCTTGTGCAGTATGGAGCACTTTTTCTCTGGATAGATATTCTGTCAAGGAAGGGCAAGAGAAGTTATAAATTGCACTCACAGGACACCAAAACCAGCTCCAAGCCTTATAAACTGCATGGAGAGACTGCAACTCCATGCTTGCAACCAAGCATTGCAAAGGCACAGACGAGAGCAGCTGGCTGGGGAACTGGAGCAGCGTGGAGTAGTCATGAGCCTCAGATTGGGAAGGATGAATTTCACCTCACCAGTCCCTTTACACAGCCATTGCATAGACCCCCAATTACTCTGGCTTTATGCGAGAGCAGGGGATTGAATTTCACCCGGAGAGTTAGAAATACAAATAAACATTTTATTAAATAATTAGAGCCCATAATTGTGGATTACCTTTCATTTGTATTAGAGGAAGGCACAGTATGGTTAGACCCCCAGAATGTTGTTTGGCGTTTACGTCACATCTGATTGCTAACTGACATTTCAGGATTGTTTATCTTCTTTCCTTGTAGACTTTTTTTTCTATTTAAATTGATTCCAGATATCAGAAATACAATTAATTTCCCCTCACCTTATATTGAGATAGCAGGCTGAAATAGCAGACTGAACACAACTTTAATTTTGTTTCTAATAAGAAAATACTTTACTTTTTAAATTGTTCACTTTTAGTACTTTCTCTTTGCGAGTCTGAGAGGTAACCAAAACATTTTTTAGTTGTTTCCTCAATTTTATATACTATGGAGAACATCAGTAATGTCCCTTAACACACAGCCAAGTAACATAATAAAGCTCCCACCATATTTCAGTATAGCAATGTCAGCAGGAGGCTTAAATATGACTTTGAAATGCTTTCAGCCTCTTGTTTTTAATAAGGGAAATAGGTCATGATTTTTAATAACACTTAAAGTACTTGTGGCTGATTAAAACTTTATTCCTTATTTGAAAAGCTTAATTTGGATCTTGATTCAAATTTTTAGATGAAGCCCTGCTAAAAGATTTTGAGCTGCTGTCTTTTACATAGGGCTGGCACTGTGACTTCCCAGGAACTAAGGAGGAGCAGAGACTCGGTCACTCTTGGAGAGAGAGTGGAAAGATCCTACCATTTTTGGGAAAAACTGCTCACAGTCAAACCTCTCCAGTATTTCCTGGCTGGAGGGGAAGATAGTGAGTTGTCTCCTGCTGTCAAATAGCACAGGCTTGTGAATTGCAAGCTGAGGAAAGCACTTTAAAAAGACAAAGTCTACTGTGAGGCTTGTGCTTAGGACCTACATGTTTTTTCAAGCACTTGGGGAGAGACTTGAACCCAAGAAACAGATCAAAGCAGCCAACTAAGCCCCCCAGTCCTAGTACTAAGCTTTAAAATGGAAAAAAAAAGAGGCCATAATGTTTTTGATGAACTCTAGTATTTGTCTATTTTCAATTTATACTGCAATGAATTGCTAGAACAATGCCACCTGAAGCACTACCGACAACACTTCAAATCCCAAGCTAGGTTTGAAAATACAGTATTTGTGATTAACCGTGGTGGTTATTCAGACCTACATTAATTGCAGTTACCTGACAAGAATAAAATCCTTCTCATACAGGTAAATCAGACTTGAATGATAATAGCCTCACCATTGCTAAAAGTGTGAATGAAGGCATTAGCCAAGTGCATGTAGAATTCAGAAATAATACTAATGGAGTGAGATGATTTTGTATGGTCTTTTGTGCAACATAAGCCACCCCTGAACCAGTCTTATTTGGCTCTTTTCTTTTTTGGGGAAAAAAAAAAAAACATTCTAATAAAATAAAAAGTAAGTCAACAAACAAAATTTTAAAACCTCATATGTTACAGAATCAGTCCTTAGCAAGTCATTCCAATAGATATATATACTTTCACTACTGAAAATGTGTTTCATTTTTCACTCTGAATTTACTAAGGTTTAACTTGTAGCCATTTGATCTTATTATACTTTTGTCTGGTAGATCAAAGAGCGCTCTCTTATCAAATTTCTGTTCGTCTTGGTACAGCATCATACTGGGAACTCTTGTTCAGCTGATTATCTCCCATTGACCTTGTCTTCACCCCAGGAGTCCTTTTCATCATCACTACTTTATACAGGACAGTCCCCCATCCTGTAAATATGTCCTTCACTCTTTGTGAGTACATGTAGGTTTTTACAACTGGCTACATTAAAATGACCCCATATTGCCAAGCAATCTAGATAGTTCTACAGCAGTGACTTGTCTTCTTTATTATCTCCTGTACCTGCTGTTTTTGTGCCATCTGCAAACTTTATTGGTTACTATTTAAAGTTGTCTTCTTGATCACTGATAAAAATACAAATAGAATAAAGTGTGAAACTATTTTTTCAGACCCCATTTAGAAGCACAGGCATTTGATGATAATTTCCATTTAGAAGTACTTTTTGAGACTTACTGGTTAGCCAGTTTTTAATCCATTTAATATATTACATGTTGATTTTGTATCACTCTCATTTCTTAATCAAAGTGTTATGTGGTAGTAAGTGGAATGCCTCACTGAAATCTCAGTACTCTATATCAACTTGATTATCTTTAGCAACCAAATTTGTAATCTTATTAAAAATATATTAAGTTAGGTTGATAAGATCTATTTCTGGTACACCCATATTGACTGAGAGTAGGTTGTTTTAGTCTCTTTTGATTCTTTATACTTCAAGTCTCCTATCAGCCATCCCATCATCTTTTTCCAGTGTTATTATCATGACAGCAGGCCTGCAGTTACTGACATCATCCCATTTTCCCTTTTTAAATATCAGTACCTCACTGGCTTTCTTCTGTCCTTCAGGAAAACCTCAATATTTTAATTACTGAAAAGCAACAATAATAATCCAGAAAGCTAATGCTTTCAAATTACTGGAAGCAAATTATTTAGAGCTACTGATCTCAGAATGCCCAACTTCAGAAGCCTTTCAGTATTCTCTTGCATTTGGAAAATATGTCATGATGATGATCATGAGATGATTAATACTTCATCCTGTTTCTCCTCACAATACAGATCATTGCTGTATTAATATTTACACCACCACCCCCATTACCATCTGATAATGGCTCTGTTCCTTTACTAGGATTCCCTTTATTCCTAAGCTACTTTCAGACAAGCTCTTCTGTCTTGTCCTTAGCTCTTTTGGTCACTGATTTTTCTTTCTTTTATTCTTTGCTTCTCTCTCAGTTTTGTACAGTTCCTAGTTTATATTCATTGTTCTCTACTTCTCCTCCCCTTTACTTTCATCTTGTTTCTATATTATTCTTTTATTGCCTTTCTTTATAGCTGCCTTCACTTCCCCACTAAACCAGGTTGTTTTTTAAATCCACATAGCCTTTTCTGTCAGATATGGAATTGTGGCTTTTCGGACATCTAGTAAAACATTCTTAAACAGTTCCAAACTGCCATTTATGCTCTTCTCTTTGATTTCTTTCTCTGGCCTGGTATGTCTTGTAATTATTTTCAGCTTTGTGAAATGGTTCTTTAAAAGCATCAAGTACACATACTGCATTTTGGATGCCCTCCTGACTAGTCTAGCCAGCCTGTCTCTGAGAACATTGGTTCCCCTTCTACTGAGATGGAAACCGTCCAAACTCTGCAGCATGATATCTCATCACAGACAGTGAAGCAATTTTCTAAAAACGAAAACTTTTTCCACGTACTACTTAATTGATTAGCTATTAAAGCTATTACTGGAAATTTGTTGTTAGAATTTTCTGCTTTGCATTTCCTTTCTCTTTTGGTACAGGATATATTGTCTGATGAAAATGTTCTCCTCTTTCAGCACTTGCTTTAGTACCATTAGGAGTTGGCAAACTGGGAGGTGTCTTGCCTAGAACAGTGACCATTTAACTTGCAGGACTAGCTAATCTGAGTCACATTTCATCTCCTGGCTCTCCCAAGACAGAACCAAATCTATTTTCATGCAACATGTCTCATGCATGATGCAGTCTTTTAAGGAAAGAATCCCTAATGAGGACCATTCCATGAATCATGTCTGAACTATATGAGTATCATTTGTCAGACTGGGTTCTCAGAGGCTTTTCTGAGTCATTTCCATACCAAGAAGATGAGTGTCTAACTTTAGATGCTGAGTTTACCCTGGGACTCCTCTAGTGAGACTCGGCTCTGGGTTAAGATTACTAAATGTAGGAAGGAAAATCCACAAGAAGGTGTCCAGGTGTGCTGCAGGTGTCTGAAGCTCCTACCCTAGTGAACCCATGTCCCGCCAGCACAGCCAGTGGAGCCCAAGGAAGCAATTCAGCTCACCCCAAAGAATCTCTGACTGTTCCTAGTACTGAATAGTTAGTAGAGTATATAAAAAAATTAAATCCCGAGATATCTGGAGATAATGAGGCATTTCTGAAACTCACTGAAAAATGACAGGGAAGACTTGGAACTGTTTTAATATTATCTTATGGATAAGTTCACAGGAGTAAGAACTTCCCAGCTCACTCACAAACCTGCTCAACCTATCGCTTGATTTGACAAAAGTTTCAGTGTAGCTCTATGGTAAACACAACACCATCAATAAATACCCTTGGGATTTTAGTACATCCATAAAAGTGGTTACAACCATGAGGTGAGAAATGACATGTCAGCCAACTTTAATAATGCATTGGTCTTGACCTACATTGCTTATCAGTTACTTGGTAGCAAGACAAAATATTAGTGTGTTAGGGTATCTTGATTTTAATTTTCATTAGAAAACAAAATGAACAAGTCTAAGATAATGTTAATGAAGTCAGCATCAAGTTTAGTACCTGAAGGTCAGTATCATTCCAGATCTAAGAACCTATTCATATTTTCTCTTTGTTGAGACTTGAGGAACAGCAAGACAGTTATGGAACAGCTCCTGTTCGGAGAATCACTCAAGGTGTCTAATGATCCAGCTGGTTTTCACTTTTCTAATAAACTGTAAATGATAATCATTTTTCACTCTTCCCAAATGAGACAGTTAAAGCTTGTATAGTATCTACCTATTACATTGCATTTAATTTAGGCAAAATACCTATGGAAGGAAAATTTGTGAGGCCAGGTGCAAAGTTTATAATCACACTACGCATTAAAGAGCCATTTCAATACTATCCTACTTCCTTTAATTTTTATGTATGAGGAATATATCCATAGCAGCCTTATCTTCCTGAGCTTAATACCAGCCTGGAGACTGCACTCCCTGCTGAAAGCAAAGAGATTTATTTCTCTGATTCCTAACTTAATGTTTATTTCTTCTCTGTACCTCTTAAGTCTTCTTTAACTCGATGATTTTAGATGCCTAGGCTTCTGCAGCATCAGTCAGACTTCTCTACCTACTGCAGTTTCTTTGCATCTTTCATCACAAAAATTAGAGACTCACAATATAAAGTGCTTCAAATACGGCAAAAAGCCACTTTGGCCCCTTTTCAAAATAGGAAAACTTACCAGGCCTGATCAAGTTACTTGTTCATTGATAGACACTGAGAGCTTTAGACCTCTTTTCCCATGTTTCCACATGAATCAGCAATTCAAAAATTTTACGTTGATTTACTTTTTCACTCTAAACAAAGTTTAGGAATTTGGAAATCATAGTTATCTTAAATTAAAACAATGGAGACTGAAACATAATTTCATCAGGCTGTGTTATACCTCACAAACTTTCATTATTAACTTACATTAATGAACTGCTGTTCATTATATCATAATGAACATATATCTTTGTGGTACAGACTGCTTTCTAACTATAAAAGTAAGCATAGTTTCTAATACAGCTTTGCCTTAGTTCCTGACTTTGGACCATAGATACAGACAGCATTTCTGTTGTGCACCTACAACGGTAATTGGTGGTCAGTACATGCTGAGTTTTATATGATGAAAATCATTACATTTAGCCAGCTAATTCATCCCTCTTTTCACTTCTAATAATTTTAGACTTACTTAGTCTTGTTTTTGCACAGTATCATTAAAACCTAAGTCCCATTTTAAAAACTAACATAGAAATCTATATCTTATTGATAGCCAGCATGATTTAGCTTGCTCAGTGCCAGATTTGAAACTGCATTTGGGCAGTTAGGTGCCGAGTTGGCCTTTCAGAAGCAGCTAAATACTGAACTCTTCTAATCAAACAGACTAAAAACTCTACAAGATTCCTGCCTGGACCCACGCAGTAAAGATTCTTTTCTAGCTTGTTGATTGCCTAATGTACACAGTAGTCCCACAGCTATTTCAAAATTTGAAAGTACGCGTCTGTACAAGGAAAAAAAAAAAAAACCCAAAAATTTTGGAAGCTAGGAGTCCCAAAGTGTCTGCATTCCTCTCCAGGAATACAGAACATCTGCAGAAGTGGGCTGTGGGACAGAGCATGGGTGACTGAGGAAACATGGCATTAAGCAAAAGGACTGCTCTTCTGCAAACATCCTTTGCCTCTATGCTTACTGATGCAAACTCTCCCAGCCTGTCACTTGCAAGAGGATTAAATGGATATTCCTGTTTTGAATCATCTACTGAAAGATGTTTGACCTCCTTCTGTGTAAAAGTTGATGGATCATTTTTAATAAATCTGTTTCCAACTGGGCTACACAATAAGGGTGCAAGGGAAAGAAAGCTGGGGGTAAGAAGAGAGGGTACTACAGCATATGGAAAGTTTGTATAAAACTTATGATGTTAACATGACTTCTTTCACCTAAGGAGAACCTATAAACTTACCTATTTTCTCAGCCTACAAATTCCTTAGTATTTCCCTGGGGATGGCTGAATGGTTCAATTCAAAGGATTTTTTTAATTCTTGTAACCCTAATCTTCATCATTATTTCTAATTCCTCAGTACGAAACCAGAAATATTGATGATCTAATACATTTTACAGAGCAGCACACAACCTTCTTTATGGCACTTACATCATTAGGTAATATGTTATAAAGCAACTTGCATGTTGTAAAACTCATTAAAAAGATATATTTTTTTCTCTTAGCTTGAGTTCACGATGGCCAAAATTGAGGTGGAAAGCTATTAAAGTTCCAGAAATCCTAGCAGTACACGTTCCTTTCAAATGTTCTTTTCTGCCCTCTTACTTGGTGTTTTCTGTCACATTTTCAGTATTTCTGATGTGGGTCTATAGAGAGGTAATTTCTCAGCTCGGCAGCTGAAGTAAGACTCCTATGGGATTAGTAACCCAACCTTATAAATTGTTACCTGGTTTCTGTCATTTACCCTGATTTGGTCAGGACAGTTGCTAACCGAATGAAAGTGGCGTAAGCCAAAGTGAAAGAAGAATGATACTGAAATATAATATAAAAATATAAATTAAACTTTTTTCATAAATGACTGGATAGATTTTAACACTTGTCAGAGCTTTATCGCCAGTGAAGTACTAGCCACTTTGTCTGGGAAAGCCACAGAAAAGGACAGTATGTTGAGCATTTTTAAAATTCATTTAGCGTTTTTAGCCTCTTATTGTTTTCAGCACTTCTCAGGTTCCTCTGTTTGCTACTCTCTTGCATACTGTATATGCACATCTTGTGCTGACTTTGTGGGATTTTTTGGCTGCGAAAGTAGACAATTACCAGGGCACATGCTTACTGCTCTAGTGGCTGGGAAAATTAGGGACTGTCATTACATTGAATTATCAGCAGGAATACAGTTCAGTTCTGTTCCCATTGAAATTAGTTGATTTCAGAAGAGCTATGTTTCAGACTTCGATTGTTATTTGTTCTGCTGAAAATGGCCACCCCGCCGACAGCATCCTACTTCACTTGTAATTTAAGAACTAGCATAGCCTGTCAAAGCTAGCAGCAAGGAGGCAAATCCTGCTTTTGCAAAGGTAGAGCAGAAGTCACTTAGCTGAGAGTAGCAGCCCCCTCTTCTCTGTGGTGGTCAGCCCAAATTGTAATACAAACTTGCTCATATAGGCAACAACAAAACATTATTGCTGTGTTTTCCATTTAATTTGGAAATAACCAAAAGTTAAAACGCAAGCTGTGTTACACTATTAATTTGCATGCCATTTCACTCATTTTTTGATCAGGTTACTGAAGAGACCTTGTCTTCATCTGGGCATGTAAAGACCCTATCACTATGTGAACATTACTCTAAGTCCCTATAACCTTTAGCTAGGCAGTGAAACTGAGGCAAGTCTTTTCACGTTCCCACGCCTTCGCTGTTGAGATTAATAATACTGTCAGTCATGAAAAACATAAACTCCAGGTACTCACAGAACAGAAAAAGCCCAGATATAAAGCAGGCCTTTATGTAGGATTCCCCTTGCTGGACGGGGAGATAAATGATTAAACATATTGCAGCATATTCAGAACAGGAGTGTTGTTTTTGCTTTCTGAGAAACATTGCTGCTGATTAAAAGCAATGCAGCTGCTTGGAGAGCTAAATAGATCCAATAAACTACAGGCCATACCCTCTCAGTGCTAATTAAGGTGTTAATTAAGAAATGTTATCTTGAGGAGGCCTGCTTGAGGGAGGGAATCCTTCATACATTTTTGTGTACCAGTAAACCAAGGACAAGAGATGGTAATGTTCTCGCTCCTGGATTTTTTAATGGAAAGATTGATGGTATTTGTTGTTTTAACTAAAGCTCCAGTATATAGATCCATTTAGCTGCAGAAAAAACTCCACCTATCATTATGTGAAGTCCAGCCTTTGTGACTGTAAGGAGAAGATGGAGTACTTTGATGGTTTCTGCTCACTGTTTGGTTTGTATTGGTCAATAGCACCCAAACCCAGTTTTGGGAGTGCGGTGGATCTCACCTACAGCTGTCTCATCAGGAGATGTGTTCTGGTGGTTCTCAGTCTCCCTACATCATCATGAAGCAAAAAGCCACTCCACTGCAGGAGACAAGTGAGTATGAGGGAGACAACTTCTCTGCTTCCTTTCATGTTCTGTAAAACCTGACTTCTAGACAGACAGGAAATCTATGGATTTGAGAAGACAGGAGTAAAGATTTGTTCTGAGCTTGCAAAAGAGAAACTAATTTTGTTAATTGGCTGTATAAAATTAGGATTCTGGTCTGAATTGTATCCTCATATATAAATGGATATACATATAACAAAAATGGTAGAAAGACTTTACTGTGCGGGTGAAGGATGGGAGGTGACCAGAGCAACCAAGAAGACCATACTAAACACCTGTAATCTAACTTGCTGAAAAAGTGGCAGCTGGCCCTCACACTAACTTTCCATTCGGAGGCCTTCCCTTCACCTCCTTCACTTTAATGTTCTCTCTGTACAATACTCTCTATTTTAATCTGTGTCAGTCTCTAGTAACTTGACTGCAGCTAATTGAGTTAAATGAGATTTAGGCGGTGCAACTGAGACTACAAAATGGTTCAAAAATAGTTTTTATACAGATGTAATGGCTTTAGGATGCCTGCAAAGAGGCTGCTAAATTGGAGTTAAAACCGGTGAGTCTGTCCTGCTCCCTAGTTAGCGCTAGCGCCTCTCACAAACCTCATCGTTGCTGGAGTGGCTGGACTACTCTGCCCGTCTGTGTGTGTGAGAGAGAGACCTCATGGACTGTCAGTCTACAGAAAGTTTAGCCTGAGCCGGGTCTCAGAGTTTCTTTCCAAATGCACCACGTCTGTAGACAACATATCCCATGCCTTTATTTTAGATTTACCGGGAGGAGGGGAGTTGCTTTTATCAGCCTCGCTGTCCTTTGTGTGACCATTGCTGTGCTAAGACGACTGTTTAAGGATCAGGTCTCTCCCAGCCTGTATTTTTTCCACACAAGCCCTGCGTTAGGCTGACAAGTCGGTTTTTTTTTTTTTCTTTTCACCGGTTTAGCAGCTGGGTATTTTTATTTATTAATTAATTAATCTACGAACACCCTTCTCCTATTTATTGCCTGGTTCCCGTCAGCACGGGGTTAGCTGCAAGCCACCCTGCCGCCCGGCACAGCGTCCTGGCGGCGGGAGTCCCGCGGCGCTGCCCGGTGAGGCTGCGCGGCTCCTGGCGGGGATGGCGGGCCCGGGCCGCAGGGCCGCCGCCTCAGCCCCGCAGGGCCGCCGCCTCAGCCCCGCGGCGGGGGAGCGCGGCCCCGGCGGGCGGCCCTTGGGGAAACACGCGGGAGAAGTTTCTCCCCCCCCGCCCCGTTCTCCTCGTCATGAAGAATACTCCTCTATCAGGCAATTAATTTAGAACAAGAGTATAAGGTCTTAATATTTGATCCGGATGACAAGATGCATTTGAGGAAATGCTGTTAAAGGGTGGCTGTTGGTTTTTGGTTGTTTTTTTTTTTCCCCTTCTTTGTATTGTTGTTGGGATGTTATTCCCCGCCGCCCCCCTTCCCCAGTGAACTGCGGGCAGTTGGGCTGTAGGGGGTGCAAGAGCTCCACTGAAGGCCGCAGGTCCGCCTGTCGCCGCAGGTCAGACCCCACGTTGAGTAGGCCTCTGTCGCCGCCGCGGAGCCCAGCGTCTCCCCGAATCCGGCCCTGTAAGAGGGGATCAGATCAGCACGGGTTGTGACAGCGTAAGCTGCGGTCTTAAACCCGAAGCTGTAAGTGAGATCTCGGAAAAGGGAGCAAGCTTGTATTCATCCTATGAGTCCCATCCCGTCCGCACCCCCCCTCCCGCCGTGTCCCCCCCCCCCCCCCCCAAGAGTACGGCGTGCCAAATCGGCAGGGTTGCTTCGGTCGATCGCAGGAAAGGGGTGTCTGCCCTGGACAGGAGTGCCAAACTAGTTTCTTTCCCAAGAAAATTTAATTAAGGGATAAATGCAGTGTGTTAGCCATACAGGAAAAAAAGAAAAAAAAAATTATATATATATTTAGAATAAGAAAGCACTGTTGATGAGGATTTTCTTTGCAATTATAATTCGAGCTAGTATTTTCTGTTTTCTGGGGGATCCTATGAATGATGTGTCTGTCTTTTTTTTTTTTTTTTTTTGTGGTGTGTATTATTACTATTCACTTATTTTTAAGCAGTAGTACATTTCACTTTTGAACTCACTGTTTCTCTATGCCCCTTAAGAGACGGTTCCGCTTAAGTGATTGTCACTCAAATTGGTCCTATTGTTTTGCGATATATAAGTCATCTTCTATACTGCCTGGATTAGTCAGTTCAATGGCGGTGACAAACATGCATTGTTTGTTGTTAGAGAGGGGAGTCTCACATGGGAAAACACAGGTACATCCAGTTGGGACACAGCCATTTCCCACCAGAGAGAGAGGGAGAGTTTTAGCAAACTGGTATTTATTGCTTGTTCTTGCATGCATGTTGTGTGTGTTGGGTGTCACAGCTTGACAACAGGAAATAAGATATTGAAGAAATGTTCAGGCATGTAAAGATGTGGCTCTCAAAGGATTAGCAGAGCTCCTCTGCAGTTAAAGTATGAACTGATTATTTATAGCTCTGAATTTTGTAACACTGAAATTAGGGTTAAGCCTGAAAATAACAGGTACAAAAGGAAGGATCCAAATCTCTGTAGCCTGAGTTGGCAACGTTTAGAGGGAACTAAAGCCAACGGAAGCTGTGTGAGGCACTTGAAAAAATCGTTTTGTTCCCACAGAAGTGCAAAAGCATCAAGGGAGAAAATTAATTCAATACTTGTATTTGATGATATGATATCAAATATTTAGGAAGAATGTTAAGAAACATATTATATAAGGAAGGCTTCACCAATTAAACATATTTAACAAAACTCATACTCTGATGAGGGAATATTATAGTAATTTTCTTAAATATTTTCAGTCTAAAAAAGATTGCACTGTGCTAACTGTAATATTTGCTATGCTATAAAGTGTAATTTCTTCTCTGAAGTAAGTGAATTTCATAATGTGTATCAATCCACTCTACCTGGGTAGAAAAAAACCCAGTCAATTTCTTCTCACTGTTATTAGTAACTTTATTCCAGAACAAAATTACAAATTTGGAAAACCTGCCAGAAATTAGTTTTCTGTAGGTAGACAACGCTGGAAGAATCATCTCTGCAAATCTGTACTGCCTTCAATTTTCCCAGGATTCCTGTTGAGAAATGCATTTCAAAGAATAAAACAGTTTTTCCTATCAAAATAAGGGGGATCTTACTGTAACATTATAAGAGATCTGAGAAACTTTGTATTAATTGTTCTGTTATTTTTCCCACTGAAAATGGAAGTGTACAAAAATGATCTGACCAAAACCTAGGTGAATAGTCCAAATAAATTTCCTCCTGTACTTCAGCACAATTTTTCTCTTGTTTTTTCTTTTTCAGAAACTTCCTGTGTTCTCTTCTTATAAATACTTGCAAAACCCCTGTGCATTTTAATCTGGCATATTTTTGTACACTAGAAAGCAAATTTTAAATGTTTTCTGTGGTCATTTGTATGAAGAACAGATATCAAATCAGTCAAATAAGAAAGAAAAAAATATCACTACATACTCCATTTCTTTGAATTTTCAAAACTAAGCAACACCACTTGAATTTCAAATGTTATTTTTTTCTTGATTATGAGTCCATTACAGAAAAATCTTCCATTCCTAGGTAAATAAGAAATTGGATCCATTTATAGACATGAACATAAGGCAAAACATGAAAAAAAGAATGGGGTTCTTGGGTCTGTCTGTTTAAATCAACAGGACTGCTACAGTATGAATTAGGACTTCTACATGTACGTGTTACCTGTGACGGTTATTATGGGACGTTCTGCATTAGCATATATAGCTATAGTCTTGGTTTGATCAAGATTCTTTTTCCTTATTGTTTTTGCATGAGAGAAATGCTGCTTTCAAATGCATGTGTCTTATTACATCCCAGAATTTCATCTGTTGTTTTTTCCTGGAAGTGAGAATTGTTTCCCATGTGCATAATTTCATTTGTAATTTTTCATCAGAAGCTGCCATAAAATACATTCTAATCTTATTTATTAAAAGCAGTTGCCTCTTATGATAAAACTATTTTTTGACAAGGCAACACAGGCTTTTCTCTAGGAGCTACTCATGTTAACAATGACATTGGTTTCAGAGAATAAAGTCATTCAGAATGAATCATGAAGTTAATGATTTGCTAGATGAAAACATATCAAAATAGAATTTTTCGAAACTTGCAACTTTTATTCTGTTTTAAGTTTCTATGCATTGAGCTTGTGAGCAGAAAGCATTAGGAGGACTTTTCAGCTTGATTAAAGATTGACATGCATAACTCTTTGTGTATCGAAATGAAAATATGCCCCTTTGAGTGATGGCACTCAACCTTTAACAACTGAAGAGCCATTTAAAATCACAGAGGCACACTAGTCAAAAATACAAAAGTGCATGTAACAATTTTATTAAAAATTATGAATTAATGCATTCATCAAAAACAGTTAAGAAAATCCAAAGGCACTCTGCAATTTGTGTCTTGGAGCAAAGTAATTGATTGGGTAGATTGTATGTTTTTACAAGAAGGAAAAAAGAAACTTTACATACGTAAATGGAAGGAAATGGTGAAAGATATCATCCAACAAGTTTGCAGAATAGCTGAAAAGAAACAGAACTGAGCCAGCATGTCATACGATTTCTCACTCAGACCCATGATAAAAGCTCTATACAGGCCTCTGAAGAACGAATTCCATAGGTTTAGTACCGTTGCCATTAAATATTGTAGATGCTGAGGTTGTTTTCATTTTCCTTTACTGTTCCTTTTGAAGTTATTCACTGTGTGACTATCAAGTAACATTTTTAATGCTGTGGTGATAGCTTCTGCTTTTAACAGAGTATTTTGCAACTAGGACAGCCTTTCCGTCACTGAATGCAGATTTGGCTGTAGGAAAAGGCAAAACTCCCTTCTCTGATTATATTCAGTTATCTAACCTGAAAATCGCTGCTGCATATTCTGCATTTGTTCTGTACAATAAATTCCCATTTGATTTCCAGAGTAAATCTGCACAAAGGCTGAGTCAAGAATTGCAATAGCAATCCACAGTGGAAGGGAAATTCTTCCTATGTGTGCTGCTGCTGCTGCAGGCTGCTTCACCAGGATGTCAGTTCTGAAGCACAGAGCCAAATTCAGCCCTGTGCTACCTCCTTTCAGACCTTTTTGAACTCTATGAGGCTATGGAGGGTAAGGAATTTGGTTTTTACCTATAATGAAGCTGTTTAATGCAAGATGTATGGCAAAGAAGTACCAGCTATGAAATGTAAATGCTGAAAAATGGCATGACTGTTTAACTCCTTGTTACTTCACAATGCTATGGACAAAAATTGGAGCTGACGTTTCTCTTTGATCTGGTTTACCCATCTAGCTCTGCTGCTATCAGCAGTGTGTGACAGCAGCAGACATTAGCTAGGAAAGAGGGAATAGGGAAGAAAGAAATGTAATCCTCCCCATGGCCTTCATGGGAGAATAGTGAATTAAAGCCAGACGCCACACTTTAGGTGGACTTAGAAAACAATGCCCTTCTCCCAGCAACTGTATGGGCATGCCAGGATATTGGGGAATATCCAAATGGACTCATTTATTTGCAAAATTAATAAATAAAGACAAAAAGACAGAAGGCAAAAGTTAAGAAGTGGAATACACCTGAACCCATGCTGAAAATGTGTTGTTTTGTTTCATTCTGGTTAGATTACATAATACAAATCAGGACGTGCATCTTGTCCATGTGTATGTCTTCCTTTTGAATTTTGCCATATTTTTGGTCTCTGTAGGGGACAAGGATAGTCAGAGGAATGGAGCAACTTCTGTGTGAGTAAAGACACTATTCCCTTCAGCTTCGAAAAGAGGCAGCTAAAAGGGAATATGGTAGGTACTGATAAAATTGTGAGTGATTTGGAGAAGGTTGAATAGGAAGCAACTTTCAGTATTTCAGTACAAGGTTTGGAGGGCACCCAAAGAAGTTATCAGAAAGCAGATTTAAACCACATATACAAAAAAGGAAGTTATGGGCTCTCTAACCAGAGAATTTAAAAAGGAGTGAATGCATTCAAGGAAGATTAGTCCAGTCATGCTAGAAACTGTCCAGCCTTTCATGCCTTTCTCTCTTAATTCTCTGCCAAGTGCCCACCACTGTTCTTGGTCAGAGGCAAAATTCTTTACCAACTGGCTGATCAATATGGTTGTTCTGATGTTCCTGTTGTGATTTCAGCAGTTTCCGTATGGGTTACTCAAAAGTGTTTCCATTTCTAAGACTCAAATCCACCATGCTTTCTTGTGAGGGCTTACTTGTGTTAATAGTTCATGACAAGGAATACAAAACACTATTTTATCTTTACATTATGTATTTAATTTTAAAAATGTTTAAGTTCGCATAATCATCCTGCTACTCCTCCTCTGATCACCTCACAGCTTTGTGATGATTTCTAATGCAGAACATTGGATCCCAAATACTGTAATTAATTTACCTAATGCCACTCTTTTTTCTGTTATTTCTCATTTTCATTTTCTTTACATTTTAAGAACATTCCAGACTATCAGCAGAATTAAAACAGTACTTAGCATTTTAAATTATGATTTATTTTCTTTATTATGCCATAATTTCTAGCATGTTAGTCTAGTTTACTGAACTCAGGCCTTATATTTGGTTGGTTAGTGAATCAAGAAGGAAAAGGAGACAGCAAACTTGTCCCCTTGTGATGGTTGAATACTGTAGCTTCCAGTGATCTTTGTAATAAAGGACATGGAGAAGATTGAGGTACTTAATACCTTCTTTGCCTCACTCCTTTACTGGTAAAATTAGCCTTCAGGAATCCCAAGTCCGTAAGGCCATTGGGGAGAGTCTGGAGAAAGAAAACCTTATGCTTGGTGGAGGATCAACTTCGGGTACACTTAAATAAACTGGACATAAACAAGTCTATGGGACCCAATAGGATGCACCCACAATGCTGAGAGAGCTGTCTGATGTCATCGTGAGGCCACTCTTGATTATCTTTGAAAGGTCATAGTGACTGGGGGAGTTTCGTGATGACTGGAAGAAAGCAAATGCCATCACTATCTTCAAGAATGGCAAGAAAGAGGATCCAGAGAACTACAGATAAGTCAGCCTTACTGTGTGTGCAACATGATGCAGAAATAATTCTGGAAAGTATTTCTGGACATATGAAGGACAAGAGGTGATTGGGAGTAGTCAGGATGGCTTTAGGAAGGGGAAATCATGCTTGACCAACCCAATAGTCTTCTATAACTAGATGACTAATTTGGTGGGTAAGCAGACAACAGTGGCTGTTATCTTAACTTCAGTGAGGTTTTTAGCGCTGTCACCTGTGACTTCCTCATTGACAAAGTGATGAATCGCAGTTAGATAAAAGGACAGTGAGGTGGATGGAAAACAGTCTGAACTGTTGTGCTTGAAGGGTTGGGGTCATGGGCACGAAGTCCAGCTGGAGTCTCATTACTAGTTCTGTACTCTAGGGGTTGATACTAGGGCCAGTACTGTTTGACGTCTTCATTAATGACCAGGATGATGGGACAGAGTGAATCCTCGGCAGATTTGCAGATGAGGCGTGGTTGATAAACCAGATGGCTGCACTGCCATTAAGTGGGATCTTGAGAGGTTGTTGAAGTGGGTCAACGGGAATCTCCAGACCTGAACAAAGGGTAATGCCAAGCCCTGCCCCTGGGGAGGAAGAACCCCAGGTACCCACCCAAACAGGCTGGGGGTTGACTGACTTTAAAGCAGCTTTGCAGAAAAGGCCACAGGGCTCCTGGTGGACACCAAGTGGAATGTGAGCGAGCAAAGTGCCCTTGTGGCAAAGGCAGCCGTGCAGCATTAGAGAGCGCTTTACCAGCAGGTTGAGGGTGGTGATTCTTCTCAGCCATGCTGAGAGCACATCTGGAGTGGTGTGTCCGGGTCTGGGCTGCCCAGTGCAAGAGAGACTTGGACATACAGGAGCAAGGCCAGTGAAGGGCCACAAAGATGCTGACGGGATTGTAGCTTCTGATGTATGAGAGGCTGAGAGAGCTGGGATCACTTAGGCTAGAGAAGGGAAGGCTCAGGGACAAATCTTACCGATGCGTGATAGAAGGGAGTAAAGAAAACGGAGCCAGACTGTTCTCAGTGGTAGCCGCTAAAAGGTTGAGACGCGATGAGTGTAAACTGAAACACAGGAAATTCTACGCAAACATAAGAAGAAAAAAAAGTACTGTAAGGGTGGTTGTTCACTGGAACACATTGCCCAGAGAGGCCCTGGAGTCTCCATCCTCGGAGGTATTAAAAAATGCAGCTGGTCAGTATCCTGAGCAGCCTGTTGTAGTTGACCCTGCTTTGAGCAGTGGACTTGAACTAGATGATCTCCAGAGCTCCTTTCCGATCTTAATGGTTCTGCGATTCTGTGAGAACAGCCAGCAACACCCACTTGAGAGATAGCATCAATGAAGTGCTACATGGGTAAAGTAAGAGCATATGTGTGCTACTCAGTAGAGTATTGTACGTGGTAGTGATGACCAGGAGCCACAACAGGACATCTACAATAACCAGGTTTCTGCTTGGCGCTGCACTGTACTATATGGACGTGTCCTGTTTTGGCAGTGCTCCTCCCCAATTTCTGTTATACGGATATAGCTTACACAGATTTCAAAATTCCAAAAATGTCAGTGAAAGATCGTTGTTGAGTGGGCTGTATCTAGAAAAGATTCCAGGTCTAGTAATATTCAAGACTTTGATCTGGAACTACGTACAGAACTGCAGTTGTAAAAATCTGGGGGGATTAACAGAGAGATTAACAGTGCTGGGGCTAGGTGGTCAAGTCTTGATGCATTAGTGAAAAAGATGCATTCGTGGGGAGTGGGAGGAGGGGAGTGACATACAAAATTAGATGTCAAGGAGCACCGTGTATAGCTACAGTATGGAGAGTTGCATCCTGAGAAGCAACTGATCCTGACCCTGGAGTGTTTGAATGGCAAAGTTGAGGCAAAAAAGGGGAACGTGCTCCTTGAATATGATAGCAGGGAAGTAATGAACAAATATGTAGGTATATCCATGCAGTCAATTTTAATATCCACATTTTAAAGGATGCCCAAAATTGGAGAGAAGACCCACAGCGATTATTTGAGGCCCAGGAGGAGGCATTTTACTGCAAGAAATGTAAAGATCGTTCTGCTTATTGTATTAAGAATGTCAGAGGTGATTTGATCTCACTGTAAAAGTAATGTCAGGAGAGAGAGTGTGGGATACTAAAGGTTCTTTAATCTAGTAGAGAGAGGCATAATTAGAACCAATGGCTGGAGGCTGAAGCAAGGCAGAGTCATCTGAGAAATCAAGTGCACAATTTTACAGTAAGTCTGAGAAGCCCTTGAAACAGATTACTGGCGTAAAGTGGTGGCTTTCCCTTCTCATGGTGTATTCAGCTCAGGACTGGACGTCTTTCTGGAAGACATGTTACTCCAAGCTGTTGTGCTGCATACAGTGAAAACAAGATGAAAGGCAGGCTTATTAGTCAGGAGGTCAGTTTTGCTCAACCGATAATGGATGCCCTACAAATGAGCTCTATGCCACTGCAACTGGGGAGTGAAGCTCTCTGCCCTGTTACTGACTGTGTGAAATTCTTTTAAGATGAACTGAGTGGTACAACAAAATAATTGCTTTTGGCCGTAAAATCTATGGTTTACCTTAGAGGAGTGAGAGCTCTTTACTATGTATTTCTAACCTTAACTATCCTGCCCTGCTCTGCCCAAACAGCTGTAAGGCAACATCACAGCCACCAGCTCTATGGCCTGATCTGGTTGTCTTCAAACAACAAGGGTTGTGTGTGTTAAATGTATTCTAAATATTGTATAAACTGAGTTTAGATACACAGAACTGAAGGAGCAGTTTCAAGGCACTTTAGTTAGAATAGTGTATAATGCTTACATAAAGATGCTAGAACTATTATGCTCTATCTAAAAATGAATCCATTTTAATGCAAGGTGTCAACAGGTTAATATTTCATAGCATAAATACTGGCAGAGAATCCCCGCATTCTCCTCTACTTACATTTTCATAAGCTCAGTAAACTGAAACAATCTTAATAGTAAGGAAAAACAAGACTAAATTACAAGTTGCAGAGGCTATTGTCAATTTTACAAATCCAACAATAGCCTGCAGGGTTCCAGGTTTGTTTCTAGCTGCTCAGGAAGCTTGTGTGATTTGCTCACACATTTTTTTTCTTATACCCCAGAGCTGTGCATCTGCTGGAGTCAGGGATCTAATATTCTCTTTGAACTTCCTCAGCATCCTAGTGCATGCTGTGATCCATAATTAGTGCATGTACACACACATACGCACACACCAGCTCTATTAACTCCTAAATGTCAGAAGTTTTGCTGTGTCCAGCACCTGGTTTAGGTGCTGCACAAGAAGAATACAAATCTTGCTCTAACTTTGAGGTTGAAAGTCTGCAGTTATGACTTGTATCCTTAGGGGGAAGGAAAATAGAAAACACAACTTTTTGTTTTTCAGGTGTGATACTATGATGCAATTCTCCAGATGTGAAGAAGTACCTAGGATCAAGGAGGCAATTGCAAATGGCACAGAAACCTAAACTGTTTAAAGTTCAATTAGTGATAAGAGATGTGACTACTAATGCCCCTGGAAGACCAAGATGCTTTCTTTTTCTGTCCATCGGGCAGCATGGCTAAGATGTGTCAATATGTATCACTTCTGGAGAGAGATCTTTGGAGCGAGAAGGCAATTTGGGTTTTTGTTGTTTTTTAAAAAAACAAAACACTTGGACCCTGCAATCAGTGGGATAAGAATGCAGGTAAGTCTGACAAGTTGTGCTGTTTGTGGGCATTCTTACTAGGGACTTGAATGAGTATGTACCAACCTATCTAAAACAACTGGATAAAAGTCACCAAATTCCATGGCAAAGTCCCCATTTGCATGGGAAACTGAAGTCTTGGAGGGCTGCCTGGTGCTCCACTGTGGGCACTTCATAGGTTTCTTATGGAAAAGCAACACTTGTTGAGTAATTGTTTGCAATTAGGAGCACTGTCATTTCTGTTAATGACAGTGATTCACACAAACCTGCATTTGTTTTGCAGTAATGAGCAATACATTAAACACCTCATATCCTTGAGATATCCAGTCTGTTTCAACGGCAATAAATAAAATAAAGATAAATAATAATGGGGGGGGGGGGAGCAGATGTATGGAGGGGCGCTGATCAAAGATTCGTCATGGAGCGTAAGCAGTAATGTAGAGGGATCATGCCTGTGTGAACTTGTAGAGCTTTAACTTCCTAGTTACTGGTGTGTTGCATCTCAGTTGCACCAAAAGAATCGTTATGTTCAGTCATATTTAGCAACACAGTTATGGATCTGTATTCCATTATTGTTGGGAATATCCCAACAGCTATGTTTGAAGCTTTGTGCCTTGTTTCAGAGACTGAAGAAGGACCTCTATTAAAGATCTTTGAGATGATAAACTATAGTAGTAAGAGAGCCAAGACCCTAAGTTAGCAGAAGGCTACATACTCAACAAGGAATTCACTGGTCAAATTGTGTTAATACCTTAAATGTCTAAAATAATCGCAGGGCCATGTGTTCAGATTCCTGACACTGGTTTTATTTTTTGAATAATCACAGGATTCCTAAACTTATTTACCAGCTGCAACTTTTATACAATTAGTATATAATAATCTATTCTGATGATATATGTCGAAGTTAAGGTTCTGCAACTAGCTGCAGCAAATATTTAGAACAAAAATATGGCCATTCATTATTATTATTTATTTATGCTTTTACAGTACTACTGAAAAGTCCTACATGTGACCACAGCTGGTTTCTCTGTAGATTGCAATTTAACTATCTTCTAATCTGCAATCCTAGACAAGAGGAAAAATAAATAGAGTTTAAGTATTGAGTTAAAAAAGGATTTTATCATGTTGTAACTGGTGCTCTGGTGTCAACTGGCCCTGGTCATATTTTGATTTCCTATGGTAGTAGTTGAGGTTAAATGTGATTGTCATTGTTCACTACAAGGGCATGCAGGTATGAGAGACCGAAGTGCCGCTTGGAGCATCTAAGATTCAGAAACACGTCGTCTGCTCTTAATGATGACCTCACTTTTGCTCCTTTCTGGAAATAGAAAGGAAGAAAGAAGTTCCTGCCACATTCTCCATTCAGACATACGGAGAAAAATCTGGATGTAAACAAAAATGCTTTTGTTTGAGATTAGAAGCTATTATTAAAACTGCTGAACATGGGTTAGATTGATATTGTTGTGAAAGCACCAATGAAGTAACACTTATGAAAAATTATCAGCTGCATAATATACTAATTGAAGCAGAACAGTTTTTTAGGCTAGAGTTTTTCTGCTGTCATGCAAGCAATGCAAATGAAGGGTCAGAATACACAAATGAAAAGAAAGATATTTTAATCTGAAGTCCTGTAAGTCAATTTAACCTAGAGCAAATGTGTAGCAGGTCTTACTCATTTTAGAATCATTAAGCAAAAAAGTACACTCCTCTACTTGCATATGCTTAAGATACCAATTGATCAAAACCTTAAGATAAAGTATTCTTTTAGGAAGACTTGTAGTTTGGCTGATGTGTGACTTAATAGTAGGTAGAAGAGAATTTCTCATGAGGCTCACATTGGGCGCAGCATGAAGTATAACATGGAGCCAAGCTGTACACCAGGGAAAGGATACGGCTTCTGTATGGCTTCCATCTCCATCAAGAAACTAAGATGTGAGTACACAGATAAATAAAACTGTCAGAAAGTTTGTGGGTTGGTTGGTTGTTTTCAGGGGGGTTGTTGATTTGTGGTTTTGGTGGGTTTTTTTTAAGAAAATAATCTTCAGCAAGAAAGCTACCTAACAGCAAAGAAAGAAGTACAGTCTTTGTCTGGTGCTGTTCAAACTAAGCGTAGGAGCGCAGGGAGCTTTAAACTTACTGCCTGAAGATTATTTCTTTTCCACTGCTCCATGGCAGTTCTGACTGATTCAGGCCAGTTTTGAGGAACTCCTGCAGCGTGAGTATGTAGTCATGCCTACCACACTGTCTTCCACTTGTCTCTGAAATGTGGATTAAGAGTAGTTGATTTGGGTGCTTGCAAATGCTGGAGTGGTCATAAATCAGTAAATTATCCCTCCAAGCTCCACTCTGAAACAAGGCAAATAAATATATTACAATAGATATTAACGTGTTCTTTGTCTCCCTCATATGCAAGTTATTTCAGTTTGCTTAGAAAAGCAAATGTGAAGCTATTTTCAATCAGAAAGTATATGTGCATTAGCTCTGCAGGTATATCTCTATTTATATTTGTTCTACAGTCTTTTACAAAGTGCAGAGTGCGGATATCTGTTAGGCTTTTAGCTCCCTACCCAGTGAAAGCATATCATAAAGCCTAAACTAGATCAGTCAAAGGAACCAAAGGAGTTTCCAGCTTTATTTGATTCAGAGAACCAGCTGAAAATTTCCTTTACAAGTACATTTGGGCCTTCAGCTATAGTGAACTACCACTGGAAAATGATAGTTTATCATTCACAGCAGTGAAAAAGGAGGTCATACAAGGATCACCTCTCCAATGACATAAACATGAGACTTTTCTCACGAGCTGTCAAACTTCAATTGTTGGTGAGATCTGTTGTGTCAGTGTTTCATAATAATTGCTTCTAAGTCTTGTTAAGGGTCTAAAACAAATTACCAGAGTGACATGCTTTTGGCACCAGTGAAGGAACAGCGAGGGGAATACATATTGCGTAACAGACTTGCCTATCAAGATTTTCTTCTGAGTTTATTGCAGCAATTTTACTATTACTTTCCATTATTTGAAATACCATAATAAAAGTTGCAAGTTGTCTCATGATCACAAGGAAATGTTTGTTCCCTGGATAATAGTCTAGCTGGCCAACATAAACTCATTCATAACAATAGACTTCTTTTTAAGAAGAGGTGTTTTAAACAAACTGAAAAAAGTTGATCCTTTCAGTTATGAAGGCCTTTCTTTAGATTTAAAAAGTAACATCGACTGTCTTTGCACTGTAAGTCAGGTACCATTTCTTTTACATCATACGCAATAAATGGATGGCAAATTATATACATTAATGAAAATCAACAACACACCTGTCCTAACCTACAGAAGTGCACTTACCTGCAAAAATGTATCAAATTAAATATATTTTTATATATAAAATTTATATATATTGTTAACAGCTGTAGAGGAAAGTGAAATGACTTACTACTTGCAAAACACTGCTCCTGTTTGATTATGTGTAATGAGATTTATATGAGAGCGTGGAAAGGGGTTCTGGGAAGGGATTTTTGTTGGTTTGGTTTTGTTTTGTTTTGTTTTTTACATTGGTCAAACATGCAAACAAAAACCCCACTGAATGAAGAATGGGTCAGCCCGTCTCCTTTTTACTCGCATAAGCATATTTCATACAGAAGGTCAGATAGGTGAGCACCGTACCTTGCAAAACTTACAATGTCAGCAATGAGTCAATTTAAGTGTAAAATAACTCAGAGGCAGACAAGAGGGACAAATACTTGATTACTTACTTGTGACTGCCACTTCTTTAGGCTTTTATTTAAAAAACAAACAACCAGCCAAAACCCCTCTCTGCTTGCAGGGCCAGGTCTATTTTTCAGGGACAAACTGCTTTTTGGATTTGATAAACAGGACACATCAACTAAGAATTTAAACTCCAAAGCCATAGTAATAGGTATGTGGCTTTTTCCCAGAGGCTCAAAGTTAAAGTGCTACAAGCGCTGCAGAATAGCAGCTAAACACATGTCCCTTGGGTTCTGGCTTCATTCTGCACAATGGTGAAAAACAAGTTGAATGCAGATTTGGCTGTTTCCACCAAGCTGCAGAAATCTAGAGGATTTTGTCATTTATGTCAGGGGATCAAGCTCTCATTGCTCAGTTTAAAGCAAAAAGTTACTGTGCTGAACTTCACTTTTTACTTTGTCCATGACCAAAGAAATAGAACTCTTAATTAGGAGCTCACAGACATGATGTTCTCCTTAAAATGGGCATATTACATTGCATAAAACAAAAATGACCTTTCTTTGTAAACAGCTTTTTTTGTCTGGCAGTTTTTCATTGCGCTATCGTGCTATTTATTATTCGGGTTACTCTGTTGGTGACTGATTGTTTAAATGCCAACCCAATACATGGATTTGATGCAGTCTTCCTCTCAGTTGTTCTTATACAGCAGTGTGCTTCGCTGTTACTTGTTCCTTTCAGTTTCAGAGGACTGAGGAGTTACCATCCTGGCCCTGTGCCTCCACCTCAGCACAGCCAGGGCCTGGAATGTGGTGGAGATGCTCTCTGACCTGCGCAGCACAAACTCTTCTGAATACGCCGAGGTCACTAAGGGTTTTCTGAAAAGTGCTGCTTAGTTAGAAAGATGGGGTCTCTTAGGGAAAACCAGTAGTTGATATGCAATAGGAATTATTCTATTTTTGATTAACAGATATTATTTTAAGGATTTATATAGTCATGTAGTTGATGATTAGCAAGCACGTAATTCTCTTAGAGTTACATTTGCTAGGTGCCGGTAATGGTACAGGACTAAGGACTGCTGCCCTGGCTGAGGTTTGCACTTGCAGCTTGCTTCTGCCTTTGTAGCCTCCTGTAAACAGCATAAAAGCTGTAGTGTGTAGGGGCTGATTAGTATTCTAAAATAGTTTAAGAGCCCTCTGATGGGCCTCCTTCACATGTATTGTGTAAGTCATGAGTACCAGCGCCAAAGGAGACATAAATTAAACCATGTATGTTAGCGTGTAGTTGGCAAATGCAGTTATATGGACCTTTCTCTGGTAATATATTTTTAATACATTAAGTCAGCAGCAAAGGTACAACAATAGCCTTTCCCACTAGGTAAAGAACCCAATTTCATTATGTGTTTGCTCCGTACAGGAACAAATGTAGACCGCAGTGTGGTCTACATTCCAATGGAGGTTCTGAGTATTATTGCAAAATAATGCTAATAATGCTAGAAAGTGGTTGACATTATTATGGTGGCAATGTGTATGTGAACTTTCACAAACAACTCTTCCCATAGTCCTTGGCATCAGACCACCATTCTGCAAAAACAAAGTCATTCTACTCAATTTCCAAAATAAGACAAAGCCTTCACCTCTTGCTGAGAAAATACAGTCCTACAGAACTTATGCACCATTTATCACATATGGCTTGTCAACCCAAACCAAGCACTCTTCTCAACTGCCCACAAACTGACAGTGAGAAATATTGTTCTGTCATATTTTATTCTCCACATACATTCTAGAAACAACCCTATTTCAGATCCATTGTTCAGCTACGATCTGGACAGCCCAAGCTATTCTTCCCACCCTCCAAAGTATATAGTGGCTGTAAAACCACACAGCAGCTCCCTGATTTACCTCCTGATATAGACCAAATACCACACTATAAGAACTTTATGGTACATGAGCAGCAGTTTCATGCCTAATTACTGTATTTGGGTTTGCAAAATTAGAGGCTCAGTCTAGAAAATTTGGCTCTTAAGTTGTTTCAGAACTTGGCTTGAAGAGTATGGATTTTCTTTTTTATTATTATTATTATTTTTCAAGTCAGATAGGTCTAAACTCTGGGGTCAAAGTCATTCTTGATGTAATGAATTTTACTTCAACCTTTCTCATGTTCTAAAAAAATATTTTAAATCTTACAGTTCGTTTTATCCATGTAGCGACTTATATCTTTATTTGTTTGGGAGTCCAAATGAAGGTCTTTTGCAGTTATTTAGAAACTAATCTCTGTAAATCTGTTAAAAAGTAATTAGGAGAGTAAAATATTTTATCATAAACTTTTGTGATATAGGAGGTAGTCTGCATTTCAAATTTATTTTTCTTGTTAAGTATGTCCTGGTTTTGGCTGGGACAGAGTTAACTTTCTTCTTAGTAGCTGGTACAGTGCTGTGTTTTGGATTTAGTGTGAGAATGATGTTGATAACACTCTGATGTTTTAGTTGTTGCTAAGTGGCGCTTATCCTGAGTCAAGGACTTTTCAGTCTCCCATGCTCTGCCAGCAAGCAGGTGTGCAAGAAGCTGGGAGGGAGCATGGCCAGGGCAGCTGACCTGAACTAGCCAAAGGGGTATTCCATACCATGGAACGTCATGCCCAGTATATAAACAGGGGGGAGTCGGCCGGGAGGCGCAGATCGCGGCTGGGGAACTAACTGGGCATTGGTCAGCGGGTGGTGAGCAATTGCATTGTGCATCACTGGTTTTTTTCTTCCCCCCCCTTCCTTTTTTTGTTATATTCCTTTTCATTACTATTATTATTATATTTCATTATTACTATTGTTAGTATTATATTTTACTTTAGTTATTAAACTGTTCTTATCTCAACCCACAAGTTTTACTTTTTTTTTTTTTTTCCTTTCCTCCTCCTCACCCCACTGGGAGGGGGAAGGGGGAAGCGGCTGCGTAGTGCTTAGCTGCTGACTGGGATTAAACCACGACAAAGTAGAAGACACATGTTCTGTGAAAAGTCCGTTTGGGCCTTTTTGATAAAGAAGATTTGCAGAGCTGAAGGCCAGTGAATTCCCCTAGCCTCAGGCTGGGCTAGAGGAATGGCCATCACCTTTCACATCTCTACTCTGCTGAGTAAATTTCTGAGCAAGTGTGTCTGTGTTGTTCATAGACTCCATCAATCCAATCCATTCTTCCAGCGAGGAGTCATGATGAAGAATAGCTCTTTGGCACAAAATGCTTATGGTGTCATGGTATTGTCCTGTTACTTATTGCCTAGCATTGTGGCTGGCTCAAAGATAAGTGGTCCATCCTGTGACTGCTGAGATTTTGGGATTAGTTCTTATTCCAGAGTGAGCAGGCTGACTGGACAAGTGAGGAGAGCTGATCACGTATTTGTGGCACTTCTACCAGTGTAGTTACTTCTGAATCTTAGACCTGAAATTAGTCTATTTTTGTCCTATGTTTGTGAGCAACAACCTTTTCTTCAATAATCTGAAGGAATGATCAGATAGGCCACTGAATATCAATTACGTCCTATTGACTTCAGTGACACGGGATATGACCATACACCACCTGTGATTTATATGGTGCTGTAAGCTAAAATATCTTTTACAGAATGACGACCAGTGCAGTTTTCTGACAGCTAATTATGTGACTCTCACAATTTGGAAGTACTAAACAAGATTTCTGTCATAAACAACATTATAAATCTAGAATAATTCAAGTTTTATTGTAATGCATTACATGGAAGTTTAGATCATCTGCTGAGGTTCCTTTGTGTCTTTCCTTCTCTCTGCACTAGTGGAGTTGTGCTGGCTGGATCTAGGCCTGCCGTAAAATGCTGTTTCTGCTATCAGAAATGCCAAGTTCTACCAATAAAATCCTGGAAACAAAGAAATTAATTGAGTCTGTAATTTTGTCAAACCAACTGAGTTCAGGAGGTTCCCTGATATATAAAAATGATTAAACATTATTTTGGATATTATTATTTTCTAATTAAGGAATACAGATGCATAAAATATGCCAGTGTCAGAGCTTTTGTTTTTGCTTGCTTCAATCCACTGTGAAGTCATGTGGACAATGAGTATTACTAGTGGTTTTTTACAACAGAAATCAACATTTTTCAAGTTTTTTTTAACTCTAGTTTAAAACTAATCTCATACTGTGACCACATAAAACTTTTAAGGCATGTTGTTCATACAAGCTTACTAGTCAGTGATGATGCACCATAGTGTTTACTAGATCAGCCAATCAGACGTTTAGTAAGCTTACAGGCTAAATGAAGTCAGACACTGCAACTACAAGGCAATTTCCTTTTCTGAATTGAGATCAATATTTACTAGCTTTCTACAATGTTGCCTATGCTTGCTTGATCAGCATCTGCTTCTGAAGACCATTGATTGTCCAGAAGGCCTTTTCAAAGGCAGATAATGCTCTTTTCAAATACACTTTGTATTGATCAGCAAAAAGAAAGTTTTTGATGGTGCAGAGTGCAAAAGCCATTTATAAAGATTAAGGACAGTGATATGTCGCTGTGGGTCACGACGAGGTTGAATTAATATGGGCTAATGCATGTTCTACTTTTGAAGACAATAGACAAAAGTATTTGAGGATTTAAGTGATAGTATGCCTCCACTTGCAAAATACCTGCTATACTATCTCCAGGGAATTAAACCTTTCTCCTTCAAAAATGAATTGCTTGTACCTACTCTCCAGTCTCTTCCCACATGACTGTTCATTTTCTGTGTCCTATGACAAATCAATATATTAACCATGGAATTTGATAAAACCAAAAAAAATCTTTGATTTTAGGTGTTTTAAACTAATACAAAATAAAGAGAGATGAATACAGTCAGAATTTTTATGGCAAAGTAAATAGGCTAGAGTAATAGAAAATACCTTGGACTTTCACAAAAAACCCCAAGGTTAATCCAGAACTAAATTTCAGAGACTTCCATAAGCTTTACATTTGATTCTTCTCCTTGTTTTTTCATGTTTGAAGAACATGGTGCATCTGAATTTTGTCCTAGAAATGTAAGAGTGTGTTCTGAAAGCCAGTGTATCATCCTGAAAGAAAAAAGATGACGGGATATTCACAGAAGTTTTGGTGTAAGAGTTTGTGCTATGAGAGTTTAATACAGGAGATGAGGCTAGGAAGAATTAAGAGGGCTTCTTCAAGCATGTCATAGACCAGTTAAGCTTCTAAAATAAACAAAATGGAAAGAGCATGCATGGTCTGCTGTTGTCTACATCTCTCCAACAATAATATCTGCAGCATATCTATGAAATAAGCATTTGGTTTCCTAGCTGGAGTTCTCTGCAAATGCCAAGGTTGATCACTGGAATATGGCACATACCTCCCATTAAAGTAAACAGAAGTGGCATATATATTCAAGGACAAAATTCTACTCTGAGTCTTTTAGCAACTTCAGTAACATATATTTTACATACAAGAAATATGTGTCTCTCCTGAGCCTCTTGTCAAAACTCTCTCTACACATATGAATCTTCTTTGCCAAAAAAAAAAAGGTGATATCCACAAAGGGCAAATAACTTTCTATTGTCTTAACTAAAGGAAATTGATAATGAATAAACAATTCACTTGCCAGATCCCTAAAGCTCATGCTCTCATAATTTCTTTGAGGCTTTCTGCATATTGTGGGGTTCTTGGCTCCTTTAACAGGCACTTTCTATCCTCCTTTGGTCATGATGCATTAAAATAGTCTTTTCTCCAACAGGCGAAACTTCCTGGTGACACTTTCAAAGACAGAAAGTACAAAATAAACTGGTACTAAATTTCCCAGGCATCCCTAGTAGTCCTCATAGAGCAACACCTCAAGATGTATGTAAAATAAAGAAAATACAAGCTGGAGAGTTGTTGACAGTTTCAATTTAGTTATGAGTGTCCAAGTAGATCAATTCTGACCCAAAATGCATAGTCGCACTAGAACAGAAGGAGCCTGGGAAGGCTGAATTCTTTCTGGAGTGGCCAAGTATATCTGTGACAAGAGCATGACTGAAATAGAAAAGAGGCTACTTTTGTTTTGCTTTCTCACCTTCTCATACAGAAGCCAGGGTTTTTCCCAATTTGACCCTGAGGCTTCCTTTGACAGTTTACTTTTGCTCTTTTAAACTCATTGAGCTTTTTTTCATAAACTTTTCTTGGTTTTCATCCACCTCAGGTCCCTGGAGGAGGTCACTGCCTCCAAATGTTTTATCGTTCTTTTTCTTGTAACGCTATTATATAATACATTTAATATGGAAGATCCTGTCAAAGTGAAACCTAAACTGGGTTAATCTAAGAGTTTATCCTTTATGGTTGTTTCCTGCTGTCCAGTTGGGGAGCTCTGAAGTTTATCTGTTTTCAGATATGGTTTTTACTCCTGTTCCACAAGGATGGCATGTCCTTACCAGATCACAGTTTACAGTCTCACCCCTTTCTTCAGATGTCAGCTGATACTTTGATTGTAATTATTTTTTTCTAAAATTTAGCATATTTGGTTAAATTAATTACTCCACTTCTGTATGCATATGTTATCCTATTTAGAATAGAACTTTTGCTTCCTCACACCTTTTAAGATATCTAGTGTCATTTAAATGATTTTGAGTTTATATGAGAAGAATTTCTTGAGTACACATGCATTATGCATTTAAAAAAGTCTGTGGTCTTTGCATTTAACACCTTAGTGCCTTTCAAAGAGGTCTCCACTTGTTGTGAGAGAAAAAACATCTACCATTGGTATCAATATTTGTCGCATTAGTTTTTCCATGAAGGTTCTCTCTATTTTGCACATATCATAAATGACAATATTAAGCTCTATAACAAATTTTTTAAGAACTGTATATCTCATGTCAGTAAAAAAAGTATCAGCTGTCACTATGATTAATGAGCAAACTCCAGTGGAAGAAATAACATGAATACTCTGCACACAAAGAGGTATTGCAATACAGATATTTTATTGCCCTTGTTTACAAATGAACCAAATAACCACACATATATAACATGTGTTTATGGTTGATATAATTGAAGAAAATATGCCAAGAATTGCAGTTTTCACAAAAACAATAAGTGTTTGTTGAATATGTAATGCTAAATTCAGTGCCACTTAAGACTAAACATCTCAAAGAAAAAAAAAGAAAAAAAAAATCCCAAATCCCCAAAGAAACCGTATTCTGCATCTTGACTGAAAAAAGTAACAGAATTTTTTTAAAACTAAAAAAAGACATCTGAAACAGTGATATTATTATCAGTATTGTTGTTGTGGTTCTTGTTATGCCATTTATATTCTATTAAGGGATATGGAAAAATAATGTAATTTCAATCTTTATCTATTATTGAACAAAAGCAATTTTTACAATTCAGAGCAATGTTTTTTGTCTGGAAAAAAAAATAGGCACTGTTTGTTTATTTAATGGGGCAAAAAGGCAGCCAAAAATGTTGTGTTTTAATTTACAAATTAAGTAAAAAAAAAATAAATAAAAAGAATAATATCTACATCGTAGTACAATCTATGGTTTTATTTTTCTTAAGACGTGACTGTGTGGTAATCAAGACATATAAAAGAATCCTTGACATTATTGTAATGAAATAAGCCATTTAGAGGTATTACTTTTTGAAAATCTTTTTTCCTACAAGTATTCTCAGGCCTTTTTATAGAGCACTTGAGCTGCTCAAGAATTAGTCTTATAGACTTCTCCTCTGTAGCATTTTCAGGGATTTCTTTCACAGTTCTTTCTTATATTAAGACAAGCATCCCATTAATTCTCAGCTTCCTCAAATCCACCTTAGCAGTTATAAAGCAGAGGCAGCCGTCGGTGGTGAACCACCTCTCCATACACCATGACATGTTTCCTGCTGACTGCTTCTGCTCCATGGTGTACAGCTTGAGAAAGTCTGATGTAATATATGTACAAGTTTCTATCAAAATAAAGGAGTTCAAGAGATATTTCATTCTCACTCTGTGTTGGGTTTGTGTGGCGGGGGAGGGGCCACAGGGGTGGCTCCTGTGAGAAGCGGCTACAAGCTTCCCCGGCTCCAAGTTGGACCTGCCTCTGGCCAAGGCCGAGCCCATCAGTGGCGGTGGTAGCGCCTCTGGGATAGCATATTTAAGAAGGGGAAGAAGACTGCTGAAAAACCTACAGCGGAGAGAGGAGTGGGATGTGAAAGAGAGCGCCATGCAGACACCAAGGTCAGTGAAGAAGGAGAGGAAGGAGATGCACCAGAGCAGAGATTCCCCTGCAGCCCGTGGTGAGACAGCAGGCTGTCCCGCTGCAGCCCATGGAGGTTAACGGTGGAGCAGAGATTCCCCTGCAGCCCATGGAGGACCCCATGGTGGAGCAGGTGGCTGGGCCCGGAGAAGGCCGTGAATCGGTGGGAAAGCCCACGCTGGAGCAGTTTGTGGAGGACTGCAGCGCGTGGAAAGGACTCACGCTGGAGAAGCTCGTGGAGGGCTGACCCCCGTGGGACGGACCCCACGCTGGAGCAGGGGAAGAGTGTGAGGAGTCCTCCCCCCGAGGAGGAAGGAGCAGCAGGAACAACGTGCGATGAACTGATGGCAACCCCCATTCCCGCCCCCCTGTGCCGCTATGGGGGGAGGAGGTAGAGGAATTGGGAGCAAAACTGGGCCTGGGAAGAAGGGAGGGGTGGGGGGAAGGTGTATTTTTAGGATATGGTTCTATTTCTCATCATCCTACTCTGATTTGATTGGTAACAAATTAAATTGATTTATTTTTCCCCAAATTGAGTCTGTTTCGCCTGTGACCATAATTGGTGAGTGATCCCTCCCTGTCCTTGTCTTGACCCATGAGCCATTCATTGTATTTTCTCCTCCCCATCCCACCAGAGGGGAGGAGTGAGCGAGCAGCTGCGTGGTGCTTTGTTGCTGGCTGGGCCTAAACCACGACACACTCAAAGTTAAGTTCATTGCTTTCCCTCAAGAAGATCCAAGCATTGGCTGGAGTAATGCATAAACGGTCGAGAAGCTTCCCTTTGACAATGGAGAAGACTGTGCTATCCTCTGAGCTACTATTACCTCCCCAGTTCTTTTCTAAAGCCTGAATTTCAGTGGAGTTTGTTTTCCACTTGACAGAACACTACAGAGATACAAGATGAAATTTTGGACCGCTTTTTAAAACAACTGTTGATTTTCAGGAGGCCATGGTTTTACCCATTGCGTGAAAAGCTCATCTTGTTTAAATTCATGCAGGGAATGTGTGTTTTTTCATGGAGCAGAGACATGATCAGAATAATTTTGAGTCTTTTATTACCCATTCTGATGATGAGGCCTCCTGAGAGACTTAGAAATAGTCAAATTGGATTCATCTGGGGTTACATTTTTCATGGCACTTCTCCAGATCCAGAAGAGAAGACGTCTTCTTGGACATCACGCAGTGGCCTCAACTGCAGCAAAGTAGAAGTACCACAAAGAAGTCCCAGGACAATCTTTCTTGGAAAGATGTATGCACCTGGTTGAAGCAGAAGTGGACTGGAGTCACACATGATGAGAATTGAAAAGCTGCTGGAAGGACCAATCTTTCTACATTACTGCCCTCCTCCTCCCAGCCTAAGCTCATTGCATTTCGTATACAGTGTTTGCACCACTGAAGTTCCAGCTCCAACACTGACAGCTGATCATCGTGACTAATGTTGCCAGGCAATTAAAATTTGCTTAATCTATGAAGGTAGATAATGCTCACTTGCTTGGGGCCCAATCCACATTTCTGATGCATGCTTACCTGAACGTGTCATACCTGCTGCCAGCTACTCTACAGGGTGTTTTCAGGTGCCTGCTTAGATATACAATTCTTCTGTCCCACTAACAGTAGATGCTGGCCTGACTGGATCTGTGTATCTGAGCAGCCAATCTGCATAAGAACAGTCACAAACCAGATGAAAACTGAACAGCAGTGGGGCTTTTTAGGTTCCACAACTATCCTTGCAATATACAAGATTCAAAATCCTGCAATGTGAAGCCTGTATATCTCAGACATTGCAAAGGCCACAGCCCTGGAAGGATTAAGTTCAAGCTGGTACTTTTGTTATAGGCTTGGCTTCTCAAGGTCAGAAGTTTGGTCTGAGAAATTGTCTTTCAGGAAGCTGGCCAAGACACAGAAGCAAACTTGGCACTTGGCTCGCACTAAAAATGTTTCTGTCCATGCCATAAACATCACTGCATGCTGGAGATGGGGCCAGCTGGGCCCTTTTTGCTGACTTTCTCAAGGACAGCCTTGGCAGGGTGGCATTATTGAAACAGTGTGTCTCAGGTTGCTTAGTACCTTTCTGACCTTGCATGGACATAACTGAAAAAATACTCATAGAGCACTTGCCCCAGCCTCTTCTTTGCTCACGGACACTGTTTGCTCCTTTGTTTGGGGCATGCCTGACCTTTGAGAAAGGAGGTGGGTATGGGAGTGGGTGCAGGCAGCGTGCAATCTAGTCAATGCAGGATATGGCAGGCATAGACGGTAGGGATGCATGCTACTCATGGATCCCAGTTCCTTGCTCATATTTTCCCTTCCTTCCTGTTCCTGCTAGAAGGCATGACTGACACGCATATATGGGGTAGCCCAAGGAGCCTGCAGAGCCCTCTGAGTGTAGGGCAGTGTGCTTGTGCCAGGCTGGGCATGCCCAAACAGCCCGTGATGTGAAAGTGTGAGAGCCGTTCATCTTAGGACATTTTCATAGGGGGCAGCTTTACGGTGTCCTAATGTATGTGTGTGGACATAGCCACAGCAAACCTTTTACAGTTCTCATTTGGGTGTCCCTGCCTTTTGCTGAATTTATTTCTAACTATATCACATCCTTCACCTCAGCTTCATTTAGTCACTACTGGTCCTACCTTTTCTGCTGTTACCATTCTTTTCTTTCCATACACCATGCCTGTGCTCAACAGCCTCCCATTCCCCCCAAGAAAAGCAGTCATGGGTTGACATTTGTTGCAATCATGCTGTTCAGTTTGTGAATTTTATTCCTTCCTGTCCTTTTCATATATCTTGTTTAATTGTAAGCTGTTTAAAACAGGGGCAGCTTTTCTGTGTTCATACGATGCCTCGCTCAATGTGTCTGTGACCTTGATAATTACACAGGTGCAATTATAATAAAGAGTTATTATTAGCTATAATAATTATTCTAGGACCAAGAAAAATACAGTCCTGTCCTTAGTGCATTTCTTTCCGGTTCTTGAGCAATGAATGAGCCTGAACACAGTTGTGTACTCTGCCCGATGTACTGTGGTGATGTTGTTTTGGAAATGTTTTTGAATGTTTACAATGAACTGTTCAGAAGTTCTTCTCATCCTGTGCAAAATGGAATATTAACCCATTGCTGACCAAGGAATAAATCTTACCATTTTATCTTACCTTGTCATTGTTGGCATTATTATGATTATTTCAGAGATCTTTTGAGGATGTTTGCATTTTTCACCTGAGACATTTGTCAGAAAATAACAGAGGTTTGAAACTGTTCAGCGGGGGTAGAATAGCAGGAAGAAGTCCTGAGTGGTGTGGGCAGAGTGAAGGTTGGTGAAGTTAAATGACGCATTTAACACAGGCAAATACTTTCTGCCCTGTGTCTTAACAAGACAGCGCATACACATCACCCCATGTATGTGAGGCACATAAGGATTATCACATTTTCAAAATATTTTCCCCAAATTCAGAATTTTTAAACAATGATATTGGCAAAGAACTAATGTAGTTTATTTACCATTTGGATGCTCTCCTACAAGTATTACTCTTCTTAAAAGTGGCTAATGCAGAGAAGTTATTTCCAAGTGCTGTAGAATTTGTTTGGACTTACCAATTTTTAGCAGAAAAAAACTCAGGCTAAGATTCAACGTACAGTCTGTATTTGTCCATAAGGCTTTTCTCGTGTGTTCTTCTCTAGGTTTATTTACTTGAAAAGCAGATCTTGTTCATAAGTGCTCCATAGCTGATGGTAGCAGCTGAGTGACTATTCTGAAGACACCCTGTCTTCTCATGACACACGCTACCACACTCTTCTCTCCTCTGAATGAGGCCCAAATCTCATTCTGCTGTATTCACTTTTTACCCTTGACTGGAATACTAAATTAATGTGCTATCCACCTCACCACCCCTACAAACCAAAGCCAGTTCCAAAATGCATTAACGGTAACAGGTGCAGATTTCTGAAGATGAGCTATGCCTTATAATATAAATGAATTAAAAATGTGGATGTCCTCCAGAGGCCATCGGAATAATCTAAGTGATGTAGAAAGAATGGCTTGTGATAATGTTACCACTCTAGCTCACTTCTCAGGGAAAATTTACAGTGTGAAAAGTCCTAATGTTACCTACGCTGTGATCCTCAGCTCTGGGATGACCATTACCACTCTAGGAGGAGATTTTGAATTTAAGACCTAGTTCTGTGAAAAGTCTGCTCAGTGCTCGATAGTGTAATGACTCCTAATCAAATGTTAGGGCTTACCAGAAAGAGAACACAAGGTAAAACACAAAACGTTACACCATTGTGTAAATACACAAGTAGATGCCCTACATCTTGAATACTGTGAACAGTTAGGTTCTTTCTATCACCCCTCCTCATTTCAAAAAAGATCAAATACATGGAATAGCTCTGCAAAAGGAAGAGCTTGATTGGGTGGGACTCCTCAGCTCAGAGAAAAGGAGGAGCTTTGAAAGAAGATATAAGGGATGTCTATGAAACCCTGGAGAAGGTGAATAAGGTTTGGTTATTTGCTTATTCTTCCAACACAAGATCTAGGGGCTGCCAGCGTAAAATGGCCTGGGACCTCTTCAAAACAAATGGTGCAAATGTCCATGTTATTGTCACAACATATATCTAATCCGAGGAACTTCAACCTGAGGGTGCTATTAATGCTAAAAAATTTACAAGAATTCAAGAGGTGCACAGCTGAGTGAATGAAAAAGAGAATGAAAATGAAAAAGATTGTTAAGTATAAGGATACTACCTCTGGCTCAGAAGGCTCATGTTGCAAATTGTTCAAAGCTGGAATGGTATTTGTGGGAAGTACCACTGTGCAGTCACTATTCTGTTGTGCTTACGCATCCATTTCTTGTTCCCATGAGAGACCAGATATAATTTGTGCCTCTGGTCTGACCTAGTACACCAGTTTTTATATTCTTTTGTTAAATTCTTATGAGAATTGCCTGAGACTTTCACATAGGAATAAGAATGTGATATGAGTATCAGAATCAGGCACTGGTGTTTTTCAGAGATGTTTACAAGGCTTAAACGTGCCTTTAAAATGACACCTTTTTCTGACTTTCTCTGTTGTCCCAGTGTTTCTGATCAATAAAGATGATTTCTGACATGTAGCCTACCAATGATGTTGTAAGAGCTCCTTTGTTTACTCATATACTTTGATGAGCTACATCATTGTTATGGTACTGGAAAGACAGATAAAGAATTACACTTGCAATACCAGAGATCTGTTAAATTATTTTCTCAGTGTTATACACACCTACAGAGCACATGGAAGGCAGTGGTTTCCAAACCTTTTTGTTTCCTTATATTATCTAATACCAGGGAGCAAATATAATTTTCAAGCCAGTATGTTCTCACAATTATTTTGAGTATTCTAATTATCTCGTGATTAATAGGCAGGACCCATTATGTATATTTGATCTGGTCATATTTACTATTGGTTTGATTATAGGTGCAAATAATAGTAATAAAAAAAGCCTCATTCATTTTGTGGATATTATAAAGCATTCAGATGGTCTCCTGGGGGCTCTACTTCTGCCAGTTATAATGGGTTGTCCTCCTGCTGCTTACACTGTAGTTGTCATTCAGGTACTTCTGCAACTGCTGTAATAGAACAGTTGCAGAAACAAGCAAACTGTAAAAGAGTTGGTGCAAAGAAAAAAATCACAGCTACGTTTTATTCAGATTCTTCTACTCTGGTGCAGAGCTGCTTTTGCAGTCAGTAGCTTCCCTGTTGTAGCTGATCCAGCACAAGGCTTTCTAAAGCTGTTATGTTCCCATGGTAATAAAAGTTGTTACTCTACAGGAGAAGTCCCATTGCAGAAAAAACCTGAGATGCCAAGCTAGAAAAATGGATTCTGCCCTCAAGATAAGTTCAGAATCTCTTTATATAGCAGAGCTGATTATCCTCTATAGTTCTGCTCTTTATACAAAGCGTGTGGCTCCGTACGTGTAAACACAACTCATGGGTAGAGTTGCAAAACTGCTCTGCTGGCATTGCAGGGACTGTAGACCTGCCTCTGAGATCCGAAAATATTAAAAAGCTAAATCATATGGGCAAACATAATGTGTCCAAGTTTGACTCATTTTGCAGTAAATATGAATTATATAACTAGGGATTGTTTGCCCACAGATGAGGCTTAAAAAGGGCTGTTTTCAACAACAATGGCAACTAAAAGGTAAAAGCAAAGAATGGTACCTCTTTCAAAAAGCAGTTTTATTTGGCACTGGCTACTGACAAATACTAGCTTACAGCCTGACCTTGTCCTGAGGTCTGAGTCCTTACCCAGTGAAGACACTCTGGGCCAAGAGTCCCAAACCAATGCTTCTCCCTGTTCTTGTGCTCTGTTCACATGCTGGGCTTCTGATAGTCCCTTTCTTCTCACTTTCTCCAGATAGGCATGCCTCCTAAACTCTGCTCCCACAGTCTGAAATGAAATGTGGATAATTGCTCTGTAAGCACAATATGTGTTCAGGCTTCTTCCAATGTAGAAATTGTGAGGAGCTGAAGGATGCTCAGGGGAGATAGGCTGCTGAGGGCATGAGCTTTTTTACATCCATGCAAACTGAAGTTTCCAGAGATCATGTTTGGGTGAGCATTTCTAGGAAAAGCAGAAGGTAAACCTGCAATAGTCCCACCAAATTCCATGCTTTGCTACAAACTCTAATGATGTCAAGTTTTAATGAATGATGTAACAGTATGTGTATGTGTTTTTTCTTTTAATGTACTCAGTGTAGCCAAAAGAATATATCTTCTGAGCCCATTCTCAAAAATTTCTCATTTATTTATTTTTAGACACTGCATTACTGATTCTTTTTGCCTTTATACTTGATTTCACTCATATAAATCCCTTGACTTGAGAGATTATATCCCACCTTACTCTACTGTGAGAGCTGAATCAGACTCCACATTTATTTACTGCAGCGTTTCTTTAAGATCAGTGCAAGGTTGACTTGAGTCTAAACTGATTGCTTGTAATAGCTAGTTTAGAATTGTTTCTTATCTCAGTGTTTTCTCACAGTTGTTGTCCATGGCTTGCGATGTGGCTAGGTCTGAATGCGTGTCAGCTGAGAAGCAGGTAGGCACTATTATCTTGCTGAACCAATGTGGCTTCCTCACTTTGGATGATTAGGGTTGCAGAACTGTGGTATGAACTTGCCCTAGTGTGGAGTGCTCTTGCCCTAGTAGCATTGGATACAGATTTGCAGAATCAAGCTCCAGTTCTTTTCCTACTGAAACATCCAAAGAACAAGCATATTCTATGAGGCTTTAGGTTGTCTAAGTAATAATAAAAAAAATGTTGATTAGACTTTAAAAAGTTAGCATATGTCTTTTTCAATGATAAGACAGTATATTTATATCAAAAAGAGAGAAAAATTAGTCAAGAAAAAAACAACTCAATTTTTAAGATCTGTTTTTGCACATCTGTTATGTTTCCTGGAACATTCAGATTATGTAAAGATGAAAGGTTCTTGTTTTACAATTATAACAAAGCTAAGTGTTCATTCTTATTTGAAATAAGTCAAAATGAAGTCTCTTCAGTAGAAAAAGACATGAAGAAGCAGTAGATACTTCAGATATATCTGTCCTGGAATTCAGGTGTATTCTCAGTGTCTGACTTGATTTGAATGAGGTCACTGCCATGTTTGCGATTGATGTATTGACTAGTTTCAATTTCTTTAAATGTAATTTAACATGCAATTAAGTATATTGTAAATCTCTAAATTCTGTAAGTAAAATAATAGTAAAAAAACCCTTGGTGGAATAAAAAAATGTTGAAATACAAGAAAATAACATTCTCTTATAATTCTCATTTGTAAATTACTTTACATCTGAGAAACTCAAGTATAGCAGAAATTTTGACTTTTAATGGCACATTTTATATTTTCCTGCTCTCCTGTTAAATTTAAACTCAGGAATTCCTAGGACACCTTTCACTTGAACTATAAAATTTTCAACTGGATGATAGACTGCAGGACTGCCAATGTGTTGATAGATTGCTACACAGATCTATACAGCAACTGGTTAATACTGGCAGAACATTGAAGATGAATGAAATGACACTAGTCAGTGAACTCTATTACTTTTTTTATTTTTCTGAGTCTGTGACTGTAGAAGGGAGGTTTGCCTGCCACACCTCTGCAGTGGTCATTCCATCTCCAAACTCTACTGCTTGGGCAGTAAGAGGGCTGTCACATGTATATGACCAGCAAAGTGGAAGCAGTGGATAAATTCTCAGTAAGTCTTAAATGCACTTGGAAGCTAGGCAGAGTGGTATTATAGAAGAGATGCTAAACACCCCACAAAAGCCATTTTTTATCATTGCTATTTTGTTTATAAAATGCATCTCAGGATGAAATAGGACTTACAAATGGTAGGAATGAAATTTGAAGGAGTTATCCTAGTCCTGCTCTTTGAGTCAATACAGATTTTCAAGGGCTGGGTTGCTATTTAAGATTTCTGCTGTAAAGAGCTTATAGCTGCAAGTCCTGATCTTGCTTGTACTATGAGTAATTTAGTTTATCTGAAAATATAGCATTTCAGACTCCAGTGGATCTCAGTAGTTGCATAATGTTAAACATGTATTTACAGAATTGGGACTTAAATGGATTTCAGCAAGAAGTGCAGAGAAAGAAATAGATGATAGTAGGTGGAGCACCCAGCTGATGGGTTTGTTTGTCCACCGGTTGTTTTAAAATCTTTTCCATTTCTTGTAGCTTGGAATATTGTGAGTGTCCCACCAAAGTCAAAGGGAGATTCATCACAGATTCTACTGGGTCCTTCCGGACCACCACAAGGTTTTTGTGGTCAGGCTGCCTTTTTCTTTTCCAGATCTTTCTTCTCTCATTAATACAGTCAGTTCTTTCTTGTATTTGTCATTTTCACTATTCTTTCCAGTTACTCATTTAAAAGAAAACAAAAACTCCAAACCATTACATTAACAATAAAAAGTACTCATTCACCCCAGCCTTCAGCGTGTATGAGTTAGTTCAGTCCAGTTGTTCTTTCTTTGTCTTGAAACTCCTCCATCATTCTAATGGGAGGATGAGGATTTGTGGCTGTCCTTTTTCACTTGCCAATGTGGGATCTGGCACTCTTCATCTATTTCTTGTGTAGTTTCTGGAAGTCACCCCAGATTTTCATTCTCATAAATAAAGAAAGGGCCTTTGGGGCTTGAAAATATATGTATGTGTATGTATATATATACACATATATGTATTTGTAAAATTCTTTCAAAAAGATGATAATAATGATTTAGGTTGTGGCAGTACCCAAAATAGTGTAACTGCTTTCTTAACAAATATAGACATATTCCTTGCAGAAAAATGGTTGTTATCTGGAATGACAAAGCAGATAAAATGGAAGAGAGTTACATAGAAAACCGCAGCAGACAAGTCATTTGACAAATGTGAAGAGCCTTGTTTCCATTTCTGTTAGGATAGTTACAGTTTACAAGGAAACAGTAGGAGAAATAAAAGAAGAAAAAGAAAGAAAAGGAGACTGAAGGGAAGCGAACTTAAAAGATACAGGAGGGCGGGACAGATTAGGACATGGAAGGCTGCAAGGTTGAGAGCTAAGGCAAGATTTCAGTGAGACTTCTAGAGCCCTATTTGAATAGATCGTTTTGCTGTAATCCCCCTAAGACAGCTGCTAGACAGCATTCCTCTGCAAGGGTAGACAACAAGAATTCATATTCCTCACTATTTCAGACTCCATTAGTAGAAGGGAAAAGTAAATGAATAAACAAATGAACAGTAATTTTGAGGAATCGGGAGAAGAGACAGAAAATCTTATGTTCTTTGGAAAAATGGGAATTGGTGTGAGATGGAACACAGAGCATCCCTGTCCAGGAACACAGTATGTATAACCTGGTGGTTATAATAACGCCCAGGGAGAGGGAAGGTGCAGATTTCAATTCTGTTATGCAGTGGAAGTCTTTTATAGCCTGGGTGGGTCCTCTGCCAGAGGCCCCTCCAGATGTGGTCCTTTGGTTACTAGCCATTGTCCTGGTTTCGGCTGGGATAGAGTTATTTTTCTTCTTAGCAGCTGGTACAGTGCTGTGTTTTGGATTTAGTGTGAGAATAATGTTGATAACACACTGATGTTTTAGTTGTTGCTAAGTAGTGCTTATCCTAAGTTAAGGATTTTTCAGTTTCCCATGCTCTACCAGCGAGCAGATGCACAAGCAGCTGGGAGGGAGCATAGCCAGGACAGCTGACCCGAACTAGCCAAAGGGGTATTCCATACCATAGAACATCCTGCTCAGTATATAAACTGGGGGGAGTTGGCCAGGAGGGGTGGATCGCTGATGATAACTATCCCAGCCAAAACCAGGACAGCCAACTACAAGGCTATAGTATGGCTCTACATCAGGGCTGTAGAAGCGTTTGAAACTCAAGTTTGATAAGGGATGCAATGATCACCAAGAAACATAGTTTGCAGTGGACCAGTGTGTTTAGGAACCACTGTTGTAACCGAGACACTGTTACAAGAGAGGGAGTCACCCACCTCCTCTGACACCTATCCTTTGTAGAAAGGGCTGGCTGGAAAAAAAGGTTATGGCTTTGAGTATCAGCGATTTAACTGTTTCCCAGAAAACTTCTTAAATGGGCTCAAGTCATACTCTCCTTGATGCATCCCACTGTGCACTTTCAGCAGCTTCCAGTAAGCAAGCCAGCTTTTGCTGATCACATTTTTTGCTTCTTCACTTTCTCTGTCTGCTGAATAGGAAACCTCCTGCCTCTCCTTGAGATGATGAGTAAGTCTAGGCTTACTTTTAAAAATGCTACTGGAAGCTTTCAAAGAGGGCTTCTAGAATTACAATGAGGTTCCCTGACATTTCAATTTTTTTTCCACAGTTTGATGCTTTCTTTCTAGAATATCTTCATATGATGTTACAACTGAGAAAGCTTTTCTCTTTGTTTCTTCCCTCCTCAGCTTTCAAATGTGTATCAATCAGTATCACATTTTCTGTTATATTTTAAGTTAGCTAAAACGCAAAACTCAGGTGGAACAAACTGTTCCCACCAAGATGCATTCCTGTTTCCTTTGCTGAATCATTGCTCCTGCCTTGCTTTGCTTTATCTGACTTTAGAATAACTGGCATTAGCACATCACCTTTTCAACTATGATATTGGTTCTTTCGCCTGCTTACTCCATAAAGTAGTATAGTAACCTCTATGAATAAGTGCAGATGTCCTGGAACTGTACATTTGCATTTTGAGATCATGCTGTTAGCTGGAGGGAAAACCTCCTGTTTTGTAGTCATTTAAGGGAAAGTTAGAGTAAATACCCACTACTTAAATCAATAGAGTACTCTGTAATCACCTTGAATAAAAGCTTTTTTCATTCATGAATCAGAAAAGCACTATTTAGCATTCTCACACTGCATAGTGTTATGTTCTGAAAGTGACTTATCGTGAAGAACAAAATAGGGTTTTTTTCTAAGCCAGACCAATGCCAAATTCTGTTAGCTTTGCTTAAGAACCAATGAATTTCCTACTTCTGGAGTTTTAGGTAAACTTTTTTGTAAAAAGTTTAATTTAAAAAAGCATTCCAACAGACTTATTCCTTAGTAATTCATAGTCTTTCTCCTACTTAATCTTGCTGAGACAGATACTATGAGCTGAGGCATCCTGCATGTGACATAGTAGTCATTAACTATCAGTGTTATTCAATCTCCCCAAAACAGTATTCAACATCCCTATTACATTACTATCAACAATCATCAGAAATTGAGATAAGCATTAACATATATTAAGTATTGTGCAGGTCCTATTTGTCAAAAAAAGAATCCTAGAAAAGTCTGTATTAAAAATGAATTGCACCTTTTGTTCTTTTGGCTTAATAGCTGATTTCATTAAGAGGAGTTTCTAGCGAATGAAAATTCATTTGTATTTCAAATAATTTCTTTATGAGTTTACAGGAATATAGTATGATAGAGTTAGCAGAGTTTGCTTAAGAAAGGAAGAGAACTAGGCTGCAGGAAGACAGAATTTTCTTTTAGCACTAGAGAGGATGGGGTTTTTTTTCAGATGAGGAATGGCATGGAAATTCCTCTCTTATGAAAGCAAATTTGGAGTAAGCCTCTAATACTCTCCTAGGGTTCTGGATAATGGAACTTTGTTCGCATTTAGATCAGTCAAGTGATGCTTTACCATTGTGGTATTTAAAGTTTCTTCTCTGTCTTCATTGAAATCACTTTGTCTAGTGTCGTACTCCTTACTCATCCTCTGAATTCGGATTGATTGGCACTTACATTTTCTTCTGAGGGCTTACCTTGAATTAGGCTGAGCATCTAACTCTTGAAGCCAATGTGAAACAGAAATACAATAGGAAAAGAATAGTATTTAGGCTATAACTCGTAGGTACTGAGGTGAGAAAACAGTTCAGATTCAGCTGGAAATGTGAAATGTAGTATTTGCAGTGGAACGTTGGGTCTACTAGCTAGCAATATTCATGTTTCCTATCCCAGAAATAAGATAAGTAGCTGAAAGACAAGGGGAAAAATCACTTCTACTGTATCAACTTGAAATAGAATTGGTATCAAAATAAAGGAGACAAAAAAAGATAAATAAGCTCTTTTCAAAGAAGGATAATTGTGGAAAGTAGTGGCTCAGTGTTGTAAATTTGTTTTCATGCTTGAAAAAATCATCATTGATACTAATACCTGTAAAATAGCAGGTACTTATGTTTGCCTGGAGATTGCAACGATAGTGTTCATTGTTCCTTTTTTGGTGAATATTTTAAAACTAAACAGCAGGCATATGATACCACAGGATGTTGCTCCAACTCACATATCTTCTTTAATATGTTTGCCTGAACTGTACAGCTGCTATCACCAAAGCATCAGAGTGCCTGATAGCCCATAAGGCTATGGTTTATTTCTACAATTTTATGATTAAAAATACCTATGCTTGTAAGTCAGAGGACCTACGTGACTTACATACACAATCATATATGGCTGTGCTTCTTCCCTACTGAACGCATCTGCCAGAACTCCATCCCTTCCTTTGTTGTCCACAGATCAGATGTTTGCGTACCATTTTTATTCTGTTGGCTTCCTACAGTGGGAGGGTTGCTGGCTACCATCTGACTTCAAAAAGTCTTAGAAAACCTGCCTCCATCCCTGAGAGAGGTAAAGCAGGTGGCTGCTGTAGGAGTCTGCTTCTGCTTTTAGAGGTGACTAATGAGAAATGCTCAGAGCTGAAATGGTGCTACTTCTGCTCTGTTTTCTTTTCCTTTTGTCTTTTGATCCATTCCCAAGCTTCTTTTTGTGTTTCTAATATTCTTGTATGAAGATCAGATGATAGGAAAGTTGTTCAAATATCAGGCAGTACCATAGACTACCTTCCCTTGGCATACTTGGCCAAGTGTAACAGAGCATTCTAAAATAATGTAAAACAAGTAAAAATGTGGTTTTTTGTAAATACTACTGCTGTCTCTTTCACTGTGCATGGAGTCCGTGGTACCGTACATATTTATATCGGATCTTTGATATATAACTGTCTATCTTCTAGTTACCCAACACTGTATACTACACTATTTAAGAACAATTTTCATGTATAAATTCCTCTTTTTGATATGGTGCTACTTTTATTCCTATGTGTTGACTTAGGCTTTGTAAACATGATAGAGAAGCAATTGTTTTCTGTCCAATTAGCCCAACCTTTGCCTTGGCCGTAAAACTTTATGCAAGATATTCCTTGCAGTCTTTGCAGTCCAATGAAACAAAGATAGACTTATAACTCTTAAAGATTTTTGGCAAACAGCTAATAAGAGCTTTTTAAAAAATATAAGACCTTCAGCTGATGGAAAAGTATGAGGGAAAAAAAGACTGCAGTCTTGCACAGGCAGTAATGATGACAGCACCATTAATAACATGGATCATTAAAATTTATAAAAAGCTATTCTTAATATAGGATATAAATACATTTCTCAGGCAGAGCTATGAAATTTATAACTTTTTTATTGTCACCAGAGGACCTTCCTAGTGCTCTGCACCCCTCCACTGTCTGCCCTCCATCATAAATCACTGTGTGGTTAATAACCTAGATTACAACTACCAGTTGCATTTACAGAATTAAATATTGACTATGTGAAAATGTTATTACATTTTTACTGATTGGAAGCCCACAGAACAGCCCTGCAGGACATGTAGCTGGACAGAAATATCAGTGTAATCTTTGTTAGAAACACAGTTATGGGATGCTTGGTAACAAGTGATAGAGTATTCAGAAATAGAAACGAGGTGGTGGAAAGTGAACTCCTTAATTTCATACCAGGCAACACATGTCAGCCAGAGCAAGTTATGTATTAAAGGCCACCTCATTTTTGGCTCAGAAGTTTCAAGGCCAAATGTATGAAGTAACTTTTAAAGGTAAATCCCTGTGCTGGCAGAGAGGTACATCAGAAAGTCTGATAGCATTGCTTCTCAGGTCTGAGAACTTCGTGAAACTGAGCTGCATGTATGTCAAGTAATGGGGCTTCTGCCAGGTTGGGTGGGAGACTGGCTTAGGTTTTAATACTTAATGAACTGTTCCTCATCCAACTTCATGCCTCTTTTTCTATTTTCTCGTTGGGTGAATAATTCCAAGGGCCTTTTGAACTTCCTCTTCTTCACAACACATGAATTAACATGACTGTTAGAAGAAAAAATAGTTTCTTATTAAAATTAATTTAGGATTTGGTCCGTGTTATTTACCTAATTAATTGGTTTAATCCTCCCTTAGAGTCCTTTGATATCACTTCATTATTAATGCAGATTTTTGCCAGGATTCAAGAAAAAATCATGTGTCCAGATAAATTGCCATTTTCCATGTCACTATCACATTCCTGAACTTCTTCCTTCCATCTGTACCTGGGTTTTTTTTTTGGTCTTTTCCTCCTGAGGGAAAGTTGAATGAGCCTCCTGCCTTACATCGTGAAACCAAACAGGGAAAGGAAAGTTACTTTTGAAGTTTCCCAGACATAATTTCTCTGCTGCACTGGAAACAAATCCATGCTTTTGTGCTGCAACACATTTTAATAATTATTTCAATACAACTCAAAGTAATTAATCATTTTTCAATAAATCAGTGATTTGAATATTTCTTTGTCAATTTGAAATCTAAACAAGGAAGTTTTAACTTACCATTTTGACCTGAATTTCCACATGATACCAAAACTTTTATTAGGCATAAGTCTTCTTTGTCTCTGCACATTTTCATGCTTATCTCCAAACTGCCTTTAATTTGTCAACAAATTCTCTGTTATCCTGCTGGTAGACTGACATCAGTACTGAAGGAGGTGTTTCATTTCATTCATAGGTGAAAGGATGATATCCTCTTTCTTTATCATATGGATCTCCCCAAATTGTCCACAGTCTCAAGAACAAGTTAGAGTTTTCAATCTGTAATCGAACCCAAGTTTTGCCTCATTTAAAGATTTGTAGTGAGCCCTTGCTGCATCTCAATGCCAATCATACGGCAAAATGTCTTCACAGTAATGATTGCGGAAAGATCAGATACTCCATTCCTTCTCCTGTTAAAACTCTTTCTGGATTGAAAGAAGAGGGCAGTTATTCTGGAGAGTCTTCTTGTAGATGTAATTGCAAAAGTGCCAGATTTGTGAAGTGTTTCATTTTTTGCTTTGATATCTGACTCTGCTCATAACAGTCCTGGCCACTTGTCAGGTGACTTTGATTAACAATTATTTTGGTGTCACTTTCCAAAATTTATTCCAGGTTAAGCTGGCATGAAAGTCTGTAAGTGAACCTTTGCTGCAGAATGGTTTGATATGTAGTAATTAATAACTGACAAAGAATTTCAGAAAGTTTTCCATTTTCTCTGTGTTAATATATTTAAGATTAAATCTTTTTCCTTTCTCTTCAATAATAATAACAGTGTTGTAATAGCACTTGACTTCTCCTAAGTTCCATAGCACATTAATACAGTTCACTTTTATACCAAGGGGCTATGTAAAATCTATTATCATTGAAGTTGTCCAAATTTATTCTACTTTGCATGTAGTTCCCGTTAGATCAAGTGTTCTAGCATTATGTATCAGTGAAGAGCCTGATGGAAAGGGGTAGCAGCCATGTTTGAGAGAGCAACAGGGAAAGAATTAGAAACGTGAAGTGTTGTTGAGTGGTTAGAAATAAAGAATTGTGCACAACAACAAGGAATTGATATCCCTCTAGACACATGCAACAAAGAGTGAATAATTCTTACCAGAGAGAATAAGTGCTTGCCCTGCCTAAGAGTCCTGCTGTCACACAGTTCTCTGGCTGTATGTATCAGTATGGGAAATCTTCCAAAAGATGACCTTTGTCTCCCGAACAGCATTTTGTATCTCATTCCTTGAGACACTGACATCTGAAAGCCACCTTCTCTGTTTGCATGGCCAGACCACTTACTTCAATGTCCTTCTGGTCATGGTAGTGTCACAAGAGAGGGATATATTTAGAGAGCAGAAAGAAAAAAATAGAGGTCAGGAAGAAGAGTAGGAAAAAGATATATAAGGGAAAAGATGACAGCAGAATCATAATTTTCACATGAAAGGAGATGTCGAGCACTTTAAAGCTCCGGGACATGTCATGTAGGACCTTCTGGATGGCTCAGTCTAATCAAAGTATCTCTTAGGACAAGGAATATGCCAGCACCCCCATCTTGAGCCTCAAAATCACTCTGCTTCCTTCTCACTAGATTTTTTTAACCAAAGACTATGAAAATGAATGATGTACTGAATAACTGCTCTTTTTCCTCCAATTAGCCTTAGTATCAGAAACTTTGACCTCAGTTAAGCCATTTCTCAGATTTCTTTGAATTACTTGAAATGTCTCAACATGTTATTAGAGTTAAGTCGTTATGCTTCTTAGTTTGAATGGATTCAGACTTGAGGTGGGGAAGATAGATCCAAAAAAACTTATTAGGTATCATGGTGCCTTGCTTTTACATGTCTTTTAATGTATGATAGAGTCAACAGCTCTGAATTAGGCACCAGTGTTAGGCCAATGAAATGTCTAAATATGATATTCAGACATTAAGCCTTGTTAGCAGAGTCATCAACATGTCCCCAGGAAAATGCCAAAGAGAATGCATTGTATCTCAAATCTAATGCTCTTTAGTGTTATAATGGAGGTAGGCATATACCAACCTACATACAATAACTCAGGGACTAGAGTATTTTCTATTTGGGAGATCTAAGTTTTGTCTAAGAGGGTCTGAATTTACATCTTCCAAAGCAAGTGCCTTGGCCAGCAGGTAAGATAACATTCATGAGGAAGGCTGCTGCCCACTGATTAGGACTTTCACCTGAGAGGTAAAAGACTTGAGCTTCGAACCCTGCTCCGGTGCATGTTTCCATAATTCAAGTGTAGCAAGTATACATGCTTCCAGAGCTAGCAGGAAGGTGAGAGTGACTCAACAGTCCACGTTCTGCCCTACAACACTTAAATGTCTGAATACCTCAGTCCTTTTGTAGACCTTTGTCACTGCTGGCTTTTAAAGCAAATGCAAAATGAGCCAAAATTTAAAAAAATGTGTATGTTCTGAACTTGGAGGAGGAGGAAGAGAACAATTGTATACCTCTGCTCCCCTGCTAGGCGCAGGTGAAAAGACAGGAGGTCTAAGACCTGTCTTGTGCTGTTTAACTGGAAGGTATAATCATACTAAGGGGCAGGGAACAAAGACTTTTGGATGAAGTATGCCAGTAAAATTACAGCGTGCCATACCAGTATGAAGGTAGGTTGGGACTTGAAGGAGCTTGGGGCTGCCTTCAGTTCAGGAGAGGAGACAGGCAGGACAGCATCTAGAAAGACTTTTGCAGTAAACAGAGCAGCCAAAGGCAAGGGAATCTTTGGCAGCAGGCTGGCCAATTTGGTGAGGTGGGCTTTAAACTGAAGGACTTGGGGGGCAGGGTCCAAAGTGGCAATGCTCATGCCATTGCAACCAACTAGGGAATAAGCCAGGCCAACCAGAGCAGCGACAAATGTTCCTTAGCTGCCTCCCAAGATGAGAAGCAGAAGACCAACCACCTCAAGTGTATGTATAACAATGCACGCAGCCTGGGGAACAAATAGGAGGAACTGGAGCTCCGCGCCCAGTCAGAAAGTTATGACACCATAGGAATAACTGAAAGATGGTGGGACAACTCACATGACTGGAGGATCGTGATGGATGGCTATAGGCTGTTTCATAAAGACAGGCAGAGAAGAAGAGGAGGAGGAGTTGTGCTCTATGTTAAGGAGAACCTTGAATGTATAGAAGTCAACTACAGCGATTGTGGAAGCCCTGTCAAATGCCTCTGTGTCAAGATCAGAGGGGTCGTCTCCAAGGGGGATCTTACAGTAGGCATCTGCTACTGACCTCCAAACCAAGATGATAAGGCCAATGAAACAATATTTGGGTCACTTAAGCAAGCTTCCAGTCAACAGAACCTGGTTCTTATGGGTGACTTCAACTACCCAGACATTTGTTGGAAGAACAATACAGCAGCCCACATGTCATCCATCAGGTTCCTGGAATGCGTAGAGGACTGCTTCCTCATACAAATGTTAGATGTGCCAACCAGGAATGAGGCACTGCTGGACTTGCTACTCACAAACCAAGAGTACCTGCTTTGTAATATCTCGGTTAGTGATAGCCTTGGCTGCAGTGATCACAATATTGCGGAGTCTGGGATCCTGCTGAGCACGCTGAAGGTTAGTGCTAAGACAAAGGTTTTAGATTTTAGAAGAGCAAACTTCAACTTGCTCAGAGCTCAGTTGGGAGGGATTCCATGGGAAGCTTGCATGGAGGATAAAGGAGCTAGCAAGTGCTGGGAGTTTTTCAAGAACTCTCTCCTAGAAGCACAAAAACTGTTCATCCCCTTTAAAGGTAAGGGAAGTAGGCAGAGCAAGAGACCCCTGTGGCTTAACTGCGAGCTTCTGAGTCTGCTCAAAACCAAAAGAGAAGTGTACCAGAGATGGAAAAGTGGACGAATACCTGTTGAGAACTACAAGGGCGTTGCCAGGGCGTGCAGAGATGCAGTTAGAAAAGCAAAAGCCCAGCTAGAATTGAAATTGGCCAGAAATGTCAAGAACTACAAGAAAGGGTTCTTCAGGTACATAAACAAGCAGAAACAGAAGGAAAATATTGGCCCACTGTTAAACAGGAGAGGTGAATTAGTCACCAACAATGCTGAAAAGGCAGAGGTTCTCATCACTTTCTTCACCTCTGTCTTTACGAGCACTGTTGGGCCTGAGGCCTTGGGAACAAAAATCCAGGTTGATGCAAACACAGACCCACCATCAGTGAAAGAAGAGTTGGTATGTGAACTATTACAGGAGCTTGACCCCTCCAAATTGATGGACCCTGACAATATTCACCAAAGGGTGTTAAGAGAGCTGGCTGAGGTCATTGCAAGGCCTCTCTCCATAATCTTTCAGAAGACGTGGAGATCGGGGGACATCCCAGAAGACTGGAAGAAGGCTAATGTCACCTCCATCTACAAGAAGGACTTAAAGGAGGATCCAGGAAATTATAGGCCCATCAGTCTCACTTCAATCCCTGGGAAAGTTATGGAACGAATCCTCCTGGGGACTATCACAAGTCAAATGAAACACGTGACTGGGAAAAGCCAGCACGGATTCACCAAGGGCAAATCGTGCTTGACAAACCTGATCGCCTTCTATGACAAAGTAACCTTCTCGGTTGATGTGGGGTGAGTGGTGGACATTGTCTACCTGGATTTTTCTAAGGCTTTCGATATGATTTCCCACAGCCTCCTCCTAGAGAAACTGATGTGTTACAGTCTAGACAGGTGGTCTGTGTGGTGGGTGGGGAACTGGCTGACAGGCAGCACCCAGAGGGTGGTGGTAAATAGCTCCTTTTCAAACTGGCAACCTGTCACAAGTGAGGTTCCCCAGGGATCGATATTGGGCCCAACGCTGTTTATTGTCTTCATAAGTGATCTGGATGATGGGATCAAGTGTACCCTGACGAAGTTTGCTGATGATACCAAACTGAGTGGGGAAGTGGACACTCTGGAAGGGAGAGCCACCCTGCAGAAAGACCTGGATAGGCTGGAAGAGTGGGCTAACAAGAACCTCATGAAGTTCAACAAAAAAAGACAAATGTGAGGTCTTGCACCTGGGAAAACATAATCCAGGAGTGCAGCACAGGCTGGGATCTACCCGGCTGGGGAGCAGCTCTGAGGAAAGGGACCTGGGTGTCCTGGTGGACAACAAGCTCAATATGAATGAACAGTGTGCTGCTGCAGCAAAGAAAGCCAACAGGATGCTGGGTTGCATCAACAAGGGCATTACCAGTGGAGATAAAGAAGTCATTATCCCACTCTACTCAGTGCTTGTCAGGCCACACCTGGAATACTGTGTTCAGTTTTGGTCCCAGCTATACAAAAAAGATGTGGACAGGCTGGAGAGGGTCCAGAGAAGGGCCACAAAGATGATGAAAGCACTGGGAAGCCTGCACATGAGGAAAGGCTGAGAGAACTGGATTTGTTCAACCTTGAGAAAAGAAGGCTTAGAGGAGACTTTATCACCATGTTCCATTATTTAAAGGGTGGCTACAAAGAAGATGGAGGCTCTCTTTTTACAAGGAGTGACATGGAAAAGACGAGGGGTAATGGGTACAAGTTACTGCTGGGGAGATTCCGATTGGACACAAGAGGAAAATTTTTCACAATGAGAACAATCAGCCATTGGAATAATATCCTCAGGGAAGTGGCGGATTCCCCAACATTGGACACTTTTAAGATTCAGATGGACAGGGTGCTGGGCCATCTTGTCTAGACCGTGCTTTTGCCAAGGAAGGTTGGACCAGATGATCCTTGAGGTCCCTTCCAACCTGGTATTCTATGATTCTATGATTCTATGATCACTGTAAGGTGTCTTCAAATCTTGGTTTGGTGTTTGTCCCTGTGCAAAAAACCAGAGGGTAAATTTAGGTGTAAATCAGAGCAACTCTGACTGTAATAGAGTTTGAAGTACCGTATATGACACACTCAGAACTTGCTTAGAGAAGTGTTTGGACCATTAATTTGGGGTTTTTGCTTTTTCATTTTTCATATTAGAACAATAATTTTAAAAAGTTAAGAAACTGTAACCCTGAGATGAAAAAAGGAAAACTAAAAGAAAAAGCCAAGAGTTTTTCCTGAAACTTACTTTTTCAAATACTCCATGCCCATGTAGTTTTCTTTCAAAAAATGTAACTAACTGCCATATGGTAATACAATCCATTTTAATATCTTGAATAGCTACTTCACTGCTTGATGATGTATTTATTTGAATGACTTGTATATATTTGAACTGTAACAGTTCTACCTGTGATAATCATCAAGTTTCCACTTAGGCATGTTGCAGAAGAGTTCCAACTAACTAATGCTAGCTATCTTACTAGATTAAACTATTCAGCCCTCTTTCTTTTTTTTCTCATTTTTTTATTTTTTGGGTGATTTTTACGTTAGGAACTTGAGACAAGCTACATAGCAAGGTATGTTAACATCTTCTCAATACAAATAAAACTCCATAAATAACCTGTTAGATTTGCTATTTCTAAGAAGAAGTATGACAAGGTCCAACAAAATTGCATATTGAATGTACTTATTCTTCCAAGTTTACAATAGAAATGAATAATCCTTTTTTCTTAAAAAAAATAGTATGTGGATATTTATATCACGACATTTTTGCTCTTGCTAGAAAATATACTTGTAATGGTGACTGTTAGGAATTCATTGTTCTGATCTCTGTGCACAATGACCTTCAATAGTGGCCTTCAACTGAAAAATATCACCAAGAATTTACCATTAAAAAAAAAAGTTGGGAAGGAAAACAGACACTCTCATGAGAAAAATCAAGACAGATTTTTCGTCAGAAATTTTTCTTCTGGCCTGAGAGATCTTTCCCTGCTTACAGACTATTCCATGTAGCTAGGGACATAAGTCCACTTCTCCTTCTCTGTATATGCAGTCCAACAACTGCAATTAGTGCTTATGGGGTTTTTTTGTGTAGAAAAGTGAGAGGAAAAAAAATACTTCATAGGTAGTTCAAATACATAGACCTACAGAACTATTTAAAGTGCTGTGGGATCAGCAGAAAAATAACAATTAAATAAAAACTAGTGCTATTTACAACATGATAGAAATTTACCTCACCTTTATGGGACCAAACAGCAACAAAACAGCTAGAGGAAAGTTCTGTCTTAAGAGTTTTGGTACACAGTACCCATTCTTCTTTTCCAACATGCAGACATCTGGTTTTACAGATGTTGATTATTAGAAAGTATTTCCTGATATAAATCTAATCAGCTTACCTGATTGACTCTTGACAATTTTCCTTCTCTTCTCCACAACTTTTGACAATTCCCCATCTTTTTTTTTTTTTTTTTCCCATTACAAGACATTGTCTGTATTCAGTGGACCCTTTCAAAGATAGCTTTTTGACAGAAGTTTTTATAGTTTCCCCCCTCCCCGGTCTTTCGTATTTGCCCATTAGTCACTTTGTGGAGCTAAAGAATCATCTCAACATATTTAACACTTTCTTGCACAAGCTTCTGTTCAGATTATCTCATATCAGAGAAATATCTCTTCAAGAAAAATAGATATCCAACAGTAACAATTAAAAACAATGCAGTTCTTATAGTATAGGGGGAAAAAGCCTGTAGAAATAGCTGGTTGATGCTTCACATAACAGTTAATAGCTTATTCACCTCCTATAAAAGATACAGAGAATGGGGTATCTATTGGACAGCTGAGTGCAGTCAACTCTTAATTTCATTTGCACAATGGCATCCCATTAAATGGTATCCCAAATTAATGTTTGTATCTCTCAGTTGTTATATTCCATCCAAAATGGCACTATGAGCTCTTTGCATGATCAGTAGAGTTTCCCACCACCTGTTCACTTTCAGAGATGAAGGAGGCAAACAGGACCAGCATTTTGCTGACAGGGGGGAAAATATCTACCTAGCAAATGATAGGGAATGCAATAAAAATTGAAGCAAAGCATCTATTCTAAGTCAGACTATGTGCTGTGCTAAGTCTTTCATAGCTCTTTATAGGCTCATGATATTTTGTTCAATTTAAAAAGTATCGCAGGTGAGTGCAGAACACAAAAATAATGCAAAACCTAAGCACAGAGCTTTCATTTACTCCTTGGAGATCTTACATAGCTTTTAGAGCCATGTCTTTCTGTATGCATGTGTGTGTGTATGTGTGTTTGCACAGAGAAGCATACAAGAGGAGAATTACAAAATAAAACCTGTGTATTTGTTTTGCCTTGATTCAGCCTTCAAAATGAGCCAGTTAGCTGCTAACTCTTTTCATTTCTACCATGCAATCTGTGAGAAACTGGGGAACTTTTTCTTCTTAAAATATGATTTAGTTCATGAAAGAGTAAAACTACTAAGACTTATTTTTTCTTCCAGAAGAACCCGGACACTTAAGCCATCTGCATTCAGCAGTTCTACCATGCTGTTTATTCAAATGAGAATTCTTAACAAAAAGGTTACTTCATTGGGCCAGTTCAGCTTGTTTGCCCAGCAGGAGCTCCGCACTTTATTTAAGCTTTTAAACTCCATATCAGTAGCATGAGTTGATGTTTAGTGCACAATAGGGATACAGTATAGCCTAATATATGCATTTTTCCTTCGGAATTCTAATGGTTTAGTACTGAAGGAAATTTACACAAGCCTTATAGAAATTAAAGCAAGGCATTTATTTCATTCAGAGAATGCAGTGACTTCCAATGGTTGCACTGCTAAGGACTCTCAGCTTTGAAAGGGACCTTTTATTGTGCAGGAAGAAAGCTCAGATATAGCACTAAGCGAAAATTTCAGAGTCCAGATTAGCATGCCTAGCAACTCATTGCTGTGTACTGTTTTTTCCCAGTCCCCTACTAGCTGAACTCTTTCCGTACATCTTTAATTGATTGGGTTAATATAAACCCTCAGCACTACCAGTGTTTGTGTGGCCCCCATAATAAGGCTATTGTGTGCTTCTCTCTACTCTTGTGTTCCCTATTTAGGAATGTGTCGCTCTGAGCAGTTCAAAAGTGTGAGCAAATGAAAAAAGCCACAATCACTTCATTAATGATTTGTAAACAGAATATCCAGTACTGACGCCACCTGCATAGGCTTTCAGAAGAAAAAATACTGGATTTGCTGAAGCTCTGTGTAGAATCACTGTGGAATTTAATTCGGCAGAGTAAATAAATGCCCCAATTAACACTTTTACACTCAACCAAATGGTTGTATTTAGAGGAAACAGTTTCTTTCTTCAAGGAAAAATTCAAAGGAGACATGGGATAAAGATAAAAAAGAACACCCCAAAAACAAACAAACAAAAAATAACCCTTAAATCTCTCCCAGCAAGTTTTACACAAGACGGCACACAGCATTGGCTGAAGTTATAAAGGCAGACAGCAAAATGTGTTTAAAAAAGGAACGTAAAGTAAGAAAAAAGTTCACTGAAAATTTCAAAATAGCAGCAAATGTGTTTATAACTTCAGTTTGCTGCTGCTGTAGGCCTCATTAAAGCAAGCCTTTGTTTTTTCCTTTTCAAACACTACCTATTATGACAGCTAGAAACAGCTTACCAGCTGCATACTGTCATCTTGCCCTGCCAAGATATCATGTAATCATTCTCAGAGTCTGAAAATGGGTATCCACCACTGGCTTTGTGAAGATGTCAAAAAGCCTAAAATTGCTCTGCATGCATATAGTTCTAACTACACTGCATAGCTGTTGATTTAAGAAAGACTTTTAGTAAACCCTACTGAGGTAATATTTATCTACTGTATCTATCTAAATTAGAGGCAAGCTTCTTACATGGCAGCAGATATGCACAGTTTTAAGACCTGTCAAATACTGTGAAGTTCCTTCAAATGCAAGGAAAGAAAATAAGAGTCGGGCTTCTTTCTGAAATGCCAGACATTCAGTCACTCACTGGTGCCTGCAATGACAACGCAAACCCCCTCATCAGCCAGGGGATCACCTGGCTCTTGTATCTGATCTGCTATCCTTCTGTACTCTGCCTGCTGCTAAAGGGAACATGTTGCAAAGGAAGGAGACATGAAAAGGAAGCTCTGAGTATTTTATCCTGCATTTCTAAAACTGACTGTGTCACATAACACCACAACACCCCGTAAGTAAACAGTGGAGTGGGTCCACATTTTCACTGGAGTGGGTGAGGAGAGATTTTGACCGTGGTCAGAAACATCACATTGCAGAGGGATTCTTTTGAGGGAAAAATGGCCTCCAAGTGAGGCATGGCTTGTACACCAGCACTGTTTTCTTCCCTATAGCCAGGAGAACAAAGACAGGGTTTCTCCTTTCAGGGAACATTTTTGAAACACTGATTCTTCTTCTTCTTCATGCAGATGGAACGGCTGCCCATTCCGAGGTATATATTGCCCTTCCCCACTCTCCTGTTTTGCAGCGCTCTGTACAATGCACTTGTGGGCAGGGTGAAATGGACTCTGGCACCCTGAAACACAACAGGAGAAAATATTTTCTGTGAAAAGATCATTTCAGAGCTCAGCTACAGCCAAAAAAAGCACACAGAATCTCAGGAATTTTTAGGAAAGAAACAGAACAAAGCATGGGATGTTGATGTGTGGATTGAGGTGAGGTGGGGGAAAATGCATCTTCACTATTGTAGGCAGTGCTCCTCCTGCTCCACATTCATCTGAAACAAGAAGGGGTGCAGAAAGTAAGCAGAAGTTTAAAATTTTAATAACGTACCTCCACCAATGAAAGAGTTCAAATCAGGTCCAAAAGGACTTGGGAACTCCTGAAACCCTGCAGAAAGATCAGTCGTCTTCACTGTGTAGCATGAGATGCCATCCATTTCCTGAATGTTTGACTATCCCTCATTTTAATGGTTTATAGACCATTGACTAACTGTCCCATACAAAGATGTAAAGCAGGAGTAACGGAAATGGAACATAATTCTAGGATCCAGAGGTTATATGAGCTTGCATCAAGAAAAATATTGGCATCATATTACTGTGAAGCTCTTTGTCATTACTGTTGGCTTCACTCAGTTCTCACATACGGGCTTATGGTAGTTTTATGTTCTTCTAAACTACAGCTCTGAAGCATGTTTTTGCAAAGTTTTGGGTTCTACTTGAAAGACTGAATACTGTAAACAAGGTCTAAAGGTCTACAAAACAGCTCAAACTGCTATACAAATTATTGAGCAAGGAGAACCGTGAGGTAATCTGAACAAGTATTCCTTGCAGGAGATGCAACAAACAAAGCAAATCAGAAGAGTTAGAGGAAGCATGAATTAAAGGACAAATAAAGCTAATATGTGTCATTAGCAATTCAGTCTTCCTCCAAAGATGGAGGTTTCTGGACAGAATAGTTCTGGATGGAATAGTTAGAAATCTAGCTGTTTTTCTTGCATACTATACGTAAGAATCAATGATGCAAAGCAACTGCAGAAAAACTTGTGCCGCCTGAAAGGTCTCACAAATGTACAGGCAAGTTTATTACCTAGCCTACTTGCCAGAAGTCCACTTCATCTCCTATTTTAAGCAACTGTCAGCAGGTATAACTGATGATTTAATAGTTGCACGTGCCTGCAGCACCATTACAATGCAAAAAGATACATATAACCAACATCATTCCCACTTTAGGAATGTGTGCAAAATAGGCATAGATTCAGAGGATCCTAAAGTGAGCAAGCTCACCAGGTGCTCACCTGGTACTCATGATTATCATCTCAGAGAAGTCTGTTCTGTGACATACTTTCAGTTTTAGTTTCTTGGTGCATTTCTTTGGATTGAGACCTAATCATACAGCAATCCTCTTTGTTGTCCTGATTCTTTTAGGAGGAAACCCACACATAGGTAGGAATGGAGTTGCAGTGTGTTCCCACTTTAACTGCTGAAGAGACCAGGACAGGAGGGAATACCACAGAGCCCACCCTCCCCACTGACTGGACACAGATCACATTTTTCTGTGTTGTATGTAGTATACGTTGGGGAAAAATGCAAGATGATTTTTCCAGAAACAGTACTGCAACCCTAACACACGGAAATGACCTCGCTGCCCAACCGCTTGATTGTTGGACACGTTATTCTGATAAACATGACTTCTGAGAAAAGGCATTCAGAGCCTTTGGAGGCCAAAATAGCAGACAACACTATATACGGGCCTTAAACAGGATGAGCTGCACCAGTATTTTCTAAAGCATGTGCTTTTCTGTGTGTTCAAAAGACATAAGATGCCCAGAGTGTATGCATCCACAAATATCTTTTGACTTTGTTACATGATCTTCCTTGTTCCTTTAAGAAGAACAAGAAATCTGAATAGGATACCCTGTCCTCCAGTTTGATACTTGGCCATATTTGCTGGGTTGTACCTTCTCTCTCAGTTTTAACCTGCCAAAAATGCAGTTTCTGATAGATAACCAAATTAGCGTAACCCTCTTGCCCAGCAGAGTTCTGATTGTTGTAGTCACTAAAGTGATGTACTCACTAAAATAGTGAGTTACAGCTAGAATAACTAGCTGGCTGTTGAGTAGTTATTTGGAAATCATTTAGAATGAACAACTTCTGATTGTTTGTAAAGTGTTGTTGAAACATAGTATTTACATCTTTCAGGACAGACATTCAAAAATAGATAACAGGCTTCCTTGTAATTTTGTGAATGTAAGCTAAAGCTTCTTACGAATTAGTATTATTAAATTCTACACATAGTGATAACTTGAGCTTTAGACTGACTATGTAATTCTTATGCTTCAGTAGACAAGCAAAGAAAATTTAATGTATAGGAGGTATGATTCCAAAATTAAATGTGTGGGTTTGGGAAGAATGTCAAATAACCTTTCTGACCCAAAATATTCTCGGGGTATTTATTTGTACAACTTTGTTTGTTTCATTAAAAACCAAATATCTCAAACTTGCCTGGTAGTAGTTACTGCCTTTTTAGGAGAAAACACAGAAAACCACTTTGCAGAAATTAGCGGTTTGTTTTTGGTTTTTTTTTCAGCTCTACCTTTTCTTTGGACTTTGCCAAAACTGTTATGTTCCCTAGAGTATGATGAGAAATTATATTTGTGGGATTTCAAATTATAGTAAAAGGAAATTGCACAGTGACCCTTCCTTATGTGCAAGCAAATCTTATAATTTTCTGCTGGAAAGGGAGTGTGTGAGAGTGTGTGATGCCTTTGAGAAAAGAAGCAGCCTTTGGCAGTGCTAGCAAGCTATAGCCTACAAAATAATTTCATGAAGCTGAGCATTTGGTTCATTTAGGAACTCATGCTTGTCATTATTTTGATATTTGCTAATTCCTGTTACACAATCTGTAAATACCTCAGATTAGGCACATACTAGAATGTGACAAAATCAATTCTCTGCACTATAAACTTGTGTAACTCATTTTTGAAAGAAACCAAAAATCTTAGCTATCTTAAGGAGTGCAGTCAAAGATTTACAATTCCACTTGGGAATGTTTTCTAATCTACCACTGAAGGTAAATGGAAAATTAGAGACAGATTTTTCCCATTCCAGAGAGGCACTGAATAGGGAGGAAAGACTGCTGTTCTTTGCAGTTGTGAACAGCAACAGCTAAATTCACTCATCTCCCTCCACTTCCTTCATCATGAATTCATATTACTTCACATATTTCTGTGGCTTTTGTTAAGGTGTAGGCAAATATAATAAAGATCAGAGGAAAACGGCATAATGAAAGGCATTTTTCAAAATGCATGTCTGCTCTAATCTTCTTTGTGACTTACTTTTTATTTTTCATGTTGTAAGACTATGATTCACAGCCATATCCTGCCTGATGGACTCCAGAAATCTCACTGAAACTGAGAAAAACAACTATTTCAATTTGTGGCATGATTTTTTAGACATATCTGGACATCTTGAAATTGTCTTTGCAAAGGGTGGTGGTGTTCGGTGGAAAAGAGTTCAAACTCGTCCGACTTCTGTTTTTTTCTCACAGCAATGCAATATTTCATCAATAACTAAGCGTAGTGGTAAAAATTGACTTTGTTCAGCTTTGTTTTAAACTGTGAAAAGGACATTCACACTTTCCCTGTCTCATTAATAAACTTAATGCATAATGATTATGATAATAACTAAACATTACTCATATTTTTGGTGTCTTTTATTTAGATTAATTGACAGCCTGTAAATAGTACATTCAAACATCAACTTGACTACTTCTGTTCAGTTCCACACTGAATAAAATTAGCAACTAACAGTATTTAAACAGGACTACAGTACATTTTCCTGAAAGCTAAGACAAATGTTTGGTCTAAGATGGACATGACCACTGTGGGGCACAAGACCTTCAAATAACCACTAACTTGGATGTGGTCTTGGTTCCCTCTGAAGGAGCACCTTCTTAATTCATTCCACAAGCCAAAGGGGGTGCTATCGGCTGCCACAGAAACTGCTTTGGGAGCAGGGAATGAGTAGAAGGTGTGAACTGAGTTAATTATTTAATTGTGTTTTGGCACATATGTCTGCTTGCTTGTTTTAATCTATGTAGGTAAGTGAGAATGGAAGCTTGAAGATAAAAATGTAGATTTTTTTCTTCAGTATAAGCAGTTTGCAGCATTGCTTAATATACTACATAATAAAAAGATTGTGAGACTCATTGTGTATCTCATTGTTTTAATTTGGCAGGTCTTAGATGTTTGATTGTGCATTCTGTATCTATGCTTTCTTCCCCTGAGAGGGTAGATTAAACATGTACTTTGTATGTGTATTCTGCGTCTCAATTATCAAATGTATTTAAGAGGTAGAAGGTGTACTGCCACTATATGTTGAAGGAACTTGTCTTTCAGAAATAAGGGAAAAGGGGTAAATGTGGGCTAGTGCATTATTTTTTCCCACCAGGAAGGAGTCATCTGACATTTCTGTGTTTTTATTAGTAAGTATTTACTTTCCCTAGCTTCACTAGAAAGCTCGTTATTCTTTAGGGCAAGAAAGTTTGAAAATAGCATGCTTCAAATGTATTTTACTTTCTGATAGTGAGTGGCACTGCTAGTTTGATCCCTATGTGTTAAAATATTATCAGCTCTTTTCTTACCAAGAGTAGATCGTTTCAAAGATGAAAACTTAAACACAGTTTTTACTTCAGACTTTTTATTGTGACCCTTCAAACAGGAGAAAAAAACCCCTCATCATGCAGTTTACAATGAGAAGAGTAATCAAGAGATCTTTTCTATTCACATTTTTATCTGGCTTTTGTCTTTTTTAGCTGTTTTAGTGACGTTTGCTTTGAAAACATAGGTCTTTGTTTTTATCCTTCTTGAAAGATTATAATTGATTCGGTTGCCGTCTATGTGCACATGATGAGTATTTGTTGTGTAGATGGAATCAGTACTGGCAGAATATTGCTGCATGCTGCATGTTGCATTATTCACTTTCATCTGCATGCAGCTCATGGCTGGCAGGCTCCTCACAGCTACCTTTAAAGTGGCTTATCCAATATAAAGCTCTGACTTGTTCAGTAGGAAGTCTAGTAGATCAGTTGTCATACTGGAAGCCTCCTGCTGAATTCAGGAGAGAATACAGGAGAGGGGGCATGCCAAGGTCTGATAGAGGATTGTTTGAGATGGCATTACTGTGCTCCAAAAAGCTCTGGTCATTTCTCTTCAAGTTATCACTTTGTCTGAAGAGCAAAACAAGGTTGAATTGAGCAGGGATAAGTCCTGGGATAGAAACAACCCATATTTTTCCATTCATTATCACTATTATATCCTGTGAAATCCAAAGAGCAAAATGATGTCTTGGAAAGCGGGTATTGGTAACTCTGTTTCATAGTGCATAAATACCTAAAATAAATCCTGGCAAGTCTCACATTTGTGCATTTGACCTTCGGTGAGAGTCAGCCAACTGACTTCAAAGTGATGATATAATACTGAAAGTCAATGGATATGCTTTTTAGTAGGACGCTATGCAGTCTGAAAATTTCTTCGCAAGACTATTTTGTTAACTTGAGGATTTCTGTTATGGCATTGAAAGAAGACCTGTAATGAATTTATAGGCAGCAATTTTGAGTCCCTAACTGACTTCTCCAACTGGGAGGTTACTGCCCCCACTACAAAATGGGAACGTGTGTCTGCACCTCAGCTGCATCAGCAGGGAATCGCAGGGCTTACATCACCAGTGGTGGTGGGCTGATGCTAAGCAGCCAAACTTCTTACTCGGTCAGCTTTGCCCTTTTGCTGACTTTGTTGTTGGGGAAGAACAAACCGGTAGGGTACTAACATCTTAAGAGCTTCTGCACAGCATGACCTGGAGCTTGTCTAGTATTGAGTCTGGAAAAGGTCATGTGGGAACAAAATGCAGTATATAATTTTTGCATTGGAAAGTGTTGTTAAGCTTTGCTGTTTAGCTCTGACTGTGATACTTAAAGCTTACTTACATCAAACTTGCTCTCATGACCTATGCCAGCCAGGAAGATTACAGTTTTGACAGTATTTTGATGTTTTTGCACTGGCAAAAGAACTTTAGACAACAAACATTAAAGACCTAACATAGGACTGACTGAAAAAATCCTCTTTCAGCTCCTGCATATAGTCTTTTCTCTACCCGACTGCATTATGGGAATTTGTGTACAGGGGGAGCCCTTAGAGTATAGGAGGTATGAGTGAAGCAGCTGGCAAAAAAAGAAAGAAAGAAAAAAGAAAAAAAGGAAATAGAAACTTCCTATTGCTTTAAGAAGGTTTTAGAAAAGGTAGGCTGACCTAAGATATAAAAGGAAGAAGGGAATTTATGATGACAGTAGTTTTCAATGCTAACTCTGTAATGCTTGTTCCTTACACTGAACGTATACATGCACTATATTTTATTAAGTCTTTACCTGAGTCCTAAAAGTGGATTTAAATTGTCTCTTTTATACAGATATGTTAGCTGCTTCCTGAAGTCCTCACTGGTGAATTAGCTGCCATCCAGAATTCTCCTGCCCTGCTGGTCATCTTGTTTTTCTGATCTTGACCTAATTCCTACCTGTTAATTACTGACAGCGTATAATCTCTTTTCTATGTAACTATTTTGCAACAACTGTCGTTACAACTTTTTCTGTGTTTACATTACATTCCTTTCTTTCATTCTATTACATATTCTTACATTTTGTTTAGCAATTAATGACTAATTTACTTTATGGAAAAAGTACATATTTAGCACCTAATACTATTTCATGAAATGTTTGTAACTAAGAAAGTTTCAGCAGTGGGTTAGAATAACCAAATGCGCTATGGCATCCTGACAAAAATAATTCTCCAGTACAGATGGAATGCTAACCACTAGAAATTTTCAGCAAGATACCAAATATCTTTACTTCAATTGATAGCTTGAGTTAGTTTGTCTTATGGTATGGTACGTTACATTTGCAAGTTACACTTTTTTGAAGGATTTCAACCACTGAGAGGTTACTATCTAGATGTCCTTTGAAATGTGTTTCTTTTCCTGGTATTGTTGTTATTGCCTTCAGTCAAAAGTATGTAATGCAAATTGTGATAGGGAAGGAAGGAAATATTGTGTATAACAAGAGAAAAAAATGTTTATGCACAGATTTCTCAAGGGCCACTCAAGCAAGATGCTGGCAGAGTTTTTTTGCTTGAGGCTGAGTTTGTAGCCTTAGGTTTTTCAGCTTTGCTCCCCTTCCCTGCAAAGCTGGGATATACTGAGATCTGAAACAATATGTTTTCTTTTTCTATAATGAGGGAAAATAATTTTGATATATCAGATTAAAATTCAAAAGAGTGGCTTAGGTAGTTAAAAAACTGATTCTGTTGCTATTTTTTCGGGTTTCTCATACTGTAATGAACTTGCATACAGATTAGTGTTTGTCTGTTAAGGGCCTTACCATTAAAATAACGTGTAATGCCTTTTGATCTGCTCATGATCTGGCCATTCCTGTACAAGTTGGGTTTTTTAAGAAACTGGAAAATTATTAGGCCAGGACATTCTTAAGACACATATTTCTTTGCCATTTGACCACTTCCTTTTTATATTTGAAATTAAAATGATTTTAAAGTACAGTGAGTCCCATTAATTAGGGTGGCACAGAAAGAACTGTTGTCTAATCATAAGAGGTGAGAAGTAAGTATTTTCTTTTGTGCATACCAAATATAGAGACTATAAAAAACAAGGAAAAAACAAAGCAACTGTAGGTATTTAAGTGAGTTCAAACTATTGAAGAATAGATAAAATAAAGAACATTTGCTAAGTTAATGCTGTTTCATCCATTTGCATTTTTCAGAAAAAAATAATGGCTTAAGAGCTATATTTCAGTTTATCTGGGGGAAGTTTCATTTATTGCCTTCTAGGCAAGGGATGACAAGACATTTTCAATGTATTTGTAGTATTGTTAGAAATTAATAATTCATGTTGGTATTATTATTAAATTGCTGTCAACTAAGGATGACTGATAATCATTTTGCCTAAAGGAACACATCCTGGCAGTATATCTATTTGATATCAAGGTGCCAATTGACTCTTAAATGATATATTTGGACTTCTTTGACAATTCATGGATTTTTAAGGATCTATAGTATTTCATGAAGATTTTGATTCATTTTTTGCAGCCTTCCTCCCAAGAAAGTATGCATATATGCAGACACATTGCAATAGTCTGGTCACAAAACCTGGAAAGTGTTGTTTGTCCATACATCAGGACTTTTGTCTCTCTTACGTGCCACTGAAAATTTCAATTGAAATGTACTTCTAAAATGTATGCTAAACTGTGTACTAAACCTTTCAGAATGATTTCTCTGTCTTTCCTTGCGCTTGATACAGTACTGAATCACTACCAGGGTTACACACAGTAGAATAACAGGGAATAGATCAATGCTGAACTCCCTCAAAAAATTATTGTGGAAATCATACAATGTTCTAATTTAACTTACAGCACTGTAAGTACAAAACTGTGTGACAACATAAGATTTTACTCCAAATGTGGCTTAAATTCAGAAATTGTTTTGACATAGAGATGTCGGATTTTAGAATGATAATGGCAGTTAGTTATAATAATATGCTTTCCATGTTTGACATTGCCTTTTGCTGTATAATGTTGCTGGGATTTCTGTAGCCAGACTCAGGAAAAATTCTACAGTAGTGAAGTAGAGAGAAAAAGTGTCTTTTTTTAAGCTCATAGGAATTTCTTTCTTTCTTTACCTCATTCACCAATTTTAATTCTAAAGAGGTGAATTGCAAAGCAGAGTGTAAGACCTCTGTCCACTGTCACTTGTGTTCAGATCTTCTCATGCCCTTGAAGTGACGAGGCTGAGCTATTGCAACACGGGTTGCGCTCTCTGATCTGACAAGACCCTACAACAACATCGTGAATTAACGGGGTTTTTAGCTCTGTTTCTTGCTAGTGACCTAGCAGTGCCATTTTGCCTTCATTTGTTATAGTTGTGTTATATTGCAAATATCAAAATATATTAACAGAAATTAAACCTCAAACCTTACACAGAGGGACATCTTACCAATTCTGAGCGTAGGAGTGCTGGTTTATCCACAGTGTAGTTGGCAGCTTGAAATGTGTAGCTTTCTTTAGTTGCTAGGGCAGCACACGTGTTTGTGTCTGTCATTTCTAACACACTACTTCCAGTTTTACAGTAGAGGTCTGGAAATCACAGCACATCGTTGTTAGTGTTTGGAAGTCATCCCCTATCCTGCAGGTGACACATACCCAAGACTGATTCTGTGAAGCCAGTATAGGAGGAGGTGAATGATGCTAAATAATTTTCTCTCCAGAATTTTATTTACCAGCCTTAGATGCTGCTCTGGAGAGAGACTTTGTACTGAGCTACAAAAAAAGTCAAATTAGCAGGTAGTAACATCCCAAATACCAAAGTCAGCATTACACACACTGCTGCTGATCTCTTGTCTAAATATTTTTGACCACTGGGGGCTAAGCCTAACCTCTTCATGTGGCATGCAAAAGAAAGAGGCATTTGTCATTCTGATGTTTCAAAGAGTGTTTCTGAAAAGCTATCCTGCTTCAGTCTGTCCTTTTTACTATAGAAAAGCACTGCTAGGCAGAGTTAAATGGATTAATTACCTTTTCAGTGTAAGAGAAAAAAGAAATAAGAGTCTTGTCTTTATCTCCTCTGATTTCAGAGGCTGACTAGAGGCTTTTCAGATGCGCATATCCCTTTAATGACTTAATCATCTAATTAGGTGACTTGCAAAGGCTATTGGCAAATGAGCACAGGGTTATTTTCTAATTCCCATGTATCTGTTGCTAGAGCAAAAGATTCTGGTATAGTCTCTGTCCTTTTCCTCTATTCAAGGTTCTGGAGATAAAGAGTTAAGAATAAAGATGAACAAGCTCTTTGAATAGGAAATGCAAACAGGCTAAGAATGTATTATTTTTATTTTAAACCTCTGCAGCTTTTTGGCAACAAAGTTGGCTTGGAGGATAGGTTTAAACCACTTAAAACAATCCCTCAATTTTGAAGGTGCCTTTTCAATGCACCCACTTGATACGTGTCAAATGGACTTTAAGTCCTCAGTTGTGCTGAGCTCACACATTTCACTGTGTGTTAAAATGGTCAATTAACAAATGTTCTTTACACGTGAATACTGAATCAAACTACGGTCAGAGTTGTTCTGTGATCATGGGAAAGCAGTGTTGCCTAAAGCAAGTAGCCGGGAGACATAGTTTGAGTTTCTATCTAGCTCAAGCACCGAGTTGATGCTACCTTTGTTAGTTTGAGATCTGTGGGCTTCATTATGTGTTGAGCCCAGTATCTGTGTACTTGTGGCATTTCAAACATATCAATTTCACCTTTACAGTAAATGCCAGGAAAATACTGTGCCCTTTGACGTTGTTTCGAAGTCATGCATTACTGTGAAAATAACACTTCCTTAAGGGGGGCAGAGAAAGTTGTCTAAACCATGACTTAGCAATATGGATGTTAAAATAGTTCAGGGGTGTTTAAGGTCATAGTGGGAGATTTTCACATGTAAAGCCAACTATTTTTATATTTCTGAGGCTCAGGTGATGCTGCCAGGTATGTGACAGTCTCAACACTGGATTCTTTAGTACAACTTTTGGATATTAATGGTATTTCAATACATTACTCTACGGACCCCTGTCACAAAAATCAATTTAAATTGAACAGAGGAAATGTAATTAAGGAATGAACTTAGTCTTGTGTCTGATATGATGACTGGAAGGTTGTTTGGGAATGTTTGAGCTGAAGGAGTTGTCAAAATCATGGATTTTCAGGAGATACCAGTAACTGATTAAGAGTTGATACAGACAGCCCATCCACAGGATAAATAGAAATGTATCTTAGTTGTATCTTAGAGTTGCACAGGCTTGTAGAGAGAGCAGCTATGGCAAGTTTTAATGAGTTCTCACATCAAAGAACTCTGCAGCTCATCCAGCAGCCATCATCTCCCTTCTGGGAGAACATGTTCTTCAGTCTTTGCTCTGCCACACTGTGCAGGGGTTATCCACCTTCAGCCTTTCCCCATGGCAGTTAACGTGGTTTCATCGCTTTTGCTGGGCAGTCATTATTCCTTTTTACAGGATTTGCCCACTGTATTCAACAGACTTCCCCTTCTTTAAGATATGGTGAAGTGCCATCTCCTAAACTGTTTAAAAACTATGGATTGTCAAGCCACTACACACTCCACTGAAAGTTCTAGAGAATTGTTATTTTGAAAATTTGAAGTATTATTTGTAAATTGGATATTTTATTGTTGTGACGAAAGCAGCCACTGGTTTGGAAATGTCAAAATTACTTCTTTTATTCCAGTTTAGAATGAAAACATTAAAAAAAAATCAAAAGACATGTATGAAAGAGAAACTCCTACTTTTGACTAACTTTAGTACAAGTAATTAGAATGTATACCAGTCAAATCTATTTTTCTTTTGTTAGGTAATGTAGGTCTACAACAGAACAAATAATTTAAAAACATTAAAAAAGCTTAGTTGATCTGCTCGGGCACATCTGTCCCTTCTCTTTCATTATTGACATCAGTGGCTTAATATACCATTAAAACAAACTCTATTTTAAAATATATATAAGACCTGACTCCTGCAGTACACTGACTGATGTCCTGTGAATTCCAGCTCAGGCCTCACCAGCCATATGGACTTATACTGCGTTGTTCATTAATATTGAATCCAAAAGTTCTCACTGAAAGCTTAGAGACTTCTGCCTCTCTCGGTAGAGGAACACAGTGTATCTACCTTAGACATTGTCAGTCCTAGAGGCCTGTTGCTGTTTGGAATAAATAACTGGGATAATACAACATTTATGCATTAAAGTCATTAGCAGTAATAAGAAGTTCTCTGATAAATTCATCTGCAGCATCATCTGGGAAGCGATGATGGTCCAGTAATTTTTATTTCAGGTGTATCATCAGCTGATACCATCTGCTCTTCCTTATATCCTGTCCTGATGATGCTCCCTGTCTGAGGTCTGCTTGCCACAAGTGTCCCTCCATACCCCGCTGTTGATTGTGATTGCATTCTGGTCCTGCTTTTTGATGTAGGGTGACTCTGTGGCCTCCTGTCCACATATGGCATGAAAGAACAACTCCCATCTCATGCAATTTGCACACAGAGATTGATATTGATAGGAGAAGAGGAGAAATGTTTTAACATGGGTACTCAAAGTAGTGACCTACTTCTCCAGCAGTTAAGAGAAATAGGTTTTGCCTACGTTTTTCCCATAGGTGGATTAGTTTAAAACTGATTGCTGAGGAAAGCCTTGTTTTAGTACTATGTATTCATGTTTTAGCATCTGGAAGAAATAACATCTTCTCAGACCTTGAAAACCTGTTTAGAAGCACAGGCACTGAACTTCAATTTTGACAGTGATGAGAGTGAACATGTGCTGGGAAGAAAGGTGTACCCAGGTGATCCTCAGGCATGCATCTTCCCCGAGACTGGGAGGTGTGTGGGGAAAGCATTTTTAGACGTTTTGTGCAACAAGGCCTGAGCGTGCCAGTAAAGCCAAGATTGATGGGAGAGAAGTCCATCCAAGGCTATTAAATACTCTGGTTCACAAAATCATTAAGCCACAAATCACTGCAAGTGGGGAGGATATTCTAGGGAAGTACTACTATGTGTTTTTTGACATGTAGGCTGTATTCTGGAGAGGTTTTACTCTATGTAAAGAGCCAAGTATCACAGGCCCATCACATACTTCTTAGTGACTGTAAATTTACAACCAGGCACGTCTGCAGTTAAGTGAAGTGGTAGAGGTATGCGTTTAACTGATTATTGATAAGCACATTAAAATAACAGCTCACAAATTCCACGTAGCAAACCGGTACTCTCAGAACCATTTGCTGAGTCTCAGAAGATGCTTGGAAGGAGTGAAAATGGGTGAAGTGTGCCTAAATGAAGATTTCCTTTTCGTGAGGTGCTGGGAGTGACACAGGAGAAGCCTGGTCCCCTTTGTTCCCTATTGAGGATCCTCCGAGCAGGAGCACTCAGACTTGTTTGGAGGATCTAATATCCGATGTGAAACAAGGAGCGCATGTATTGTGCCTGTCGCCAGCGGCTCTATTAGAAACAATCGGTCCTTTTCCAAGGCTACATGGCGCGTGATGTAATTCCATTTTCTTCCTGACTGCAGGAAAGGAAAATCAAGTAATTAAATGTGAGAAATCACCAGCCAGGGGGGCCCTTTCTGCTTGGGTGGATTTCCCAACACAGTGGCCTGGCCGCAAAAGCCAGAAGCCGACCCAGGGAAAGACAGCATGGCTCTGGACAAAAGCATGACACTGCCCATGAATGCACCGCGTACCAAACACAGTTTGTTGTCAGGAACTGACAAGCCAGCCATGTCCAGCTCAAGTGGCTCTACTTCCCATCGGCTTGAAAAGGCCTGCCGGTGAGGAGGCTTCGGTCACAGCGCTATGCTTTACGCTCCCGGCCCCATTGTCCCAGTGCCGCAGGTCCCGGGGCGGGAGGCGTCACCACTCCATCAGAAGGCGACCAGGGGTGGTGGGATGTGGGGCTGGAAATGGGCTGGGGGTGTGGGAGGAGGAAAAAGTGTCCGGCAGCCAGGAGCAGCCTTGGTCACAAAAACCTCGTCTCCCAGTTTTGGCTTCCTGGCCTTTTGCGGCTTTAAAACCCGTATTTACACCACATCTCTCTCTTCTGCAGGCTACGGGACATCACGGTTATGGCATGCATAAAATCTTACTGCCGAGAAGCATTTATTTGGGTTTTGTGAAAACCTGTAGCAGAATTCAAATGTTATGTATGTGGGTAATAAAGAGTCTTATCATATATAGCCTTAACTTTCAGAAAGCCTGCACTGCCTAGAAGTGAATGAAACTCTGCAAACAGGCAGTAAATCTGTGGAGAATTTGAGCCACAAGTTTGGTGGGAGAACTAAAGTCATTTTAGTTCACTTTGATTACTCTTCTTAATAGGTAGCTTACGAGGAGCCTATCACCTGTTTTTTATAAGTAACTATGTTTGACATTTCAATTTCGTTCTTACAGCTTTTAATACATTTTTTATCTTGTACTCTTCTACAGATAATTTACTTCCCAGTGTTTCTTTGTAATAGCAACCGGAATGGAAAAAAATGTTCTCATTTATGTGTAAATTTTGTTAACAAACTCATCTGCATAAATCACATTTCTTCCCCAGGATTTTATTGTGTGGTAGCTGCTTTTTCACTAAAGTTAGAACTTTAAAACAGCTTTCAAAATCAGCTTGAAAGTAAATTACAATGAAAATAAGATCAACACAACAAAACATTTTGATTTTGTCTTTAAAAAACAGAGGAGAAAGAATCAAGGCAATAAAGGGTATTAAGGCCAAGGAAATTGTTTAATACTTACGTGTTGTTTATGGGTTTTTGAGGGTTATAAAGCGTGTGACTCCATCCTTGTGCATTTTTTAGTAATTGAAATATGCCATCTATTGTGTCTTGTTTAAGCATACTTGAAGAACATTATATAGAAAAAAAGAACTCCTTATATCCATTTTTTCATTCCTACCCTAGATATAAGATTAATTAACACAGAACAAGTTTCTTTGCCAGGCTGGCAAAGTGACAAAAATTGTGTCTCAGGTTAGGACCTTTTATTCCTTCACCTTCATAAAAAGTGTGAAACGGTGTGAATATGAATCAAAATATGGATATCTCAAACCGTAAAGCAAATTCATTGGTATTGTAGGCAAGGCTGCTTACTGGTGTTGCTGTTACTTGCTCAGAGGTTCACTGGTTGTGACTGGAGACAAAGGCTATGGAAATCTAAAATCATTTTGGTAATGATTTTTTTTGTTGCCCTTAATATTCTGTGTTTCAGCAGTCTGGGATGGAAATGAGTACGCAGAATGCACGTGACATTGCAACGGGCACTCACTGCTTCAGGTTTCAGTTAATCCTCTGCAGAGTGCTCTGAGCATTGAACAAAGATGTTACTTTAAGATCATTTCCACAGATCTCTTAGAATTATCAGTAAATTATCCTATGTGCTGATTTCAGAGAGGGTGGTATCATTTGTCCAGTGCTCACTCAGTGGTAACCAAGATGGATAATTTGAGAAAGTCACAGTTTCAGGTATCTCTTCTCGTGATCAATAAATAAATAATGCATCCCTGAGTGGCAAAACCATTCCTTCCTGGTAAACACAGCAGAATATGCCTTTTCATGTACAACTTTACCATGTTAAATGTAAAATACTAATGTACAATACTGTGGTGAAAGCTGCAATTTCATGTTATGTTTATGTACGCATAATACTCTTTAGCTGTTTTGAATGTCTTAGTATAGTAGCCAGTCTTTCCAGTCTAGAAATGCACAAAATTCGTAATTGGCTTGTAAATGTTTTATTAGAAGCTCTACACTCATTTCCTCCGTAGCCTTGAAAGATCTAGCATAATGACTATCTGGAATGAATTCTGCTCCTTATTTTAGTAGCAGCTGCATCTGTGCATGGTTAAACTTAACTGTTAAAGGTTACATAGTGGAATTACTTTTTCAATAACATAAAAATATAAGAATTTTAGCTGATTCTGATTCAATGTCTCCTTCAGAAAGCAGTCATCCAAAATACCTGATCTGTAGAAAGTCAGACCTATGTTTTTTAGAATCTTAGATATTTACAAGAACTATTTCATCTTGGCAAACCAGTGACTCAAAGCAAGTTGTGTAAAGCAAGGATCATAATACTGGCCAACCTGGTAAAAAATTCCATGTCGTCAGTCCTGCCTTTAGGATTAATAGTCATCAGAGGGTCAGTAGGTTGGCTGTGAACATCTTTTGGTTGCTGTAGGAAGTGCGCAGAAGCTTTGCTGGTAATCTAGGCTTGTACAAATCAAAGTTTGGGCATTGAAAGTCAGGCAACACTGTTCCCTGAGCTAGGACTTACATGTGTTACCTGGATTCTGAAATACAGTAGGAAATACTGTATCATGACTGTCTTTTTAAGTGGCTTTCATTGTTTGTGACTGTGGCTCCATGAGCGCCTACTGATTATTTGTCTGCATTTGTCATTTGCTGGAGAAAAGGTGGAGGGCAGGCATAGGAGTCAAATCTCTCCTGAAGCTGTCAAGGACAGTGGACGAGATGTTCAAATGTAAAAGCTAGAACTGCAGTGGCAGATGTAAAACTCAGGGGTTTCTGACTTCCATTCTGTATTTCACTAAACATGATGTGTGATATTAGAATTATTTTTTGTTACTATACATATAATATGAAAACTGATTTGTGTTACATGTGGATCATCGAATATAGCTTCTAAACACTGTAGCATTTTGAAATTTTTAGAAATGTAAATGCCACCTAAATGAAAACCAGAATTTCTTTTCCTAAATTTTTCAGGTTTTTTTCGTGTAGTTTTTGCCAGAAAATATTGGACTACTGAATACTGCAAGGGAATTTAGTGTTAATTAAGCTTATTTTATAACAAGTGTATATGCCTATTGTACTGGATGAGTGATTGGGATGGTTAGCTCCATGAGAAAATATTTAAACAAATGGACAATTGTCTGAAAAATCTGACAGTGATAAACTGTAATTAATCCAAAACTTTGACCACTATGACCTGAGTTCCTCCATGCTTCATTATTGCCATTGTTATTCTAACCTTCTAAGTGATTTTAATGAGTTTTCTTTAAAATAATTTTTTCATAGTTATATTTTTATATTTTTCCTTTCAAGTGCTTCAAGCTCTCCCTACCATTTTCTCGTTCTCTCTGCAGCCATGCGCTGCAAAAGTGCATGGATCATTTCCATATCCAAAATACACTGGAGTGAGAGGACTAATGTGTAGAAATTCTACCTTAAATGAAATGCAAGTTTAAATGTAGTTGCTTAAGATTCTAAAGGGACAAATAACAGTGGAAAGCAAAAGACTGGTGAGAGATAGGATCTAGTTCCTAAAATCTGTATTAAGAATCTATTAGTAGCCAAGTTTCCAGAAGTGATGAGCCATCACTGCTTTTTGTTCAAATCAGACCTTTTGGAAAAACAGATGGCTAATCTATATTTTTATTTTGAATTTTTATTTTAGATTCAACATCTTTAAACAAGGATTCCTACAGTAAGATTCTAAAATTTGTGTTAGAACATTTGGCCCCGAATACCTGTCTTTTCCAACAACTGTAAGAAATGCATCCTAGAAAAAAGACAGCACACTAGCTTTTTTTTGTTTGCTGCCTGTATATGTATTAATGGAAACAACTGTTGTTTTTCCTCACTGTGAGCATAAAGGAGAAGCCTGTTTTTGCTGACCACAGAAAAATAAAGAGAGAATATTATTTAATCAGTTTTATTTTCTAAATGCTGTCCCTTTAAAAAGTTGAAATGGAATTTATCTTTAGAGCAAAGTGAGACATATTTTAGCTCTCTTGAAGCCATGCTTCAAAATCAGCTTCTCTGCCATTTGTCTGCTATTGCGCACACTTAAGCAAATGTGATTTAAACACTGCTCAGCTCTGCATCATTTATAGGACTTGATGGGTCATCTCTGAGCACAAAGAGCGTTCAGTGCTGCAGTGAGGTTACAATGCCATGAGCGGTGATGAGCTAAAAGCCTTTGGAAGAGTGTGAAAGAACTAAGTAGAAAACCAGCCATGAGGAAATGGACTTCTACTTATTTTTATAAATACTTTCTTGAGTAGCATATGTACAATGAAAGGAGAGAAAGGAAAGAATATCCCCTTTCTATATGTTTACCATTGTTGCCTGAGCCAACTTTTAAGATTTTCTTTTGTTCTTCAGTATGTGATCCAACTTTAAAAAGACCTCTAGTTTTTGATTCACAATTGTCTGAGTTAAGATACAGTAAGAAAATGAAAGGCAGATGTCTCACACCTTAAGTCAATCTCTAAGAGTATTTTAGAGCTGTTCAGCACATCCAAGGTTCTGACCTTCCTTGGCAAAGCTTCTTAATTTTCCCACACCTGCAGCTTTGCTGTCTTTTTTTTTTTCAGTCTCACAATAAGCGTAGCTAAAACAAGCATTCCAGTGTGCATGAATAGAGCACACAGTAGGCAATTTGGGGACTCATTCATCACCGATCAATAGAACTGCTTGGCTAGTGGATGAGATAGCAAACCATTTGATTTATTACGTCCAATGTAATAATACATGATTTTAAAAGAAATTAAAACCACAAAACTAAAAACCTTTATCTTATTTATTAACCACTGATAGAAGTAATAAATAAATACTGCCATTTCTTTAAAAATATCAGTCAGCTGTGTCTGTAAAATGTGATATCTTTTCTTGAGAGGTGTAAAAATGATGGGTTTTTAAAATGATTGGGGTTTTAAAAATATTTTTACTATAAGGATGCTACTGGGTACAATTAGTAAAATGAATATATATTAAGAAAACACAGCAACAGAGATTCCACGTGTCCTAGAATATGGCAAAACTCTTTGGTCTCAGTTTGTTCTTATGGAATAATTTATCCCTCTTGTAATAACATTGAAGTTATGAAGCTACAGCATATAGTATCCTATATAATATCAGAAATTAATGGACCCTGAAAGATGCATGAGGAAAACTGGAATAATGACTACCAGTGATTATAAACATTTCTTCTTGAAAACAATGGTTCTTTACCTTAAATGGAAGACTCATGTCCAGAACATTTTTCTCAAGACTTCAAAAATACCAGAAAAGAGAGAGCATGAGTCTCACACACACACACACACACACAAGATTTTCTCTTCAAATTACACTTAATTTTAAAACAAAGTGACAGCTAAATATTACAACAATATTTCCCTAGTAATCTGAGCCAAACTTATCATTTTTTTCTGAGTAAACTGAGGAACTGAAGGCTCTCTCATCTTCTTCATATGTGTTTTGGATCAGCAGTGCATCCCGGCAGTAGAAACCAGTATATGGAAAGCCAATGTGGTATTCAGTCACAAAGAACAGAAACCATAACTAATGATATGCCTAGTTTGTGGTTTTAAACAAAGACATATTATTTTTCATCAAAAATTATCTTTAAAAAGGAGCTGTTTTGTTCTAGTATTTCAAAAGTGACAGAATTAAATTTTGCAGGAGGAAGGGAGAGAAATTCTCTGAAGACAGAGACGAATACTGTGTACCAAAGCTAACAGATATTAAAATAGATATAACTGCAATGTATCTGACATATGTAATAAATGCCAATTATATTGTAGAAGATTTATTTATTACATAGAGAAGTCTTCATGCATTTTGAACTTCTGCAAATTATTTTTTCTTTAATTGTGAGTGGTCTCTGAGTAACCTTTGATACAGTCTTTTACCTGAAACTTCCCTGATGTTTTCAAAGGCATACCAAGGTGTTGGGGTTTTTTACTACTAAAAATAAGGACATTTGTCATTTTCCTTATTTGTCAATTTAAGGCTAATTTTTTTTTTTGTATTAGATATTCCATAATAAGACTATAATTTACCCTTGCTTCCTTTCACATATCAACATTTTCCACTTGAACTCTATGGTTTTTTTACAGAGAGATTTTTTAAACTTTAACAAAAATGGTTTGTTTCTGAATGAAAAATGCCAGATGATACACTTAGCACAAAATATACATATGACTATAAACAGCTAAGACTGATATCTGTCATGGAAATCAGGCTGCACAAAGGAAAAATGGTTTTGACTGTTTTCCAGGGAAAATATATTTTGGCAGTTTAGTGACAAGATTAAAAATCATATGCTGCCTGTGAATGGGTTTTCGAGTGTGTTGTTGCTAAGAGGTTAATCCTGCACCCACTCTTTTCAGTGATGCAGTAGTGACAGTACTTCTCTCTTCAGTGGTACGGAATCAGGTGCCAGGCCAGCAAAATGCACTTTGAGGTTGTTGCACACATGTACATATATATAATGAATTTGTAGAATGCAAATATCTTAAGTGATCTACTTCCAAACATGTTAGAAAATTACAAGATCTCATGAAAATAAATTCTTGCAATGCTCATAGAGTTCTGGGTTTTTTAATTTAACATTGTGATGAGCAGGAACCTTTCCGTGTAAATTCTTTCTATAGGAGAGTAGGGAGAAATATGACTGCTTCTTTCACTGTCATATATTCAGTAACAGTGATGAAAAGAGAAATTGCAGGAATTTTTTATCTGCCATTTGTTTTTAATCCAATTTGGGGAAACAAAATATTTCTGAAGTTTCTCACTGTCTGCATTCAGTGGAGTCAAAACTCTCTGTGGTGAGGGCTCTGTGAAGTGATAAGCATTCCCATGAAAAGTTTTGCACTTGGTGAAACAATGTTTTCTGACAAATTGTTTTCTGACATGATCTCTGTTATATCTAGACTACCTCCATATCTTCATTATTAGTACTTCCTAGATTCCTTCAAATTAAAAGACCACAATGTAGTGTAGAAGTATCCTGCCATCAGGTCAAATACTGGTTAATGGTCCTTTCTTACAGAACTCACATACCACTTTACTCTGATTCCTCTTTACTTTTTTGGCTGAATAGTATACATATCCTGAATACACAGCTGTATTCAGGAAGCTTAAGAGCTGATTCAATTGTTTTATAGGAAGAAACTACCTTCTACTCTAAAGACATAGAGTTATAAGTGCTTCTATATTTATAATGATTTATTTTATGCATACCAGATTTCTCTAAAGCACATATACAATGACCAGAACTGAGAAGGGTTTAGAAATTTAGAGATAACTATTTATGAAATAGAAGAATAGACTGGAAGTTCAAGTTGAGCTATGTGAAAATAATTTTAGCCATTGTACAGGATATTGCTTTTTTTCCTTTGATTTCTTTATAAACTACATAACAAATTGCGTTGAGACTAAATTGGCAGAGTTAATTTGTGGTCAGAACTGTAGTGTCACTTTTTTATTTCAGAATCCCTGAATTTTATTACAGATTGATATAGATAAGAGCATTAATGCTGGTAATAATAAAGATTACACAAGTTCAACTTTAATTATGTGAAAAATTACTACTCCTTTACAGTACATCTCTCCTACATGTAAAATTATGTGATACAGCATATATTCAGTTAAGTGATACATATGAACTGAAGATCGAATGTTATTTGTAATATAACATGCTCCAAATAATTTTTTGTGTAAGAGAAAAAAAAAAGTACACTCTGCCTACCTTATTGTTAACCAGTTGTCTACACATAGCATCTGTTTACATTAGTAATGTAATTGCTGTGATAATAAGCTCATTGATTTAGTATCTAAGGAAATAATCAGTCAGGACATCACATTTGTCTTGCTTTACTTGACAGCCTATCTTCTACACTGAATAGACAGTGTCAATTCTTGCCATTGTTTCAGAGAAATGGAGCAACAAAAAACCCTGGAAAGCTCTCATCTCTTTGCCAACTATTGCCATAAAAATGTTTGCTGCAGCTAACTGGTATTGGACAAATTTAATTTTAACAGTGGCACAAGGCCAGTACACTTTAACGTAGGAAAATTGTATTTCTTCTGTTATTCAGACAGTATGACAGCCTTATCTTTCACTTGACACTTAAGCAGAAAAGGACTGTGAAAAATAAAACTGAAATAAAACAAAGACACAACTGGAAAACTTTGGTTAGCTGACTCACTAGGAATTTTTTCCTTTTTCTAAGCATCTTTTTGTGAAAATGTGTAAACAAATCCTCCTTACTAGGAGTTAAGAAGCACTTTACAAGATTGTAAGATGTCTATGTACTTGGGTTTACTTCCCAAAATCACAGAGGGAAAAAAATCAATCAGGAGTGTTAAAATAAGGAACAATCCCAGTTTTATGATTTTTTTTTTTCTTTATCTTATGGACAGTGTTACCTTCCTATGTCCTTCCTGCTGCAACTTTGGATTTCACAAGCTTTCAAAAATCCATGGTCCATAGAACGAGTTCATGGGCTGAAATCATAGAGGATCAGGTTGTCTTGACCCTATGTGATGTTCAAGCTAGGGACGAGGACAAGAGTCTGTCCCCTCCATCTGTTTGCCTCCCATGAAGACCAATATTCACTGCAGGGCCTGTAGACAGCGGTGCTGAATGACTTCTGTGCCTGGACTTTGTTGTAGATGGAATGGGGAGCAGAGAGCAAGAGAAGGCTCATTCCCCTGTGGAGGTGAATCTCTATTCATCAGTTTATAGACAGCGCAACTGAACTCATATTATATACAACATCAAACGAATAATACTGCTCTCACTGTATAGCACCAATAAATTCCAAGACCTCTTGTTTTTAAAGGATGTCTTAAAAATACTGCTATTAGCTATCATGTACTTCACAAAGAAAGTTAATCTATAAGCTTTTTAGAGAGGAAGGGAAGGAGCGCTCTTCCTCTTTTAAGGATAAAATTAAAAAATACATTTAAAGTATTATATACCATGGTGTGTTCTCCAGGAAATGAACTGAAGAAGTAAATTTACCTCACTTCACCTCAACACCAGAAGAAGTTCAGGTTTCCTCTCCTCTACATAGCTTTTGTTTTAATTGCAAGTGTGAAGAAGACTTACACTGTGGAAGAGTCAGTAGAAATGAAGATATGCAAAACTAAGCCCTTATCATGGAGTGTTAATTACCTATGCGGTAGTTGTACTTACAAGATGAGAGCAACCGAAGACAGGTTGTTCTTTGTTTCCAAACTAGATGTGGGGTAGTAGAAGTGTGGCCTCACAGCTCATCTAAATTCTGAATTCCGGCAGGCTGACAGCTGCTCCCTTTCTGCTGATTAAGAAACACTGACAAACATTTTTTTTTTTCTTCTTTTTCCTGCAGAAAGACTTTCTTGGCTACTTATACTTGTAAACTCAAAAATGGGCTCTTCCCACTCAGTGTTTTTAACTGTGATTACTAAAAAGGAGGTATTGTTAAACTGAAGAAGAGAGGCAAGATTTGGATGAGATGCTCTGGGAGATATATACCACGTATTTACTGATGTATCACAAAAATGCCAATTACAATTGAAAAATGTACTAATTTTTTTCCATAACTCTCCTGCACAGAAGCCTTGAAAAGTCTCTCCAAAATTAAGTCCTTTCTTGTCAGACAAATGAAGTCTATTCAGTTGTGGCCCCTTAGGGGGCTGGCAGAGTTCAGAGCTGACACAGGTCCAGGCCCCCTTCTGCTCTGCGTAAGGTAGAAAATCTGTGTTTCTGTTTTAACTTGCAGGATTGTATTCTAAGTCTCTTGGTGTTCTTCCAGTTCCCAGAAAAAAATTCAAAAGGACATGATGCTGATGCTGCCCAAAACAGTAAGTTTGAGAAATGTGGATGCTTATGGATATTGCCTCAGTGTGGACAATGTGCTGCTGTAGATCTACATTCACTTGTCACCTGGGAGAGATTTGGTAGGGTACCTTCATATTAGGAGTTGCACATCACTTGTACTTGTTGTATTTGCACAGATGTACTTGTTCCAATCCCAGCTGAACATTTATTCTGTCTTTAATAATATTCCCTTTTGGACTGAAATGAAGATTTGCCAATATGTGAAGAAGTATTGTGTGTTTGTCACCATGCTAACAGTTTTCACAGTCCTCTTCCCTGAAGTTGGATTATCTAGGCTGAGGTATATGCCCAAGCTATAAATGAACATCTGCTGTACAGGTAGGCTACATATATTGAGTATTTATTTATTTATGTATGCACACATGCATATACAAACATTATTGAAATTATATAGATGTCCAAAGTAATATACATATTTAATCAGATTTAAAGATATTTATTTCAGTTTTAATGTTCTTCTTCTTTCCCAGAAAAGTGTGCCTACTAAAGCAGTTTTATTGAGATACCAAACAAGCTAGTCATGAGATTCTGCAGCTTACACACCTACAGCCTCATAAACTGGGACTGGAATACAAGTTTTCTTCCCACTGGTTTGTACCTAACCAAAATGGTTGCTCTTCTTCCTATGACAAGGGAGTTTAGAAGGTTGAATCAAAATAAAAGATATGCATCTGGATAGCTGTACTGGTGTCCTGGTTTCGGCTGGGACAGAGTTAACTCTTCTTAGTAGCTGGTACAATGCTGTGTTTTGGATTTAGTGTGAGAATGATGTTGATAACATGCTGATGTTTTAGTTGTTGCTAAGTAGTGCTTATCCTAAGTCAAGGACTTTTCAGTCTCCCATGCTCTGCCAGCAAGCAGGTGTGCAAGAAGCTGGGAGGGAGCATAGCCGGAGCAGCTGACCTGAACTAGCCAAAGGGGTATTCCATACTATGGAACGTCATGCCCAGTATATAAACAGGGGGGAGTTGGCCGGGAGGCGCAGATCGCGGCTGGGGAACTAACTGGGCATCGGTCAGCGGGTGGTGAGCAATTGCATTGTGCATCACTGTTCCCCCCCCCTTCCTTTTTTTGTTATATTCCTTTTCATTACTATTATTATTATTATTATTATATTTCATTATTACTATTGTTAGTATTATATTTTACTTTGGTTATTAAACTGTTCTTATCTCAACCCACGAGTTTTGGTTTTTTTTTTTCCTTTCCTCCTCCTCACCCCACTGGGAGGGGGAGGGGGAAGCGGCTGCATGGTGCTTAGTTGCTGACTGGGGTTAAACCACGACAACTGGATAGCTGATAGTAGCTTAAACAGTAGTGAAATATAGCTAACAGGTACTAACCAAAGAGGGTAGAAGGCATCCAGATCCAATCCACATCCTCTAAAGGCTTCCATTCTGATTGCAAACAGGTTTTACCTAATGATTTCCACACAGGGGAATTCTGGAGTGATATTAATTTAAACTTTTTTTTTTTTCCCACCTGACCTTTCCTCTCAGAAAAAGAAAACTAGTGGAAATGCAGCTCTAAGAAGAGCCCACTGGGGAACACCTGTGGGAAAGCAGGTCTTCAGCATAGAAAAATGAAGGTTCACTATGTGAGGGGACTAGGCGTCAGACCTAAGGACCTGTGTTAGAGGTGCTTGTCTGCTGATACCTGAGCAGAAACACTGGAGTGGAATAATAGGAGGGAAGACGAGAGAACAATTTTCTCCCCCATTCTGAGAAGTGTTTCAGTTTGAGATGTATTGTGTCAGTCACACAAGAGCCTGTCATTAGTAGTAAGTCACCTCAGTTTTATATACGTATCTGAGCATAATGCCTTTCTATGGTTATGCCAAATTCTGTTTGCCTACTTGCCTCAGGGCAGGTGGGTTTTTCTGACTGTCAACTGAGTATCACTGGTGTTTTTCATTATCACCAATTATCAGATAAAAAATAGGAGAATAAGTTTTGTGCTGATTTGGTAAATTTTTATGCTGTTTATGTAAGCTTGTTGGATATGGGTTTGGGATTTTTTTTTCCCTTTTATTCTATTTCTTTCATCCGCTCCCTTCTTGTGTAGCTTCTCTGCCTCTTACTGCGCTTTTGCTCACTGCTGCACTGCTCTGTGGGAAATAAACAATAAACGCCTATTCCTTCAAGTAAGGCAGAGGATGCAAGGTATTCTAGGATGTACTATATTAAATCAAGAGGCTGTGTGGTTAGTGTTGATTGAATAATACAGAAATTTTACATGCACGCTGCAGCTCTTACTTGTAGGTAGTTTTACACTTTGAGAACACTTTTTCAAAATTCTAGTCCTAGGAGATCAAATGACATGAAGATGATGGATTGTTGGGGATATCCTGAAATGAGCAGTGTCTGTTCCATTTATAAATATAACAATCTACAAGGTTAGAAATGAAAGTTGAAAAATCAGTAGTTAAAGCTGTTCGAAGTAAAGGAACAGTTATGGAATGGATTTATATATAAGCTGCTTCATATATCACTCTTTGGTATGCTGTAAAATTTGAGTGTAGGTGTGAGCAACCGCTTCAAATAGCCATGGAGATTAGTATTTCAGTCACTGAGGTCACACTGCCTGGTCTGGGAACTGGTTAAGGTAAAATTAACAGCATCTTTATCTTTTAACTACTTTGGTTAAAATCTATTAATAATTCACATGTCAATACTTGTGAACTCCACTTTTTAAAGAAAATCAGCCTGAGTGTTAGAGGAGTTTACTCCTTAAACATGCTGACCTTATGTCTTGTACCAATCAAACACTTCTGAGCCATCTCAAATGGCATTTTCCATCCCTACCTCTTCTGGCTGTCATGGAAACAGCCGTGCACCCTCTTATAAAGGTACTGTAATACTGTTGGGCCCTGCACAAATCACATTAACAGTGGAGTTAGAATCAACTTAGACATAATACTTGTTGTAGCTTAGGGAAATAGCCCCTCGCCTCTCTTCTAGACAGCTCCGAGCCTGAGCACTTCCTGGGAAACTGAGTTCTGTTTCCTGGAGGAAAGCCATCCTGAGGGTCACCCGCAATTCTGCACTGCGGTGATAAAAACGGGAGGCATGAAATCCCTGCATTTACTATTAGCTGGATAGAAGTTTCCCTCTGAGATCTGTGACTTCTGAATGACTTAGCTTTTGCCATCAAATGCCTTTCTTCAAGGGTGTACGTGCTCGTGAAGAAATTAGGCAGAGATACAAAACGCCACACCTCAGACATCTCATTTCTCACAGCACAGAGAAAAGTGACTGCCAGGCTCCAAACTTGCCTTACAATGTGGAGACTATTACAACACTTTTCCTCCCCCCATTACCATCTTGATTGTCATCAACAACAGGAGCAAAAATGAACAACTGTACGGGGGGGAGGTTTTTTTTTGATCTCTTTCTTGTTGTGAACTCCTTCTCCTTACAGATACTCACTTTTACTTTTGTTTGTTTCATTTTTGGAGTCGTGAGTTCTACGGTTCGTTCCAGGAGAAAAATGAGAACAGGGAATATCCATGTCCTCTCTCATTGTGAAAAACCCACAGCTCTGTTCTTAGCTGTCATTCCAGCAGAAGTCCTGGAAATTTCACTCTTGCACCCTGTCCTCCCACTTCTATTGAATGAAATGGCAGCAACTGCTCCACCATTAGGATCAATATCCAGGCCATTATGTTGGCAAAAGGAGCAGCAAATCACATTTACGTGGATTGTCAGATTCATTATTATAAGCAGATGGCAGTCCTTGCACTACAATGCAGCTGAGAAAAGACTGACATCATTTCAAATTAAAATCTATAATGCTAATACACATCTCTGACTCTTTGTACAGGCCTAAGTGCATTAATCTTCTGAACGATTTGCCAACGTGTGCACTGCTTTAGGTGTTTTCACTTGAGTGGAGCTAAAAGGAGAGCTTTTAACTGAGAATGGTTAACATTTATTCATACAGATTGATAAAAGTTAACATGCCATTTTCTTTACTAGTAGCTCCCTAATAGGAATTAACGGGACATTTTGAAGAGAAAATGCCAAGTTCAGAAGGCCAGTTCAAGAAATGTGCTAACCACTGAAGAGAAAAATATGTTAGTAGCGTCTCCTTTATGTAAACCAATCTTAAAATAATTACTCATAAAAGAAAATAGAGCATTTTTAAAATGTGCAACAGAATTGTCTAAATATGCAAAGAAATTTCATTTGTCAAATGTGGGCAAAAAAATCAAAATTTTTATGATCAGATCATCATCAAAAGTTTAAAAAGTGAACATAACATAAATCCACTCTTTTAGTACAACTAAAGTGGAAGACAATTCCTAATAAAAAGGATTTAAAATATTTTGGGGACAGTTTTATCCGCAGTATCTAGACTATGTATCCTGTCATCATATTTTCAATAGTGTGCTCTAGAATTTTAGGATTTCATACACAGTTTTTAGGGATGCAGAGGCTGATTCCTCCCTTCTCACGTCTTTCTCCAGAAAGGATATGTCTAAGAGAAAGAATCTTCTGGTGAATAAAGTATAGACCGAGACTGCTGTCAGGCTGCCTAACCATGAGAATGCAATGCCTTTGCATCTAGAGGAATGTTTGCATATTGAGGGGCTGTCCTGGACTACTTCTGCCTGCACGTGGGATCCTGAATAACCCCACTTCGGAAGCTGTGTCATCACAGTGTTGATTCTGAGCTAAAATACCTTTCCTTTTGGAAGGGCTTAATAGGTGAGCAGCATTATGCTGATGCAGCTGCTTGGTTTCATGGAGCAAATAACAATCCTGTTTTCCCTAAAGAAGATTGTTTTAAAACATCCAGATTAACCACACAGTGATAAAACTTGGGAATCCTTCTATCAAAAGCTCTATAAATACATATGTCATTGCAGAAATGCTTGGCTTTGCCAAAGAAGCATATTTCTGAAAAAATAAATTTTGTTAAAATGCTTTGACCAGATCCAGGTAGGATCTTTTGTCCCATTTATTGCTGTTCAGAGATTTAATTTCAAAGTAAACAGTCTTAAGATCTACAATATGCCTTGCCTTCTCCCAGTACATGCCAGTGCCATGTGCTAACGTGTTTTAGCAGATCTCTGGGATGTGAATTAGTTACGTCTTTAAATATATCCTTGATGTCACTTACTTTTTCTGAATTCTTTTGCTATTACCACATCTGAAGCCAGATATCTATGTATTTCACTCATATTTGCTCACCTTACTGAAAAAAATTGATTTCTTAATACTTTCCTTTTTCTTTCATCTGACCCAGTACTAATACCTAGTTTGACTTTCACAAACCAGGCAGTATGTGCAGCAACAGAAAATAACACATTTCACTGATATAAACAATACCTTAATAATTTGTTTACCAAGAGATTTTTTCTGAGTAGGGATTGATTTGTATTAAAAGGAATAAAAAATTACTGGAAAAAAGTAGTTTTTCTCCTTGGGAAGTTGCTTTAAAATATGCAGGGTGGGGAGCTACACAGTGAGATTCAGAAAAAGATAATGAAAGACAATTTCATTTTTCAAATTTTAAAAAAGAAATGTCATTCAAATGAATTAAACTTGAAAGAAAGATATGTACCCAATTACAGTATATGAGTCTGATCTTCCTAAAATCCTTACTCTTTCATGAAAAATATTGTGTCCTTGAAACTTCCAGTTTTTATGGATGTTGAAATGAACTGATTAACATAAGAACTTTAGATCAGCTTTAACACTGTGACAATCAGAGAAGAAATGAATAAGAATTCTGAAAACCTAAAAACTCACCAGCTTTTTGTTATGTTGAGCATAGCTCGTAGTCCTATTTGAATCTTTTAAATCCATTTTCTTGTAAAGTGCTTTACCAATGATTGCGGTCTTAAATCCCTACCACATCTTTCAGCTTTCTTTTTTAGGGATTACAGATGAGAACAGGTACATCCAACCAGTAAAGGATGTTGAAATTTATGGTCCTGATTATTTAAAGTGCATGGGTTGCATCTGACATTTATTTAAGAATTTCTTTTCATAGCATAATATTTAAACGGGTTAATTGATGGATAATGGCAAGAGATGGGAAATATATAATTTACAAATTGAAAAAAGGTCTTAAAAGTTTTGCAGAACATCTGGAACTTTTCCACAACAGTCTTGAAATAATATTCTCCAAGCCATAGATCCCATTATCACATATCTCACATATGTTCCACCACAACTACTCAATGAATTGATTTCTTATATATGCATTGCATGGATTCATTAAGTACAGTACACACCAACATTCCTCACTCTTCATTCATTAGTCAAGTTAATTTTAATAACTTCCAAAATACTGCTGCTGAATTAGCAAATCTGAATAGAGTCTGTGAAATGTAACTCCGGAGCTTATTTTAGAATATGGCCTATTTCTCACAAGTGACACTCAGTGACACAGTTTGAAAACTGTAGTAGTTTAGTAGTAAACTGTAAATTAGTATTTTTTGAATATGTGGAATAATAATAGACTGTTTTTGATCTGTAGCTGAAGAAGTAAGATACAGCATTTATGGGTTATGCGTGCCTTACGTTCAATCTGAGCCCTACAGTGTATACTTCTTTCCCCATCCCCCTTTCCTTTGCCTCCTTTTCAGTTTGTTTTACTGACTGAACACTTAAAGAGATATCTACTTAAGGATGTCAAAAGGTGTAGTAAATGGGAGGCAGGCCACTGGGAGACAAAATAGGGAGGTCATTCCGCCTGACCTCCTCCCGTTTTTTCCCACTAAGCAAGCTGCTGCTCAGCTGACTTAAGATTGAGAGACAAGGCAGAAAAATAGCAAAACCAGTATTAACTCAACCGGTTTGGTACCGTGCTTTCTACTTGCAAAAGGTTTTCCTTCATACTTAAAGCTGGTCTCCTGTTGCAGTCATTCGCTTTAGAAATGCTACAATATTTTATTTTTGTCTGTTATTCACCCTGCATGCAGATTGTGTAAGTGAATGGAAATCCAATTATAAAGTCCTCTCTGACTTCTGTTAGTTATAAAGAGATTAATTTCAACAGTTAAGCTAAGGTTCTCAGTAGCTGATGGTTTTGTTGACATTGTAAAGGAGATTTTGTCTTTAGGTGATATACAATACTTCTGTAATTTCTTATTGTGACATTAACATATTGGGAAGGAAATCCTGACCTTTAACCTCACAGCTACATTGATGAGGCGCAAATTGATTTCTTGTGTATTTTGAGTCTCTGAGCTGGGCAGGAGGGTCCCAAAAGTTTGGCAAGTGAACATTGAGTCGAGTACAAGTGGTTGTCATCTTGAAGAGAAGCAACAAGTCTACTCCCCTTACAGGTATTGTGTACCTCCTCTTAGTTGCCTGATGCCTGGCAGATCATGCCCACTTTGACAGCACCTTGTTTTGCTAATCAGTAGAAATGAGGAATATCTTTGGCATTGGGGTCCACTGTAACTAAGAGGTTCTTCTGTTCTGTGGACAGCAAAGGCTTCATCCCGCCAAAGCAGAAGTTAGCCCTAAGAAACTACAATCTAAAGAGATGTTTCAAAGGCATTTGTAGTTTTTAGGTGCTTACCTCAAATAATTTTCCTTAACCTAGTGGACCTCACTCTGAAAATCTCTGCCATTGTTTATTATGAACTTGTAGCGGAACTAGTTATATAATTTACCCATAAAAGGAGGGAAGAGGAGCTCTCCCCAAGCATATATCACACACTCATATAAAGAAGTCCATATACAGCAAACCAAAGAGGAAGGAGTGTCATCTAAAAAAAAAAAGATAAAAAAAATCAGCCTCTGACAATCATACACACTCAAAATCAACTTCCACTTATTAGTACTACTTTTGCTGCTTAGGGTTTACATTAAAAATATTTTACTTCCTTATATTTTTCCTCTATTTAGGCACAACTAAAAGGCACAACTTTTAAACTAGAAAGCTTTCTGGCAATGAAATTTATGCAACTGAGAAATAAAGGTTTGGAAGTTTCACAGATTAGCACCTATGAGGCAAAGCCGGAGAAAATACCAGTGAATGAGTGTAAGGTCTGACCAAACCTTGGCAAGTGAATGATTTTTGAGTTAGATACTTCTTTCTCCTGTGTTGTAATGACTCACTTTCTCTGGTGCAAATTACTCAGGTTACATCAGTCTGTATTTCTGAGTTATGTCAACATCTCTGAGAGAGAGTTCAAGTCCATAATTCTGGGATTAGCAAAACAACAAAATTCTAGAATACAAAATAGAAAGACTCTTTCAATTGCAATGGAAAAAAGAGATGTTCACAGGGCATTTATAGCCTAATTAGATTTCCAGTCATGGATTTTAGTCTAAAAAGTTTGTTGGTTTGTTTTGGGTTTTTTTTATAAAAGCAGATAAATTCTTGGTAAGTAGTTAATCTGTAGTATTTTGTAAATAGGACTTTTAGTGCGAACTTACTGGCATGTAATTGTGATAAAGAATAGCAAATAGAAAATGTTTGGAGTCCAACTCTATCTTCATGAAGCAAATGAAACAAAACTTTAAACATAACAAAGTCTACTTACATTTATTATCTGTCAATGTCAGTGACACACCACTGCCAATCCTTAGTTTTCCACATCAGCTATATAGCTTGCTGTATATCTTGCTATAGTTAAATACAGCTCAATAATTCTCTTCCCTTTTTCTAAGCTTGAGGTCTTTCCGTGATTTATTCTCTTATATATAATTTAAAAGAATGAATAAGTGTATATTATTTTAAACCTTTTCTGAAAATCTCTGGAAAAATAAAATTTAAAACTCTAATGGTAAAACAATAACAAGTCATAGGAATCCAATAACCTACTTCCTATTCTATGTCATTGTGCCAATTTAAGAATAAACATTTTTTTTTTTTTCTGGGGGGACCACATAGTCATTGATACTCTCAAAATGGTGCTGGTTCTATATACATCTAGAATAAGCAGTTGGAGAGGTGGTTTTAAAAACCTGAGATTAGCTTTTAGTCAAGTGTCATATCAATAAAAGCAGAAAAAAATAAGAATTAAATACAAATAGAACTGCACCAAAATTGAATGTTTTAACTTGTTCTCTGGAGGAGCCAAAACGTTTTAGTGCCAGATTATACAAGACCTTGTACATAAATATGTGAACAGGGTTAATCCCCTGTCCTTAATAATGTTTTGTGTAGCAACTTTGAAAACAAACTTTGCCAATTACAAAAGATAGGAAGTATCATTTTATCTGCATTCTTTAATATGGTTCATTTAAAGAGTTTGTTTATGATTTAAAAAGCAAACTCTTTTCATTGGGATACTTAAATTTAGGCATGTGAGGCAAACGCACAGAGCATCCTGCAATACAGGGGAAGTGCATTTCTCAAATGGCAATTAGTTTTTCACTGTTACTGATTCACTAGGTAGCTTCTGTCAAATGGGGGAGCACAAATGGGGGCAGCTTGTCGGCTAAAGCACTGCAAATGAGAATGATAGATGTGCTTTAAAGGTAACCATTTGTACTAACTTTCAAAGGTGCTGAACTAGTGATCTTTTTCCACTTCCTCCTTTTTCATTTCTGATACACATTTGCACAAGTACAGAATTTCTAGTGAATGGCAAAGTGGGATGTGGACAAAGGTTTTCCTTACTAGGAAGGGATGAGCATGGTGTAGAGTGAAAAGTTCATTGTATGATGGATGAGCCAGTGAGTATGAAGGTCACTCTGTCAACGGTACACAAGAGAGGATTATGGGTGACAACAGCTCTAAAGAAGTGGTAGATAAATTGTTTACAAAATACAATAATAGAGAGTTGTAAGAAACTTCCCTAACTTTGTTATTGCTAAAGGATCACCAGGACAAATAAGCTGAAAGGTATTTGGATATCTTGGGGAACATTTCAAAAGTAGGGAGAGATTGTGACCTTGAAAACTAAGATCTAAAATCATCTGTTCCTTTTTGAATTAAATTATCACTAAGAAACAAAGAAGTTCCAGCCCAAAGCAATAAATACACCAGAAAACCAGTTCTTAATTCTGAAAAAAACCCAACCCCCAAAATAAAATAGTTACATTAATTTTAAATTAACCCCTGCCAAAAAAAAAAAAAAAAAAAAAAAGCAGAGTTTTACAAGGTACCTCAAACTACTGTGTGCTGAATGAAAATAAAGGAGTCTTATTTTAAGGTTAAAATTGTGCAAAAGTACTCTTATTCTGTTTAACAGATTATCTTTTAAAGTCAATCAGTTAGTGTTCTAATAAAAAATGACCATAGGCATAGCTGACAAAGTGACCCTCAAATGCCCTAGTATTTGCACGTTTTATTTTCTGCCAGCTTAAAAATAATATAAAATAACCTGGGGTTATTATAAAATGTTAATCTCATTAACCGTATAAAACCTAATATTTAATTACCACTTTCTGCCATTTCTGACTTGTTTTTCTTTCAAATGAAAACAATTTTGGGATGTCTGAATTTTAAATTGATTAAAATTGGAATACAGAAAGCATAACATTTAATATGGTAAAATTTCATTATGATTCAATCTTGTTCTAGAAATGCTTCCTCTGAAGTCTCTTATTTTGGAAAGCAATGTATCTTAAAAACTTGAGCAAATAATGTATCAAATTTCTGTACAAATGTTTTCCTATACAAAAGAACACAGTTTCAAATAAAAAATTAATCCTGAAGATATACACCAACTTTTCTCCAGCTAAATTGAAGCATATACTCAAAGATTTCCAGGCACCCACCAATGTGAGACTATGCCAGAAGCAATAGTTTCCATCCATATCAAAGTAGTGTACTGCATGGTGTTTTTACACTGACTTAAAACTATGATAACAGGCCCTTTCAGATATGCCATTTCTTAAATGAGGCACCCTTCATTTAACCAAGTGTTCAGTATTGCCAAATCTATAAAGCTAAATTGCTTTTTTATAAGGTAGAACCTTACCTGTTGGATAAAGTATGTGCAGTGAGGCTTATAAATGCTCATAAAGGGAAAGTATGGAAGGTAAAAGTATCCATTACCTTTTGGAAAAAGGATGATTATTTCAAAGAAAACACCAGCAGTGGGAGACATATAATAATAATTTAGGAGGAAAAATAAAACTGACTTTTTCCCAGTACCACTGTTAATAATACAACTGCTTCTTTTATATTAATTAAAAAGTGTTTCTTGCTTGCTATATATTTTTAGTTAGCAGCCAAGTATTTTGCACTTTATAGCAAAGACTGGACTTCAACCAAATTGGGAGCAAGTGTGCTTTGGAAAGCTATTGGGGGAAACTTTATAACATAGTGTCTCTTAATGAAGGACAAATTCATTTAATAGATCTCCCTGTAAAACAACATCTGTTGGTAAATTGGCTAGTGGGATTGCTGTGGGTGAAATTCACTTTTGTGTACTGAAATGAAACAGTTAGTTAGACTTGTGAGTTGAGTTAGCCTTTTTACCTACCAGTAAGATACAAATAAATGGCTCGTGCTTTTTCTAAGATACAATACTACACTTTCCTACACCGATACAAGCACATAAGAGGATCTCAGGAAAAAGAAAAGCCAACTCAGGAAAAGAAAAAGCCAACTGTCCACATTCCAAAGCTCACCTTTGTATCAATTTGGTACTACTTCGTAATAGATAATCTAGTTTGCTTTGGTCTGGGAGGGGACTTGTGTGTGCATTGTACCATTCACTTTTTCTCCAAATGAACTCAGAAACACAGTGGCATTTGTTCTATATCAGTGTCCCTGAAGGACTTTATTATGTAAGCCTCCTCAGATACTGAGCTTTACCAAATACACCTGACTATGAAAGTGGGACAGTCTGTCCTACTGATGAGCAGTCTCCAGTAACTACACTTTAGTAAGTACAGTAGGTAGTAGTACAAAACTATTTTATGAGGCTTAATTTCTGAAGCACAATTGGTTGTCCGTATTGGATGCATCTGAGATGAGGAGCAATGAGAAGATCTTCAGGGATGCAAATAAGAATTGAGAGCTCTCCTTTCTAAGGCAAACTTCAAAAATTCCAAATTGGATCAGGTCCTCTGTTCCTTTTAGGGATTTGTTACGATACAAAGAATCATTGTGATTATCTAACCTGACTTCATGCAAAACAAAGATTATAGGACTGGGCAAAATTCATTTCACTATGAACAAGAACATACAAATTTTACGGAAAAAAGTCCAGTCTCAATTTTCCCATCATGAAGAGCTTCCCATGACCCTTTGAGAGTTGTTAATTCCTCTTCCTAAATCGGTGTATTGGGTTTGCATGGCAAGGTTTTGGTAGTGAGGGGGCTACAGAGGTGGCTTCTGTGAGAAGCTGCTAGAAGTTTCCCCTATGTCCGATAGAGCCAATGCCAGCCGGCTCCAAGATGGACCCGCCGCTGGCCAAGGCCGAGCCCATCAGCGACGATAGTAGCGCCTCTGTGATAACGTATTTAAGAAGGGGGAAAAAACCTGTGCAGCAGCAATTGCAGCTGGAGAGAGGAGAGAATCTGCGAGAGAAACAACTCTGCAGACACCAAGGTCAGTGAAGAAGGAGGGGGAGGAGGTGCTCCAGGCGCCAGAGCAGAGATTCCCCTGCAGCCCGTGGGGAAGACCATGGTGAGGCAGGCTGTCCCCCTGCAGCCCATGGAGGTTAACAGTGGGGCAGTTATCCACCTGCAGCTCGTGGAGGACCCACACCAGAGCAGATGGATGCCTGAAGGAGGCTGTGACCTCGTGGAGAGCCCGTGCTGGAGCAGGCTCCTGGCAGGACCTGTGGACCCGTGGAGAGAGAGGAGCCCACGCTGGAGCAGGTTTGCTGGCAGGACTTGTGACCCCGTGGGGGACCCATGCTGGAGCAGTCTGTTCCTGAAGGACTGCACCCCGTGGAAAGGACCTGTGCTGGAGCAGTTTGTGAAGAACTGCAGCCCGTGGGAAGGACCCACATTGGAGAATTTTGTGGAGGACTGTCTCCCATGGGCGGGACCCCACACTGCAGCAGGGGAAGAGTGGAAGGAGGAAGGAGCAGCAGATACAACGTGTGATGAACTGACCGCATCCTCCATTCCCCATCCCCCTGCTCCGCTGCAGGGGAGGAGGTAGAGAAATCAGGAGTGAAGTTGAGCCCGGGAACAAGGGAGAGGTGGGGGGAAGGTGTTTTAAGATTTGGTTTTATTTCTCATTACCCTGCTCTGATTTGATTGGTAATAAATTAAATTAATATCCCCGAGTCGAGTCTGTTTTGCCCATGACAGTAATTGTTGAGTGATCTCCCTGTCCTTATCTTGCCCCTTGAGCCTTTCATTATATTTTCTCTCCCCTGTCCAGCTGAGGAGGAGGAGTGATAGAGCAGCTTGGTGGGCACCTGGCATCCAGCCAAGGTCAAACCCACTACAATAGATTTTAGGGTAACTCAACAACACACTAACTGTGCTAATTCCAAGAACGAGACTAATTTGATTTACCCCATAGCGCTTCTGAGAGTGATGAAGTCTCTCTGTACTATTCTGTGAGCTTCAATAGGCAGGATAACTCATGCCAGTATCACAGGCTTGAGCACATGTTTTGTCTCCTCTCCTTTGTTTCAAAAGCTAGCAAATTGGCATCACGTCATATTCTTAAGCTGGTCAGTAAGAAAGAATTATTTCCTTACCCTACTGTCACTTTTATGGGATGCTGTCCTCTCTGAAACATCAGGAAGAGCAACTTCCTTCTGCCCTTGCCTTGCCTTGCCTTGCCTTGCCTTGCCTTGCCTTGCCTTGCTTTCCCTTGCCTTGCTTTCCCTTGCCTTGCCTTGCCTTGCCTTGCCTTGCCTTCCCTTCCCTTCCCTTCCCTTCCCTTCCCTAATTCCAACTCAGGCCCCCAGTGATGTCAAATTGTGATGTAGACCAATCTATTAATGCTGCCTTTTCCTCCTCTAGACACAGGAACTGTAGGGAAACTAATCATCCTACATAGGATGATATCAGAATACTTTCTTAAGCTGGAAGGCTAAACCATTTAGCAAAACAACCTTTGGACTGCTTTGAACTTTTGGATTTTTGCAGAAAGAGTTATGGAAGTGAGAGTATCCTCCTTAGTGAGCTTTTACTTGTATAGGAAGTGGAAGTTCTATTAGACTGGATTCAATGAGCCACACCACAGCTCTTTTTGGTAAACTTAGACAATTGTTGCTTCTAAGTTTTGCAGCTAGAAGAGGCATATCCTAGTACATTTATGACTGGAACAGTGCAGAGATTAAAGTTTGGCTTCAGAAACCTGTATTTGCCTGCAAGGACACTGAAATCTTGAAATTCACTGTTGGCTAAAGATTGTCTCTGAATAAAATTTATTTTGGGGAAAAAAAGAATCTTTAATTACAGTTTGCCAGAACTTCAGAAACAAAGAGTGGATGTATGACCCTTATTTCAAGAAAATGTTTCCAGTGAAGGATATTATACATTTGCCAGTCATATAACTAATTTTAGGTTTATGCATCACAAATTTGAGTAGATTACACCAGCTTGGAAGAAAAGACTTCAAATTAAAAAAAAAAAAAGTATTTGAATACACTGTAGCTAAAATTGAAGGATAAACTGAAAACAAAAGAAAATCTGACATTTCAAATGGGATATTAATGGCAAAATATTTTGGTTTGGACACTGGAAGCATTCATGAATTTGTACCCAATAAAAATCCTCCTTGGGACAGGAGTTCAGCAGTGCTAATGATAATTGACTACTCAATTGGAAAGACCTTCAGTATAGGCTGATATAGTACAAATGTCAAGAAGATTATAACTCTCTTAACTGTGATGGAAATCCCCAGTCAGTTAAAGGAAGGAAGTTAGAGGGTATAAACCAGTATTAGATATCTTCATGGTATATGACGCGTAAAGTTCCTGTTAACACACTCAGAGCTTTCATTTTACTCCATCCCCTGGTTCAGAGGAGCATTATGTTCTTTCTCTCAGTGAAACAAATGAATTTTTTTATATTCTTATTTATTAATAGTCGTTCCCGTGTTGTTTACCTTTGTAGCACCCGAGGGGCTCACATATTAAAGTTACACATTACCTCAAGCAGCAGGGATGCCCTGCCTGTGTTGTTTTGCCGGGAGGGGCTGTGTAACCCCTCTTCCCTCACAGTCGCTGTTGATGCTCTGTTGTGCGATGCCGAGGAAAGATCAGCACCAGACCTGAGGCCCGGGAAATGGCGGTGAGTTGCAAGCTGGCTTCGGTGGGCAGTTCCCCCTGTTACCTCAACCAGAACTTTACAATTTCCTATTGAGGAGTCTTTTCAGGGTGTATTGACAGGAGTGGCAGACAGGGTAATGAAAGACAAATTCCATAACGCAAAAGGCAGAGGCGCTGACAATGAGATCAGAGAGCTGACCCCTGACCCAAGTCAGCATTTTCTTTTCTCTCCTTCTCCTTCCCTCTCTCTTTCTCAGTTTACTGTTTCAGGTTTGCTTATTATATGGAGCAGTTTCAATTGTGACCCTGAGCCCATTATTGCTTTGGCTTTTCCCCTCCTCTCAAACAATTGTTTGGAAAATGGCCCCAACAATGTAGAAAAGATGCTGATAAGTATAGAAAAGAGAGGTTAATGAGAAAAGCTTGGAGCTGCTTGCAGTATATATCGAAGAGAATAAAAGGAAGAGTAGTGTTTTCAGTGCTGGCGATAACAAGAAAGATTAGTGCAAGTCTTCTCTGCACATTTATATAAGTGTGTGTGTGGTGTGTGTGTGTGATGAAGTCCTTCTGTCAGCCACTTTCACCAGGAGGGTAGGACAAGCAGTGTTATTTCATTTCCCATAGTGATTTAAGGCTTCAAGCCATAACAGCAAGATATGAAAGATGTCTTTATGTTGTCATTTTTCAAGCACTTCTTCCCTTTTTTTAGCATTTTCCTACAGACACACATTCATTAGTTAAAATAATTCATGGTATATATTGTTACTGATTTAGCTCATGAAAAGGGGAAAATATACTGGTTTACCCTAGGGGTGGCAAGACTGGCATTCTATTGGAGACTAGACATCTCACTTCTGAGGTATGTGGCTTCTTCAGTCCTATATTTTTTTAGGATATGCCGTCTCATCACCAGTTGTGTTATGACATTCATGCACTTAAAACATCTAGATGTTTCCCCACTTTAAAGTTTGAATAATGGGTAGTCGAAATAGCCCAATTATGCAAATCATAAAGAAGCCTTTCAAGACTTTTCCTTCATTTGTCATCTATAGAAGGTTTTCTTACTTTCAGGATCCTCTTCACATGCTATGTGAGATGTCTCTGTTGTACTGTATCAGTCTCACTGATATTCAGCTAGTTCCATCTTCACTCAATAAATTTAAACTTTTGCAAATAGTGGGGAGGTCCTTTACATGTGAAGGATACAGCCGATGGCTTCCTAAATTGGAATCTGGATAATTGGGAAACTGATTTAGGCAGAACCTAGAATCCTTATTTGATGAGTGCACTGAAGACCATATCAGCAAAGACAATAAAAAATCAAAATAATTGTTTGTGCTTGTGGACAAGAAGGCTTGTCTCAGAAAAAAAAAAATTACACTATTAGATGTATCAGTATTTATTCTTCAGGAATGTAGTGTTTTCATATCCACAAGCTACAAGATACTTGAAGCCAAACAGGAAGGGATGGAGAACAAAAAATCCCATGGAGCAATGCTAAGAATTTTCAAGTTCTTGACCCCGCTTTTTCTTTCACAAGATCAGCACATTGCAAGAGTTTGGATGTTAAGTGAAGTTTGTACTGATGAGAAATATCCCTTTTGTTTGACAAATAGAACTGGAAAAACATTACCTACTCTCTTTATTAAAGATATCCCCTGCCAATATTGGTCTGAGCCTTGAAGAATGCAATCATAAGACGTGCTGCATTAGCTGCAGTGCTGTTCATATCAATAATTTAACTGTAGACAAGCAAGTTCAGGATCCCAAAATTTTAGGTGCTATCAACCTATAAATGAAAATATAGACTCTCCCCCGGAAAATTTATAATGAAAAAATAAATTTTTCATTATAACTAAAAAAGTTCTGAAGTCTATTGAAATGTTTGATAAACATTAGCAGTGTTTTAACTAAACCACTCCAAACCTGCTGATAGTTAATAAGATACTTACTGGGAAGATTTTGTACTTTATAAAACTTTATTATACTGCATTATTAGAGACTAAATAGAAGAAGCTTGAAGAGTCATCTGAATCTGACCTTTCTCTATCTCTTCCTCTAGCTTGTCCTGTTATTAGAAATAAGTTGGATATGGAAAATATTTCTTCTTAAAGCAACCTATCCCTTTGGGAGTAATTTTGTTCTCTGGCCAATACACGTTTTTGTTTTTCTTACAGGACATTTATCAGTTTCAGGTATGTTTTGCCTCTTTTGCAAAGGACCACAAATCAAATCAAATATCACAAAGTACCTAGGGATTACCTATGTCTCATGCTGAACCTTATTATAGGTACTCTTTCTTACACCAGCCTCTCCCATGCAAAAGTAGCCCTATTAGTATTCTCCACTAATGCTTTAAAGCAGGCCATTGGATAAGGGAATAAAGATGGAACCTTTAAATTATTAATAATAAAAAAAGTCTCCTATATCATATCAATTCAGAAAAAAAAAAGCAATTTGTTATGGTGGAATAGGCATTAATTGAAAGGTTGACCTTCATTCAGCACAGCTTAGACAAGATCAGCAGAGTGGAGGCATTGGTGGACTGCAGATCTCCAGAGGGCTTCCAGCTTCTTGTTGTGATGCTTTGGATGAGGCTTTGCATTCTGCCTCACTTCAGGGACTTGTTAAACTGCTGAAATTTGTGAAGTGAGGAAAAGAGCGCTATTTGTACACAGGCTTCTGGCATGTTTCAAAATATGGGGCCAGCAGGGTCATACCTTTCAGCATCGACCTGTGAGCTTGCCTGCCTCACATTCCCAAAGCATCAGTCAGAATGGAGAGCCACATGTGGGTAGCAGGATACTTCTACTTAAGACACTATGGCACCTAAATTTGGATTTTCTATTGACCTGGTTTCATCAAATTGAGCAGATAAGCATATTGTCCAGTGTTTATTGCAGGTGCTGGCAATCACCAATGGACTGTGAAACCAGGCAAAATCATACTTTCCTAAACATGCTTCTCCTGGGAGAGTAGATGCTCCAAATCCTGCTTCTGGAAGTTGAATAGTTTTTTCCAAAGAGGAAAGAAAATATGTGCGTGACTTTATCATTGTTTAAGTAAGCTGAAAATAGAAATAAAATCAAAGTTTTGTTGAAACTCTTTGGAAATGATGAAGCATATGCTCCAAACTTGGAGCATATTTCTGTGTGTCATCTCTAAAGTCAGTAAGTTTTTCTATCCATGTTTTATAATTAACCAGTGGTGACTTCACCTCAGTGAAGTCTTATGACATCAGGGTCATATCTAAAGAGTGATTTTCAGATTCTACACTTCTCGAGAAAAGAGATTCTCCAGCTAATATCAACCAAGGAAATGGCAGAGCTCCAGCTGAGTGATGGAACTGCTCCTGCTGATGCACCATATTACAAGAAGACTAAAAATAGGGCTCCTCAATATTACTTTTCTGTTTGAAGCAGTTGTGGTTTGCAAAGTTAGAGCAAGGAAGAATGAGCATGTGATGTTCAGTGTGGCAGACGGTGTTCAAATAGCCCAACAAAAGAAAACCAGTTGCTTTGCACAAACACTGTCAAAAGATTTAAGTTACTTGCCTCATTTTTCTCTGGCCATACATCTTTGGGGAAAAAACCCAAATCCAAACCAACAAAAAAAAAAACCCTCTGCAAAGTGATTACAAAACCATCCAGATCAAACATTTTCATTTGAATATCCATGCAAATGGAAAAACAGCTGTATTGTTGAATGTTTGGGGACAGATTTACTACCACTGAACAGAATTTTAGAAATCAAGATGATAGCATTTACAAAATGTTGGACAATCCCCATTGCATATTAAGTAGAAACAGAGTATTCATGAAAATATTCTTCACACTGCTGTCAAGATCACAGAATTAGGTGATCTGTTCATTTCTTTGATGTTCTGTCATAGCTAGTTCATGGTATGACATCATAATACAAGTGGGAAAGGAAATAAGTTGATTTTCAAAGTTGAAGGAAAATGACATGATTAATGAATTAAAACTGTGGGGAAATGGGACAGTTCAGGCTTCTGTGCTATTTCTGGAGGTACGATAGTGAACAGTAGAAAGTTTTGGAACACATTTTATGTATACTTTTCATTACTTGCGGACTTTGTTTCCGTTGTTTTGACTTTCTAGAAACTAAGTGCCTTTTAAAGTCAAATAAAACTGGTGCTTACTTCTCTCATTTGCTGGAAAAGTGGAAGTGAGTGAAAAGGGTAGATAAAGTACTGCATGGTTTAAATATCTCTGCATTCAGTAAAATTCAGAGGCTCTTTAGAAATACAATTTACAGAACAATTAATTTATATTTTTAGTGTTCGTTTGTAGTACAGAATTAGGATGGAATGCAGATGAGGTTAGACAGTTCACATAGTGCAATATAATAGCAGAACAGAAAAATATAAGTTAAGCTGGTGCTGCTGTGACCAGCCTCACAATGGAGAAGGCAAATGGGGTCCTGTGTTACTCCACTGGGGGATTTGCAACCAAATACGGTGCCTCCTTGGGGCAACCCTTCAGGTAGAGTGGGGAGTGTAATTTGCTATAGTTCTTTTAAAGGTGAAACATACTCCTGCTTACTCTTTGGGGTATTAAGTAGACAAAGGTAAGCCAGAAACCTATTTCTTCTCCTTACCCCAACTCTGTTCTTTCCCCATTCCAAGATATTTTTGTAAGGACAATGCCCTTTATGAGGTTTTGATCTAATGCTCTACAGGGGAGCCACACTATCATCCCTGCATCATTCCTCCTAGAAATGGTTCTACGAAAGGGAAAACCAGAGTCCTTAATCCTTTTACTTCTATATAGGTTGTGAAAAGGCCTAAAAATTATCTGTGTAGCACTGAACACAAAAGGATAAAATAGGACCAGCTGAGGCATGTTCCTTATGCTTTCTCCTGTGTTACACTGTACAGGGAAGATACCATCGCTGGAGGTGATTGTATCCATATGACATATCTTCCCCATGCCTGTAATATTCAGGGGGAAAAAAAATCAAGGAAAAGCCACTCAGAAACTGTAAGAGTTTTATTGATTTCCTAAGTACTTAAAATGTGTACTACAGTTTGGACTAGAACTTCTCTTGCATTGTTTGTCTGTTTGTGTACTCCCTTACTCAGACTCAGTGTCTGACAATTTCCTCACCTCACCTCCATATCTTCCTCTTTACCTTTCTCACTTCTGTCTAAATCTGTTCCATTTAACTAGTTCCCTTTTCATTATACCTCTTCCTTCCACCAAAAATATGCTAGCTAGCTAACATGAGTCACCATCATACTGATCATTCTACTTTGTGTGTTTTATCCTTCTTCATCTGTCTTTGTACAGCTTGCAAGCTTTTGAAAAAAGAGACTGCCTCCAGGTCTGAACATAATGCACAGTTCACTTCATACCACAGAAGGTGTTTTAGCTCTTCTTGGCTTATATGCAGTATAGAAATAAACGTGTACTTCAGTACGGTTCTAAACAAAATTACAAATGTACATACTCCTTTCATAACAACATTAAATTGACGTGCAGTCTCACTTCCGACTGAATGTAAAAGTGAGCATACATGATCTACATCTTTAGAAAATTTTATTGGTTTTCTAAATGAGTAAGCTAATACAAGATTAATTCATGTTTTCATCATTTAGTGTCCATATATCTCTCTCAACTACTTCTTTATTGGTTTCTATAGCATTTGTTCTCTTTATTCTTTTCCTTGTCCTTCTATATTGAATCCTTTCTCTGGCTTTCTCTACTCTATAATGGTGGAACGTCAAGAAGAGTAAGACAGTATTTCTGAAACTAACTGACTTTGTGTTTTTCCTTATGTCCTATCTTGCATCACTGCTCAGTGTTAAGCAAGTTGTTATATCTCATGAGTGGTGAAAATTGTGGTTATTATTACTACATTTTTAATAAAAAGAGTTGAATTCATACTGCATGCTAGACAATATGTATTTTTTTTTAATTTGTCTTGTTTTTCCAAATGCTCATAACTTTCTGAAAGGTACTCTCAGTCTTCCAAGATTTTTTTCCAGTAAAAAAGGTGGAAAAACTTTTGCTTTTTGAGTAAAATTGGTGGAGCAATCCTTGAGGTATTGTTTTTAAAACACCTTCTCCTCTCCACTTTCTGGCTAACATTTTTTACACAGTCCTATCACAAACACTCTGTGAATTAGGAAAATAATTGCCATAATTTGCCATTGGTATTTAGTCAGTTGATCATGGTTATTAAGTTACCTGTGACAGACAGAAATGAAACCAGACCTAAGTGTCTGTTTACTTTCTTAACAGTAAGAAAACATTTTATTTTTTCTAAGTTGTTTGCTCTCCTCTGCCTTGGATAGCCTATCAGGATACTTAGAGTTTTTCCTAAAAAATCTGCCTGCATAAAGCATGGTCCACAAAACTCTTCTGGAGAGCCATCAGGAAGCCTTGTTAACAGTTCTGTGCAATAATGGTTCATGGTGCCTTTATGGTAATACATATCTTATTGCAGTGATAAATTCTGATGTCAATTAAAATTTTGTCTTGGCAATAAGCATTTAGGATTAGTAAGAAGCAATAAGTGCTCTTAAATTAAGAAAAAGTAAAATAATAATTTCTGCCACAGCAAACTGTTTCTTTCACGCCCTTTTTTGTATCTGCAAACCAGAAATGAAAGTGTGTGTATTCCCTTTGGGGAATTGCAAAGACATTCTTCATAATACTCTATGCAAATATAGCTTAAAAGTGCCTGATAATATGAATAAAGCTTGCACGGATGCGAACATACTCACCGGTAATTTAACAGGACTATTCATGTGCGCAGCTGTTCCTTCACATGAACAAGACTTGCACAGTGAGTCCTAAAGTCTTAGGGCAAGTTTAATGAAATAAGTTAATGATTTCTCTTCAGCGTATCAGGACAATCAAGAGCAGGTACTATCCGGGAAACCAAAAAAATCTTCCCTGTCCATTCCTATTTGGCCTTCTACTACCCTGTAGGCTACCTGCATTGTTATCTCTGAGCTGGTTCACATGATGTACCACTGGGAGGAAGGAGATGCAGGACCCCAGCAGGCTGTGCAGATCGCTATACAGTCCTTTCAGAAACTCCATTGCTACTTGTGGGAAATTATGGCCAACAGAAACAGAAATAAAGAGCCCACCACTACCACTCCTCCTCACCAACTCTCAGACTTAGTGCAGGAGCTAACATTCAGGTGGGCTCAGGTAGCATTTATTTTATCTAGCATTATTTATTTTAGGTTTAATCTGCAACAGCCCAGCTACAAACCTAAGCCTCCGCCTTCAGCTGTGTAGTTCTGCCCTACTGTCTTTTCAGTAAACCTCCACAAAACTACCTTCAGATACCCAAGATGCCAATTTTAGGTGGGTACTCTCTGTGTGTGTTATGGTTTAACCCCAGCTGGCAACTAAGCACCACACAGCCGCTCGCTCACTCCCCCCTGGTGGGATGGGGGAGAGAATTGAAAGAGTAAAAGTGAGAAAACTTGTGGGTTGAGATAAAGACAGTTTAATAAGTAAAGCAAAAGCTATGTACACCATCAAAGCAAAAGAAGGAATTCATTCACCACCTCCCATCGGCAGGCAGGTGTTCTGCCATCTCCAGGAGAGCAGGGCTCCATCACACGTAACAGTTACTTGGGAAGACAAACGCCACCACTCCGAATGTCCCCCCCTTCCTTCTTCTTCCCCCAGCTTTATATGCTGAGCATGACATCATACGGTATGGAATATCCCTCTGGTCAGTTGGGGTCAGCTGTCCTGGCTGCATCCCCTCCCAGCTTCTTGTGCAGCCCCAGCCTCCTCGCTGGTGGGGTGGTGTGAGAAGCAGAAAAGGCCTTGACTCTGTGTAAGCACTGCTCAGCAATAAGGAAAACATCTCTGCATTATCAACACTGTTTTCAGCACAAATCCAAAACATAGCCCCATACTAGCTACTATGATGAAAATTAACTCTATCCCAGCCAAACCCAACACAGTGTGGTCTTCTGGAGAGAGGTGGTCTCCTTCAGAGTACATACAGTTTAAAGCCTGCAGGCTCCTACTCTGGCTGACACATCTGATGCTATCCTCACTCCTTTGGCCATACAGCTCACCTATACTTGCAAATAAAATGTCCAGCGCCTTTTCTCTGATCCAGAGTGTGGGTGGCACACCGTCCATTTACACGGCTAAACTCTCTTCTCACTCCAAAGCATGTGGCCTCATATATACTGCTTACTGTCCCTGGTTTGCCCCAGAAGTAAGCTCCAAATGTGTCTGAGAGGATGCTATTTGCACAGACTGTGCAACTGTGTCAGACAGGCTGCAGTAAAATTGTATGGATGGTTGCTCATCTAAGCTTAACCGCAAAGCATTTTACTTCAGCTAGTCCTCTCTTAACAAGACCATTCTCCCCACATGTAGGGGGACCCAAGACTACACTTCCCTGTGGTTCTGTAGTGTCATTTTCCACCTTGCACGAAAACATCATATAGGATGAGGTGGATAATACTAGAGCTTGATTTATATGTCAGAACTCATATCACCCAGCTAGTCTTGTGCTGTTGGTTGAATTTGATGGTTGGTTTTAAACTGTATTTTGACAGTTGTATTGGTTGTATTGTGAATTTCTCTGCTGATGTTGGTAAGGCTGTTCATTTTCTTAGACACTCCCTGATAAACCAGAGGAGGTAGACATGTGCCATTTAAGTTGAAGCCAGATTGTGAAGCCCTTATTTCATGTTGGTAAGTCATTACATGGCTGGTTATTGGTCTTCAGCCTGTTGGTAACTGCCAAGCCTTGGGAGTACTGCCCAGTGTTTAGAGACTCCTATTAAAAAAAAAAAAAAGAAAAAAAGATTACCATTACAGCTTTAAACCCACTTCAGGGCTCTTTTCCTAATGAACCACTGTTAGGGTCTTTTGACCTTCAGTTTAAGAAGGAAGACCCTAAATTACTCTTTTCGATCAGTGTCTCCTTTTGGCCCTCATTTTCCCTCATTCCTCTTTCACTGCCTTTTGAAGTTTCAAGAAGCAAGATCTGCACTTAACCTGCGGTTCTTCCCAACCCCACAATATGCTTTATAAATCTTTGAGTCTCTCATACTGTGTTCCCTACTGTATAGAATAAAGTGGAAATTGACTTCTGCAGAGGCCATTACCAAGATTTATTGATCTGGAAGGATAACATTTTCTTAGGCAAAACTGAAGCTAAACATGAAGGGAAGAGACTAAACATATTTGGTCTTGTGAGCTTTTTATTGCTGAGGTGCCAGGACCTTATTTCCGTTTTGGAATAATCTATTCTCTTTCTTTTCTTTTTTTTTGAGCTCACAGAAAATGTCCGTATTTGTTTCCATGTCGTAGTTCAAAGCCTCTCTTTTTAAATTTTTGTATGGACACTTCTCTGCAGGCTTTCCCTTAGGCCTGAAGTGGGTTTGTTGTTCCTGAAATTTCTGCAGCAGTTCTTTTTAATATCATGCCAGCTTGGAATTGAATTGCTTTTCACCTCTGGCATCTGTGACATGAAAAATATACATTTCTGTGTTCTGAAAATAAGAGACAGTTAGTATTTTGACATTTAATGAGTTTAGACCTACCAGTTAGGCAGACTCAAATCTTTACAGTAGTGGTTTTTCAGCATGTCTTTAAAACCTATTTTTGATGTTTCCAACTGATGTAACTAAATATGCTTTAGAAACCTGATTTTCCAAATTTTGTGTTTTTTCAGTCATAGGGCATATATTTTTCAGAGAGGTTAAGAGTTGCATGAAATGACTAAAATAGATTTGTATATATGGCATCCCATTTGTGAAATGTTTGATAATAGTTAAACCTTAACATGTGATTTGTCCTTTAAATATCTGAACTAAATCTAAATTTCGATGTATTACTAAATGTAAGCAATACTGTAATAGCAAAAAGGAGCATAATATATATGATTTCTGGGACAGTGGTAATAAATCCCTTTTTTTTGATAAACAGACTGTCAAACTGCCATTTGAAACTTCTTAGAGAAACCATATTGATCATAACTGTAGTTTGCTCTTATTTATAGCCAGCTAGAGCTTGAATGCCTTATCTCAGTTGCCCAAAAACTTCTTTACCTCTTCCATAATTTATTGAGATTTGTAAGTGCTGTTTATCCATCTGCTCCTCTGATTTGTGCTCATCAGCCCTTGCTACCAGTTTCCTAATGTAAATATATCTCCTTTGTTTTTTAAGACACATGGGGATATCTTTTCTCACATTAAGCTCATTTTTGGTGTGTGTAAGATTTGGCTTTTAGGCCAGAAATAAGCAGCTTGGGTGGACTTCAGAGCCCCTTTGACTTTGAAAGGTCTTTGTACAGGGGTCCATCCCCATGGATCTGATGACTCAACACACGGGAGAACTACTGTGGCCATGCCGAGCCACACTGAAGTAATTACTTCGAGTTGCTCTTCTTGCAAATTTATTTCATTTAATTCAGCTGGTTTCACTTATAAATCTAAAGTGACATAAAATCTTTGTCACTACAAATCAAATTATTCCACTCTTAGGAATGAAATGTTGTTTTGACTTTCAAAATGTAGGCAAAGTTCTGTTTTGTGGAAGCTGGTTTTTAATACACACTGGTTAGAGTAATGAATGAGTGGTGAGAGGATTCCATGATTCATAAAACTAACCCATCTCTTTGTTAAATTAATTGTTTACAGAAGTAGAGCAACTGTATTTTGCCTTCCAGCCATGCGTATGGAGACGGACTGATTCCTTTACCAAACTCACTTCCTGCAACCTGCTGCTCCTTACAGGTTCAATACAGGTTGGTATCCCATGCTGTTTAATAGCTCTTAGTCTTGCTTAGTGCTGTTGTTTTTGGAGCTGCAGTTTTGCAGTATATGGTTTGGTTTTAACAACATGGACTTTAATCCCCACTGTGGCCATTATGACTCTTAAAGACACATATGTCACCAAGAAGCCTGTTCTTCAAGTTAGCCTCCCGTTTCATTTTTGTGTTCTCACTTCAGCTCTGTTACTCTTTCATGTGCATTGCTCTTTTACCTCTTCTCTAATGAGTATCATATATAAGACCTGGTAATGGCCAAGGAAGATTTTTCAGGCTGTTCCTCACAGAAGAGAGAAAGAAAATGTCTGGTCTTTCAGTCCTCAAGGAAGATTACTACCCAGTTCCTTAGCAATTACAATCAGAGTTACAAGACGAGTGTTTCCTTCTATCACTTTTGTCTGTTCTTAAAGACCAAAGTACATAAGTAATGCTCTATCGTGTCCAACCAATGGAACTTTTTTGGAAGGCTACCTCCTCCATTCTCATGATAGGCTGTCCCCTACTATTGTCACTTTGGAGTACTGCCTTTTGGAGTAGCTTTGGAGTACTGCCTCTCGTTCTTGGGCAAACTGATCCTTTTACTATTTCATCAACCTGAACCTCAAAGTTTAAAACTTTTGTTAATTTTCCATGTCAGAGAAAGACTGATTCTTTTTTATCCCCATTGCTCTCTCTACTCAGATACATACACGCCCCCTCTCTGTCCAAGACATTCTTTTTTCTCCAGGGTGCATACTGCCCACTCCAAACTAGTGCAAAAGGACGTTAAGCTATTTTGCTTGTGGTCCTGGGTGAAGCTCCTCTTTCACACTATCTTGGAAGTATTTATCTGAGATAGAAATTAAAGGCTATGGGCCTGAATCTGAATATTCAGAGTGTCTGTGTAAACATTCAGGTTCTCTGTATAAGCTTTATTTGATAGTCCTCTGGTTTTTCTAGAGATTAAATCTTTTAAATGCATTCATAATTTTACAACTATTTGCATAGACAGTGTGAAATACTAAAGCTGTGTAACACGGGCTTCCTAACAGCTGGTCTGAGTATTACTTTCCTCAACCCCAAGTGTAAAGGTCTCTTGATGAAAGGTAATTGTTACAGTGTTGCAAAGCTTCAGAAAACAAATACACCAGTTCACCTTCTTTGGCACCCGTGCACAAATTCACACCTTGACAGTTCCCCCTGCACTTCTCATCCTTTTTCATACATATATATGCTTCCCTCCCATGAAATGATAGGTGCAGTTATGCTTACTCACTTCACTATTCCAAGATATCTTCATGCTTTGTCTTGGCCCATTCAATCACAGGCAGAAAGAACTGCAGAAGGGAAAGAGCCTTGTGTTTTAGGACAGCTATACCCAACCTCTTTGAGATGAACTTTTAGATCCCCTGTATTCACATGTTCTTTTTAATCAGTGACAAAGGAGAAAAAGTAAGAAGAGTCTAGTTGTTAATCACAAATATAAATGTAAATATTTGTTCTTTGCTCATGGAGGAACTGGAGCTGCTTCCAGCCATTAAAACAACGGCATTTGATTTCACCCTGCTATGGCACAAACCCCCTGCCATGGAAGAAATGAGCTGCTGCCAACTGCTTTTTCTAATATCTCACAACTTCTTTGAGTCCTTCTGTGATGGGAGGGCTGCACAATGTAGCCTTTGAGAAGTGCTACTGTAGGAGCAAGCAGTAACAGAAGTCTCCAGCGCAGAGAAATCTCAATGCACTAGGAAGCCTCAGAAAAAGTAGTGTCTCTTATCAAGCTTAAGCACTGAACCTGTAGTTCTAGCCCACAGATACCTTGTGAATTATAGTTACTAAGATTACATTATTGCTCTGAATTTTAAAAAAAACACCTACAAGTAGAGATCATGAAGTGGAGGTGGTAATGTCTATGTGAGAAGGCACCGATATTTGGAAGTTCTAGGGTTAAGCTGTGAAAGTGTATCTTCATATGTAATACTTCAATCACTTGGAATCCTCATGGAAGAAAAATAACCTTATTTGTGAATGCCTGTGTCATTTGTAAACACACAGAAGTGTGGGGAGGTAGTCAGGAAAGTCAAAGAAAATTCAGACTCTAAAAGGAACAGATTTACACTTTGATTAGGTCATCAAGGAACATTCAAGAATGGTTCTAACTATTTTCACGAATCTTGTGGAAGATACTTCCTCCTACAGGGCACAAGCCAGAAAATCATTATGTTAACTTGTATGCAGCTATACTATTTCCATGTTTCAGGAACTAACAATGAGAAATGCATTTCTTCCACATGCCCAGCATACGCTTTACATAACATTAAGTTGCTAACATTACCCTCATACACTTCTGCAGTACCACTTTTATGCAATGATGAGCATCTTATTTTTGCTATGACTAATGTTATTTTGCAATGTCTAACATTGACAGTTTTTAAAATATTTCTATCTTTGAATAAGAAAAGGTCATACTTTAAAAGTTTTAGAATGTTATGATAGAAATCAATATAGTGAAGGTCAAGCTATCTACAAAACTTTTTCTGAATGTTTTATGTATTGGTTTAAGCTTTACAAATTACACACATGGGATCCACCAAATTTTAATCCCTTGCCTTTCTCTTTCTAGGAACCAAAGAAATCCTGAATTAAAAAAGAATTAAAATAAAATTTTAACTGTATTATGAGAGCTAAACATTGGTTCCATATGGAGGCTAAAGATACACAAGTTATTTCTTTAATTCGACTGATTTTTTTCTTAAGATTATTGTATAGAAATGAACTGTACCAAGATGATGTGAAGACTTTGAGGTCAATAACTGACAGATTTTAAAGATGGAATTATTTAATTTCATTAATTCATCATTAGATTGTGTCTTTCAAAATTCCTCTTTTTCAAGAGTTTAAATGTCAAATATTATACAATTTACATCAACTGTTGTTTATATAGTTTTATGTGATACTTATAACTGCAGTTGCTTGAAAATCATTTTGTGTTACACCCAAATATGTTAAAAAGTGTACATGGATTTACTTTTGATACTAAGAAGTGCTTATCTTTTAGTGAACACAGGTATTACAAAGGAGTTCAATCTTGAGTTTATATATTGACAGTACGGATGGAAGAGGTTGTAAAGTGAATGTGCTATGCTGATTATTTATTTAAATTTTGTAAACACAGATTTCTTTGGGTAGTATTATATTTTTTGCCATATTTTTTCCATTGGATGAGTAGGGTTTTTCAGACAACAGGTGAACATATTTAACAATCTTACCTTGTATTTTTGTATTTCCTTTATTAAGCATGTGGGTTCTGAATTTCTCACCTTCCCTTATAGCTCTTTTTTTCTGTTGATAAGATGAATTTTGCAGAATTTAAAGTAAATATGAAAAAATGGTCTGTAGACGATTAAACAGGAGTAAAGTACAGCATAGCAATGTCTTCACAGATAATCTCATGAAACAAGACAGGAAACTTAAAAGCTCAAAAGAGCAGCAGCAAAAGAACTTCTTAGTAAGCCTGAATTGTGCTCTGAAAACACAGTCCATTCTGTGCAAGCTTCCAGAGATGTGATACTTCCTGGCATTTTCGGGGTTTTTTTGCACAAGGTTTTTATCCTTGTCAGGAATCTCAGGAATAATGTTGCAAGTAATCTATTCAATATATAGGTAAATTAAAATTAGAACTGAGAGAACATAGTATGAGGAATATAGGTTAAACAATAAAAAAGAATTCCAGCTTCTTGACCCTTGCTGAGAGAGAAAATATACAGCATATTAATAATTTATACATATGTCCATATGTGTATGAAGAATATGCACAAATGAGGGAAAGTTGAGGGGATAAGAGAAAGTAGAGTGGATCTGAAAAAAGTATAAAAGGTTTATTTCACTCTTATGAGAAAGGAGATAGAGACAGGATTGCTGTATAAATTTCTCCATTAAAAGTTTATTTTCTTTTAAAACACTGTTGATTAAGAGGTATAGAACCAAGATGTTTATACTAAAAATAATAGGCTTTGACTCTGTAACTGTCATGTGCTTCCAGAAGAGAAGCTGAATGAATACTAGAACAGAATTCAGAAGACTTAAGGAAAAAAAAAAATCTCCTTACAGCCACAACCCCATGTATATGGAGGAAAAGTAGGGTAAAAATATATTTTCTTATGACAAAACTTGTTTTATATAAAAGTTGAGAGGCTGAGAAATTAATAGCGGCAGTTGAAACCAAGAGAAACAAATCAGGGCTAATGATAGACTTGTTGAAATTATGTCTGGTTACTTTGAGCACCTCTAAAATTAGCATACGGAGCCTTTTCAATTTAGGCCAGCTCTACTGAAACAACTTGTTTACTCCTGAGGTTCCTACTTAAAAATGCAGTGAAATTAAGACTACTTGCAAATTTCTGTTTTCTTCTTTTAATTTGCTTGAATAAAGTGTATCATTTCTGCCTAGGCTCATGTTAAAATAGCTTTTGTAAAATGTAATATCCTCACTAAGACATTCTTGAGAATTATCATAAAGAAAATATGTCTGTGAGGAAATTTAAATAAAAGATAGAATGAGGGCTCCTAGGACTTCCTATACAGAGTTTATTATTAATAAGAAGCTTTGGAAAAAAGTGAATTCCATACTCAACTGTAGATATTTTTACTAGCAACAACTGGAAATTTCAACAGCAGTTGTAATGTATAAATATATTAGGTGTGTAGGGGTTAAAAATTAATTTATTTTCTCATAAGTAATTTTTGTTTAAGTCAAAATTGTTTTGTAATAAGCTTGTTGCAGCTCCATATTTAAAGCATCTCTTAGCTCCACTACAAATGTCAGAAAGGCTTGCTAGAGGGCAAAAAATCTCTGAAGGGAACATTGTCTTCCTGATAGACCCTTGGACTGCAAAGGAGATCCTGAAGAACAAAAAAGGAACTACTGTATTTCTATCCCTAACAAAAATCCAACTGGATACACAAAACCCAGAAAATTTGTGTATGTTTTTAATGAAATTATATTATTGTTGTCTAGGTGAGTATTGACTAAATGTAGAGGTACAAGGTCTTGGCAACCAATGAATAACTATGAGCTATATCGCATGCACAGTGCTTGGATTCTTACAGTATTACTTGTCCAGGCATTAGAAAAATGCCTGAGCTGCTTATACAAATGAATGCTCTCAGCACAGGCATCATTGGGATTAGAAGCAGCGAAGGACCATATTAACTGTATTGCATGATGGCTTCTCAACCTTCCTTTCCACCACTTGAGAAATAAGACGAAACCAATTGCCTTCTTCATGCACCGCAACTGTGTGAGTAACAGGAGTGCAATAAAGACCATAGCTGTAAAAACTGGCTAAATAGGCTGCTACTATGGCTTATCACCTGTTTGGAACATTAAAATGAATGTCATTTAAAACTTTGGAATTTCTCTTTGAAATCCACAAATTAAAAAGACTTCTGAAAGTTTAACCCTGTTGCTTGATTTTATAACAGCCAAGGCTGGTTTCTGGAATGAATGGTTATGTTAATAATATCCAAACATTCTGACCCCTGCAGATTTGCAGTGCCCATGGGCTTGATGGATGTATTTGGAAGCCCAGAAGTGCTTGCAATCACTGAGTACTTCTGTACCATCTTAGCTTTCCTTGTATTTTGTTGTTTTATCCTTTTAAATATTATAAATATGCATATACATAGATATTTAAAACTGTACCCCAAGGATTTGAAATTCAGACAAATGTCTGGGGACTGGTTCCTCATATGGAGTTAACTGCAGCCGCCCATTCGCTTATAAAAACGACCCTTAAATTCCATTCTGGTCCAATCTTACAAAATGATCTCACATCCTTCCCCAGATGACTAGTTAAGCAGAATATGTATGTACATGTATATACTGAAAAAAATAGTGAAGTAATGTAGGCAGGATTACATCATGTCTATGGTTAACAGGAGCCAGAGCTCTAGGTTTTCTCTGCAAAGTTTGTGGCAAGAAGCTGCAGGCCAAAAGGTCAAGAAAAATATTTGGAATTGAATATGCAAGGTAAAGGTGTAAGAGAAGAGATGGGCAGTCTGAAAAGGTCTTGAAAGAGTTCTGTAGAAAATGCACACTGCTGTTATACTGATCTCTCACAGTTTAGAGAAGAAACAAATTGGTAACGTTGAAATCTGAGGGATATGAGGCAAGTAGCAATAGTAGAACAAGCATGATCCAGCTCTTTCTTTTCCACAGTAACTTCATTGTCATTCACAGCACAAAACTCTTGCCTTTTTTTTTTTTTTCCATTTGAATCATAAGGCTACTAAAATCAGTTATGATATAGAGGTTGGGGTACTGCAGATATAGAATAAAATTACCATGAATTGTTACTGTAGGAGACCAATAATACAAAGTTCTGATACCAGTTTTCTTTGTAAGTTTATACATCATTCCTTCCTCAGCAATGCATATTACTCCAAATGCCACCACAAGTGGGAAAGGCTCAACTGTTTTGGATCAGCTGAAATCAAAATGTTGAACGGTAGCGTTATTTGTTGCATTTGTAGTCAAGTCTGCTTCCAATAAACCTTCCTAGTGAGACTTCCTGCATTTGAGTGGAACACAGGTCTGCTGTCAGAGTTGTCATGGAGTTCCTCAAAAATAGGACTTGGAGGTCAGGACATATCTCTCAGATATAACATGGTAAGCCTCCTGTGCAGGTTATGTCTCAAGTCTCAGAAAGAGCTACTGGTGCAATACATTTGCAACTGAAGTCAGAGGATTTTCTATATTCTAAATGATATTTTCAGAACTACAGTACTTTAATGGCCTTTTCTACACAGTGATGGAGTGGTAATATAGTAGTAATGCAAATTTAATATTTTTTTATTACTTATTTAAATACCTTTTCACACTTTCACTTGAAGAAAAAGTTGCACAATCTTGTCTTTTTATGGAATTTTTAAGTTTCTGCTTTCTTTGGATTTTTCTCATTTCTTAGAAATTTCGCTCCCTATATGCCAAATTGATATACATAAGGGAGGACTTATTCAACCCTTACCAATTACTTTACTTACAGTGCTTTGCAATAGTAAAGGAATACACAATTTGATACTAATTTAATAATTTTCTTAGCAAGTTTTCGCCTGTTTATCATTTCTCCATTTAATCTCATGCTTCAGATATTATTTTTCAATTTAAACATACCATTCTAATTGCAAATTTAAAGCCAGTACAATGCATTTAGTTTCATACACAATTTCATGTGACCTTTGATATACAGTAAAATGATATGTGTCCACAGTTCAAGAACTAAAAATTTAATAAAAAGAAAGGGAAATGAATATTGCTTTTTCTTGGAATATGTCAACAGGGCACAGGTTTCCTGATATTTTAAAAATTATGTAGATATTATTGTAGAACTCTTTAATTTATCAAATACAGCTATCATTTTCATCATTTTACTCTTACAATTCATTCATAAATCCCAAATGATGATTCTCAGTATTAGGAAAAAACCTGTCCCCCAATTTCTCTGTTTCTACTTCTAATTAATGGGTTTGATAAATATCTACAGCTATATTACTCTCATAATATATATTTGGTATATTTAGTATGTGCCTCCAAATAGGCATCATCTTGCAGCAACACTCATTGAACATTTAAAAGGAAGTGGGTTACTTCAAAATAAAGCTTTTTATGCAAACTTGACCAATGCAGTTTTGTATTTGTGATTGTATTTTTTATTTTATTTTAGTGATCCTCAGGGAATGGACACAGAATTGTAACAATTACTCCTACTTCTGGAGATGAATATAAATCACCAAAATGGGTACCAATGACACAAATAGAAGTAGAAAAAAATTAGGAGGAAATATGAAGAAACAAATTCCTTGTTACTCCTCTATACAGGTCAGTGTCATGACATGAGATTAAGCCACAAAAAGGTAGCAAGCAAAGGTAAGGAAGGACTGTTTCAATCACTGTGTGCAATACAGATGTGTGCCGTCTCCCAGAGGTCAATTGGTGGTTTTTGATTTCAGTGGTATACAGCTTTGTTCTTACTGAAATATACGCTATTTTTTATTTACTTACAAACTTTTTTGTCCAACATATTCCTAGTCCCTCTGAGTTTGGTATTATCAGAAGGTGATGTCTATTCCATCATCAGCATTGCTAGAGAAAGGATTCAGTACTAGTAGGCACAGGATAGCCCACTATATAGGTCTACTACCATTTACTTTGATAGTGAACTATCGATAACAATGCTGAGCTGGATTTTCCAGCCATCAACCTACTTATCCTAGTAAGGTTGAAGCTATACTGTTACTACATTTTTCAAGGCCATTTATGAGAACAACATGACACACATTGTAAGAACCTCATTGGAGCCCAAATATGAGATGTCCCTTGTCTCTTCTGACTGAGAGGTCTGTTCTGCTTTTGCAGAAAGAGATTAAGTTGGCTTGACTGAATTTGCTCCTGACAGCTCCATGTTAGCTGGTTCCTTTTCAGAGGTGCTTTCAATCTGGCAGATATCCCATGAATCCCATTTCCATGAATGGAATTTAAGGAGTTGTGGCTGCTTAATTTTCTTCATCTACTTATTCAATGTCAAGTATTATTTTCAGTTTTCCAGTCTTTCAATATTTCATCACTTTAATCCTTCACAAATTTTCAGGATCTCATTAATGTGATTACCACTGCTTCACCTATACATCTTTAAATAGCCACAGATGTAGTTTATCAAGCCTAGACAACTTAAATTCCTTAGGTATTTAATATGTTTATTCTCTTTACTTTGGGCTATTCTTTCTTATTTTATTTTTATAATTCTTTAGCCATGTGAACAAAACAAACAAACAAACAAACAAACACGCCCCACCAAAACCCCCAGAACCCTGATTTGTTAGTATATGCAGAAATCCAGTTTTGAAGGTAGAGTGATATCAGAAAGAAAGGTAAAAGCAATGATACAGACAACAAAGAGAGTGAAATGGAAGGCTGTTGTGAATAAAAAAGGACGTGTTTGGAATGAGGTCTCAGCCCCAAGTTTCCAAAATTCAGTTAAACTCCTTCTCCTCATTACTGATAATTTCACTGTGGGGAAGGAAAAACATCCAGCTCCAATTTAAATGATAGCGTCTTAAGGCAAATCACTTTGAATCATGAATCAATGTGACAATATAATAAAGTATCACATATATACATTCAGAACAAATGTATTATTTATGTGCTTTTTAGAGACAGATGCTTTGATGATTTGGAATAGCTTCTGTGTTGGTACACTGTCTGTTGTTCCTTCCACCTTTGGGAGGCAAAAAATAAAAAATGATTGTGCTACATCTGTCGAAATGGGGGTGCTCTACTTCCATGGATGTTCAGTAGGAAGCAAAGGAAGATCACCAGGGCAAAAAATCTAGGACCAGAGCTGATCACCATCTCTAGCATCCCCTTTTCTGGTTCAGTATTTATCAGGATAATTAATCTACCTATCTACTTTCTTCTTTTCCTCTTACATTCTTTCTCTTCCATACTATGGATTGCCCTCAAGCACCTAGCTATAATGTGTAGGAAGAAAAACTGTTTTATCAGGGAAAGGGAAGGGGGGTGGGGAGGAGTTCAATCTGCCCGACGTATGCTGGGGTTTCTCAGGCTGCCAGTACTGAAATGTCCTAGGGATTTCTAAAAATTATAGATGACAATTTCTTAAGTTAGAGAGTGTTTCATCCTACACAGAGGAATTCTCTCTTATACCTCATCTTGACAGATACAGAGGATCTGATCACAGACCTAAAAATTAGTGGTTTCTTAGGTGCAAATGCTTACAACTTGATTTCATTACTGTATGCAAACAGAATAAAAGACATACCAGTGAGATATACACTTGGTGCTTAAAAAGGTCAGTTTAACAAAGCTGAAAACAATTATGAGACAAATCAACTGGGAGACAGAACTCAATTGGAAAAGTCTAAAGGATTATTGCAAACTATTTAATAATTTTTAACTAGATGTCTAAAATGCTATTGGCAAAAATTCAACCTGGTCAAAACTCAAAGCAAACAGCAAGCTAGCTTAGTGGATAAGTGAAAGCAGCTACAAAAATGTGGCAACCCCCCAAACAATGAATAAGTTATGAAAAGAAAGAAATAAATTACAGCAATGAATATTAATTAGATCAATTTTATTAGTAGAAAATTAATTGGAAAAAAGGGCACAAATACATTTATAATTTTTTTAAGGTGTTTATAAACTTGATTTGTAAAAATCAACATACTAAATGCTGATCTGAACATTTATGCATGAAGGTGTGTGAGCTATCCTTGGTTGGTTCACAGGTGATTGAACACACTTCTTCCATGCTTTTGACCACACTGCAGAAGGTTTATCTTTTCTTAATATCCTACCCTGGTCTTCATAGCCCCCAGCACATCTCTAGGCATATTTTTGTCAAGAACATTTTATGCATTATTAACAGTGCCACTCAACTCATGAACCGATTTGCTATTGATGTTGGTTTTGGTGGATTCTTCTTTCTATGGTTTTCTTTCAGGGACACACTACCTTTTTTTCAGAGTTGTTCGTAACATCTTGGTAGTACATTTTTTTAAAATTTGTAAAGATAATACAATCTGTGTTATGTGTGTGTGGTCTTTGCACTTATCTGGTAATGCAGGGCATTTTCCTTAGGAAACTGTTGGCCAGCATTCATCACTAACTGCGTGTGTCTTTGGAGGAGTACTACAGGCATTAATGCTTGTCCTATCCTATTTAGGAGTTACATTAAGTACATAGAAAAGGAAGTGTTATGGCTGGTATTGACTGCAAATACAAAAACTGAGGGTTTGATAATAATGAAGAGGATAGCTTAGGTAGAGTGCTCTGGTTTGCTGGCAACTTGACCGTAACCGTCTGTAGTATATTTTCTGGTATGGTGAAATACAAACTCAAATATCTAGGAAGAAAGAATTCAGGTTATACTGGATGGCAAGATCTGTTCCTGGAGTAACATCTCAAAAAAGAAATTAGGTGTCATGGTGGATAATAATAGGCTGATCATTTACATGACATAGTGGCTAAAACAAGTCCATGCAATTCTTTGATGTATAAACAGTGAATTTGAAATAATTGTAGGCAGGTGAGTTTACCTCAGTATTTCATTTTGGTAGTTTGACTACTGCAACCCTGTACCTATTGCTTGCATCCACAACAGAAGAAGGATATTGATAAAAAGGAAAGCCTTCAAAGAGGGTTAAGTCATGCCATGAAAATAATCTAAAGACTGGAAAATATTCTTCCTAGTGAAAGACTCCAGCAGTCTATTCCACTTATCAAAGAGAAAATTTAAGAGATGACCTGAGCTAAGCCTGGACTCATCCACATGAGATGTGAAAACACAATAGTAGATTGATCTTCATTCCAGTGCAGAAAGAATAAGATCTATTTCTTAGTAGTAAAAGAAGACAGAATCAGACTTGAAATTAGGTAGGAACTGTTACTACTGGAGTAACTTATCAGTTTTGCAGTACATTAAAGGGGATGTTTTTCTAAAGGTCTTAAAAAATTCATTCAAGTTGGTTGTCTGGCTATACTATGGAAATGATAAGCCTAATTGATCACAATGTCTGGCCTTTCACTTCACTTGCTCACAAACCCCTAAAAGGGGAATTGCCTACTCTGTGAAGTGATTGTAAAATCTCTAATACCTTGAAGAATTTACCAGCTTGAAAGGATGCTTTTATCTTCCATGACTTTACCAGAGAGCAGTGCAGATCTTGAAGACATCTGCTGGTTTGACAGTGTGATAAATGGCTGCTCATCTGCTTCTTTCTGTCTGGCAGAAAGAAAGTGGGGGGGGAAAAGGTCCTTAAAAACTCTGCCTCAGGTCTTGTTTTCTGATGTGGTTCCTCTAGACTATACCTGGAGTGTCCCAGATACATTGTAGCTTATCTTGAATGAAGAAAATACCTCTCTTCTGTGAAGAGAATACCACAGAAAAATGTGGAGACATAATACATGTGGCACATCATGCTCATGATGATGCTTATTTCTGTCACCAGGGGATCCAGGTTCTCAGAAATACAGTTATACAGTAACCTTCATCCCCTCTTCAGGGCTACTTACCATACCCAGGTGGCCAGCATGTCAGAGTGGGGCAACAAGTCAACCACAAAGTTCCCTGTGAAGGAAAAACCTGGGGGAGACAAAAAGGCCTGTAGTTTATGAGCCACCTGAGTGCTGTAGGTTGAAAGGGAAAAACAACAGGAAGCATCTGTATTCAGGATGGCAGTGGCAGCAGGCTGTAAAGTAAAAGCATCCTTTCTCTGAGCTGTCTGAAGAGTGGAAGTTTTGGAAGCTGGATCCAAAGAAGCTGCAGAAATCAAACATCTAGGTTGAATGAAATCACTATACCACAGTCTCTTTCTGAACATCTTTTGTGTTAGGGTTCAGAAAGGTAGGGTGAGAAGCAAGTCAAATCTAAGGTAAATTACTGACATCAGTGCGAGAAGCTGACAGGGAAAAATGAAAGAGGAATGAAAGTTCAATAGAGCACCCACTACTGAAAGCATCACTTGAATGTTTTTGGTGGTGGGGTTTTTTTAATGTTCCAAAGACAGTGTAAGAAAAAGTGTTAGGAGAAGGGGAGTTTAAACATATAGAAAGGACTTTTTTTATCTTTTGTTTTAATGTCAGCTACAGAACCCTTCCCCCCATACATATTTTATCAAACCATGTTTCCAGATACCAATTACCAATGTAGACAACACCTTTATGGTAGACAATTTAATACAAGAACACTCACTGATTTCTAATTAAAAATTATCATAGAAAGTGATAATTATTTTGGAACTGGGGGAGGAATACTCAAATGTTTAAAATTGTTTCAATTCCTGGATGGTATATCTTCTACACTTTTAAAAAAACAGTTATGGATATTTGTATGTAGAAAGACAAAACTTTCACTTTTAATCTTCTGCTGATCAGTAAGTCTTGTGGAAAGAGCTCTGAATGTGCTCAACTAAAAGACAGTGTGACCTACCCCCATGGCAAGAGCTCTGGCGTCACAGTATCCCAGTGCTGTTGCTTGGATGACTTGCCCAAGAGAAATGCAAGATATATTAACATGGGCAGCGGGCTGCACTAATCTGGCTCCATGCTTTTTCATTACCTTGTTAACTCACACATAGTGGTTTTTGCATCTTCCATGTGACATCGAAATGGACTATTCTGGAAAGAATTCTATCACGACAAACAGTGTGGGTTGATTTAATATTTAGATTGCAAATATGTAAATAAAACTCAGAATCAATAGACTCCTTTTTATATTTTATGTATGTAAAATGTTTCTAAAATATTAGAAGGTAACACTGTATGCATAAAGGCTTGGAAAGAACTATCAAAGCATCTTTCCTTTTCACATATCTGATTAAGTTGAATCAAGCATTGTATATGGTACTGGAAAAGCACAGTCAACTTACAGAGCCAGATACAGCTTCAGTCTAGATGTGAAGAGATGTACAGCAGCACATAACGTGATTGGGATCATACGTGTCAGATGGGGCAGCATCAGTGGAGGCTTAGTCAGTAATTCCCTACAAATCCACTCCTGATTTGAAGACTTTTAACCTCATTTTCCACTGTCTTGGACCTTCTGTGGTCTTTTTGAATCATAAAAGTCTGTTATAAAATCATATCAGGTCAGAGTAGTAAGTTTTTACTGTTACTTTTTCATTCCCTATGGGGGGATTCAACTTACGGTACTGTGCAATAGAAAGGCGTACTTTCAATGAGCAGCCAATTTCACTGCTGGAAGAGACTGCGTATTGAGCAGAGCTCCTCTGCTTTGCATCCTTTCTATTTTGCCGTCCTCCTCCAGTCTCCCTGGGTGACGGCACAGCTCTCCATTGCCTCAAGGTAAACCAGTGAAAAATTAAATATACACTGAGCATAGGGAGGATTGTAGCTGTGACCAAGTCTTTCACAACATGGAGAAGAAAAAGGCAGGAAGATTTCTGCTAATGTAATGAGATGCAGCACGCTTTTCAAGGACTCCAGCTCCAAGGACATAAGATGGCGATGAGTGTCCCACCATTTGGGCATTTCTTTTTTCACCCAAAAGCAAGTTGCACATAATTTTGTCCTCTGAACAGTAAGACATCTGTTTTTCCTGCCTGAGGCCTAGCAAGAGGAAATGCTAAGCTGACTAGAACCTGGCTTATTTGTATTGAATTAGTACAGTCATTAGGACTTTAACTATTTTTATTTGGTGACAGTTTGCTACTGATACCACCTTTGGGACAAGCACCTCTCTCTTTTATGTTACTTTTCTTATCACTGACAGGAGAAAATGACTGATTGGTTTTGGCCCTTGCTTGAAACTCCTTTTCGTGACTTTCTTGAGTGCATATCCTGTAGCAAATAGATATTGCTAGTATGCACCAGTCTTCATTTACTAGCCTGAACAAGTGCTGACAGATGAGGGAGCTGACAGCCTGCCCTACTGTTGAAGTTGGAAGATATAGTTACATGTGAATTTGCTGGCTTTTTAGACCTGAATAACTGCAATTGTGTATAAGGGTCACCTCTGGACTCAGTTATCATTCTGAAGAAAAAATGGAGGCTTTTTTAAAAATTTATGCATTTTTGGCCTTCTGCTAAGTGATGTCTGAGGAATGCATGGCCTTGGAAAGTCAGGTTTTCACAAAGTGGCACAGAAAAAATTACACTAATGCTATTAAGATGGCAAGCAGAGATGTTAGATATAATTATAATCCAAATTAAACCACTGGTATTTTTTCCAATAACAGTGGCTATCAAATCAATCTCTCCCTCCCTCCCTCTTGTCTGTCTGCCTGTCTGTCTGTCCCAAAGATTTTTGCACCATTTTATCTAATGAAATGTGTCGTTGTCAGCTTGTCCATTAGGAGTCTGCTCCTCCATTGACTTCAGTGGTACTAAACATGCAGGGCCCTGCTCCTGCAAAAATAAGGCAGTCATGATTAGGTTTATAATCCCATATCATTGCTAGCTCTTGAGAATTTTCTGATAGTGGTTTGCCATAACACTATAAACAATCACAGAGGACAAACACAAAACTGCGTGCTCTGCAGTCCACAGTTGAGTTTTCCGATATATGATGTTTTAACAATCTTGGTTTTGGGTTAAAACTCTCCCTCTCTTCTCTATATCAGTTTAAAATCGAAATTTCAAAGCCTTAGTAAGCAACTCGTAATTTAAAAGAAATATGCTAACCAAAATATCTCCCTGGTGACTGTAAGCTTCTTATCAGGATGAATTTGAAGAGTAGTAGAAAAAAATATTTGCTCTGACTCCCTTTAGCCTCACAGCAAGAAGCAATAGACTCTAGGTGGTCATTGAATGGTGACCACCTCCATTGCTTCATTTTTCTTCATCTCCTAAAGTCTTTTACACTCAGCTTTTCTTTCTCTTCCTATGTTGCAAGTATTGCAAATTACTAGTTCAGCATACCATTCCCTCCAGTAGAATGGATTCCCATCTCATTTAAAACAGAGGAGCTCTGATACAGTATTTTCTGAAAGCTTTTTCAAATGCTTTAGAAATGTTGTTTCTGAGTTCACCTAAAGCAACTTCTACTCTGTGCAGGAAATAGTCATATGCATCTAATTATCTAGGCAGGCTGATATCTATTGCATCAGCATACACACAAAAGTGGTTTATTTTAGCCTTTTAAAGATTTATACCTAAGTACTTCTACTGCACAGAGTTTATCTATTCAAATCTGCTTTGGCTGCTGCTTTGATATAGTTACAGAGAATGGTCTTATTTGCATCATGTTAAGGACACTTAGCAAAAGGAAAGAAAGCTGCTGTCCTGATCTCATTCTTGTTTATTATTGACACACATAGTCAGCCAGAAAGATTTTTCTCAAGAAAATGATTTTTGTTTTGTTTTTAATGATGAACACAAGTCTTTTCAAACCTATAAAATTCTAATGTGACTGAAGAACTGATAAAAAGATCACAGGAAGGAAAGTTGAAAGGTAGGGGATTTATAGACGTACTCTTTAAAACTGTTTTGCTTTTATTTCTTGTTAATACCCATCTAGCACAAAGCCTAATTAACATTCTGGATAAAACGCAGCATTATTAAGGCTTCACTACACGCATAGACACCTTTCAATTAAGGTGCCTGAGTTCACATAAAACATGCTTTCCAATCCTCAGAAAACGCTTTTAGGAAAACCAGTCGAGTCTTGACAAATTTATGTTAAATAAAAGGAGAGAGACATTTGGGAGTTTGTTTGGGTCCTTTTTTTAAAAAAAAAAAAAAATTGTATATATATAAACAGCTTTCAGGCCTTTTGCAAAAAGAAGCAAGAACTCTGGAAATGCCCAGTTTTTAAAAGTCTCTGGCTGATCTCCAAAGTTTGTTACCTTTTTTAGAAACAGTGCTTTTCAGAGGCTAGTATTTTCACTGGGGTTTCCTGGCTCTACATAGCCTTGTACTGAATTTGAACCACTTAACATTTTTATGGAGGAGCAAAGTAGATCTGGCTTAATACCTGAACAAATCAGTGCCTGTCAAACCAGTGGAAGAAACTGCTGTTCTGGAATCAATTCTTTGATCCCCAAAGTTTATGTACCCTCTTTTTCTTGTTATCAACTAGTTGACATACCTTTCTTGTGCTGCTGTGCCAAACTAATGACATTTTGTTATGAATTCATTGTAAAATGGACTTCAGTAACATGTAAGTGAAATTAAAATGGAATCCTAGTGAAATTTTATGTTTCTTTCTGTGGAACACTTAAAGTATTAATCAAACTCAATGCCAAAAAATAATAATTTCCAAGTACTGCTTTTTCTGTCTTTTCTAGCTTTTGTCCAAGCTAAACTTTCTTTCCCTTCCTTCTGTTTTTTTACTTAGATAAACTATCTTTCTTTCTAAGCACTACTTATGGTTTCAAAAAAATGGAAGTAATCTAGAGTTCACTTAAAGATCAAGTACCATAAGCTGGTGTTTTCAAGTATCCTGAAAGTTTATTAATGCTTTCCAACTCATTTCCTACTTCCCTGCCAAAAGCACTCTTTAGTGGACTGTAAAGTTTTTCAAATAATAGACATCTGATCCAAGTTTCTTAGGATTTTTCTTTTCAAGAGATCACATACTTTCAGAAATCTGGTAAATTTTTATTGTAGTATAAAAATCTGCTATTCTGACTGGGTGCTAAGAGCTGTGAACTTATTAGCCTTTTAACATCTGTTAAAAAATTCATTTCCTCATTCTGAGAGATTCAGCTTTGCTTTAATACGCATATTCATATGATGTTTAAGTCAGAAGAAGAAAAGATTGCTGAACCTTCCGCTCACAAGTAACAGTATCTGATATCAAAATGGTCATGACCTTTTAAATAAAAAGCGATCTTTTGAAGTACAATGCAAGTCTGTAAAAAATTGTCATTTGTATGTATTTTATGGGCTTGACAGCAGCATTTGCATCTCTAAATAAAGGATCTCTTTGATCGTGTATAACTTCCAAAAAAGAGGCAGGCCATCTATTTGTGATCAAAGATCTCATGGATGAGATGCAAGCTTACACTCCCCCAAATATATACTTGACAGACTTTTAAAATGGGGTCTCAGCACAAGTTCCGCCCTCCTCCCATAACCAAATTGTGATCTCACAGAAGACTGGCATCAGGAACAACAAATGCAGAGGGAATCTTCTGAACACAAGTTAATCTTTAGTATCTCATAAAGGCTTGGGCTCTTCGCTCTGTCACACTTATGTAGCCACAGAATTTTTTGATCCGTTTGGATTCTGTGACAATTCGTAGGACACCTAGGCTGTAAAACAATATTAAACTCAGTGTCAGTGTGGCACTATTAACATCTATCAACCAGCCTAGCAGAGAAGCTTAGAGCAGGGTTAGACATTTCTACAATCAACAATCTTTTCTGTGCTTTTGATTAAAATTTAATAAAAATGTTTCAGTGAGGTGAAGACTTGTGCAGAGCAGGTGAGGAAAGATCAACATTTACTCAGCCCAAATCTAATCCAGCCACTTTTTCCTCTTCTCATATTCCCCATTCATACAGAAGGGCCAGAGCGTCCCATCTATTCCTGAAATAAAACAGGCAGCAAGACATGGTCTCTTACTCAGGAAAGAGGATTAAAAAAAAAAAGCTCCTATTTGTAGGACCTGAGGGATCTAAAACTCTATCTGCATCCCTCTACCAGTCACAGCTCACCTATTTAAGCCAGAGATTTTTCTTTGACTGCAAGGATATAAAATTCCAGCGGGGTCACAGTGAGTCTTATTCAGAAACCCACCACTGTAAAATACAAGAAGGCAGAATTCAGTGATGATCAACTCAGAGCCAAAATAAACCAACAAACCCAACATTGCAAAGTCCCAGTGTGACTGCGAAGTTCAGGCTATGCAAACTGTTTAGACCAGACAAACTCTGCAGCTTTGTCTCAGGATACTCTTTACTGATTAGGAAATGGTGCTGGTGAAATTATCACATTAACATTTTACAGGAATACAAAGGAAGGACAAGAAAAGAGAGAAAGAAAGGGAAGCTGTGGGCAGATTTCATCACTATGCTCTCTGAAAGCATTGCATCCCCCCCAGAACCAGAACTGTATCTTGATGGGCTAAAGTCTTTTTGACTGATTAAACAATAAAGTAAATTAGAAGCTAATTAATAAAGCATGTGGTTTAAGTACTGATTTTATATTGGATGAATTAATACAGTGTAAACGTCTTCGTTGCTGCAGACTGCTGAATATACCTGCTTGGTAAGGCACAATAAAGCTCCCCTGCTTCCCCATGAGACATTTGAAAGGCCAGGATTTCAGCAATGAAACACTGGCCTTCAAAAGTCTTACGTCATAAACATATAAAGCAGTCCAGCACAGAAGGTCAATCATCAATCACTGCTACACTGTCTTTCCTGTGTAGCACAAGCAACTTCATAGCATAAGCCATTTTATATTGCATCCAAATCCATTCTGACATTGGGCTTGTGGGTTACATCATTATAGAAATACAAGGCTTTAGTCAACACGTACTGTGATGAATCATAGAATCATAGAATAATTTAGGTTGGAAAAGACCCTTAAGATCATCGAGTCCAACCATAAACCTAAAACTGCCAAGTCCACCACTAAACCATGTCACTAAGCACCACATCTACACATCTTTTAAATGCCTCCAGGGATGGTGACTCAACCACTTCCCTGGGCAGCCTGTTCCAATGCTTGATAATCCTTTCAGTGAAGAAATTTTTCCTAATATCCAATCTAAACTTCCCCTAAGTAGAGTGAATTCTGGTAGAGGATGTGTTTGTGACCACAATTTCTTTATCATTCCTTCAGCAATTTTGTCACTAAGTCAAAATTTTAGATTTTGAGATTTTTTTAAGGAAAAAGAGATCTTTTTTTTGTTACTAGTATTCGGTCTAGTTAAAAGAAAACAGCGAGCAAGACCTGTTGAAGAAAAATTTCTTTAAAAAACATTTGCCTTGTACGATAATGAAAGGAGATTTTTGTCTTGTCTATGCAGGCTTTTCAATCCAATAGGCGAAGACATAGAATAATTTAAACAAAATTTGTGTAAAAATGGAATTTTGCTGTAGCTAGTGTAAATACACTAAAATTAAATGGAAAACATAAATCAGTGTGTGGAAAAAATGGGAACTCAAAGCTGACCAACCCTACAACACAAATAAAATATGGTTTATTTTAAAAGCTGAAAATACACATAAGTAATCTATACAATAACCTTTTAGAATATCAATAACCTTATAACTAAACTAATTGCTACCACAAAAATCTGGTGAGTCTTGAAACTCAGTGTAACATACAAACCTTGAATTTGCTGAATACCTTCTTTATTTCCAATTTTTCCTTTCCAGCTTAGTTAAAAAATTAATTGGAACATTAAATTATAACTGTGTAGAGTTAAATTTTATTTTTAATATTACAGAAAGGTGAGCTGGATTCAAGACTGAAAATCTGTTTGGCACTCGGGTGAGTCTTTTTTTAAGGACAATTTGCCCCATGGTAGAATTTGTGTGATAAAGAACAAGTGCACTGGTCCAAAATAATCTGAGAAGCTGGAGCCTCAAACTTTTCTAGGAAAGTAAGGGTGTGCCTTTGTCACACTATGCATCATTGCTAAATATTTGGCCCATCATCTTTGATTGCCCATAGACACTTTTCTTAACGAACTTCCAGTCATATTTTCAAAATGGTCTGTTGATCTTGTCATGAACTCCTAGTAAATCTTTAATGTTTTCTACTAGTGTGTTGGGTTTGTGTGACAGGGTTTGTGTAGTGGGGGAGGGGCTACGGGGGTGGCTTCTGTGAGAAGCTGCTAGAAGCTTCCCCAGCTCCAAGTCAGACCCGCATCCGGCCAAGGCCGAGCCCATCAGCGGCGGTGGTAGCGCCTCTGGGATAGCGTATTTAAGAAGGGGAAAAGATTGCAGCAAAGAGAGGAGTGGGATGTGAGAGAAACAGCCATGCAGACACCGAGGTCAGTGAAGAAGGAGAGGGAGGAAGTGCGCCAGAGCAGAGATTCCCCTGCAGCCCGTGGTGAGACAGCAGGCTGTCCCGCTGCAGCCCATGGAGGTTAACGGTGGAGCAGAGATTCCCCTGCAGCCCGTGGAGGACCCCATGGTGGAGCAGGTGGCTGGGCCCAGAGAAGGCCGTGACTCCGTGGGAAAGCCCACGCTGGAGCAGTTTGTGGGGAACTGCAGCCCATGTAAAGGACTCACATTGGAGAAGCTCGTGGAGGGCTGAGCCCTGTGGGAGGGACCCCACGCTGGAGCAGGGGAAAAGTGTGGCAGGAGGAAGGAGCGGCAGAAACAGTGTGTGATGAACTGACCGCAACCCCCATTCCTGCCCCGCTGTGCTGCTATGGGGGGAGGAGGCAGAGGAACTGGGAGCAAAGCTGAGCCTGGGAAAAAGTGAGGGGTGGAGGGAAGGTGTGTTTTTAAGATATGGTTCTATTTCTCATCATCCTAGTCTGATTTGACTGGTAATAAATTAAATTGATTTATTTTTCCCCAAATTGAGTCTGTTTTGCCTGTGACCATAATTGGCGAGTGATCCCTCCCTGTCCTTGTCTTGACTGTCGAGCCTTTCGTTGTATTTTGTCCTCCTCATCCCACCAGAGGGGAGGAGTGAGCGAGCAGCTGCCTGGTGTTTTGTTGCCAGCTGGGCCTAAACCACAATAACTAGTTATGGAAACTGTCAAAAAGGGAAGAATAAATCATTCATACAAGATTCCGCCACATGTACTTATATTGGATTAAATGAATGAAATAATATAAAATTACTAAAAAAAAAATCCAGTTGGGGCTACTAGTTAATTTTGGCTTCAGATACAAGCACTTGATTTGGTAAAAAGGCAAAAAGGAAAGTTTTACTGTTTTCATTTTTCTGCTGTTTAAAGTAAGAAAATAATCTGAAATAAATATTTGTGTGGTTTCAAAAAAACTTATGAGGGATTTTTAGATAAAGTAGTATTTTGTTTGGCACTGACAAAATTCCTCAGTAAAGAACACATTGTCATCTCTTGACAAAAAGGATGATAAATAATAAAAAAATCATTGTTCAACTCTCCATTGTATTAATGAGTGGATTTTGATGGAAAAAGAAGATTTTTTTCTTTGGAAATTTACATTTCTGCCTTTCATAGACTAAAATTATTTGCTTGAATCTTCAGTCATTGGTAGAAGCAATGTTATCCTACAGAACTGAGCTTTGTAGTCCCTTCTGAATTTTGATCTAATAATAACTGAATTTAAAAAAAAAAAAAAAAAAGACTTGCATAGGAAAGGAAAAAGTTCTTTATCAAAGAGCGGCAGCCACTTAGGCTGCACATATATTAAAAATAATATTCAAAGGTTTGTCTAACAAATAAAATTACGTGCACATAAATACACTTTGTTTCAGAACTACATTTTCTATTACCTTATTGATGCAAAAATGTTTCAAGGGATCACATGAAATGCTAATTCACTTTTTCAGACTACCCATATAACTAAAGAGTGATGAATTGAAACTGACTCATTTATCGCAGTCACTTTTTCTTGTACTAATCTCTGATTCAGGTAAAATAGGGGACTGTTTTGACTGTGCTCTGTCTTCTTTTATTTTGTAATATGTATTCATAATATGTTGCTTTACTTTCAAAATCTGTCAAATGGAGTATGGTATATGGCACGACAAATATTTTTAATGTAAAAACAGTAGCCTTAGTATTTGTCCATAAAAATTCAACATTTTCTGCTTATTGGACAAGCACAGACACATTCCAGCCCCTGAAGAATTATGGAAATTGTAGTAAAATTGGCATTTCCAGTACAAAATGCTATAATTAGAATTACCTCTAGATGGATTTTTTTTTTATTTAAAGTAGAATTTATCCTGTGTGAGCACTTGCTGTAATCTTACATGCATGAGAAACCTTGATACCTGAAACACAGATATTCTAAGGGTACAAAACAATGCTGAGAATGAGCATCTCATTCTTTCTCCTTTACTACTAGGTAGCAAGCTTTACTACTTTTCTGAGAAGTAAAAATAATTTTCTGTCTAACAAATGATGATGCAATGACAATTTATTTGTATTATTGCAAAATTCTAGGGCGCTAGTCCTAAATCAGGACCACATCATGTTAGGAGCTGCACGAACATTGAACATAAAATCAAAACAAAAAATCCCCAGAAAACAAGAGGAAAATCATTTTTGCTCTTTCAGTAGCTTACTAGTGTTAAATTAGTTGTTTCAAGCTGTGCTTTCATAAGTTCTATGCGAAATATTCTAAGCATTCCAGTGTAGTAAAATGGAAGGTTCTACGGTTATAGAATGAGGAGTGTCTTCGGAAATATAAACCACCATAAGCAAATGAATAGCATTGCTTTAATACAGATTGGGTTAATCCCTGAAAGTATATTTATATTTCTCATCTTTTTAGACCAAACAATGGCATAAAATCCCTATAGCAGATATATATAATGAAGTACAGAAAGCGAATGATGAATAATAAATGGTGTCTTGTTGTATGTTCTCTTTTGGAAAGGATTTGCATTAAACAACATTCTTGACTTGTCATTCAAAATTAAAACTAAATCTGCCTTCTCAATGTAATATTTACAAAGAGAATGCTTCTTGCCTTTTCTTCTACTGTGAATAGTAGAGTATTGTACACATATCTTTCTGGAATGAGGCAGGTAAAGTCATCCGGCTAGATCTATCATTTACTGATTTTGTTGTTGTTGTTATTTTCTATAGAAAATCTTCCGTAATTTGTGTCATTCTTTACCAAGGAGTGATTGGTGGTACACTTTTATGTGTTGCACATGATCTGAAGAAATTAACAAAAGCTAATTTAATAAATATAGCTTTTACCTTATTATCTGGCAGTTCCAGAGGGCCTACACCATCGCCTAACCATTGTTGATGTTGAAAATTGAAAGCAAAGCATTTGAAAAGTCAAGAACAGATAAAATGTCTTTCATTTAATGTTCATATCATGCAAACATGTAGATAATCTCATTTATAGAAATATGAATGGCATTAATATTGGCCTTGCACATTTGCAAAGTCTTCATTGAAAGATGAAAATAAAACCAAACTATTTGTATTTTGCTGAGCTGAAGAGTATGTGGTAAAAAAGACCCAAAATCAGTCAGAGCTTCAGGCTTAATTATACAATTTGGACCAAATTCAAGCCATCCAGCACTATCTCCAATGCATCTATGGTGAAGTTTCTCTTCAAGAAGGTCTAAATTCTCAAGAGAATTTCTTCTGCTTTCACTGTTCTCCAACATACAACAAATAAGCCTGCCTACATGATGTAGAATTTGACACAGAACATATAATCTGATTTTAAATACAAGAGTAAGTTTTAGCCTCAAAACCAGGAGAAAACTACCTCTTCAGAGGAACATAGGTTAATGTTTTCACCTGCCCTTTCTATAATTATCCAGGGTCACAGTGAATCTAGGGCCATGGTGTTGCCTTCTCAATTCCATATTCATGCTGACAATTGGCTGAGTTCTTTCATTCTTGATCTCACTTATGAGCTTTTCAGCAACAAATGAAAGTTTTCCAAATGGTATTTGAATCAGATAACAAAAGCTGCGATACACAAAAAGTAAAAAAAAAAAAAAAGACTGTTTCATTTCTACCCTTAAATATCACCACGGTTTGATTAAGATCTGACCACTTAGATGATCATAAACCTGAGTAGAGCAGTAGGCAAGCAGCTGATCTGATACAGTGTTAATTGAGCTGCTAGGGTACTGTAGGATAAAGCATGGCATTTCCAGGTTCTGAATTGCTTTTATTGTCTTTACATTAATGGTTAAAAGTTGTAGGAATAACTTTGAAGATTTTTTTTCACTCAGAAGCCTGATAGCAGCAGTTTTGTGATGTGAGTCACAAAAGAGAAAGGACAACAAAGGTTACACACAATTTTCTTTTTTTTTTTTTTTAGTTGACTGTATTAGAGATGGTTTTACCTGTTTCACTTTGCAGGGATAAGATATAAGACCAGGGTATAATTTAGTAGTTGTTCTAAAATACTTTGCACTCCTGTTCATTCCCTATAGTATGTTTTAAGGTGCTTGTCACTCACAATTATTTGGACACTACCATAAAATGCTTATACAAGTATTTATATATACATGTAAAGAAGAAAGGTCAATTCAAATAAGTATCTCAGAAACCAAAGAAAACAGCATCTTTTATCCAGCTGCATTTACATAAATGCATGTTCTCTGTTCTCTAAATTACTTAGGTACACCTAAACAGTCTAGCTTGAGATAACATTGCATATATCCACCTGGACTCATATGGCCTAATTTTGTTAATCTCAATCAAACTAAGCATTGCCTAGAAAGGAACGTCTGCAATAAATACTGTAAAGCACAGCTCAAAATAATAAAGACAGCAAAATCACACCCTAATTTATACTCAGAGGGTGACCTTCATCTGCTCACATTTAGATAGCTACTAAGCACGCATCTATATTTGAACTATTTACATGGATTGTCTTTGTAACTGATGGCGGGAAAGAAAGGCTTCTAGGGCACCGTTCCTCTCCTATGGCAGGCATCTAAAATAAGCCAAATGAGTCATGGCCTCAAAGTGCCTCTCTCTTTACTGACTACAAAGAGAGTCTAGATAACTAGCTGAGATGTGAAAGTCTATACAGTAGCTGTCTAAAGTTAACAGATACATCTCACTCATGGTGATTTTACACTACTTAGCTGACATAGGTGCCTTTATGCAACTCTTTGGGATTGATCAATTCAGACTTTTCAGAGTTGCATCAGTTCCAGTGAGTTTTAAAACAGACTTCAGTTAAAATGGTGCAATGCCAATTTGTCAATATGGCAGACCCATTTCATGACACTTCAGCCTAACTTAATGGGGAATCAGATTAAGATGAATGAATATTAGTCTGGTTCATACTGAATTAGTTAATTAAGTTAGTTTCTTAAAATCCAGTTTTAGTATGCCTAGTTTTATTTAGATATAGGAAAGGTTTCAAGCTATTTTAACATGGATCTAAATCACTTTGATTCAGAGACTGAAAGAAATAGCAAGAAAAGCAACTAGTGGGAAGATACGGCTCTTCTGCAAAACCAGGCTTGGAGAGGAGAACAGGAAAAAAAAGCAGGGGAGAAAATACTGATTTTTGTTTTGTCTACAAAACAAAGCCCCTTTTTTTTCCAAGGCTTTTTTAATATATTTTTTTTTTAACAATGGAAAAATTACTCAGTACACCCCTATTGGGGCATCTGAAACTTTCATGTGGGTGTCTGTGTCTGTGTGTAAGCAGGTCTAATGATATGTTTGAAGTCTAAATTGTAACGCTATAGAAACAGTCTGCAAGTTTGGCCTTGGCAGTTCTCATGATAGCGATTCAATTAAAGATTGAGGTTGAAAGCCTATACTTACTAATTTAGGAATTTGGCCACTGATTTTAAAGGGACCGTAGCATCATGCTAAGCCTCTGATTTCTGATACTGCATTTTGTGTCAGATTTACTCACTCTGCAATTTTGGATTATGTCAGTGAGGCTGCCAGATAATGTAAACGGATGTATTGCCTTTGAAATCAATGGAGTCACTTTGATTTATGCCAGCTGGTAACCCAGCCAGGGATGCTTACATGGGCATACCAAGTTCAGCTATTTAAATGAAGGTCAAGGATGTAACTTCCTTGTTACTCCTTGTAACTTCCTTTTGCTTCGGCTGATCTTTTGCACACTTATTATTTCAACACTATCAGAAACCAGACACCTATTTAAATTGGATCTCTGATTCACATCTTTTGAGATTTGCTTGGTATCATGTAGATGCAGTAATTAAAATGTACTCAGTTTACATCCGGATGCACTCAACCACACTGAAATAATTCATGGAAGGCAAATTCTTTTTGTAAATGAAGATGCTGGCTGCACAGCGACTGTGGCAAGCTTCAGCCTATCACTCACATTGTTAATGACTCTGGAGTGCATGTTTACGCAGAAGGCATAAAAGGAATTCATTGCACCTCCCTATATGTTACTGAATGGCCTAATAACCTTGAAGTGTCTTAATTTGTCTTTTTTTTAATGTTATATGCAAGAATGAATGTTGCTGTCATCTAAAACAAAATAAAATTTCAACTAACTTCAGTAATCCCAAGATTGCCACTATATGTGGGTATTTCTAACATATCATACAGAAAACGTGTACTCTATCCATACTTCAAATGCCTGCTCTGTAGACCTGAAAATGCTGTACATTTAAAAACCAAGCACAAACTGAAATAGCAATAATCCAGCTTATAAAGTCTCTCTTTAAGTGAGCAGGAAATAAGAAAGGTGACTGTAATTATAATAGAATTTTGAAAAAAACCACACAATATAACTTGCACCATGTTTTTGGAAAGCTCTCAAGAATGTCCAACAGTTTTTGCTCATATTTCCCTCTGGGGCTGTTGTTTATAGCTTGCTTTTTTTTTTCCTCTTTGCTTTTGTATTATTACTCTATATTTATCACTTTCTATACTTCTGCCCAAAGAAGTATAGAAAGTACTGTATTTCAGATCAGAAAGTCTGCAAATGGACATTTGTTTTAGCATTTCAAAACATTTAACATCAAATTGCTTAGATGGTGGAAATAAAACTGAAAGATAATTTTTTCATTTTTTTAAACATACAGTTCTTTTCTAGGCCAATGCTGCAGCCATTTATTTCTAGCACACAACTAATGAGGAAGAAAATAAACAGATTGGTTAAATTTTTTAGATTCAGATCTTTTTTAAAGAATCTCTTTCTTCTATGTCTATCAAAATTGGCACAATGGTTTAAACTTGCTGAACAATTACAAATTAATTTTTTAAAAATTACCAATATGTATGCTGCAGCTTAGCATATACGTATACAAGTTCCCACTTAATAGGGTAAATAGGGAACATGAGAACATGTTATATTACTTTTCAGAGTAAGGCCTAATAACTGCAAATAGGCTTGTGCATAAATAAATAGGCACATGGTATTCTATTGGATTGAACGTAATTGCAGTATTGTTCAACTTTCAGATTTTTAACATTCAAAACCCATTTATATTATCTCTTGTGTTCATATGCATGTATGTACATTTCATCCAAACTTCTTTTTCTTGTCACATGTATGCCTTCTACAGAATTCCACTAGAAGATACACATTAGATATGCACCGAAAGAAGGCATTCTGACAGCAGTAGGGTTCAGAGACTAAACTCCTTTCATATTTTCATTTTCTATCACCCCCTAGACAATTTTTTTACCAGCAGTAATTAAGTAATGATGACTAATACTGCAAGTAATAATTTTAAATCCACCCTGTTACTCCTCTATCACTATTTTTTGCTACTCTTCCAGTAAAAAGAGTTCCTCTCTTTTTTTTAATTATTTTTCCCTTTTTTTTTTTCCTCCACAACCTTAGAAATCATTTAAAACTCATTGTATATGGCAAAAAATAGGAATTATCTTACTGAAATTTATTCTTTGGTTGACAGCATTTAATTGAGGTGGAAGAACTTGACCTATGGCATACCAAGCTCCTTTAATATTGCATACCCATACCATTTTATATGGACAGCCTAACTTGACTATCCATTTGCCTGGGTGGGGTTGATAATTTACTCCACATTGTAATGGAAAAGACTCATTCAGGCAACCAGGGGGATTTTCTTGGCCAGTTAAGGGAAATTGCAGCTACAGTTCTGTGAATCTTGAACAGCAGTGCTGCTTTGTTCACAGGAACAAATCATTGTATGATCAGTATAGCAAAATATATTACTATTTATAATCTAAAGTGATGCTTTGGACAAATCGCATCAGGAATGTTTGTCATCATTCTACAGCAGCAAGGTTGTTGTTCACAGGCGTAGTGGAATCCCAGTGGAGGGAAAAATCAAAGAAATTCCTTAGATACTTTGAATCATAAAGTCATGATATATTTTACTGGGACTTGATTAGCTAATTGACACTCTTGTGCCTAAACCTACTATAAGAAAAAATAATAAATGAGAGTAGCAAAATAAGAAGAAATACAAGTCAGCAGAAAATTCTAACCTTAGATTAAGGTTTTACTAAAATAGTTAATAAAATGGTTTAACCAGTAAATAAAACAACTGAAGTGGTCCTTGATAAATAAAAACTGAAAGTATATGTATGTATATACACATGTATGTATTTTAAGTTCACTATTGGGAAATTAGTAGCAATCTCATGCTGAAATTAAGGCAAAACTCAAAGATTTAACCAATCTAAAACAACAACAGAAAATGTTAATTAGATTACCCATGGTCTAGAGACCAGTTTCAAATACTTTTGGTTTGTTTGGGTTTTTTTAGTTCTCTGTGGTCAGACTGGCAGTACGTTCACTGGGCTTTTTACCCCTGTCTATAACTATAGCGATATTTTTGTTGTGGTGATTTTCTTTTTATAATTCAGTAAAAAATGTTTTTAGCTATGGCACAAGATTAGGTACTGTTTGGTATCCAGTTTACTTTTCTCATATGGACCCACACACACACCTCCCAGCATTTTTGGCCTAATGATAACATGAGATGTTTCTCCTGGTATTTTGCTATTTCCTCCTTCATGGCCAGACAAAATGAAAGAGGCATTTGAAAAAAAAATCAAAGGCCATGAATAATAATAAAAAAAAGAATAAAAATGCCCACAAAACCACACAAAACAGCATGAAACAACTCTCATTATGTTAGTCTGTGAAGCAAGAATAATTCTGTCCTACAGTTTTGTCTTTCTAGTTATTTTTTTTGCCATAATCAAAGAAGCTTATAGTCAACATTTCTGCACAGGTCACTCTCCATTAACTACAGGAAAAAAAAAGTTTTAAAATTTTAGGAAAAATATTGCTGAGCTACTGGTGTCTGCTGGTCATGCTTTTGAAAACCCTTCAAGGTTTTTTAAACAGTGACTAGACTGTAGAGCTGCTACAGAATATGCTTTTCCTATATTTAAGAAGAAAATAATATCAACCGGAACAAGATGCCATTTTCTAGGATGGGTGCCACAGAAAATGCTATGACACAAACAAGAATTTCCATCTTTAGCCACCTGACCTTCGTACAGGAAGCATATGTTGGATATGTGAGAAGAGCTAGGTCTTCAACACCATTTTTATAGGTCTCCACAGATCTATTCCATTAATGAGGAACACGTGTTTAGTTGGACTTCAGGACTATTGAATCAGCTGCCTACTGGTGCTGAAGACATTATTGTTGATTTTTAGTTTTCATTTTGGGGGCAAATGAAAGTATATCAAGTGCATCTGACAATAGTCATGTTACGAAACACTGGCTATCCAGTTTTTCTCTGAGAAAGTGAGAGACGGAGTAACCATGTAACGCAGGAATCTCAATTTAAATGCATACTATGAGAGAAAGCCTAAGCATAGATGGGCTCTTCAACCACCACTTGTGAGGTTATCTAGCTGCCAACAGTACATATTAAATGTCATATGCATGTGGTGTGACTGCGATATGTAGTGTTAATCCTGATTTCAAATAACCCTCCGATAGAAGTGTGCTGATTGCTCCTGCTTTCCCCATACCCACTACAACTTACCTGCACATTTCTTGCTCCTTTTTTAGTATTTCTTTCTAGAAATTATGTGTAATAAATCACATTTTCCCTTTAGATTATCTCTAAATTTTTTACTTGAAAAATGCAGTAAGAAGGGCTCTAGTCAGCTGGGAGAACTTTTGCAATAAAGGCTGTTCATTTCACCCCTGGTCCTTGAAACTTCTTCCCAGTAGTACTTCAATGAGAAATGAGTACTTTTGCCACTTCCTTAGCACTTTCTTGGATGAACAAGTGCTTTGATTGGCCAGAAAATATAAGCCTCACTTGGCTACTGTTAAAGACAAAGGAATTCTTACTGATGCCTTTAATGTGAAAAAGTTTAGGCTCTGAGGTCTGAGTTTTCAGCTCATCTGCCTCTTTTCTGCTTAAAAATATTTTTAATCTTTCTTCTTTCTCCTCATGTTAACAATGTGACTAACTCTTAGCAGTTCTAGTTGCCAAAGGTGCCAAAAATGACAGGCATTTCCAGAAAATTAACTACTACTTTGTTTCCTACTGTCATTGACATTGATACAATTGCATTTCTGTTGCAAACATCAGCACAGAATTGTTAGTGAAGACAAGAAGGAAAAGTTTCATTTCATTGCATGGTCTTCCTGACAAAAGTATGCTTCTTTCTGGAAAATCATTCTGTGTCTTGAGACCAACTCGTCAATTTAGGAAAAACTGCTACCTGTACTGTTGCAAAACAGGAAAATTCCTTTGAGTTCTCACAGAGTCACTATCTTTTTCTATTTCATTGAAACAAATGAGTACTATATTTAGCCAGTTCATTTAACACAGTAAGCTAAGGCTTGTCATTAACTGAATTTTGAGTTCTGCCCCTGCCTTCTATCTGCATTTAATTTCAGCATATATATTGTGATTGCAAATATATTTTTAATGGGCAATGCTATTATTTTAATTTATAGAAATCCTTGTCATGCTAAGATCAATTCCAGAGGTTGTTAGTGTTTATGCCTTCTTTTTCCCTTCTTTGTAAAATGGTGAATACTGTGATATGGCTACTAAAAATAGTTTATGTGTGTAACAGCAGCAGATTTTTCTTTTTTATTTGCAATAATTCATCTTTTACCTCTTCTGCCTTTTTCTTACTAAAGCGGATGAACTTTGATTTTCAACCCCTACTCATATAAATCTCAATTAGCTAGAACCATAGAATAATAGAATCATTTAGGTTGGAAAGGACCTTTAAGATCATTGAGGCCAATTGTTAACCTAACACTGCCAAGTTCACCACTAAATGATGTCCCTAAAAGTGCCACACCTACACATCTTTCAGCCACCTTTTCTCCAGACCAAACAACCCCAGTTCCCTCAGCTGTTCCTCAAAAGACTCGTTATCTAGACCCTTCACCAGGTTCATTGCCCTTCTTTGGACATGCTCCAGCACCTCAATGTCTTTCTTGTAGTGAGGGGCCCAAAAATTGGCACGATATTCGAGATGTGTCCTCACCAGCGCTGAGTACAGGGGGACGATCACTTCCCTAGTCCTGCTGGCCACACTATTTCTGATACAAGCCAGGATGCTATTGGCCTTCTTGGCCACCTGGGCACACTGCCGGCTCATATTCAGCTGGCTGTCGACCAACACCCCCAGGTCCTTTTCCGCCGGCCAGCTTTCCAGCCACTCTTCCCCAAGCCTGTAGCATTGCATGGGGTTGTTGTGACCCAAGTGCAGGACCTGGCACTTAGCTTTGTTGAACCTCATACAGTTGGCCTCTGCCCATCGATACAGCCTGTCCAGATCCCTCTGTAGAGGCTTCCTACCCTCAAGCAGATCAACACTTCCACCCAACTTGGTGTCATCTGCAAACTTACTGAGGGTGCACTCGATCCCCTCGTCCAGATTGTTGATAAAGATACTAAGCAGAACTGGCCCCAATACTGAACGGTGGGGAACACTACTTGTGACTGGCCACCAACTGGATTTAATTCCATTCACCACCACTTTTTGGGCTCAGTGGTGGCTCATGCAGCCATTTTTTTACCCAGTGAAGCGTACACCCGTCCAAGCCATGAGCTTCTCCAGTTTCTCCAGGAGAATGCTGTGGGAAACGGTGTCAAAGGCTTTACTAAAGTCTAGGTAGATGACATCCACAGCCTTTCCCTCAACTACTAAGCAGATCACGTTGTCATAGAAGGAGATCAGGTTAGTCAAGCAGGACCTGCCTTTCATAAACCCATGCTGACTGGGCGTGATTGCCTGGTTGTCCTGTACGTGCTGTGTGATGGCACTCAGGATGATCTGACCCATAACCTTCCCCAGCACCAAGGTCAGACTGACAGGCCTGTAGTTCCCTGGATCCTCCTTCTGGCCCTTCTTGTAGATGGGTGTCACATTTGTCAACCTCCAGTCAACTGGGATCTCCCCAGTTAGCCAGGACTGCTGATAAATGATTGAAAGTGGCTTGGTGAGCACTTCCGCCAGCTCCCTTAATACCCTTGGGTGGATCCCATCCGGCCCGATAGACTTGTGTGTGTCTAAGTGGTGTAGCAGGTCACTAACCATTTCCCCTTGGATTATGGAAGATGGGAGGGATGGGGTGAAGGTGGTTTAAGTTTTGTTCTTGTTTCTCACTATCCTGCTCTGTTATTAATTGGCAATAAGTGAAATTATTCTTCCCCAAGTTGAGTCTGTTTTGCCCGTGATGGTAACTGGCGAGTGATCTCCCTGTCCTTATCTCAACGCATGGGTTTTTCATCATATTTTCTCCTTCTGTCCTGCTGAGGAGGTGGAGTGAGAGAGCTGCTTGATGGGCACCTGGCAGCCAGCCAAGGTCAACCCACCATAATATCACATAGCAAACTGGAATTATAGAAATTACATTACCTTTCATCATCATCTAAAAAATATTATTGATCAGTTAATAGGAAGGACAAACTGGTTCAGTGAAAAATGATGGAGAAGACGACTTGAGAAGAAGAAAAATAAGTTAGAACAAGAAAGAAAGGATATAAAGAAGACAGAATAAGAAGGAAACACCAAGGACAGACATCAGAAATTCTGTATGCAGACAAAACATGTAAGTTTTTTAACAAAATATTTCAGCTACAACCTTGTGTAGCTACAACCAAGCAATAATAATTTGATATAGAAATTGATTAGATCATCCTCATACTGTTTTTCACAGCAATAGCTTTCTTATCGTAAAACAAAGCTGTGCTGCCAGTCTCCTGGAGTCTGGAGTACTGCTCTACAGAATATCACAAGCCTACTGTTGCCTTCTCCCTTTCTGTTCTCAGATCCTGCGTATTGTCTGACGGGAGTATCAATACCTTACGTACCATGGAGAACAGCATAATGTATAAATAAGGGTGGTTATTCTCTTTCTCAAAACCAAAGGATGGAAAACCTTGGAGCACAATGCAATACTTTGAGCCAGATTGGTACACATAGATGCTAGTGATGACACTGTCAGTGGTTAGCAGTTAGGCAAGATAAGGATTTCACCTCTTCACTGTCATTTCAGATCCTGCAAAAGTTGATATGGACTGTCTACATGTTACTAAGGACCAACAGAAAGTAAAATAGTTGTTCTAGAGCCAGCCCTAGTGAATCAGCATCAACTTAATCTTAAATCACAGCCAATAATTGCTGATTTTCTTGTTAGTCTTCTCGTTACCAAAACCTGACCTATTTCTTTTGGTTTATTTCAGTTATGCTCATTTTAATTATCCAAACATCAATGTATTTTTCTCCTACTTTATGTCCTACTTACGCCAGACTTCACTACCTAGGCTAAAGGTTCACTATGAATTGAAGTCCAATATTATCCAAACTGAAATAAAACTGAAAATAAGTCTTGTCACTGACTCTGTCTTGGATGGGTTTTGCTGCTTACTTTCCTTACAGATGCAAATAATGTGGAAATTTGCAATATATAACGTGAAAATACCAAAAGTGGAAAAGTAGATAATTTCCAGCTTGGCTATATGAGATGATAAAGAGGATAGTAGCAATGAGTGATAACCTGAAATTGTATTTCTTCTCTTCTGAATCTCCAATTGCTACTTGTGCATTCATTTTCAGCTGGTACAAAATCATTTTGTTGAAAAAATAATTTTCTTCATAACTTATTCACTATAAATTCTGGAAATAATTTTGTCTCACTGAAACCACTTTTATAGCAGAGTAAAGCCACTAATTTTGATGGATTTTCTGGATAGGTGGAAGTGAGAGGCAAGGCATGTGCTGTGTCAAATTAAAAGCTTCAAGGTAGGGAAAGTCAACAGAGTATGTCTGCCATGTCATTTAGTTTCATGGTGACTAACACTGCATTCAACTTACCAGCTCCACAAACAGCCGCATTTACAGTTTACAATGAAGTGAATTTAGTCTATGATGTTTTGCAGATAGAAAATATATTTGTTGGGCCCCTGTTTAGATGAAATAAGAGACAAAATATAATACACATTATAGCCATTTAGAATCAAGATCTAGAAAGTAAGTGAGGAGGAGGAAAAATGGAGAATATTCCTGGAATGTGTTTGAACATCTATGTGAGATACTCACAGATCTTTTGGTTATATGTTAGGGAACTACTTTCACAGATAAAAGAAAATGCTTAGTTTGTAACCCATTTTGTCTGAGGAATGTTTCCATGAAAAACTTTCATGCAAACCTGGAGCCAGGTGGTTAAAAGAATGGAAATCAGAAAACATTACTGATGTTGTTGAAGATTGCTCATTTAGAGGAACCCATGTGAACCCCTTAAAACTATATTTTTTTCTACATATTTTTACTTTCTTAACTCAGAAACACTGGGGAAACTTTTGTGTGCTTACTGTTACTGAGCTTAATCTTAGCTTGCCTTGATTTCACATGCATCTGTTATTCTAAAATAGTACCATATGAAATGGTTGTGCAGGACAAGCCAGATAAGTTTATTTGGCATGTCTACCTATTAAGCTACCCCAGTTTAACTAAGCTGCTATAAATCGTGAGTTAAATTTTATAAGTTTGGATGCAGAAAAACCGTACTTTCCATTATAGGGAAACGCAGCGAACTGCAGCACTTAAGTTATGTTCTCAGGTATAATAAGAGATGGAGATTAGCACTAAACTGAAAGCAGGTATGACAGAGTTCAGGAGGCTCTAAGCAAACCCTGTCCAGTATTTCCGAGTTGCATGTATATGATGTTCTTCTTTTCTGTGGCTGATGCCCCATGTTAGATGTTCCTCTGGCAGACTCAACAGCTTGCACCCAAAGGGAGCTAGGTTGAGAGGCAGGCAGTTTGAGAGACAGTGAGCCAGAACAAGAGACTGTGCTATTTATATTGCTGTCTGGCTTATCTGTTTATATGCTGAAGTGTATAAGCTGCTCAGCCTTGAGCTGGAACCCCAGCTGAGTATAGCTCTGGTAGCACAGGCTAATCAAACAATTCAGTATTTTAGGAATACATAGTTTTCTTTAGGACTCCCTCATTTCTAAGGAATGCATCTTCTTCTATGATAACTAGTGAAAGCTGATGATAGTATACCAGTAGAAATGGTTTCTCGGGCCTAATAATGCTGCAGGTACTGCTTTCTTTAGAGGCATGGTCAGCAATGCCAGCCAGACATGTATTGTCCCAAAGTGAGAATGCTGTGATTCTGAGTGCACAGCCTGTCCTGCTGTAAAAGCATACATGTAAAGACATGTAAAGACCCTCTTGCTTTGCAGAGGGTGCTGAATGACTTGCCAAAGTCGTGATTTTTCCCTGCAGCCCTAAGACTCGTGAAGGGAAAGTTACTTGCCGCATGTGGGAGAAAGCAGGAGAGAGAGCATGAGCAAGTTAGTGAGCGAACGCTGAGCCCTTACAGGTGATCCATTACCCTGCAGCCATTACAATTTGTCATATATGCTTCACCTAGCATCAGCTGCAAGATGAAATGTTTTCAGCTCAGTTTATCAGTCTACCTGGATGTGTCAGGTCAACTTCCTTTTAACCCACTGTTCTGGTTCATGGGCTTTCGGAAAATATGGCAGAGCTGATCAGAGCTAGCAGTTGTCTTTTTTTTTTTTTTTATTTTGCTCACAGTGTGAAACAGGGTTTCCTGTACACAGATACTGCTAGGAATTTGACTTCCAGATTAATCCAGTACAGTTCAAAAATCCTGGCATATGCCGTCACTTCTGTTCCAAATGATAATTAAGAAAACCTATTATATTAGAAAAAGAAGTTTTCCTCCTTTGCAAATATATTCATACACAAACACACACACACACATATATACACATACACATGTAGACACACAAACACACCTACCTACACATGTACATTCTAAGGATCTAATCATCATAAAATAAACCTGCTTTAAATTATTTTAATTGGTTACCGGAATATAAAAATGTGCATTTTTTTAGTCACAAAATTATGTCAAAATGATATGCTGATGGTTTTTCTTTTTTCTTTTTTTGTCTCTACAGTTACAGGGGGGAATCAAGTTATATGCTATAGCAGCACTCAGATTAGAAAATTCTATTTGCAAAATATTTTGCAAAAATTCTATTTGCAAAATTTCTGACAGTGTCCTGTACATAGAACAGATAGAACCTAAAGAGTTTAATATCTGTTTTTACTGTCAGATGTAACTGGCTAAATTCCTATGTACATAGAGTAATTGTAACACGGAAATTATTGAAATTATAGTTAAAGTTACATTGCTAGGCAGGTCACACAAATTACATTGCCCTTCCATACAGAATGTCCTAAGATACTGCTGCTGATGTATTGGTCATTGCTCAGTCCCATGTTTTTTGAATCATCTTATTCCCAGAGCTTATTAATACTGACTATATATAGATTGAAGGGTACTTGTCTATATTTTTCATGCTGTTCATCATCCAGTATGCAACCGAAGTGGGATATTGCTATCAAGTGCAATTATCATGTAGCTTTGGAAACCTTACCGTTCTTCTGTCCACTTGACTCCCTAAGAGGTCTTTTAAAATTATAAAACTATAAAAATGTCATGCAGTTGACATTTTTTTTTCTAATTTATCTTCTGCCTTGAAGGGAATGTGGTACTATTGGAAGTTTTAAATCTAATATCTTATTTTCTTATTTAGTCAGAAACAAAAGTTTATTGTCATTGAACCCTGAACACTTCATCATCATCATCGTCATTATTATTATTATTATTATTATTATTATTATTATTGCCTAGATTAATGGGTGTCTAATATCAAATGATTAAACAAGGATTATAGCATCTGTTTTGTTACCACAACTGTCATGGTTTAACCCCAGCCAGCAACTAAGCACCACGCAGCCGCTTCCCCCTCCCCTCTCCCAGTGGGATGGGGAGGAGGGAAAAAAAAAAAAGGTGAAACTCGTGGGTTGAGATAAGAACAGTTTAATAACTAAAGTAAAATAAAATACAATACTAACTAATAATAATAATAATAATTATAATAAGAAGGAATATAACCAAAAAAAGATAAATAAAACCCAAGAAAAGACAAGTGATGCACAACGCAATTGCTCACCACTTGCTGACTGATGCCCGAGCAGCGATCCACCCCTCCTGGCCAACTCCCCAGCATTTATATACAGGGCATGACCTTCCATGGTATGGAACACCCCTTTGGCTAGTTCAGGTCAGCTGTCCTGGCCGTGCTCCCTCCCAGCTTCTTGCACACCTGCTTGCTGGCAGAGCGTGGGAAACTGAACAATCCTTAACTTCGGATAAAAGAGCTACTTAGCAACAACTAAAACATCACTGTGTTATCAACATTCTCACACTAAATCCAAAACACAGCACTGTGCCAGCTACTAAGAAGAAAATTAACTCTATCCCAGCCGAAACGAGGACAAGAACATATTGGATAGTAATAAGTTGTTACAAGCTTAACACAATGATAAACATTATCTCAAGTTATTTGTGATCCTTCATAGTTACTCCTTTCTTTTTTCTTTTTTTTTTTTTTTTTTTGACTACAGGTTGTTAAACATATATACTCTATTTTGGGGGAAGCTGAAAGTACATAAATGACAGTTTTGCAGTTTTTCATGTTACACCCCTTCTCCAAATTTCCTATCCATAGAAGCACAGTGAACAAAAAGAGTTTTACCATGGAGGGTTTACAGAACTGCATGGAGCACAGGAGAAAGATCGGAGTTTCACTGACACACCACTGTTTCTTTTTCCTCATGCATGCTGTTTGATAAAAATGACTGTTGGCTTGCATACAAAGCAGTTCGATAAAACCCACCATTTCAGGAAAAAAAAAAGAAAAAAGGATAGAATCATGGCTGGAATCATGGATAGAGTAACGTTTCATCTTCATTTTTTAATTGCAATTTCTGTTAAGTTTACTTCCAGCCTTTGTGTTCTGTCCTGCAATGTAACAATTTCTTACCTCTACTTGTTTTGCCCCATCCTCAAGTGCTTAGATGGGTATTTTTGAAACTTTCAGCCTGGGATGTCTGCTTTTCTTGTACACCTTATCTTACTGAGCTAATGGTGACGTGGCTTTTAATGAGGCAAAGAATTCTGTAATTATAGAAGTCCAGCATATTTTGCCAAGAAAAGGTTGACCTGTTTGCTACAGGGGCCGTAAAGATGTATTTGTCTGTCATCTCCGGCATTTCTAGAGACATGTTAGAAGTTAGGCCTCTACCAAACATGCAACCCAGTATCCCTCTAATGACAGTATAGGGAGAAGCTGAATGTGAACCATATTAACCTGAATACAGGGATGTGAGGGAAAGAAGCTATCCCTAGGTGTAAGTCAAAAGATAACATAGTAGAAAGAATATCTAAATGACCTAAGGAGCTTAAGCACTACACAAACCTCCTTGATGTGACTTGTCATGCCTGAAGGACTAAACTTACTGATAGGAGAGATGAAATCCAACCTGGTAAGACCGATTGATATTCACTGAGTGTCTCTGCCTCTGTTTACAAGTGCCACATCTATGCCTAACAGCTAAGGCTAGGCTGGGAATCCTAAATAAGGGAAGAAATTTATTTAAACTATGGCATGACCTGTCATCGCTATGTTCACTGAAACAAAGTATTAACTGAAATAATGTAGCTAGAAAATAATGAAATGTGCTAGAAGATGATTTTATTAGACATTTTCACAGTTCGAGGGAACAAACCAAATCTGACTCTACATCTGAAGTGTAGGAGAGCATTTAAGTGTAATCTGAAGACTGCTTCATCTTTATAAATATAAGGAACTAAACATCAAGAGGATATTAAGTGACTAGCTTAATGTGCATATTCATGATGGTCCTAAGAAGACTGTTTCATTGATAACTGATTTACTTCTTTTCATATGTCTGTTCAACAAACACTGTATGACATTCCAAGAAGCTAAGGAATTCTTCTACTTAAATAAAATTATTAAGATGTTGTCTTAAATTTACTTAGCAATGGTTGCTTTGCTGTAAGACCTAAGCGTATCAGCAAATACACTAACAAAGTCATCTAAGAATAAAATTATTTTTGTAAACTCAAAACAACAAACCATGTAAAACAGCTGTGTTACATACTAGGGGAAATGTCACCACCTTACTGTATTAATGTAAAATGTTCTTTGTCTTTGTCTGTTAATCTCGATAGGAAAACGTCAGGGTAAACATCTTCACAGTATTTTTTTTCATCAAGTCACACTTTTATAACAGTCATCCTAGAATGGGAAGGTACATAAGCTCCTGCCTCTTTCCAGGGAAAAAAATTGCAGATTACCAAATGAGAGGAAACAGCTAATACCCTGAATTGTCTGAAAAAGACCTTTCTAGGCTTTTCACTGTCTTCTGCTTTCAGTGTTTTGAATTATTCATCATTTTCCTGTTTGACCTGTCTTGTTTCAAAGTAAAAGGCCAACAGAAATGGAAAAGAAAAACAACTGGAAATATATAACCACTTTCTTTCAAGTCACAAAAGCATGTCCATAAATGAACTCATGTACTGAGTAAAACAATTTCAGAATCAAAATAATATCTGCATCTGATCACAACTGTAAAATCTGAGAGAATTTCAGTGTTAAGAATTGTAAATAAGGTGGGTTTGATTTGCGATATAAATAATATTTGTCTATATCAACTTCCCTTTCCCTTGTTGTTTATAATTCATTTCTTGAAATGATCCTCTGAGAATTTTCAGTTTAATTGCTCTCTCTAGCAAATGGTTTATATAGTTTGAAGTGACAGGTGGTTATAAGCTAATAAAACACATTCCCTAGACCACAGCTTTAAAAGCTCCATGCAAAATGAAGTAAACTGGCTTTATTTTGCATTTTGACAGTGTTTAATCCTTAGCTGGCAGTCTCTCACACCAACCAACTAGCCAACCAAAACTTTCCTAATATCATACAGCTTGAAGGAAAATACCCAAGACTTTCAAGACTTCATTGAATTTTGTTAAATCCTTCCCTTTACTACAACAGTTTTTTCCTGCATGGAAAGCAACACTAGGAAGTCCTTTTTAATTTCTTCATACAAAGAAGTTTGCATAGCAGAGTTATGTACAGAAAGACTGAATTGGTTCAAGTAAGCAATTTGGGAAGTTCTGACAGCATGACCAGATATTTTACTTAAGCACTAACACTCCTAAGTGACAACAGATTCTTAAATCAGTTCATCAGTTAAACCCGTGTCATCATTCACCGAGTTATAAACTTTATGAGGACATAATGCAAGTTACATAAAATTCATTTTTCCTGAGCTTCAAAATTTCTATTAGATGAAAGCCTAGTCACTGTGCATAGCTATATAGTTTCTTGATAGACGGGTAGGTTAAAGAAGGTTAAGTAGATATGAATGTAAAGTAAATAAAAGCCTCAATCGGGAGCATTCCTGTTGCAGACAGACATTCTTGATAACTGTTTACTTTAGCATTAATTACTTTGTCAGAAGTTTCCATCAAAACTGTGAAATTTGGACTCTTAGTTCAAGTGTATGGGAAGGCTACTTTTATACTGTCTTTATATAAATTTATATAAGAATTTTTTTTGCTTTGGTAAGAAGAATAAAAAAAAGGCTGGAAATTGAAGGTGTTATATCTCATCAGAGCACAGCTGCTATTAGAGAGGAAGAGATGTGAAAACAGACATGTCAAACATGTCTCAACAGACATCAAATACAATAAAAGACAGTATCTAGGACATTATTTCAGCCCTTTGTCATGTCACTTCTGGTTTTCCTGCAGAAGTTTGGTTTTCGAGCTGTGTCTGTCACTAACTTTAGCAAAAAGGTCACTAATTTTATAAGCCCTATGAAACATACAGCATTTTGTAGCTGCAGCGTATTTTGTCATGAAGGTTTATGATAGATTCCCATAAGTTTAATTTGGTTCTTTAATATCTTAAACACAAAAAGACAAAAGAAGTGCTTTGATGGGAATCAAAGGCAAAAAGAATAAAACTGAAACAGGTGCTGCACAGTTACACATTGCTATTTGCACTCTGTGTTGTCCTCTTCCATCATTTTTTTTTAGTGATGATCACATGGCTAGTGCCTGTATAAAGTATATCTTATCCTTGTTGATCTCCACAAAGACTTCTACTTAGAAAGCTGTTTTAATTTTATGTCTGGAAACAAAGATAAGTTTATTAAGAATCTAAAACCAGGTGATCCACTTTACTTTTAAAATCATCTTTCACAGTATTTTTAGATAGCTGTGTGTTGATATGCCATTGCTGATACATTATTTCAGGTCAGTGGCAAGTTAGTACAGTAGAAAGACATTTTTACAAGTAAATGATTATTTATTTTACAAAATAATTAGTAATTTTCTGTTTATATGTTTGTGTAAAAGAAATGTGGTATCAAAGGAACAGCAATGAAAAAATAATTTATAAAATACTTTCTAGTTGTAATACTGTTTTATAGCATAAATGTATGATATAACAGCCTATCTTGATGTATATTTTTATGGACACAACATTATGCATTAGATAAATAATTTAGTGAATATATAATAATTCAAATCTAATTGGTATAGCACATCCATAAGAATTCTCTCTTTAAATATGCATATGCAGCTGTGTCACTGAGAACTTGGTTTCTTTGTATAGCTTTGAAAGGAGAAATTCCTCACTTTGATGCAGTCTTCTTTGGTAATAATGCTGAGGTATTTGTGGAGAGTTAGATGTCAAAAGGGACTCTAACTCAGTAATTAAAAAGCAAGAACTGAGGGGTAACTACAGAGTGAAAGTCCAAGCAGTCTGGAGATACTTTAGTATGAAATTTAAGTGTTGAATACTTAAAAAAAGTGTAGAATTTCTTTCTAAAAACTGGTACAAAGCAGAATGAGAGAACTCTGGGAGTATTCACCTCAGAGCAAAATAAATATATAACACCCACCCACCCCACCCCCCAAATCCAATTATGATCTCTGGAATAGTGGATCACTTTTTGACTGATAATTTGTTTTAAGTAAAACCCTATTGTCTTCCAAACCTAGCTTTGAAACCATGTCGTGAAAAGGGCTTTAAATGAGGGTTAACAGAGCTAGAAGGGGTAGCTGAAGAATGCCAATAGCCAGGAGACAATAAGAAACAGTAATGCAGACAAAGCTGTATAACTGGGGAAAGGGAACGAGACTTATTATAATAATATAAGGACATCAGAAGTAGTATGGCAGTCCGCAAAACATCCTACTGTAGGTATATTAATGCAAGAAATATGGGGAAGAAGGAAGGGCTGAGATTCTTACTAGATGGTCAAGTTTATGACTTAATTGGTATAATAAAGACATGGTAGGATAATTCCTATGACCGGAATGTTAATATAAAAGAGGAATAGCTTGTACAAGAAAGGCAGGTAATGAAAAGGAGGAGTATTGCTTTGAAGATCAAGGATGTATGTGCTTGCCAAAACAGAAAATAAAAGGAGAGCAGCTTGCTGAAAATCTCTGAGTAGAGCTGAACAGGGAAGAGAACAATGGAGCTATCTGATTAGGATCTACAACAGTCCAAAATGTAAAGAAGTTCAGGTGGATAAGGCTTTCTGTGAAGAGATGGCAAAATCATTCAGAGCACAGAATTTGCTTTCAAAAGGAATGGGAGAGTTGGGGAAATGATACAGCAGGTTAGAACTGATTCCAACCAACATGGAGACATCAGATAAGAATGTAAAGGTGAAAGGCCATCTTAAAGGTGAATAACTATAAGTCAACAGTATTGAAGACCTGATAGAGGAAAGAGGTAAAATGGCACAGGAAAAAAAAAAAAAAATCAGGCTGTCAGGAAGACATATATTCTTAGAGGGTTGGCAACTATTGGAGGTGAGTGTAAGAAAAGGAGATATAAAGTATAGCTGGGCTTTTCTTATGAGCATAAACACAAACTAACCAAAGGAAAGACAGACAGATGGGACTTCTCTGAACCGTGAGTTTTTCATTGATCTCCAACGTATGGAGAAAGCACACAGGAAACAAAAACTAGATTAGCTTACTAAGAATAAGTTTAAAAGTACAGGGCAAACACATAGGGACAAAATCCCAAATGTCAAGACACAAAATGAGGTGCAACTTCCAAGAAATGGCTTTGGTAATGGGGAAAAAATATATTTATACTAAAAGAAAAACTAAGAATATCATTGGTCAGCTTATTTATGGAGAGGGAAAGGTATTGACAAATGATGCTTAGAAGGCCAAATATTTTAATGACTTATGCATCTTTATAAGATGTTAAAATAATAAGCCACCATTTGCTATTAGAAAAATTGTTGTGAAAAAAAGAAAAAGCAATTGTCAGTCCAGAACAAAGGAGGAATAAATGACACTACTTATCTAAGACAGATGTTTTCAACTCATTTGGGTCTGATAATTTTCAAATGAAATCACAAAAAACTAAGCAGATATTTTTGACACTGGAAAATGCAAAAGCGATTCATTTCTTAAACAAAAAAGAAAACAGAGAGCAGGAGGTACACATCAGTTAGCTACATCTAATTCTTGCGGCAAAAAAAGCACATGGACAAATAATCAAACTATCTGTAATCATCTGAAAGACAATAAGGAGATAAATAGCAGCCAACATGGACATGTAAAGAAGAAAGCACTCTAACTCCATACATATATGTATGTATTTTTAATGAAAGGATGACAGACTTGTAGGTCAGGAATTTGGTGTGGTTTTTGACCTTTCTGAGGATTTTCCCACTGTATTTTGTGACATACTCACAAGCTAAATCAGGAGAAACGAGACTTAATGAAAACTACTACAGTGTAGGTGTGAATCAGTTGGAAAATGTACTCAAAGAGATTCTGTGTTTCATTGCCTCAAGGGAAATTCTGCAGGTATCTGTTCTGAATTCTGTGCAATTCAGTATTTTTATTAATGACCTGGATGGTGGAAGACAATATACTTAACTATACTTACAGTTAATACCACCTGGAGGGACAAAGTATTTTGAAGAACAGAATTAGAATTCAAAATACTCTTGATAAATTAGAGAAAAATTCTTGAAACAATAGGATACAACAAAGATTACTTCAAGGAACTGTGCTTTAAGCCAAAGTGCAATTATTCAAATACAGGACGGTGGTGCGGGATAAGTTTCACAGAAAATATCTAGGTATTATAGTGGTCACATGCTGGAAATGAATCAATGATATTATGCTGGTGCAAAAAAAGACAAATACACTTTTGGGATGCATTAATAGGAATGCAGCTGGCCAAAGAATTCACAGAATCCTTCTGGTCTACTTGCTAATAGTGAAGCCTCATCCTGAGTAGTTTCCATTTTAAGCATCCCACTTTCAAAAAATTGCAGATAAATTGGAGGGAGTCTAAAGGAGAGTGACAGGACTAATCAGAGATCTGAAAAAGGTAAACTGTAGAGAGAGTTATAAAGTAGAGAATATTGAAGGGATGGCATGAAAGCAGTCTTCAACATTTTGAAAAGCTGTTGCAAAGAGCTGTTAACTTTGTGCAAGATGGTTAGTGTGGAAAGAATGAGCTTAAGTTGCAGCAGGAAGATTCAGGGATAAGAAAAGCGCTCTCTGACAATGGCAGTGAAGCATCTGCAAAGATTGGGCCCCTCTGGAAATCCGTCAGTAGAGGAAATTTTATTAACAAGTTTGACAAATATTTCTTAGGAATGATATAGGAGTAGCTAAACCTGTCTTTGACAAGGTGAATGGGTATGATGACTTCCTGAGGTGCCTTCAAGGACTCTTTATTGTGATTCTCTAATGCAAAGAGAATTCCACACTCACTTTGCTCCTTATACATCAAAAGATTTGCAATAATAACGGAAAATCAGATTAGATGATTTCGGCCCCCTGTCAGTGTTTCCGTGTCTCCACATTTCTAATCAGATCTATAACTAAAATTAATTATCCCAAATAAATGTGTAATACCACCCAAAATGAGGTACCTGATAGTTAGGAATTTAGCCATTAAATGTGGATTACGACACAGGTGTATATAGTTAATCCACATGTGCTTTTTTGTCAGTATGGTGTTAACTGAATAACTTTTTTTTTTACATACTGTTTTTTTCATGCCATTTGCCTAAAATCCATTTGAACTTTTAAATTTCTTTAACATGAACTTTTTCATTACTTTGAAGAAAATAATAGTGTAGTTGATAGAATGATTTGTGCTTGAGAGACAGAAATTAAGAGAGATTGTGCAACTACTTTTCTTTGTTTTCATTTTAAAGACAAATGGGAATCAAATGCCAGCATGAGGTAGTTATAAACATAGTGAAATTGTTCTACTAATCTTGCAATACGCTGTCAAGATAATAATAGCTCTGAGCATTTTCCATTGATTTCTGAAGGAATTACTGACTTATTATCTAAAGGAACCTCCTTATAACTGGTTAAAAATGAAATGCAGGTTTGAAACATCCACTATTTCAATAAATGCTGTGAAAATTACCCTTTTATTCAAAAAGAAAGCAAGGAAAATGAGAAGTAGCATGTCATGTGTGTGCCATCTTGAGCTACACAGATGTAAGGTGGATGCAAGGTTCCTCATGAACCACATACCTTTTCATGATTACTTACTCTTGGAACTGTCCATGCACAGACTTCTATTTCACAACTCTATCTGAGGCTTCAAAATTTATGCTTTGTCCACATTGGAGCAAACTGTCACATGCCTTCCCAAGACAGAACTGTGATAAAACAGTGCTCTTGGGAGCAAAACCAACAGTATTTCTTGGCTTAGATTTCTCTCCTTCCTTCTGTATCATCAGAGAGCTCTGGAAGACAGAAACCATCCCACTAGAATGTATTAACTCAAAAAAGTATTGATTAAATGAAGTATTTTGAGAAAAGTACATTTGGCAAAAACTTTATCTTTTAGTCTCTATAGTGCAAATTCAATCAGAGAGTGAGGGAGGAATGAGGATAAAACCTGCCATCTAGATAGTAAATGTGTGATTTGCTTGATGCATATCTTTAGGTGTGTGGGTTGGAGAGGTCCTTTTTTGCTCTGGGACGGAATACATCTCTGGAGAAAATCTGCAGACAAATTTATTACTTTGAAGTTAATGTTAGGCTTCTTACCTTATGTCTCATTTTATGTGGTAGTATGACCTTCTATCCAAAATCTCAGATTACCCATTTTACTTACATGATACTTAAATGCTGAATGGAAGAGTAGCTGCCTTAACAGGTAGTGTCATATCTGTAATAAGAACTGTAATCTTATTACAATATTGAAATACTACATTAATTTTCAGAAAACTTGCTGCCTTCAGAAATTACGTTTTAGCTACTGTGTTTGCTTTTCATCAGTTTAAGTAGTTTACTGGAAAATATTATAATACTTCCTATTATAGGCATAATCTGGCATGTTATTTCTGGTATCATGCTTGCTGTGTTCCTGATGCATTGTGGTCCAGCTTAAATAGGATGTTTAGAGCATTTGGTAATTTTCACTGCTTCTGAAAGGACACTTTTTACCCCAATTCTGCTTTGGAAAATTTCACTCCTTAACCACAATAGGTTAAAACACTCTGTTCTGAAGAGTGGGAGTTTGAGCCCTCTCAGACTATCACCAGTTGCTCATCCACCTATGTTCAGTAAGAAAATATGGATACAATTATCTGCATTCAAGAAAAAATTTAGATGCCTATGTCAAGCAGAGGCTTTGAGCTATAAATCCCGGTTTCTAGAGGCATGCAGCTCAGGACCATGTGTAATTGCCTAGCTCTGGGCAGTGTGCAGCATTCCTCTCATCATTGTTTCCAGATCACCTTGTTATGTGACATCTTAAGGGTCGAGACACACATAGCATGCTGTGAGGGAAATGGAGAGATGGTCATGTGTGGAAAGGTCACACCACAGGTATTACCAGTCATGCAGCACTGTGTGCATGCACAGCACTGTATCACTGGCTTTCCAGAGGTGCTGCACTACATGTAATGGTGCAGCACTGGTGATCTTAGGCAGAATGCATCAGCTAAAGGACATGCTGTGAAAGGGTTGCAGCACTCAACCCTGCTGCAGGAGCCCTAGACTCACAGCAACTGGTCAGCAGGTCACTACTGTGTGAGTGGTAGGTGCATGGAGGCGCCTACACATGGGTGCATACAAGGCAGGTGTCAAAAGTAGGACTTTTGGCCTCAGTACATGGGATGCATCAAGTCTGTGCTTCCTATTAGCTGGCTTTACCTCCTGCCTACTCACCATGCAACATTGGAAACTTCAGTCTTAGGTGCCCACCTCTTCTCATTCATTGTGGATGGAAAGTAGGCTTCTAGCTTGGGTTGCTGAATTTCATGAATTGGACATTGAACAGGTAGGTGTTCTTTGTGTCCTTTGTCCAAAATGAGTTTTGGCATGGTGATATTATATTCCAATCGTTAAATCGTACACAAGAGTATCTGGTTATACTTATACACTTCTAAATTTCACAGTGATCTGAAACACCTTGGATCTGAATACCTGAAGTAGTTCAGGAAGTACTTCTTAAGGAGTTGAAAAGACTTTTCTTTTTTTCTTTTAGACAGCAAGGAGAAAACTATTTCTTACAAATTATTTCTGATGTATCTGAGAAGTGTATCATGTACATATTTACCATGGCATTTACCATGCCATGAGAAAAGCAGCACCACATACACCCTCATACTTATTAGAAGTAATATTCTTTTGTCAGAATTGGTACAAGAAAAATACTTTTATTTCTCATTATCATCTGGATACTGCTGGAGACTGTTTTGAAAAGAATAACAAAAAATAGTCAGCTAGCAAATTGGAGCAAGTAGGTCATGATTTGTGTCAATATTGGTTCTTCATATCCTGCACAGTCGTGTTCTACTGTGCTTTGTGTGTTACAGTTTCAGTCTGCAATTTTCACCAATGATGTTCATTATTTAAATGAGACAAATAGGCTATTGTCAGGGACCATGATCCTGGTGACATTATTATTCTGACCTAGTGTAAATATCACGACCTGTCTTGGAACTCTTGCAGTAAATGAAAGGGTTCAGGCAGTCAAGGTGACAACAGACCTGTCCATAAATCAACCTTTCAGACATTATGATAAGTTTTATTAAAGGACAAATGGATTTCTTGACATTATGACTTGTATACAAGAGTCAGTAAATGTAAATGTAGCCATTTTTTTAAAAAGATAAAACAGATTACGTTGTGAGACTAGTGGAAAATACTGCTGTACCTTTTATTTTCACATTTTTATGTTGACTGTAGGACTTCTGAAATACCAGAGATGGATGATATACACAGAAGCCCACTTATTCTGAAAGACAGCAGGAACCTAAGATGATGAACATAGCTGCTGGTACAGATCAGTAGCTTAATTAACTCAATACTCTTAACTATTTTTATTTGACATAAGGCTACATGCAATTATTTCATGCTTCAGCAAGGTTCCATTATATCTGGATATGTAACTTAATATGAATTCTTAGGAAAGCTTTAAGGAAATTTAGTTTTAGTGCTTTTTCTTTAAAACATCTGATTTAAAATCAGGGAGTCCAACAGTAGGAAAGGATGGGTTATGGGAGCTAAGATGTTCTTTTACATATACTTGTAGCTTTTTACATCCTCACTGTACAGGTTTAAAATTTTCACATCAGAAAAATTCAATACAGAATTCTATGTGCGTAATAAAACATTACATATCAGAAAATGGAGTCAGAAAGCTTTTTTCAAAATAGTTTGATATTAAAATATATGAGAAATGAAAAAGACATTGTTTATGTACAAGATATTTTCTGTTTAAAAACAGCTATAAGAAATACAGCAAAAGAGCTAAAAAGTCACATTTGGATAGTCAAGTACAATATATTTATTTTTTAATATTACAAGAAAAATATGTGCATTTAAGAATAAAATCTGATCTAGAGAAAATAATTTTCTTGGCCACCAAATTAATGATTTTTTTTCTGGTTTTATGCATAGCAAATATTAAGTGCTACCTGAGTCCACATGGTGTATTAAATATTGAAAAGTCACTTTCTAAATCTTCACCTTTACTGTAATAGTTATGTTTCCTGCCACTAGGACACAGCACTAGCATTTTGATAAGTATGGGCCAGTTGTGTCTTCTTGTGTTTCATGGTGACTGTCCTTTCTACTTTGTGTAGTATTGATTTGATGATCAAAAATCAGCGTTTACATTGAAAGGGGTCTTTAAAGGAATAACTGCTCAAGGCCTGTGGAAGGCAATAAACTAAAGTTAAAGAACAGGTGACAATTAGTGCAAGACAGTACAATACCAAAAATAAAAGGGTTATGCATGAAATAAAGTAGCACCTGGCAGAAAAGATGACCTCCTTCATAATGTTATTCATTCTAACATCCTTTTATCATAGTTCTGAAGTGAAAACTGCCACCCATTTTGTGTGTTAAAATTTCAGTTTGTTACTGAAGATTGCACAGCAAACACCCTGTTGTCACTTAGCCACAGTCAGACTAAAACAAAATTACTAGAATGAATCCTGAACCCTGAACTCTAGAACCATTTATCCATCCACAGCAACAAAAGCCTGAGTAAAACTTCATCCTGTCTCATCCTCCACTTTACACATTTGAACTTGGCGCTGCTAAGGCATCTGGAGTGGGAATGACAAATGTCAGGATTTTGATTTTTTTAATTTGAAAAGACCTTTTACTCATTTCCTCCTCATTTTTGTTAGACTGTACTCCTGTCCTGGTTTCAGCTAGGATAGAGTTAATTTTTTTCCCAGTAGCTGGTATTGTGCTGTGTTTTGGATTTAGTATGAGAATAATGTTGATAACACACTGATGTTTTTAGTTGTTGCTAAGTAGTGTTTGTACGAAGTCAAGGATTTTTCAGCTTCCCACGCCCAGCCAGCAAGAAGGCTAGAGGGGCACAAGAAGCTGGGAGGGGACACAGCCAGGACAGCTGACCCAAACTGGCCAAAGGGATATTCCACACCATAGGACATCATGCCCAGTATATAAACTGGGGGGCGCTGGCCAGGAGGGGCGAATTGCTGCTTGGGAACTGACTGGGCATCGGTCGGTGAGTGGTGAGCATTTGCATTGTGCATCACTTGTTTTGTATATTCTAATTCTTTTATTATTATTATTATTGTCATTTTATTATTATTATCATTATTATCATTATCATTATTTTTCCTTCCTTTCTGTCCTATTAAACCGTCTTTATCTCAACCCACGAGGCTAGGGTTTTTTCCGATTCTCTCCCCCACCCCACTGGGTGGGGGGAGTGAGCGAGTGGCTGTGTGGTGCTTAGTTGCCGGCTGGGGTTAAAACACAACTCCAAAGTAGCAAAAAGCATGCAGAAATTCTCTGCAGCTCACATCCATGAGGCTGAAGTCCCTTATTCCCTCGCCCCCACTCTGCTACCCCCCAAAAAATCTTTGAGTTGTCCATGCTGACTGTGGGGGCACTACAGACCCTAGCTCATCCTGGAATGGTGCCTGGGCATTTTCTGAGAGAAAGGTATCTGACCTGTGTCAAAACCATAGCAAGAAACACGCTGAGGATCAAATACTTGGATTACGTCAGGATAATGTTCAAGCCCATACCTTTGCCCAGTTTGATTTATTAATGTGAATGCAGCTGCCGATGTGTAGATACATTACATCTTTCTTTCACTTTTTTATCTTCCAGTAAAGCAAGTTAATTTTTTTCCAAAGTCTTATACTATTCAGCTGTATATTCAACTTTCTCTACTTTTTATCTACCACTTGCCTCATAGTTGACCATCTCCCAACATTGCCAACTCTATTTCCACCAGCATACGTTTCAAGTGACTCTTGCCACAGTACAGTCTTTTCAGGGGTCAGCTGCATGGAATCAAAGGAAAATCAGTTTTCTCCTTACTCACTATTATGATAGTGAGTGGCAACCAGTTGCTCAAGCTGTCCTTCCTCATACTTCAGTCTTGTCAGTCCAGAAATGCTAAGTCAGAGCATTGCTGTTGAGAATTCTTGAGATTTTTTTCTTGGCTTTGTAACTTTTGCCAGCCAAAGCAATATGAAGAGCTTCAATGCCTTCCATGGGGAGTATAAACCTGCACCAAAAATTTGTCAGGAAAAAATAGTCACCTTCACCACTGTAGTGTGAACCAAAGACATAGATTGCTTCATTGGGAGGCAAGAAAAAAAAAAAAAAAAGATTCATTAAAATCTACTGATGTTTCTTTATCTATGTATTAAACTGCAATTTGCCTTATGAATTCCATCTGAATCTTGTTTATGTTAAGCATCTTCCATTTGTCATCAATTACAAACAATGTTACAGTAGTGAAAGTATGACATAAGTCTATAATCCAACAAATGCGATCTCTTGTCAACATCATCAGTGCACTGTAAGTCACCTGAGCGGTGTTCACAGCACTTGTCACTCCATATTTAGCAACAAGAATTTTTCTTTCTAGAATTTCACCTCCTTTTTCTTTGTTCTGGCATTTTTACTAGAGTTCCTAAATATTTTCTTTCTCTTTGTCCAGTCCAGCCCCTGTCTTCTTAATGCCTTATCAGACTGTTAAGTCAGGACCTAGTGTAATCATGCATAAATGTGTAGTCATGAGTATGAAACAGATTTGGTTCCTGTGGAGTGATCTTGACTTTTCTGCTCAAACAGGATAGAAGCCACACAGTGACATGAAAGAAATATCCAGTGATTTTTGTGATATGCTTTATATCACTAAAGTAAATCTGTAGTTGAAATCTTCTCTGACCTAAATCCTGATAGATTTTGTAGTTTGATAGGTTATTTGGAAAGAAAGTTTGTAAAATCTAGGAAGTTCCTGACACAGACATATGTGAATACTTTTAAAATGTTGAATATATTCAAACTCAAACAGGGGCTGATTTTACAATTGTTGATGATGAAAACGCTGATATTTTTGAAAACGAACTGAATGAAAGCTACGTAGGTGTGAAATGGAAAATGAACACGTTCTGGTTTCTAGAACCCATCGTTTCTGTGCAGCAACCTCCCTGCTACAACTAACTTCCAGATGAAGTCTGTATTCTGGGAAAATTAGAAATGGAAAGGAAACTTCTCAAAAAAATTGAGAAACTGAAACAATTGATAACTGGGGAAGGGAAAATTGCATCTCATAAGGAGAAAAAGCGGTGGCTTTTATTTAGGTTAGCTGTCTACAACCAGAATGCAAGGGAAAATGCCTGGCCTTCGTTCTAGAAATTGTTTCTGAGTTTGCGAATGCATTTTTAGAGCTGAAGCCAGTGTGATAAAGTGCTGTTCTTTCACCAGAAAGAATGTTTGCTTACTATTTCATCATCCCCTGGAGGCACAGAGAAAGAAAATAAGCACATCAGTTGTCATTATGACAGGATAAAAATGGAGCCATCATATTTCAATAACACAATGCAATGAGCAGCCCCATCGAGTGATGAATTATGGACTCTCTCTTTCACACTCAACTATAAGTTAATATTATCTCCCCAGGATAATTAGAGTGAAGTTCAATTACTGACCCTGAATTACCGTGTGGGCCACTCCATGGGTTCTGACACAGCGTTTTACACATTTATCTTTTCACCTAATGCGCTAAATCTGCATTGCTCTGGTGATTAATCATACTGGGTCCCATCTAGCTCACACTATTCTTCTTGTATGGATTGGCTGGTCCCTGGAGTCCCCTTGAGCACAATATGGGAAGGTCTATTATGCTGTGTTTTTCTACCAATTTATGTTCTTCCTTGTGTTTTGAGATTGTGGTCACTTCTGATGTTTGCCCAAAAAAGCTGATCGTAAAAATACAAACACTTCCAGATAGGGAATTATCCACCTCCTTACCAACAAGGAGACAGATAACTCAGTCAGTGCTGTAAAACATACCTATAAAACTCCAATTGAAACAGATAGGTCCTTTTATTTCCATGTGTAAAGATGAAAGAAGAGAAATTCACAATATGGCTCTAGAGGCATTGATCATTTCCTGCAAGCTGTGTTATTTCTTTCCCTCATGAAGAACAAATCCCACTCTTGATCTACTTGCTCGGAATAAGTCCCTTGCTAATTTTTCTTGTGTCTTTTTAGGGCTGTATATGAGTAGCCTCGAATACCTCTAAATAAAGAAAAGAAAAAAGTTTTTATTTAGAACACAAATGGGATAAATAAACCTCTAGATTCAGAACACTTAGCACAGCTTATCACAATGATGTTTTCATCAACGCAGTGTCTTGCTAAATATACATTGGTGATTTGAGAAAGCTAGATAATTCCACCTCACTTTAGGAAAATCCTGTTTTACTCCATGAGCAGTCTCAGTGAAGTGAAGGAGAAGGGATTATAAGAAGAGAGTCAGAGGACCTAGATAATCTGCTATCTAAGGGATAGGGATTGAGGTCATATGCTGAGAGGAATAAAAGAGAATGAGACCCTCTTTTATATCACCATCCATAATACCTAAATCTCAGGTTGCAAAGCATAGGAGTAAGTGGTAATTCCCTTACCCACAGGCCAGGGAAATGGGGAGCAAGGAGAAACGAAAGGCAGAGAACAATTTGGGCAAGTGACAACATGTAACACACAGACCAAGACATTATCATGAGCAGCAAATTTGGGCTACAGCAAAAAGCTACGCTTCAAAACAGAACAGAAGGAGGAAAAGAGCTAGACCTCAGAAGAATATCTGATTCCCACCTCTTCCCTGGGTATAATCTGCCTGGGTTAGATATCAATAATACGATGTCAGTGAATAAGCATGTTTGCTCTTAGCAAGCACTTTTATGTTAAGCTATAGCCAAATTTGTTACAGAGGTTAAAACCTTGGCTCAGAAGTAGTTTTTAAACCTCCCCAAATTTTTGGATTTGAATCAGGTTCAGATCAAAATTTATAGGTGTTTATGTTTTCTGAATTGATCCTTCCAGTTCTAAATCTGTCTCTTTGGTTCACAATTTCTGAAAATACAATTTATGTTAAAAAACAGTAACTGCTACTAAAGTGCTTCTACATACCAAGGAAGAAAAATAATAAATCTACTGTCTGACAAATGACAAGTAAGAGAAGAGCAAAAGAAACAAGGATGGCAATATCCAGCCTGCAGGAAAAGGATGGAAAGCAGCTAGAAACAGAATAAAACTAAGGAGTGAATGAAACACTCATTTAGCTTTTCTGCTGTGTCTGAATTGTACTGTTTCTTTGGCTGACCCATTTGAATTCCCTCATTAAATCCTTAAAATGCTTTACATACAAAAGTATCAGAAATCAAAGCTAACATTGTGACTAGTCGTAAGTTTATAATAGAACCAGTACAATTGTGTACTGATATATTACACCTGCTGAAACTTGGTGAGTTTTCCAAATTGGTGTGATGGAACTTGCTGGCATGCTCTGAATTTCACATTGATTTATTTTGCATTTATTTGTCCTTCAGGGTCAAAGCAAAGTTATGGGCCCTGTGTCCATAAAACTGTAATCAAAGCAGCCATAAAGGTGGTGTGGATGAAAGAATATGGTTTTCATGTGAGCATAATAACAAGCTGGTATGTGGCAGGCTTTTCAGAGGAGGCCAGATATCTTCAATCCTCATCAGCAGTCATTTTTTAATTACTCTTGCAGCACAAAACAGTTGGAAACCTGACTTCTACAGCATGCTGGATATCTCTTACGGGATTTGCAGTACTTGTACTAAAGCTCTGCACTTTGCCTTTTCCCGGGTTATATATATATATATATATGTATATATATATATAAAAAAACCCTTTCCCTTCCCTATCCTATCCTCTCTACCTGAGAGGAGTTGGCATCATGATGCAGACGAGCCTTTAGAGATTCTCAGGTGGCCTCAGAGACCTGAGTGTAGAGAAGTGGCTTAAAGCTGACATTCCCCCAGTCCCTGCTCTGTGCCAAGGGCAGGTCAGAAAGGCAAAAGAAACTCTATCTAACAAAATGCAAACATCAGCCTCTTTCCACCTCCTTGCTGTAATACAGGAGCCTGTCTTCCTAATCACCTGGAGAAACATAACGAGAGTAAAGTAACGATTTTAATTAGACTTTTTGGATGAGACCAGTCCTTTCTTCAGGTGGGACAGGGATTGGTTTCCGGAAGTCCTATAAGGATCTGTACTTTTACTCAGTCTGTATATCTCTGCCTTTCCTAAGCTGTGCACTGGAAAAGCCTGGGGTTGTTATTTGTTTTTCCAACTACAAGTAGCAGTCTAAGCACGGATCAGTCTAGATAATGTGCTTTAGCACAGCTACAACTATAAATGATAATTTTTTAATCATTTGATATGTAGCAGAGATTTGAGCAGATAACCCTTTTGGACTTGAATATGCTTTGATTTCCTGATGTCATGAGCCTCACTGCTGATTTTTTTTTGAAACATATATACTTGAGAAAGTTAACGTGTTTCCCCATTCTCCCTGCTTTTTCACTTTTCTGTCCACTCAGGCCAGCCCTCATTACTCTTTTAAACATATCACTGCCTTGAAAAGCAGTCCAGGATTAGGCCTTAACTGTCAACAAGTTGAACTGATCAAGAGCTACATCGTTAATTTCAACAGCCAGAAAAACCGTAGCAAAGAGCATCTTCCGACTGAGCCAAGCCTACAGAGCTCTGTGTTGGCTCACCTGACAACATTGCTACTATTTCAGTATTTACTATTTTAGACCATAGAGGTACTGGCTTGAGTCAAGCAACCGTGATGTGAGGAGTAACGCTGCAAACCCAGGCACAGGATGAGAGAGATTGCTAATTGGGTAAGTCTGGACACCATCTGGCGGTCGTAGCCTCTACCTAAACTCTCCAGATGCAGCTCTGAGCAGCTGTAAATAAAGTCTTTCAGCAGTCAAAGGTAATTTATATTAGATATTTTATTCTGTTAGTTAAAGTCCAGAGAATTTTGTGTGTCTGACAACCTTCTGTGAGCCAGAAGGAAGAATATGGGGAGGAGGCAGAAGATGGCAGTCAAAACTATACTGCAGCTGTTTTCAAGACACTTGAATTGCTATACCAGCAGTTCAGTCACATTTTCAACACGCACTTGTGAAAGCAGCTGTTGAACTTTGTCCAGCATGTGTTAGCATCTAAAAAACATACACAGTTTGTGTGTTGTCCTTCATGAGGTTGACACCATCTATTAAAGAAAGACTTTGAAAATTCAGGATGCAAGTTTTGTCGTAGTGCTACTGGTAATACTATGAAATGTAGCAGTAGACCGATTCCTTTCTAGTACTCTAACTGAGTCTTAATTTTCTTCTATTATCTGCCTTACCACTTTCCCATATTTTTATATTCTTCTCGCAGTTTAATGTTTTTTTTACACTGTACAGTAATCTTACTCTCCATCTTGCTCTTCTTATTCTTCCTTCTGGAAATCCTCTCCACGAGTTTTCTTTGTCTCTGCTCTTTCTTTTTATTATTCTTTTTCTTTCTCTTTTTTTCTGTGCCCAATTTTTATCAGCTTCATTTTCTGCTGCTCAGGCCTGCATGCCTACAAAAAATCTCCTACCATCAAAAGGCAGCAATTGTTCTGCCACTTTATCTTTGAAACCAGACAAGCACACTCTGAAAGTGCCCCAGTAGCCACTTAAAAGTGCAGTGCCCACTGCACAAGAGCAAGCCACAAACAAGTGTGCCTCCTGGAAGTCACAGTTCTCAAAGACTTTCTTACTCAGGTAGCCCTGCATTGATATATTCAATTTTTTTCCGCTTCTTTTTTCTGTCTCTTTATCACTGTATGTACACACCATGGAGAATGGACATACGTAAATACACAAACTTGCATGATGGAGGTGGGAGGCTTCCTTTTTTTTTGCATAATTTTTTTCCCCTTCTGTTCCCTCTGTGAAGGTAAAGAAATAAAAATAACTTTTCCAGAGCTGAGTATGATGACATCGTGAGAATGCAGAGGTATTCTCAAATCTTCTTTGATTTTCTACCTGGTATAGGCCCATGTCCACCCAAATCCATGTCTACCTTTCTGGTCTTCATTTACTTCAGACTTCACTCGTGTCTGTCCAGCTCTTAAGTACATATGGGTTGTATTCTTTCCTAAATCTCTAAAGCAGGTGTTACTGTGTTGATTTTACTAAAAGAACAAACTCCTTCCCTGTCAATAAGAACAGCACGCGCTATAGCTCTTTAACTGAGCTCAAACTCTATCTCATAAATGGTCCCAAGGGTTTCTTTCCGTTCCATTCAGGACCACTTGCTCAGCACATTTCCTCTCTGAATCGATAATATAATACCTGGGCTGGATAACAAAAAGTGGAAAGCCACACTTCCGCTCCCCGCCCCCCCCTCCCCCCCCCCCGACTTTGAGCATAACCAGACACACTGATTAGATCTGTTTTACAAAACTCCATGTTATAACCAAATTAGGCTTTTGGTACAATACCTGTCCCAATGAACCAATTTCTATAAGTATAAGGTTTGCACTTGTATTTCTCTGTGAAGAGAAAACTTCCGCCTGAAAAAATTCTGGTTTATTTTAGAAAAAATTTGAAAGAGCTGAAAAAAATGTTATATGCCAAGTACCAACCGAAGTGAGTGTGCGGATAAGGTATGTTACTCCACAGGAAGATTTGCAAATAGCAATATTTTGTGGGTGATAGTGGGAAGACTTCCCTTGGTCATTCAACAGAATCTGTGTTGAAATAGCTTTTACGTAGATCCACAACTCTCTTGCTCTCACTTTTACAAGTTGTCATTAAAAGAGTGGGAGCACAGGTTTCTATAAACTGGAAAGCTTTTCTTCTTCCAGCTCAGTAATCTAGTAATACTCTAAATAATGCCTACAAGGCATTTGTTGAAGCGTAGTTCCAAAGACTGTTGCAATATCCCTCATTTGGACCAGACTGGCTGCACTGGCAATAGACAGGAGAGGTGCTCTCCCTCTCTGGGAGGGATTAATCCCCAGGCACAAAGCAGTACATCATCTCTTAGGATGATGCAGAGTGCTCTACAGACTGTTCTGAAATCTGATGCACAGGGGAAGGAATGCTCTGGCCTGAACTGTTTCCTATGTCCTTTAGATGGTAACCACATCTTTTGGGTAGAAAGAGGAATGTGTTTTCCTCAACAGCAGGTACCACAACTCTAGCTAGTCCTCTCCTAGATGTTACTGCTAAAGATGTTCTGGTCCTATTTAGTCAGATTGGTGTAATGAGACCACGTTAACATACATGTCAATTTCTAATTTTGCAGTTAAGTGTCTCTCTCTTACACACACTCATATACCAACCAAAAAAACCCCCAACAACCCCCCCCTTCAATTATTTGCTGTCTTTTTCCAATAACGCAAAAATGCAGCTTTGTGTGCCAGTACTTCCTAATGCACAAGAGCAAAAAGGATATTTTTTTAATATTCCTGTTTTGTCACATGTTAGCTTTGTTACCAGAGGGGTATTTATATTCCCTCTTTTGATGATACTCCCTGGCACTTCTTCAGTAATATGTAAATAGTGAAATGTCTGATTCTTTAGAATCTTCTAAAATGTCCAGGACATCTTCAGAAAGTCATTGTAATAAAAGACTAGTTAAGAACTAAGAACGCACCTACATTATCCATTTCTTCCTCAAACAATGGATACAAGAGTTTGTCAGCTATTCAGATTTTTTTTTTTTTTTTTTTTTTTTACAGTTCAGCTCTGAAGCTGTCTCAGGCTGGAATCAATGCTACAGCTGTTTCAGGAACACATTTTTTAAGGAACATTTATGTCATCATTGATTCTCTTGATTCTTTATAACCAAGAACCAGCCAAAGCATACTTGTTTACAATACTGTGTATTTATTGGTATCTGTAGTACAGTATGTTTTATAGGGTTCGTTAATCCAAGAGAAAGGTTAGCCTAAGTTGACAAGACTGAAAGAAGTATTGAAAAGAAGATCAGGTCCTATGGGATTTCTAAATATTTATTAATGATTGATTGATCCTATGTAGAGTACAATCTAATGGACTTAGATGAGTTAATTTATTCTTCAGTTTTCCTCAGGCTCTTCTTGGATAGTTCAAAACCTCTGCTAGTTTACATTAAATCATATGTTGCAGAAATTCAGGGTCTGAACTATTTGCTTAGAATCTGCTTCATTTTCTTGCAGTTGAAAAGTCTGAACCCCGAATTGATGAACATTATGGGAAATGAGTTCTGTGTTTCCTTTGAAAATAAATACCACAAAGCATTCCATTTACCATCAATTATGATATAGTAAGGATTGTCCATGAAATTAACCTAAACAATCAAGTAATCCTTTGATATTATTTCAGTAGCTGACTGGCGTTGTCACATTTCAGAAAATTGAATTCAGCTTTATGAAACATATGTTTAAAAGTTGTACCCTTTCAATAATTATGCTATAACATCCCTATTTTATGCAAAGCTAACTAGATATTGTCATATTAAAATAGCAAATCCAATTCATTGCTTATGAAACACATGTTTAAAAAAATAAAAGGCACACTTTAATTATTTCAAGAGTGTTCAGACTGGCTCACCAGCCTACTGAATATTGCATTTGTTTAAAACTCAATCATGCAAAATGAAGACTCGATTTGAAAAATTTTAATAAAGATAACCAGACTATCATTATATCATTTGAATGCTAATCGGTGCTTTCATTCAGTGGAGAGAGCAGCGATAGTGTCAACTTTGCTGGAGGCTCTTTATTTCGCAATAAAAACATTTACATTCTAATGATTTTATTAAAGCATAGTAGCTGTCAGCATCCCCAGATGACTCCCTGGCAAACTGTATCAGTTATCAACTCATATTGCCTTTATCAAAACCACCCAGTGGTGAGTCTAGGCCTGCCACAATGAGATGTCTATTGCTCGGAGAGCTGGTATTTAATCATTTCTTCTACAGTATTGTTCTGCTTACAGTGCATAAATAAGTGCTTCAAATAACCCCAGAGTGCTACTGACAATGAAACAAAGTATCAGTCCTATTTATCTTTCCCACATTCTTCAGAAACCTTCTTCTCCACTTCTTTTTTTCCCCTTTTTTATTATTTTGTTGTTGTTGCAGGCACTTTTTTATTCACTCTAACCTATCATCATTCAACAGCTCTGAATTTCTTCATGATGAGCAGTAGGACTCACAGATAGAGTCAAGGAAGGTGATATTTTTCGTGCTAGGAAGTGATATAATGAATACTGGAAACAACTGGATTAGAAGTGATAGGTGGACTCTGAAGCAATGTTGACCTTAACAGAAAAACCTAGGGGGAAGGAAAAAAAAAAAAAAACCAAAACAAAAAACACCCAAGGTTGCCATTTTATATCTCAAAACAGAAAGAATGTTCCTTATGTAGAGAGAGAAGGGGAAAAAAAGGGTGGGGGTGGTAAGCACAAGGTTGTAAACCTCCTGGGCAGACCTTGTCAACTTTCTGCTAAGGGATACTAAATATATACAGATGCATGCCATACATTGTCAGATATTTCTTTTCCTGACTAAGCAATGCTGATCTAAGGACAGCTCTCTTAAAGGTGATAAAAGTGTGTCAGCCCTCAGCACATATACACGTCTGTTTTGAAAAGAAATTCTTTCTCTGGCTTTCATTCGCTTTGTTTTTCACTCAGAAAACCAGCATAAATAATAGTGCTCTGAGGACTCCTTTTTCAGCTGAGCCAACTAAAAACATCTTGATCTCACTGTGTAAAATGTCTCTTAATTTGGTGATAGTGAAGATCTGTCCTTGGATTGTAGCTGAATAACTGCGTGGAATAATTTTTAAAACCTTCAGTAGAGATTAGCTGCAAATGTTTGTTTTGTTTTGGTGTCAGCCCAGCTCGCTCTGACAGATGGCAGAGTGACAGTGTACGAGGTGGGGGCTTTTGAGTTCAGTGTCCTAACATTTGACTTTCTGCTTAAACTGCTGAACACCAGTTCTGATCCACTGGGATATTTTCCTTGCAGAAATGTCATCACATCCTTTTGGTTTATGGCAGCTGTCCATCTACCCAGTCATATTATTATCCGTTCTCCAGTAAAGTGTTTAGTATCAACATCAGAATGCACCATGCAAATCAATAACATATTGTTGTAATTACATTTCTCAGGCTGGAAAATCAAATTCTGTTTGCAGTGTTTGGCTAAAACGGCATAAATATGTAAAGTCTATTGCTCGGCTGGTCTACTGGTAACAGATCTATTTTAAATCTAGATCCAGATTTTGTTTCTGACTCTGCTTCTGATTTGCTCTGCAGCCTTGGGCAAATCACATTGCCTCCATCTGTAAAAGCAGATGATAGCTGATCAAAGGCACCATCTTTGACTGGTGTGTGTAATCACAGCCTAAAATGAGGGCAGATTTTGAAAAGACACATAGAGATAGAGGGGCAAAGAAAGTCAGCATTGCTAATGCCTGAACGGGGGATGGATACGACATCTAGACTTGATCATAAGTGTGTTTGGGAGCATTATTCAGGCTGGGAATATGTTGTGCCAGAAGGAAGTGTGATTTTGGCCTCCGCTCCTGTTCCTTCCAACCTCACTCCACTTCCACATCCTCTTATGAGTTTTTAAGACCTGACGAGGATTTTCGAACTTTGAAATGCTCTGCTTCTGCTCCTAATGTTTTCCTATTTTAATACTGCTGAAAGTTGCCTTCTTTTCTTAATCTAAAAAAGCACCATCCAGGTCAACAAAGATACACTGGCATTCAGTGAAGAGAGAAAAAAAATTGGCTCCTTTTAAATGTACTTCACCTTTTTCTCATCTGATATTGGTACAAGGCTTGGGGCTTCTATTTGACCCTGTCCTGCTCACTTTATACTGAAGCGCTATTGACCTGACCTCTTTAATATATCAATGTTGACAAACATGCAGTCTGACAAACAAGGTCCTGTTACAGAGTCTTTCAGACATAGCAGCAGTACTTCAAACACCCTTCAAGCTGCTATTCAGATGAAGATGCTGCCAGAACACATTTAATTTTTTTATAAGGTGGAGAGCATACCACCATTTTAGAAATAAATCCCCCCAAAATAGAACTGAAATTTTATCAAAATGCATTTATTATTGTTTTGTCAGGTACGGCTTTGAAATGTTATTTCAGCTGTAGCTTTACAAAGTAGCGCATTTATCAGTATTGAACATAAGTGGTTTTATAATGTTGGATGAAAGATATTGTAGAGTTGACTGAGGATGCACTACCAAGCTAAACACCATTTTTATAAAAATATCATTCCTTTTATTAATTATCTTTTTGCATAAAAATTCCCATTACTTATTTTCAATATATACATGCATTTCTTTTGACAGAAGAAAAAGCCATACATAATCCTGCTATTTGTTAGTTTCATAAGCTAGAAAAACTGCTGATTTCAGTTATTTAAAACAAAGGGATTAAAGAAATGGGATTGCTCAAAGGTGATCTGCAATTTAGTTTTCCTATGTAGATTTTCTTTGTTGAGGAACTTACATTTTGTGTTATGTATTTTAAAAAATGAGACTTGTGAAATTATCTGTGAAAAGAACATGCCTGGGATAAGTATTTCCTTCACCAGTTTAAGTGTGCATAAACTTACCTAAATAGTAACCTTTCTTTTCTAAATGTATGATTTTAACATCTGGACCAAAGTTGCTGCAGGTTGTGCTCCACTGGATTTCTGATTAGAGTAGTTTCAAGTAGTTTCAAGATGTAAAATGCAGAGATCTGTTATTACTCAATAAAGCTCAAAGAAACATGAATTGATAGAAATGTATGTTAATTGTGTAACAATCATGCCAAGAGAATTTTGAATTTGGCTGAATGTGCTACTCTTCCACTAATAGCTAGGACCGTCCAACAGAATTGCATTCTTCTAAAATGGACCGTGCTTCACCAGCAAGCTACAGACTTCAAAAGATGTGATAGGATCTGAGCTCTTGCTGTGAAACACACTGAATAATTTTTTCTCATTTCTTTCTCTGACATGCATTTATGGAGCAGAAAAGCTATAAGAGATCTTTCACAGTCTTTGTATTACTGACAAAATTCCTTCTTTTGTGTAGTGGGTGCAAGAATGGAAGAAATTCCAGAAACTGTTTTCCTTTTGGGGATAAATCCTGAAACACTCAAGGAAACACAGTTTTCTTTGAGGAATAACAGCCTGTGGCAGACAAGGCTGATAAGACTGATCTTTCACCTCCCTTCTACTTTCGTTAGTAGAACATGCTGTGATCAGACAGATCCTTAAGATGGAGAAGAGAGCCTGCAAAACAAAAGCTGTTCCCACTCTATCTAGCTCTAAGTCTGAGCCAACCTAACAACTATAGGCAGTGGAATCAGGAGATAGGTGAGAAGTGGGGCACTGCTCATTCAAGGGATGCCAAAAGTGACTCTTCTAAGAGAAGCACCAAGTAGGCTCCAGATCTTTATCTCCATGAAACATACAAGTCTATTGTATTTGACATTAACGACCTCCTTTTCCTGTGAAATCTTATTGCTTGCAACACTGAAAAGTTCCACAGCCGTCCCAGCCACTGCTGGATGGGGAAAATGTAGAGGGACACCACCTGTCAGGTGAACCTCACAGATGCTCAGAGATTTTCTGTGTGATTTCAGAGGAGGATATATGAATTAACACACTAGAACTGTATAATCTAAAGAACTGGCATGGTATGCATTCTTTGTGTCTTTCCTCCTTGATTTATGAAGTGACCAGAATGATGTCACTCAAGAATATGAATAAGTGGTAGTAATCTTTTGTCTGTTTTCTGTTACCATTTTGAAATTCGCTGCTGTAGATATTGTAACAACAACAAAAAACAACAAAAAGCTCAAAATTTTTTTGTTACTTGTATTTTAATTGATTACTTAACAGAAAATAGTATAATTGAAAGGAATAATTCTAGTGATGTTAACACCATCATATCATCTGCTGGAGTCTTTTTCTCATTTTGGCTACTTTTGAACTGTCAGAAGTTCTTTTGACTTCCACTACAGATAGAAATGTTTCCAGAAGTACACAAGAAATACATATGTGAACCTAAAGAGTTTTGTTTACTTATTCAAAAAACGAGTTGGTCTTAAAAGTGGCATGATAACAAATAAATGGCATTCAACAAAAAGTAAATATATATGTATTCATCTTCAAGTATTTTTAAGAATGCTCGGCGTCAGAAACACTACAAAAAACACACCACACTGAGACAGCTGTAGAAAAATCAGAAGAATCTTAATTTCTCAAAATGTATTTTTAGATCTATACCCATTATTCATATATTAGTGACGACTCAACAAAATAAAAAAGCGTGAGTAATTCATTCCTCTCTTTCTGTAGGCAGCAACCAAAGCTGTATCATGCTCAATAGCCAGCCTTAGTAACTGTTTCCTCACTTTGGATAAAGAGTTGTGAAAACTGTGTGTACTGTTGCTCACCTGAGAAAGCATGACATTAGCAGGTGGTCTCTTGATTTCCCTGGAAGTGCTTCTCACATTCTATTTGCTTTCTGAGTCAATTCCAGTTTCTCTCATTTTAAAAAGGTTACAGAATCTGTGAAGACCACATGAACATTATTGTCTCCCCTAGGATAAGAAAATAATACTAGAGTCGGCATACTGTTTGAGCAGTTTTTGACTGAAAGATGTAGATTTATAAAACTGAAATATTTGATGGAAATATGTCAATTTCACAACTTTTAAATAGAAAATGGAAAAATGTTTTTTTTTTCCCTTGGTGCTGAATGAGATAAAATGAGCACTTTTTAAAACTTTTTGCTCTGTTTCACTGAAACACATAGATTGTTGCATTCATTTTAATATTATAAATATGTATGTACTGATATTTATATATTTTATATATACATTTAGTCTATATATTTAATATTCACATGAAACAGAAAACTTTATTGAAAGAAATATTTCAGTGTCTCCAACTACATTTTTGAGATAATTTTTATTTTGTAAAAATTTTTGGAATGCCAAATTTTTGTTCTGTTTGGAATGAAACCCCTCAAAATGTTGCAATTCAATTGAGTTCTAAAATGATCTAAAATCAAGTATCTGAAAAAGGTGGTTTTTACTTTTGTACATCTAGGTAAATGTCATAGCTTCCCAGGTAAAAACCCTCCTCATTCTATTCACACAAAGTGGTCGTGCTGAAGTGAAGTAGCTGTGGAGGATGAATAAAAATTGTCCTCCCCTCCCCCCTCCCCCATTATCTAGATGGAATTATTTTCATCAGCTATATGAAAGGCTGTCTTTTAGATCATAAATCCATGGGTTACAAACAGTGGAGTGGAATAGTCGTTGTGACGGCGATGGTACTCATTATCCCTTGCCTCGTTTAGGAGACACAGAAAATGTCATGGCACAGTTTGGGGCCATATTCCCTTTCCTGAGACTCTGCCTCTGACAGCACAGGAGTCCCACTGGTAAGCAAAGGGTAGGATATGCCACTGAGAACTAGTTTCATGATTAAGCCCTTTCTGAAGCAAAGTTACCCTGTATGAGGATGGATGCTCTGCAGCATGGTAAGGATAGCATGATGTAGATCGCACAAGGGACAATACCATGCCCAAGTGGAGTAATTATGGAAAAACCCATAAGGAGCTTTCAGTAGCATTTAGTAAATGAAGGGACAAAGTAAGCTAAAAATTTGTTTCTTTTCTTGCTGTCTGGGAATCTACATATGAAAAGATCTGGGACATCGTATACAGGGATTTATCTCACAAATGTTATTTTTAAACAATTATCAAAAGGTCTTGTTCCACTAAAGCAGCAATGATAATTTTAACTTAGTTTCATTTGAAGTTAATGAGACTATTCATATGATTTAGGTAACTGTTTGAACACTATATTGGGTCAACCTTAAAAGAACAAAAAACCCTCCAGAAACTGTTTTAAAATATGTTTAATGTTTTAATAAAATAACAATTAAAGGTCTTTTTATGGTAATTCATTTCTAAAACCAGTTCTGAATAATTATGAACAAATTTACAAATATATCCAAAAAGCTAGCTGTTTGAATCACATCCATCTTTTTCTTCTCACCCCATGTTTTCATGAGCTTTTTAACATGGTCAGATATGCCTTAGAAAGCCATAACATGAGACTCTAAACACATATAATCTAAATGCTGCTCTTCCACTTGAACTAATGATGTACACGACTCTAGCAGACAAAGATTATTCATTTGAAATAAATCAAAAGGCTCTGCACTTTATATAATTGCACATAAAAATATATTAAAAGAAGCTATTAAGGTTGCAAAGTCAAGCATTCAAAAATTAGAAAACCCTGGAATTAAAATTGCTCATGCAACCTTAATTTACTCTGTCAGCGTATGTATTATTATAAAGGTGTTAATAATCTGATCAGATTCTATTTTTTTTCCCACAGGACCTTTGCCTCATAAAATGGATAATGTTTTCTTACAAATAACTATTCACTATACTGTTTTCCCCTCACCGTTCATTGTGTAGTCTCCAGGACATACCTATTTATTCAAGGCTTTTCTGAAGATGCAATGATGAACATCCTTCATGGCTTATCTATGGTGCTGATCATTGTCTTATTCGGGGACTTAACAAACGTAAGGGAATTTATCCCCCTGCAAAAGGAACTGGGTTGAAATGAGATTCATGTCAAAGGTACTTCCAAATATGGATGCTGAATTTGAGAGGCCTGTTGCCTGAATTTTTTTCAAAGATGCTATAATTAGATAGCATGTTGTAAGCTGAAATGATGATTTTTATTTGCTGCACTTGCAACTGTGAATTCTCAGTGCTTATGCCAATCAAGTCCTTGGGTGTCTAATCATCCAACCAAGAACCCCCAAGGAACTCGCAGATAGTGATCTCATGAAAAAATCTTTTAAAATTTCTTGCCCAGGAACATAGAGGAGCTCTGCAGCATAATCACAAACAGCCTCTGAAGCTAGGATTTGAATCCTGACAGTGTCAGCCTGTGAATCAATGGAGTCTTAAGAGTTGATCAGCTCACCCTGAAGATGATACTCATATATACTCAGCTGAGTAGTCCTTCAGTCTCCATTAACTGTATTGAATATATTATAATGAGCTGAGTACACGGGGAGCTGCAGCACCTAGTTCACATGTAGACACCTAAATTTAGCTGTCTTAAACTGCAAGTTGAAATCCACTCCAGTTTTCTCACATAGTCTTAACCATGAGATTATTCTGTTCCTTCCTTCCCTGAACTTCCCTTCCTTCAATTTCACTACACATCTTCCAGCTTATACAATAAAAGATCCTTTGCTGTCCCTAAAGTAAATTTCTGAACATGGTATTACATTAATTAACAAAGCTTAGGTGATGTTTAGAAAACAACATAATGCCTGTTAATGTAGCTCACCTTTCCCTGGAAATTCCTGGAAATTTTCCATGATGCTGGCAGCAATTCCCAATTAACCTCTTTGTCTTTAGCTAAGTTTAGCTTTATAAAGGCCTAGCCACATTTTGTCTTTGCCTTTCCAAGATTTTCTGTGAATCTCTTCCAGTTTTCCTTTGGGATCCTTCTCCAACCTTCCTTTGACTCATTTATTCTTCTATCTCATTCCTAATAATTTTCAATTCATCATATTCTCCTGTTCTTTTGGCAAAAAGGACTCTTCCACCCACTTGAACCAATCCATTCCTCATCTCGACTTCTCAGTCCTCGTGTTCTAACAATCCATCACTATATCTTGTTCAGAAGACAATCAAGTTGTTGACCAATTTTATACTGCTTACACATAGTCAGAAGTGTCCAAAGATATATTCCTGTTATAGTGACAATTCAAAACATTCTATAGATAGCTTTTTCGGTTTTGGGTCTTCTCAGGACTCAAGGCAGAGCTAATGGAGAAACTGGCAGAAATAATAATTGTCATCTATGTGAGGTCTAAGAGCGAGACTAAGCCTTATGCTAGAAAGCTTTGCAGGTGGCACAGGCATGATGAGACGCAGGAAACCTGACACAGTCTGCAGCAGCCTAAAGCTACAATTTCAGGAAAAGTCCTACTCATCCCTCAGCATGGATGAGCATGACCAGTTTAGCATGGGGAAGTATATTTTTCACCAGGCTATAGATAAATTTGGAAAGGTTTTCAAAAGGAAACAAACGGCATGCACTATTTTCCTGCCATTGTTACAGTCCTTCCTCCAGATCATGTAGAATATACAGTTTCCTACCTAAAAGACTTTTTAACCTTGGCTAAGCAAATAATCCTTCAAATTTTAGAATATTTCTGGAATAGCTTAATCATTATGGCCGAAATTTGCAAAACAATTCAACTTCATGTATTCCATTAGGAAAAGATATATCATCCTAGATAACACTATAAGGTTATTTACATGCAATGAGCTCTTGTCACAGATGTCCAGTAGTTTTAATAATATGCAGTACTATCCACCCCACTGGCAATTACTGAACTTCAATGTATATTCTTGGCTTACAGGTAAATGAAACCTAATTAAAATTACCATCACTGTTACATTCCCTGCTAAAGGTCTGATCCTATATCTTCTAAAATCATTTACTCTAAGGGCTGTAGCACATGGTCTTACATGTTCAAAAATCTTCCATCCAGAGGACAGTGAAAACAGGGATGTGTGCTGAACTCTGATCTCCCTCTCTGATTTAAAGCCGTAAACCTGGAGGCATTAAAAGTAAGTTAATACTTGTTGAAAAAAAAATTGCAAATGTGTTTAAAAGGTAATTAGTGAATAATTCCTTCAGTTACTTTGCTCTCTTCCTTTCTCATTGAACTTGACCCTGTTGTCTATAGGAAGCATTATAAATTTTGAAAGTCTCCCATGAATTGGACATTTTAATGAACTACTCACAGCAGTCACCTGTCAGTGGCCAGTGTATTGGAGAGAGTGAGTGAAAATTTATCTCTCCTGCACAATATGTAACACTACTTTTCACAGGGACCTGGGCTAATTTAACTCTGCTGTTTTCTGAATTAACAAGGCTTGTCTTCAAACCTTTCGACATAGGAGCATTCTGTTCTGTTATTATTTTAGCGCTCGCCTTCCCACCCTCCCTCAGGACGTGCGTTATTTAATCCATCTGGAGCCTTAGTAACCAAGTTCCCCTGCTCTCCCTGACCCCAGTGATTTATGTTTCATATTTCATGCTGTGGTTGGTCTTTTACCACTTATATTCTCCCTCCTTCTCCTGGTCAATCTTCCCCCCACCCCCCCCCACCCCTGTTTTTTTTTTTTAGGAGGAAGGATAAATATTTGACAAGTGGACTGTTTGTCATGCAAGCCCTAACACAGTTACAGTTAGAGAGGGGAATAATTCAATCTGCCAAGACTTAAATGCTGATAGATCATTGGCTGTTGCTAGGCCAAGGGTTGTGCCACTCATAATTTTTCCCACTGATACAACTATTTTATGGAATATGACATACATCTTTAGGTGTTAAATCATCCCTAGAATAATTTGTCTGTCAGGAATCAAAGTGAAAGGAAATAAAATACCAGAGCACAGAGTCGTATTGCTAAATCTCTTACTCCACAGAGGCTCTCGCTTGCACTTTAGTGTGTGGTCATATCTGTGTCTTTAAATAAAAACAACACGCACAGAGGGGGAAGAAAACCATGAAGGAAGAGCGGGGGAAAAGCATTTGCATTGTGAATGTTGGATTCACTGTCTCCCTTCGCTCGGTGCCTGCCTTACTCCCCATTCCTCATATCCTTCTTATCAGATTTCATGTTTAATGCCCACCCTGAACCCCCCATCCCACACCCACAAATCTGACTGAACACAATAGCGCTGATAAAACGGAAGCAAATTTCTTCTATTAGTGACTGACAGCAATTTGAACAAAATGAAGTTGTACCATGATATCGTTATATATACAAGGTGCAAATAACCTAGTTTGAATAATCACAGCCTCTGTCCTTTTAAATGATTTTTCTCCCCCATTTAAAGGGAGGCCTTTGATGTGATAATATTAATTCCCTCTGTGCTTGGAGGAACAAAAAAAAAAACCTAGGAGAAGCGGAAATTAAATGAGTAATGCAATGTCAGTCAATCTTTTAAACCAGGGCCTTATTAACAGCTAATCATTTTGTCATTTTGTCGCTCAAAGTAATGAATTTGATAGGAGGAGAAGGGAATGTTTTATGTTTATTTTTATTAGTTTTAAACAGAAACAGTTGTGGAAATATTATATTATCGAGACTCGCAGCATTTAAGTGGTTTCTGTTCAGCATATCGCTATTTTTCTTCTCTGCCAGTATCTGATTGCCATAATTTTGAATAATCTGCTTGTCTTTCAAAAAAAAATTGAAAAGGATATTCATCTCAGGCATAGCACAGGGTTCTATCATTGGAGATGCATTAGGCTTTTGTTAGGTATTTCTTTACATCCTATTTATTCAGAAGTATCTAGGTAATTAATCGTTAGCAGGATAGTTATGCAGCTGAAAAGAACAGTATATGTTTCTCAGCTGCCAGTGTCTGAAGACCAGAAAAAATACAGGGAAAATCCCATGAATAACTTTTTATTTCTAAAAGCGCAATGTATGGTTTTGTTTTATTTTAAAATTCTGTAGGCTATGGCTACACATTAAACACATACTAGTAGAATGCATTAAAAATCTGTTGCTGAGGATGGATTCTCTATTGACGTCCCTGTAGCATTCTCCTTTGAAATGGCAGGGGTGACCTCTGAATTGGGACTCCAGAGGACTCTCAAATTAAGTACTTTGAATATGGTGCCATTATAAGGCTTGATCTAATGTTGATGGGAGTTTTCCATCAGCAAAAACGGCAATATTTGGCACATAGAGAATATAAGAATCCACAGTCTCTTATGGGGTTACAAATTTTGGTTTGCCTCAATGTTCTTTTTCATATGCTTCCATTACATTTATGTATTTATTTATTTTGTATTTACTTACTCTATACGCACTTACTTTAGAGCTATATTTTAAAGGCCAAAGAGTGGATCATGACTCTAGAGAAGTACAGCAAAAAACAGTCCCTGATCTCCAGCTCAAGGCCAGCCTTCATTTACCGTAAGTTAAGTTAGCAAGCAAATCAATACCTAGTAGCCTAGTGATATATCTGGTGATTTACTTACTCATTGACTGAAAAGTAATTCAGTGGGTTAGAGTACATGTGAAAATACTTCTCTAGTATTAGCAACGGTTCCATTTCATTTTTATTTTCAAACATGAATGTATGGAAATTCTCTCCACCAAAATGGAAGCATTTACTGCATAGGGGGAAACACATGAAGGTGGCTAAACCAAACACACTCCTTAAAGCCTGAACAGAAAATGCTGCTCTACTCAAATTATAAAAAGGTAGTTATAGACATACCCTACTTCCAGATAGTTTGAAAAATGAAGGAATGTACCTTCTGTTGAAATTTGCCAATGGCAGGAAAAAAGGTGCCATACTATCCACAATTTCAAGTTACAGAATTAAAGTAGGAACAAAGTGATTTTTACAAAACACTGAAACAAAGGTTACGGCTGGCTTCCACTTGAGTCCTAGAGTCATCGGTTGTTCTCTGCCCTAAGAATTTGGGCATATCTGCAAGTTTAATAAATCGATACATATCAACTGTGACCATAGTAATCGTCATCATACCCATTCAGCCTGTGGCAAATATAAGATGAAACCTATTAGCTAAAAAATCGGTGAAAGAAAACTATGTGAAGTTGTTATGTCTCACATTTTGGTGGTCTAGGAATACACACAGAGTTCCCAAAGGTCAGCTGACATACATTAGCTTGGCTAAGCTGTGGTAACAAACTGGTGTGTTGGAGTCCTAAACATGGCACAGTATTTGAACAACCACCCTTCCAACTCTCTGGGTCAGCTGATGTTCTAGTTGTTTCAGGGACGTAGAAAATGGAAGAAGAGGTATATGAAATATTGCTATCAGTGTAAGCATTTTAAATATATTGTGTGAGTGTAAACCATTATCATATGGCAATGATCTTGCTGTTTTTCAGTGACAGTATTACTCAGGAGTCTGTGCTAAATGCTGAGTCCTCCTTTTCATTATCCTTACACATCTATGTGTCCTTTGTGCTGTAGAAGAAATGCCCTTGTGGGAACTGATTGCTGCCATTAGGTTGTTGATTCAGTTGATTGCTGCTTTAGGCTGTTCATTCAGTCTCTGCTCTCCTCAGAGAAGCTTGTCCAGAGACTCTTGTAAAGCAGTTTCTTTTCAGAAGACGAAAAACCTTCAAAGCATTACCAGAGATATTATTTCCTTTCTGTTTGTAGGGAGCAGAGACATCAAAGAAATAGCTGGATCTATAATCTACAGCATATTCAGAAAAGACATAAATTTTGCAAATTGCTCTATAATTAGTTGGAACTGAAATTTTGGTGTTGAAGAGAGAAAGAGTAGTTACAGAATCACAGAATAATTTAGGTTGCAAAGGACCTCTGGAGGTTGCCTAAGGGCCAACACGGATCAGGTGGTTCAGGGCTGTGTCCAGTCGAATTCTGTACGTCTCTGTGGATGGAGACTCCACAGTCTCATCAGTGACTCATCAGTTCAGTGTTTGGCCATCCCTCAAGACTGAATCCCAATTTTCAGCAACTGAAACCAAATAATATATTGATAATGAATTGGGGGAAAAATCCAACTCCGAATACATTTTTTTTCTTTTTGTCCAAAAAAGTTTAAATTTTTCTACAGAACATTTTACTTTTTAATCAAAAAGTATTTTCTGACCCAAGTGTTTCTGACAGTCTTGGTCTACATTTTGAACATTTATACTTCAAGTTTTAGGAGCAATCGGAAAAGCTCACTTCTAGATTAAAAAGCTGATTTAAATCCTTTTGATGAAAAGCGGCTTCAGCTATCCTTCTGTTGTAAGAGAATTGCGAAGTGGCCATGTGACTCTGAGAACACATATACAAAGTATCATCATTGAAATACAACTTTTAAACTGGAATTTGGGATATGGACACTTGAAGTATGAAATGTTTCTCAGCTAAGGGTATCCACATCTTTCTCCTGAATATTCTCTTATCATATACACGTTCTCCATTTGCTATTAAAAAATGACAAATGGCTTAATACACATTTACAAATGCATATTTGCTGCAAATATTCATTGCATTCTTAATATACAGCCAACTTACTACACACGCAAACTCTGTATCTCTCAGAATAAGGTGTCATTATTAAGAATGCTGCTATTATCAATAAAATATGAAATGGGAAGGATCATAAAGTATAAAAATCTGCACTAATTTTCACCTAATCATTCCTCAGTTCTTCACAATCAGGTCTTTTTTTTCCAAGTTTCATCTCTCAGTACTAGAAGATTCTTATTCTTGCCCTAATCTCTTTCTCATGTTTAAAGATGGCTGAACTCATCACTACATGGAAATTGGGCTTGGAAATTTTCTAACCAGGAGGTAAAGGTTTAAGAAACTGAGGACAGCAACCGGAACACATTTATTTTCATATATACAACTGCAGATTCCTATATTTTGCCCAAACATGCACACACTTTCACTACAGTACCTCATACTTCAGAAGTTTTATCTTTATCAAGCAAGTAATTTCTGGTCTATACTTTTATACCACTTTATTCCTTCTTGATTCCTTAAGATTTTTCATATGAAAGACAGGAAGGAGTACCTTTTACAGAATATAATGTTATTTACTGACAATTCACATTTTCCATAAAATGCTTATGTGTGTATGTATATCAACACCAATATAAGTTTCAATATTAATATTGATTTAAATATAGAGAGCTAGGTATATATGTAAATAAAGGAATCTGTGAGCAATGATATACACTTATGAGAATACTAGAGGAGCAAATCATTTCAGAACACATGCAGGGATAAAGGCTGGTATAGTTGGAGGTATAGTGTTGAAATATTTTGTTTTATACAGAAAAGCACCATAATTTTTACTGATTTATTGCAGAATTATTATTTGAATAACTTGTATTAAAGCCAGCCACAAGTAGATATACCTGGCAGACATGATTGAAAAAACTAGTGTAGAGAACTAGAACTGGAATGTAGGATATAGTATTCATCTCATCTCCAGAACTGTTGTGTAAATAGTGTGTGAAGCATTTCCATAACATCTAGGCCAAGAATTTTAAAAACAGGAGCCTAAATTTAGATTCTTAAAGTCTATATTTAGATATACAAATAAATGACCTGGTTTTTTAAAAATATTGAGTTCCCAAAACATTTAATCTCAATAAGAGTTCTTGGGTACTCAGTAGTTCTGAAGATCAGGCCATTTGTTTATATGACTGAATACTGGGGTTTAGAAGCTTAAATTCAGGTTTATCCTTTTGAAAATCTTAGCCATTGATCCAAATTTGTGTCTAATAGAAATCAATATGATCTTTGTCTCTGTTTTAAATGAGCAGGAGTATATCCTTTCCTAAAATATAAATCTATTCACAGCAGCATAATATATAGACAGCTTGTGCAAATTTGAAGTCATGCCATTGTCTTGTAGGCAAGTGACTGAAACACTGAGGCTGATAAATTGTAAAACCAACTGGGCTTTCTCCTGATAACTGGACACACTTTAAATGCCAAAAAGATAAAATATAGACTACCTTGTAATTTTTTTCTCTAATACTCTGAATAAGTAGTTACATGGAAAGTCACGGAATTCTCCTGATTTAATAGCAAATAATATTTCAAAGTCCATATTCCTTGAATATGCTTTGTTTAGTCATTCAGATCATCATTATGGATGACTTTCTGTACAGCAGTAGGAGAGGGAGAATATTTGTTCCTTACACTTCAAAGAATACTAACGTTTTTAAAGCATGGAGTTTAATAAACTTCGTCATACAAAGTGTCCCCAGAGTGTTCCCAATTAAATCAGACCCCAAAGATGCTAATTTATGAAAGAAAAGATCTAAGGAATCATAATGGCTAAATATATAATTTGTTTAAGAACAACTCTTCTACTTTGAGCAATGTATTTATTCTGTAAAATAGTATTTCATATGTAATGTTGTTTTTTCTCTATACTGTAAAAAAAATCAGCACAAAATGAGGAGTGAGAAGTAACAACGGTCCAAAGTTATTTTACCAATCTCCAGACATACCTGCTGCATGCCCAGACCTTTATCCATGTTATTCTCTGGCAAACAGGAGGGAGGGACTCACATCTATCTTAGTTAAATGCTTGTTATAGCCTCAGAATCAGAGTGCGGCATTGTCCTTGAGAATTACTATCTGAAGCACAGTTGCTTAAAATCCTTTTATGCACCTTTGTCACATTTGAGACACTCAGAAAGCTTTGTAGTTTGAGCAGTTTCAGTAAGACTTATATTTTGTGTGCCCTGCTAGGTTGATATGCTGATAGGCTATTTGGAGCTGATTACTTATTCTTTCACTACAAGTCTCCCATTTTGTCTCCTTCAAAAACCAAGCAAAATCCAATGACCCTGAGATGATAATTTTAACAATATTTATGACTTTTTTTTAATGTACACGTACAAGTAATTTCTGTAAATAAAAGCATTTTATGTCATGTACTGAAGTTGCATGTTACAAAAGACAGGTAGGCTTCCGGTAATGTGATATGATATAGTACCTCTAAAATGCTTCAAATGCTGTCTGAAAAAATATATATACATATATATATATAGTTAATTACAGAAATGCACACTTATGCTATGTTTAAGACATTCAAAATATTTAAATGGGTTCAGGGAAAAAAGAAGAATTAATTTGTAACTTCTGTGGTTCAAAATTTAAAATCAAATACCTATTGCTCTAGTATCAGCATTGTTTTATTACTGTTCTGTACACCTCCTTTTTGGGTGTATCTAGGTAGAAGTCTTTAAATCTGTTGTTGATACTCTATTTTATTAAAGCATTTAATTGACTAGAATGTGGCCTTAGTTCACTGTTCCAATGGAAAAATAATGCAGTATCTTAAACACTTAATTAAACAAGCAATAACCACATAGGTATTTATGTTCTATATTTTATTGACAAATAGGATTACGTTCCATGGATCATTTTCTGGAGCACACCTGAAATAAAAATAGGGCATCCTCTGACAAGTACATCAAGACCTTGAAAAGAGCCCATCTCTCACTAAAAATAAATTCAGGAATTGTCCTTTTCTTCAGTCTATGATAGACAAGAACAGAAGTAATTTTACAGAGTGACTATTGCAAAGACAAATAGGTAAGCACACAAAGCCTACTTGCTGACTACTACTAGGCAGCATCTTAAACAGTTACTTCCTCGCTCGCAGCAAAGGAATTCTGGAACAGCCCCTTGCCAATGAGCCAAAGGAAGAGGAGTCAGACTACCCATCTGTCATGGTTTAACCTCAGCCAGCAACTAGCACCATGCAGCTGCTCACTCACTTCTCCCCCCACCCTGGTAGGATGAGGAGGAGAATCGAAAACAAGTAAAACTCATGGGTTGAGATAAGAACAGTTTAATACCCAAGAAAGACAAGTGATGCGCAATGCAATTGCTCACCACCCGCTGACCGATGCCTGAGCAGCGATCTGCCCCTCCCGGCCAAGTCCCCACAGTTTATATACTGGGCATGACGTTCTATGGTATGGAATACCCCTTTGGCTAGTTTGGGTCAGCTGTCCTGACCATGCTCCCTCCCAGCTTCTTGCACACCTGCTTGCTGGCAGAGCATGGGAAACTGAAAAGTCCTTGACTTAGGATAAGCACTACCTAGCAACAACTAAAAACATCAGTGTGTTATCAACATCATTCTCGCACTAAATCCAAAGCACAGCACTGTACCAGCTACTAGGAAGAAAATTGACTCTATCCCAGCCAAAAATAGGACACCATCTTAGAAGTGGACGATATTTTGCTTTAATTTCTATACTTAGCATTGTCCCAAAGGGCTGTGTCCATGCTTGTAAATAAAATGGTTGGGTGTCTGCTCTCTGATCCCTGAAGGCATGTGGCACAGCACAGCGTGTGTCCACACAGTTGAAATCTCATCATCTCAAAAAGCAAAGTAGCATCGTCCATACTGCCTCTTGGTAACATTTTCTGAATTATTGAGTGCTCTGAAGTATGCCTGAGTGCTGTCTGGAAAGGATGTGAGTCCAACCAAGGCAAAACCAATCTGGGGACTGTTTGAGCCTGTGCTTTGGCTCTGCTTAGTTTAATAGCACAGTGGTAACCAATCTGAACTTACTGCATTCATCAATACATGCAGCTCACATCTTGCAAAGAGATTCACACAGGAAAAACTTTTCAACAATTTAAATATGTTCAGAAACTTTCTGAGGACTATACTGTGTATGTAATGTACAGGGAAAGTGAATGTAGATGTGAACAACAATCTGTATGTCTCTCTTTTCTGTGCAGTGCATACACACGCATTGAAAAGGGAAATTAATATCTTTCCGTGTGTTGAGAAGTCATGACATATGGTTTCAAACTTGCTGTTTTCAGTCTTTCTCCATGGTGCTATCCTGCATAGTAAATGGGTAGCTAACTGCTTTACAGACTGCAGTGAATAGTTGCAGACCTAGGATAGATTCCAAGAATTAAACTGATTAAAATACTTCAAAAATCCATTAGATAGATTAGATGGCAGCTTGATCATTTAGAAATGTCATCTTGTGATTTTTTCATTTTAAATAATTATATTTTATTTAAAATGTTAATAGACAGAGAAAGTAGCAATTTAATGCTGAATTCAATGAGGCTTTTAAAAAGCTTTCCTAGAAATATTTCTGCCATTTAAAAAAGCCTGTGACGCACAAAGGTAACATAGGTGACATAGGTGCTTATGGTACTCTGTGTGATGTAATGTTTGAGGCAAGAAGCCAAGTACCTCCAGCAAATTTAGATGTACTATTAGCCTAGCATGAGACCCCTCATCATTTTCCTTGCTATGATAGTTAAGTCATAATAAGATCAATTTCAAATGCGGTCTTAAAGAAACTGCTTTAATTCTGTGCATCTTTATGTCCTGAAAAGATGCATGAAATCTACTTTCTGCCATAGCAGGTTGTTTGTGCTACCATCTACTTGTAGACATTTAATTTAGCAATTCTTGTTAGGCATCTTGAGGGGTAAGGAAGCTTGTGTTCACATGGAGAGCAAATTCTTTCACTAACAATCACTCACTCCTTCAAGCTTGTTGGAGTTGCTTTGGCTAGGAGACCATCCAAATGAACAAGACTTGGATATTCTACTAGCTTTTCAGATAGTTCTTTCTCTGACTATGGGAAAGATTTATAATCTGCTTTGCAAAGAAGTCTGAGCTGCAGAGACTTAGCAGCATGTATTAGAGCTACAAAGGCTAAGTCCTTTAAAAACATCAAGTCTCTAACTTAGTCTCAGTGAACCCATCAAGGCTTTGATGGACTTTTAGTGCAATTTGCCAGAGTAAAGAGCCATCTCTTCACTATGGTGACCCGAAGAGTATAAATAAACATGCTGCATAAGCCAATGCAAGTAACAGGTAATAAGACGTTAAGTGAAAAAGCATCTACTCTGGGAGTGCTCCTCAGCCTCACTTGTAGGATGGCAATTTGTACAGTACTGTATACCACTGATTAGCTGTTCTTGTTTTATTTTGTTGTTACAAATACGGCCCTGTATATTGCCAATGCCTGCTCCTCATGAGCTCACTTAAGTCATGAGGGATAGGGAAGGGCCTGCTCCACTTTTCTTCAGCTCTGTGAATGAAGGCTGACTCTTAATTTAGACATAAACAACAGAAACTGAATTTTCTGTTTCCCTGTATCTAGGCACTTGCTCTTTTCTTTTGATGTTTACTGTTATGATTACATCAGGCAAAGAAATTCTCCTCTATCTTTTCCCAGCATCTTGAAAGCACCATTTCTAATTGTTTGTCTTGTGTAGCCTCAGTTGAAATAAATGGGATTTCATCTCACAGTGGGCCAAGTTTGTGTTCCGTGAATGTTAGCTTAAGGAGAAACTATGGCAAAAGCTGAAAAAGTGTGCAAATTGAAAAGTAACATCGGGAGACATTTGGGTGTGTGTTGAAGACACTTTTTATCTTAAGTGTTCCTCAGAGTGATATTTAAACTAAGCAATTTGTTACTGCTTGGGTTTGGTTTTGTGTTGTTTGGTTTTTTTTAAAATCTGGTGGTATTGTTGCTGTTGTTCTCTTCATAATTTTGCTTTCCTCTGAACAGTTACCCTGGGAATAATGTGCAAACTGAGTAAAACTGTCCAAGTTCTTGAATAGGTAACCAGGACTTAGAAAACTTCCCTATCCCTAAAATGAACTTTTGTCTAGCTGTAGACTGCATACTGGATGTTTTAATCACGTTTTCCCTTGCACAGTATACATGACCTTTGGGGTTAATACACACACTTGGACCTTCGGGAAGAGACACCTAAAAGTTGTACGCTGAAGTACCCATGCAGCAGACTCAGAGTCAGTAGATACCGATAACCCACTGTCTCCTTCTGCCCATATCCACTTTTGTCTTCCTGCTATTTAAGTCTGCAGTATCTCAGGCTAAAATCTTAGGACTTGAAAAGAGTTCATCTTCGCTTATTGTCACACTCCCCAAATGAAATTACCTCTTGAAGTGCTAGTAGATTTCACAGAATCTTTTAATTTCGAACATACTTGTCTTTTTTTCTCTCTTTACCTATTTCCTGATCTTTTCATTACAAAACCAAACCAAAACAAAACTTCTTTTTTTTTTTTTTCATTTCAATGCCTTATGTCTTCCTTGACTTCTCTTTAGTAATTGTGTCAAATAAAACTGGCAATTAGATTTTATAAAATTATGATAACAGTCGAGGAGAACGACTATGACACTGCTGGAGAGAGCAATGGGCAGTTAAGCACTGAGGAATACTTGAACTGAAGTAGTGCCATGGGCCATTTGCTTTGGCAGCATAACTGAGTGAAGAAGTTCTGGCGCTCTCTGTCCCCATTCCCAGCCGCTCATTCCCACCCCTGGAGCTTATTCTGAACCTGGAATATGTGATTTTCCTTGGTTTACAATGCAGGAATATAGAGATAACATATTGAGATGGAAAATGGGAGAGAATGAATAATTAGAACAAACAGAAAGTGAAATGAACTTACAAATCTACAAACATGGACAATATTTCTGTACACATGATACACTAAGTGCTCTACAAGATGGGATTCAAAACATAACAAGGATTTCTTAGAAAGTCCTAGACAATTATACTAGAGGCTCCTGTTACCCTCTTCATGTGCAGATTGATCTAGGCTAGAGATGAGGATGAAACGCACTGGAATGAAATTTGAATGGAAGACCTAGTCACCTGATTGGCCAGAGATACCTTCTTTTTTTTTTTTTTTTTTTTAATAAACAAAGCTTCTAGATGTTTTTTTATTTTTTATTTTCTGGTGGCAATGGCCAGAACATCATGTTTCTTTGCGTTAATAAAAGTGGGGTATATTACATCTCTCACTTGCTGCATTTGCCTTAATGATCAGCCCCTGTGTGAGAGTGTGTGTGTGTGTATGCGTCCTCTGTGTGTCACAGCACTTCATTAACTTCTAACTTCATTACAGACTAGGTTAAAAAGAAAGACGTGCTACAAAGGCAGCATCTTTTTTCAAATGTGTGACCTTCATGCTTTCTGATTTATTAGCGTAATATAGTATAAGGCAATATCACATAAACATAACATATTTATCAAACACATCTTTCCAGTAACTTGCGATGAGCATAAAAAAATTGAATGCATATCTTTCATATCAAGCCTCTGATACCAAGGCATTAGCTTTTAAATAACACTGATAAAGGTACAGTAGATTTTGTTATGCCAGAGCAATTTCTTCTCCCCAAATATCATTGCTTGTTAACTGTTTTGCCCTCTCACTTTCTTAACAGTCAATTTCCACTTAAAGTATTTTGAATGTTAAATTCAGCCTTGGCTATTTTTGGGCTGTTCTTCCAGTGATGAATATAACGGGTAGTTTCCCCTCCTCTGTGATAATGTAGAGATACAACGTTGTATTATATGGGTTTTTTTCCTGAATGCTAATTAACCAAAAGTCCTTGTATGACTGGTATGGCTTTTCATTAATGGAGAAAGTTCACATATTCTTGTATACACCTTTTAAAATAATTTGGCACAATTAAAACTCTTAATTATAAAAGCTTCCAAAAAGCAGTATTTTAAGGTCAATCAAAGAAAGTATATGGAAAAATGTAAAGTAACTTCATAGTAAATTTGAGTCAACTTAAGAGTAGTAATGACTTCAGTAGTTCTTTTTACCTTAAGACATTGCTCTAGTAATTTGATTTTTTTTTTATTATAGGGTCACCAATCCATTTCATACTTAGTGTTTGACATTTCAGAATTTTATTTCGTGTAAATTATCAACATACTAACAAAATATTTTCTGCTCTTCAGATGACAGTTTCCACCTTACAGTAGATGTATCTCAATTACTAATTGCTGTTGAGACCTTTACATGCTAAGCCACAGACCTATCAGACTTCACCCTGGCTTCTTCTATATTTATAAATAATGTTTGGCATATTTCTGACATCAGTTTCTCATTTGCAGTGTAAACTAATAACGTAAGATGGAATGGGAAGACACAGAGATAATCCTCAGTGACCCTTGGGGTCACCCTGTGCTTTGCTATAAAGATGAAAAGAAATGAGCTGCAGCTCAGCCCTTTAAATTAACAGCAAAAGATATCAAATCCTTAAACCATTTAACAACTTAATTTGACTTGGTTTTGTTTTTCTTTTATTTCTTGTGGGAGAAGGAAATGGGAAAGCCTGATTAGAGAGGAGTTCCAATTCTACCAGTCTTTGAACTAACATTTGGAAGCGTGGGCTCACTTAATATTTAAATCTTTTTACTATATATTCAGTGAGTTTACATATACTGCAATGTGTCAATAGAACCATTCTCTAATAAATGTTATGCATGCTACAGTTTAGCTCTAGATAGGATGTTATATTAGAACAGTGCTAATATTAATATTGCTAATGACTTCAATCTTTTAGATTCCCCTGCTTTTCCTATGGCCTCTTAAAAGCAACTAATGAAACAACCAGTGATTCTACCACAGGAAATTGGTATTTTATTGAAAGACACTTTTCAGTCTTTTCATTTTTTCAGCCCTTTCACTAAGTCTTGGTTGTGATTTAAGTAGCTAAAAATGTAGTTCTTTCTCCTCCTATCAGATATTTTTATTATTGTTGCTCTGGGTTACTACTATGATGACGATAATTGAAATTGCTCTATTTCTTCAATTTGTCTATGCAGTAAAAACATATTTTTGCATCCAACATAATCATTACTACACAGCATTAGATTATTATGTCACCAGTTTAGGATTGCTTTTGACTTCATTATAAAACCTGACAGGAAAATAAGATGGATTACATGGCTACCAGCTGAGCTAAAGTTTAAATTACTTTTCTGCATCCTAGGGAATAAAGCTTCCTCCTCCCCCAAATTAAAAAAAAAGAAAAACAAACACACCAACATCTGATCTAACAAAAATGTGAATAGCTGTGATAAAAGTAGTTAAAAGAAAATGTACTTTGCATCTAGCAGGAGATGTCACAGTGGTGTGAGTTTCCAGCATGAAAAGAAGGCAGGTTTGAATATTGATCTTTTGAAGCTCCATTAGCTATATGCTGAGCATTGCTGACATCACAGATTGATGTCTCTTTAAACTGTGTCTCAGATTGAATCACTTGGGGAAACCAGCTATTGACTTTGGATGCTTGTGCCGTTCAGCCACTGGAGAATGCTCTTTTTCTATTTCTCTCTCCCTCTGTCTGTCTGTCTGTCTGTGTCTCTCTTGAATACATGCACGCAGGTGCGCACACACACATGCACAAACACACATGCTTGTCCTTTTGTGTTAGGGAATACTGTCTTTATTTTTTGTATAACTATAAGTTGCCAAAGTTACACTTATGCTTCCTTATTACATCTGTACATTACAACACGTAGGTTATGTTGTTCACAGTGAGGCAAAGCTCTTCTTACTGATTTAAGGTATTGAGATAATATCCAGGAAGGTCTAAAGGAATGAGCATCATCTTGTCTGTGGAGACCTTCATTTCACCTTGTAAAGTGAGGCGACCATAATAACCTCCAGAGGAGTCCTATAGAAATCAATAAAGACAAAGAAACCAAAGCCCTTCTGAGGTGCTGGTGGTAGTGATGTGTGTCTGCGTGTGTGCGTGTCTGTATGCGTACGGATGAAGAGAGCTGGTTTCTGATTAAAACGAATGCAAATGTTAAAGGCATTGATCAGCACTCATCTCCGTTCAACCTCATGCCCTCTGCTACATCAATACATTGGAAACATAATTTGTATCAGCAGTTGTTTCTTTAATTAAGATCTCTCCCAAATCTTTCTTATTGATTCATGCCATTAACTTATTGATCAGCTTGCTTATGCTGAGATGGTAGTTTTTGCTGAGAGAGGGTATCTCTCAGTTCATGATGCTGGTGCACTACAAACATCTTCTTGGCAACTAATAGGAAAACTGGAGTTCACTCAGCTTTGGCACTGCTTTAACCGAACACGGAGGCTTTCCTGGGGTAAGAAAAAAAAAACAACCCCAAAAATAGTCATTCACCATCTCAGAACTTTGAAAACCTGAAAAAAAAAAAAAGAGTATTTAATATGTTTTAAAACCATGCTGAAAAACTAACTAGTCTGAAGACAACATGCAGAAAATATTATAGCCATGGGGTATATGCCATATCCAATCTCTAGATGTTAATGGCTAATAACCAGGAACTAAATGATAGAATTTGAGCTGAAATGTGAGATATATTTAGGAATTAACTAAGAATAACTGATGACTCATTTAGTCAAATAGTTGGTAAAAATGTGATAATCAAGGCAGAGTGAGGTTAAGGCTAGGTAAAAGTTGAAAAAGGAAAGTTCCACAAGTATTTCATTGTAATTCCGCATATTTCATCTCTTCGCATGGTCCCTTTTTGTTAGTTTGTTATAAATACTGTAGCAAACAGGTTTACTGGTCAGTATGTTCATAGATATAGAATTTCATATGGATACCCAGAGTATAAAATTGAATATTTGTCGTAGAAACTTGACTTGGGCAGAAAGAAAATCAAACTATATAATCTCTACATCTTCTTAGACAGTCAAGTAGTTGATGCTGCACAAATTTCAAGTAGTTATGAATGGCTTATGCAAAATTCACAGATGAAGATTTATTCAGTGAAATTATTTAGATTGAAGGTTCTCCGTCTCACATGGACTTCATGATGTCTTGCTAGAAGTGCAGGGAAGTGCAATGACTTTTATAAATATTCTCTTGGGAGGTTCAACAGCTCAAGAAAAGCAAAAAGGAACAGAGCAACAGTGAGCTGGTGCCTCTAACCCTAATTACCAGATGGAACAGCCCAGGGACAGATAAGGTGCACATGGTACTCATTAAAGAGCTATGCCTAATATGTAACTTTTGGGGAATGCTTTAGCCTCTCCAAAATACTTCTAAATCATATTCAAGGTGACCAGCCAAGAAATGGCTGAACTGACCAGTTTGTTGGGTTAAAGGAGCACAAAGTATCACAGTGGTGGCTGGACTACTGGGACAGATGTATGAGAATTTGGGAGATATGATGACAATAGCAATGAGTAAAGATATTATTGACAGGAAGCATTATCAAAGAGGAGGTTCAGGAGCTGATTATTTTCCTCACAAACAAATGTATTAAAATTAATACTAATACAATTAATAAAACAATTCCTCGTGTTTCTTAGGAAACTAGTATTTGAACTGAATTTACTCTGTGACAGAATGTGACTTGGGACTCCAGATGCTGCTTTCAAAAGCATAGCACCTTCTCAAGGATAGAGGTGAATTATATACTCTAAACTCACACGAGGCACAATTCATTGCTGACAGGCCCTTGTAGCCTGGACACTCTCTTTCAAATCTGCTTCAGCAAGACAAATTGTAAGACACCGAAGAACGGTTTAGCACTAACAGTGTTTATCTCTTTAGAGTTTGCTAGAAATACAATATGGAATGGGTGCTGTTTTGCATTAAGATCCCTATTCTTTTTTGATTTATTCAACACCAAACTCAAAATTGTTCCTATTTTGCATGACTCAGACAAATTAGTCAGCTGTACCATATAATTTTCAGAAAATAACTTTATGACCTTCCCAGAAATGGCATTCATCTCAGGGAGGTTATACAAAGTGCTGTGTATCCTCCCAAAGGCACAAAGAACATGTAAAAAGTGGGTGAGATGACTGAACTATATGGAAGGAAAAGTGTGACCAAGTAAAAAAATCAGGCATGTAAACTAAAACTGACCTTGTGTGGCTTTGAATAAGACAACTTGCATTTGTACAGGATATGGCTTTCACAAATAATGTGCCCTCCCTTGAGAGCTTCCACAGCAGCCATATCTAACCACATGAATATTCATGTAGCTATATGAGTAAAATGGGGAAAAATATGCCTTGTATTTCTCAGAACTCTGATTTCCCTTTAAAATGTGTATTTACTTGGAGATCCCTATCCTGGCCGTGATAGATCAGTATCTACAACCATCTCTGTCCAGAAGCAGCAATATCCCAAACCAGGCTTGAGTATCCGAGCTTCTGAGGCCTAGAAGTTATAAGGTAGCTGGAAGTTGTGTTGATTGTGCCTTGTGCAGCTTCTATGGGGATGGGAAACCATAAGCCTCTTACTGCCCTTCTAACCCTGTTTCTACCAACTGCACCTTCATGGCTGGAAGCTAGCAAGTAATGCCATGAGAAGTGAGTTGGAGAAGCCACAGAGCACATAACAGTTGGCAGCTGTCTGCTTTTTGGCCACCTGACAGAAGAATGGGTGGAAGCACAGCTAAAATTCAAACAGTTTCAATAACACGAGTGGCCCATGAAATCCACGGCGTCTGGTATATCTGGTGTGGGACAAACAGACAGAATTTATGGTGCATTTTTCTGTAACAGAAAAAAACTTGTAACCTCCTGTGCTCTTAGAAGAATATACCTCAGGAACGCTAACTCAGTAATAAATAAGCAGCCAGAGATATACTGCACCCACTGTGTTCTGTGCAGCAAGTTGCACCAAAATTACGTTTAGGTTCAGACATTATCAGTAGGAGATCTGTTTGTTTGTTGTTTTATTTGAGACAGTTTGTCTCCCAAAAAAGCAAAGGAGGAGTTTAGGATTGTGGGATAAGAAAATCAGATTAATGTTGTGAATAAAATGATCAGGAGTGAAATAGTTTGGCTTTTCCTTGGCTAGGATGAGAGCTAAATCTGACCTAAACTCAGCCACTTCTCTTACTTGAGGTAAAGCTTTAAGGTAAATTCTAGGATAAGTGAACGAGGCATTGAGATGCCCTTGCCAGAGCTTTCAGGTGAAGTTTTGGGGACTTACTGTAGATTTCAATGTGCACAGCATTTGTCTATTATTTTAGTTAGTCTGCAAACAACTTAAGACAAGATTTGATCAAATGATGCTAATTCACATTTTCAAGGTTGTTTTCAGAACGGGTGAAATCCTGGCAAAGAATCCATCAAAATTAATTTAGCTAATTGGCGGATTCTCCTCTGCAATCTGAAGTAAGAGTGAATATGGATCACAGTTCTCATTAGGCTGCTTTCTAGTCCATTTAGTTAATTTGGTGTTTGAACTGCATGTAGACAAGACCTTATGTTCTGCTACAAAGTTCAGCTAAAAAGGAGAAAACATGAGAAACTACTTAGTCAGAGGCTCACAGAAGATAGTAAGAAAAAAATAGACTGAGAATCCTTTAAGACAATGGATAAAGAGTTCAGTATTTGTCTGATTTTAGTATTTTGGGCATACAGGGAAATTTTATACTATTTGCAGGATAGCCTTATCTTCAGGCTGTGCAGGATAGTCCTCTCAGGTGGAGATGTACTAATTCTGATGGACAAGAGAATGCCCTAGTAAGAGAAGTCTGTGGGGCTTGCTTGCTTAAACTTACTTCATATGTTCTTATTTGTTGAAGTTTTCACAGAAACAAGTTTGTGTGAGAAAAATGAGCGAAACTTTTCTGAAGTGAGAGTACTCATTCCAAAAGACATATGATGAGATTTCAGGGGAAAAGTGAGACTTCATTGCAAGGACTTCCACTTATAAAGTTTCGGTGGGCAACTTTTTGTCCTGTTGCTCCTTCCATAAGAGATTATTTTTCGTCTGTGAGTTAGGTGTGGGGTGTTTTAGTTACTAAATTCTCACACTTATTTTTCTTTCTACAGCCTCTCAAGATAACTACCAGTAGCTTGAACAACTCTAACTTTTATTAATTGTTACTATTTACTGTTTTTCTTGTTAGTGTACTTATTATAACATGTTAAAAGCAACAGAAACCTGAAAGGTCAGCTTGTAAAATTGACAGATGTCCATAGCAATATTATAATGCATGAAGTGTATCATATATGCAAGCTTCTTAGAAATGCCTTTTGCTGAAAATTTATAAAACCTTCTTTGCAGTCAGCAGGTTGAGAGGTCAAATATGGATACTGGCCCTAACCCTCTTGTCCTCATGTTGTTAAAAAGAACCTGAGTAACCAGGTTTGGAGCAGAGCAATGGGCAACAATAAGTATTTTGCTCAAAGGGTTAGCCAGGACTTCTTCCTTGCAGGCTAGTCTCTCTGAAGCGCATAAGGAATACAGATGGGCTGACGAACAGTGATAAATAAATTGAAGATGTGGCCTAAATATTTTTCAGAAATATTTTCAGCTAACATTGTCTTCATTATGTTTTCTGTTTTTTCATATTTTGCAGCATCCTTTCCTGAATTTTGGTACTACTGCTATAGCCTCTTGATTACGTATTTCTCTTTTTTCTCACTCTTTTTGTCTGTCTCTGCCTCTTCCCCCCTTTATCCCTCTTTCATTCTCTCTCTTTCTGTCTCTCTCTTCCCCCCTCCCACTCTCTTTTTCTTTCTCACCTTTTTATCCTGCTTACTTCTTTTCTCTTTTGTCTACTTTCTCTCTCCCTCTTGTTCCCTCTCTTACTCTCTCCCTATGCCTCTCAGTTTCGGTCTCACTTTCTCTCTCTCTCTTTCTCTCTCGCTCTGTCTCTCCCCCTGCCATACTTCCTTTAGATTATTTTATCTGTTTCACCCTGTAGTTGCATGAACTTGCTTTTGCTGGAGATGGGCCCTGCTGCAGTGTGGTGGGGCAGGGTCTGGAGACCCCAGGGGGCTGTTGTGGGGTCCTGGGCTGTGCGCAGGGTCGGGGGGAGATGCAGAGGACTGGGCAGGGACAGTCAGCTGGTGGTGCCCCCACGGCCCTGACAATAACAACCACAATATTGCGTACTCTCACTAAGCAGAAGTCCATCCCAATAAATTTTTCAGAGAAACTAGGACAATAGTACTGGGATTTTTTATTTGTTTGGGCATTTTCCAATAAAAGATATTTAAGTAAAAATGTCCTGCTCAGCTTGAGTTATAATTGAAAACTTGGAAAAAATGAATTCTGTTCACCACTTAGAAACTAACTTCCTTTTCAGAAACTGCTGAATCTGGCTATCTCTGTCTAGTAATTGAAAAAGTAGAATTATTCTGTACTATTAGGAAACTGTATCTTCACTGCTGGAGTGAAGAACGGATTTCTTATTGGTTGCCAGGCACTGAATTTGAAAGTAAAACACTTTAACATAGATAAATATTACAGGAGAAACATTTTTTTTTTTTTTTTTTTTTTTTTTATTCTTAGAAGAGATACACTTATAAAATCAAACTTACAGATGCCCAGGCAATGTTATCAATCCTATACTGGTTTTGTAAATCTAGCCTAATATTGGGAACATGCTATTAGAGCTCCTGTTGTGTAACTGATGTTAAGTATTGTACTGTTATGATCATCTGAACTGAATACATGATAAAATAAGCTGTTGTTTTTATATAAGGAACTAAAAACATATGAGAAATTACTGAACATTGAGGCATATGCTGTGACTGTTCAACTGGGGTTTTCTTGTAGGAAGAAGATTTTATTTCGTGAACATTGATACCATCTTTTTAATGTAGTGACAATAATTTCGGAGAAGAGGGACTTTTATGTTTTTGAATCAATAGAATTTATGAAGATACAATTCTCTTTGAAATTCCATATTGACTTTTCTAGAAGTTTAGCCTGTATTTTATTGGAAACTGGGAGCAGTTGTGAACATTGATTAATTTTGCTATATCTGACACTGCCCCAGAAGAACTGTAACTGGCAGAAAGGCTGGCATTCATCTTAGCTAACTTAGATGTTCACAGCATAGACCTTGACTCTGAGTTGTCTAGACTTCCTTTAAGTCAGTTCTTTACAGTCGTTCTTTATAAACCGTAAAGAGAATTTAAACTACTACTTTCAATATAGGTGTCTACAGGAGTCTAAAGGTAATGCTCTCTGAGAATCAATTAGATGTTGCAGGTGCTGGATGTTTAGTGGAATGCAAGAGGTTGCTGGAAAAATTCATAAAAAAATAAATCCTTTGAGGATTATTAAATACATGGACACCAATTCTGGTTCAGGAAATCTCTAAAATGCAAGCTTTTGAAGGCTGAGAGAGTACTTGTCAATGTATCTTTAAAAACTTATTTTGTTTTCATGCTCCTCCCTAGCCAACCATTCATTGCCATCGGCAGGGACGGTTTAGTGGGTTAGACACACCTTTGCTTTCACTCTGTGCCCCAGTCTCATGTTGTGACTTTGCCATAGTAATAAGCAGAAGTGTGGGGTTTTTTACTGTAAAGTTACCTTTCTGTGGGCTACAAGAATTTTCTATATGAAAATATCTATCAAAAATAAAAAATAATAAGGTATGATGGATCCTCAGAGAAGAATGTCAATGTGTTTAAAAGGCAGTGGACCGGTTTACTTGCTACTGGCTCTTTTATTCCATCTGTAGGTGTCTAGAAGCTTTACCTTATCGAAGGTGAAGTCCTAGAGACTAAAGGAGACTGATCAGCTGAAAAGTGCTTCTGAGAAAGTTTGTGGTGAGGACAGGGCATTTGGAAGCACCTTACCAGCTGCTGGCAGGTGGCCAGGATACAGGCCAGTATGGCATAAGTTCAAAGGAATACTCTTTCATCCACTGTTTAAAGGCTGGTTTCATCTAAAAAGTTTTTCTCCTCACCTAATAAAAATACAGCGTTACAAAGTCATCTGCTCACTGGCGTTACTCACAGGAAATCCAAACCTCTTGAGGTAAACTCTGACTGATCGATCTGATCTGACATCCAGGGCACAGCCTGGAAAGGGAGGAATTATCTGCTCCCATCTTGAGAAAGAGGGAACAGCTAAAAACTGGTCCAAGAAGGACTGTACTCAGAGAGGTCCAAGAAGTCCAATGTGAAATTAGCCTAGTGACTGTGAGTGATTGTGATATGCTGCAAGTAATGCCTGCTCCAGTCACCGTAGCTATTCCATTACATTGAAAGATATGCAAGATGTTTCTCACTTCTATTGTTAGAGAAATTATTTCTATAAATAATTCAATTTCCACTCTCTGTAAGTAATTAAACATTATTTATTTATTCAAGATAAAATGAACCTTAGAGAGGTTGACTCAGTAGCTCTGTGGTCAGGGTATTCTTATTTTTCAGATGTGGGAGATGGTACTACAAGTCCAAATAGCTCTATGATCTGTAACTAATTCCAGCCTGCTCCCTAATGAGGGGGAAGATAAGCATGATAGAATAATAACACCATTCACTCTTGCAGTAACGAAAACACTTTACATGTTCTGAATTTTAGGTTACAGCATTCTTTTTATACATTTACAATGGCTTGAGCTGGGCTTGATTTCACTATGTTTGTGTTAGGAAAAATAGCTGTGGATATTTCCTATGACTGCTTTTTAAAAGATGATATGCGACTACTTGTTTAATATGTGATATTTCATTTGTATTGTTTTCCAAAGTACATATACTGGGAAAATATCAGGTGTGAAAATATTAGGCTTCTGTAGTTTGGATGAACAATTGGATAGAGCTAAACATGGTTTCATCTATTTATTTTTCATGACAAATAAATTTACTCTTTTGATTGAAGACAGCTCCATATAAACCGTACGTGCTTTACTCTACCATATTAGAATAGGAGTATCTTGTACATGCATTCCCTTGCTTTGCATATATTTTAGTCAGGGTGACAGATACTAAGGTCAAAGTTTCTTATTATACTTGAATTTACCTAATCTTGGTTAAAAGGAGATGGGTAGACTAATTACAAAGGCAATATTTTAAAGTTTATAACCATCTTATTTTCTCTGTGCAATTAGTGATTTGGATTTTTTTTTAAGGTCTTCTAAATTAAAATATGGGAATGTGTGGTGTTTAGAGCTCTTTAGGACATTAGATTCTGCTGTGATGCCCCTTCACCCTCAGATTTTAAAGGTCTCCTCTTTATATTTCATGTGTCCTTTTGGGCAACCATGTATTCTTTATTGCATTCATCACATAAGTGAAAAGAGGGTTGCAGAAATCAAGCGACTGTTCCTTATATTATTGCAGACTAACATAAGCAATACAACTCTTGATCAAATTTTGTTTTCAGTATAGAATTAAGCCTGAAGAATCCTACAATTTTTAAATTAATAACTTAACAAGAAAGGCTGAAAAACATTTCTCCTTTTGCCCTTCTCCAAATGTTTGATTACTTTTATTAAAATCCAAGCCCTCAGTTCTTTGGTTTTTTAATCTGACTGAGGCAATGGCAAACTAAGAAGACACTTTTGGGGGGAAAAAAAAAAAAGAATAAATTAACAGCTGTGTAAATTGCACAAGTTTGTCATATATGAGAACTAGTTTGTTTAATTGTAAATTTCAGTGAGCTCTGTGGGCAAAATAAGGCTTTAAAACATGATAGCATGTGGCAAGATTTGGAAATTTCTAGATATGAGGCCTACTATAGCTCTCAGAAAGTTTTTGTTCTGACTCAAAAACCTATAAATGTAGGTCTTTCTTTGGGCCATGGACGGCTTTGCTGTTCCACTGCTTCAGTTTCCAAATGGACTCTGGGAGAATTTTTCACAAATGTAGTTTGTATCTGGGAATAAGGTTGGCTTCCATAAGCATTGCATGAGAGTTTCTGAAGAGTTCTAAATTTAAAAAAAATTTTACCCCCCCCCCCCCAAATCAAGTCCTTCAGATCCTATGCTGACACTATTGCTTAGCTAAAGAATATACCAGAATAAGATAAAGATCTGGGAAAAAAGCAAAATTTTTATCTCAGTAAATATGATGAGTACGTGCTGTTCCAGCAAAGCTTCTGAGTGATTGGATCTAACCATTTCCTCAAATCATCTTGCAGTGTAAGATCACACGAATATTACTTGATCTCAAAAAAACCCCAAAAGGAAACAGTTTACATTTACAAAAAAATTATATCAGCTGTCATGGAAATGCAAGACAGTAAGTGTGAAGTGGCTTTCCAGAAGAGCACTTATCTATTCAAAGCAACTGCAGCTAGGATATTCAACATTATGGTATCTAAAAATGTTTTTATCCTACCTATTTGTCATTAAGTAAATAATGGTTAATGGGAGCACAGTATCTGGAAGTGTTGGCTGTATACACAAGGATGGATCATGGCCAAGACAATGACTTTAGGTGAGGTCTTATCCGTACATCAAGATATCCTCTTGAAAAAGAAAAAAAATTGCATTATCTTGAATGAATGAATAAATAGTTTTGCATGGATCAATACAGACAGCAAGAATGGCTTAAGCTGTAGGTTATGCAGATAAAGTTCCTCAGTGTTTTGACTGTTAGGTGTGAAGAATATTTGGTAGAAAACAGGAAACAAATGAAGGATCTATTTCTGTCATAGCTTCAAAGAACAAAACTCTTGAAATGCCTTCGCAATAAATCCATATCTATATAAATGAATATCTCGTGAAGTTTATAGAATCATTGTAACTTGAGAACCCTTGCTGAAATGACCTTAAATTGGAACCACAAATTCTACTGAGGAAGCACACTGATTTTCAAAGGAGAGTGAAATACAGGTTTCAGAGTTATGGGTGCTCAAATATTCTTATTTAAAACACAGTGGAGTTATCCTCAACTATAATATTATCCTCACCCTGCACTTCTTCTATGTATCTAACTACCACTGTAGAGAATGCAGCATTTCATCAAGATAGTTACAGAGCTGGACTTCAATATTCTTTGTTTCTTTGTGATGATTTATTTGGAAAATACTGTATTTGGCAATAGTAAGAATAGAAACGTGCTTTGCATCTTAAACTGAAAAATAAAACCCCAACTGTGCAAACACTGAGGCAGGTGCTCATTTTTGTGCATTATGAATATCTCTTTGCAGAATTCAAAACTTTAATACTCCACTCTCTTTTTGGTGGTGGTGGTGTACACAAAACTTTTCACTTTGCCTGTACAGTTGAGCTTCTTTTGTACAAGTTTTCATACCTTTTATGAAAGTACGTCCTCTAGCAGATTTACTTAAACTCTTGTTTGTATGTCATATTTCCTATGTTATAGTCGATGCTCTACAATATTTTAGTTGGTTTCCTTTGCAACTTGACTTGATATCAAAAGTTGGATGTGTACTATGTTTACTATACATCATGAATGTAAGAACTGTTATTTTAAGCAATATAACATTCATTTGTTTTTCTAAACCAGTGACTGCCACACATCATCAGACTAAATTTTTACCTAATGTTGTGGGATTTGTACCCACTGTCACTAGGACTGACTCTAGCCCATCATGACTGTTCTACACTCACTGTGTTCATCCCACTGTACGACTGTGGGTGGTATGTGATCTTCATAAAGGATCATGTAAGCAGCACAAGTGGACACATTATAACAGATCTCTGTAAAGTGCCATTGCAGAAGCCTTGTAAAATGGAGAAAATCTCACTAAATAGTAAAGGAATGCTGCTTTTCAGTCTTATTTGGGGATTTTTTTGTGTGGTATTTTTGACGGATCCTTTTACTCAAAATCCATCAACTCATCTGATACCACTGGAACCTGTGAAGTGTTAACTCTTAACCTCATCCTTTTGGAAGATGACTTAAAATGGGTAAAAGGATGTGCGTTATGTGGAGAAGGGGGATATATATTAAAAAAAATAAATAATGGTGTGATAGGGATAAGGGGCGGGAGGGGGCTGATGGTTTAAATCTCCGTGGGCCTCGGAATCGAGCCTGTTTCAGTCAGATTGTGGCCCTGCTAACAAATCCAATAGCAGCTAATCTGATCATCTGCTCTCTAGTTTTCATGCTGTGTTTTCTTCAGAGTTCCTTCTCCTAGTTCCAGTCTGTGACAGTGTGATAAGACACAAGAAATTTAGTCATCATTGCTGCTGTAAAGGAGCTCAGAGAAGGGATTATGATATTCCATAACCCTTACATTAGACATGGACAGGGGCAGCCACTGCTGTGATTACAGGCCTGAACTGTTATTTTTCCCACCTCCCTCCTGCTAGTCATTTATTTATTTATTTATTTATTTATTCTTTTTTTATTTATATTTTTTTTCAGAGAAAGCTCTAAAAGATTAGGTGAGAAATAGTCACCATCACAATCATCATCCTAAATACTGTTGTGCAGAACTCTGAAGTTGTGCCACTCAGAAGGTTGCTACACTTCTAACTCGCATGGCCAAGGTAACTGTCAAGCAAGTTATCAAAAACACTCATCCACTCTTCAGTCATTATTAGGAAATTCAAACAGTGTAAGCTGAACAAATCAACATGGAATACAGAGAGGATGCCACAGGGAGCACTGATTTGGGAATAATATAGTTTACTGCTGAGGCAAGTCAGAGATTAGGTTCCCTTTCCTCTGTTCTGCACATGGCAATATTTGTGATGAATATATTATTTGCGGTACCTCTTGCTTCTGGGTATCAAGTAGGTTTGCAGTGCTGTCGCTGAACCAATAATTATACTTGTGTTAATTGACATGCCAACACCAAGGCTTTTTACGCCATGCATGACTCTTATCCCCATAAAGAAGGGTCTTCCTGAAAAAAAAGTAGAGTTTTTTTAAATAGCAAAGTCACAAATTAAAAAAATGGGTGACGGTGGAAGTCGGATTGCCCACTCTCATGGAAGTAATAAAATGGTCTGGAAATAATGTGTTCTGTTGGTTGTTTGCTTTAAAAGCAAGAAGTGAGAGAGTTTTTAAATTGGCTTAAGCTGTTGGTTAAAGATTGCTTCTTTCATTTCAAAAGGAATCCCCATCACTGGCATGGTTATTTGTTTTGCAGCATTATATAAGGAAAGTTACTGTATGGAAATCTAAGTCATATGCCTGAGCCCAAAGAAAGAGAGTGTGTGAAGCAATGGACAGAGACACAGCGTTCGGCTGGGATGTTCTGTGTCTCCACACACATGTGGTGTGCAGCGCTACTCTGCTCTGCTCTGCTCTGCTCTGCTCGGAGGAACCAGGCAGGTCCAGAAATAGCTGTATGACAGTTACTGGACTGGCTCAGTAGCTGCTTCTGAGACTGCATAAGAAGATTTCATTGCAGATGAACCATCTGACAGGACATGCCTAGTCACCACCAAACTCTGAGCAAGGAGAAAAGGTTTTAATTACGGCAGCAAAAGGCAGATCTGTAGACTTCTCTGTGGCTCCACGCAGGACCGAAAGAGGTGCCTGTTGTGAGCACTGGACCTCCATTACGTATCATACAATTCAGGTTACGTTTGGCTTTTGCCTGCAAGTGAAGGCCAGCTGGGCAAACTTGAGAGCTCTGATAGCAGTGGAGACTGCTGGCCTGCTGTTTGGTGAGAGATTTTTGAGTTTTTCAGAGGGGATTTTGACTCAATTTCTAAAGCAATAGTGATCTACCATATACAGAGTCTGAGACTTCAGCTCCTGGACAAGATCAGAGGAGAATGTGTTTAAGTGTAATGTACTTAAAATATGGCAATATGTTAATACTTTATATTTGAATATAAGTAATCACGATGAAGACAGGAACATTGAGGGACATATTATCATCAGTAATTCTTACCAACAGGTTTTGTTTAAAATTTAATCAAAGTATTCCAAATATGGTTTGCTACATTTGATGCTATTTATAATGGTTTCTGTGTGCATTAATTTTCTTTTTAATTGGAAGACTTATGTGGTACTATCTCTTTGAAAGTTGACTAGAAACTATTAATTCTGACTTGTCAAAGTTTTGCATACAGTTAATGTAAGGTTTAACCCAGCAGTGTTTTCTGGAGACAGCTAATGCTTTCTTTAAGCAAAATTTCAGTGTATCCTTTCACAGAGTTTTTTTTGCTGAGACACAGACAGAACAAAGGTAATACAGAGGCATACATAGCATTGCCTTAGCACTCACTTAGCCCTTGACAAACACAGCTGGATTTCTTTGGCCTTTTTACAGAGAATATTGAAAAGATTAAATATTACCACAGAATAAAAATTCCCTGGTAAAAGTAAGCTGTGAGAGAAAAACTATGCAACCTCTTCTAAAAAACTAAATAAAAACTGACAGATGGTTAAGACTGATGGCAAAATTCCCTATTAATTTATGATATTTTGTATTAGGAGATTCAGCACGCCTTGTGTGCAGAGATGACAAGATAAACAATGATAGTTTTTGCTAAGTAGGTATGCAATCATCCTTAGAAAAAGGAAAAAAAACCCCAACAACAAAAAATCCACCCTCCAGCATGTTCCTTTTCTGCATTTTGAACTTCTGTGTTGAAGCTGATTGCCTTGAGTATGCCTTAGACATTTTAATTTGATCAAAACCTTTTGACATTTCTTAAACATATTTTCCTGTATTACCCCTGCCATCTCAGATATTGCTGACATCCTCAATCAAAGTGATCCAGCACAATGGATAAGCACTCTCTCAGTTAGCCTAGCCCATTAAGATGAATGATAACTGATATTTTTGTTTGTTTGCTTTTGATATTTTGCTTTCCTCTAGTCAAGTGAAAATTTATTACAGAACAATATATCCAGAAAAGACTTTGATATGAAGAGGCCTTATTTGGTCTTGAGCTAATCAAATTGGGAACTCAGCCTGTCAAAGGTCAAGGTTGTCGACTACTTCCTGTTTCCTTCAAAACTAAAAGAAACATAAAAAGATTCCAAACTTTTGAGCCATCACCATGGGGATTTCAGAAGATGATTGAGGCTGGAACAAAGCATACCCTTTTGCTTCTGGGTATCAGGAAGGACTTTAATGGTATCATGACATTGATCATTGAATTCAAGGTCACAGTCATGTCAGTGTTAATGAATTCCAAGTATGATTCCACAAAATATTAGTATACAGCAGATAGGAAGCAATGCATACTATAAATGCTTTTAGACATTATTTATAACAACCCATAATAAAGCTTTATGTTGTCCACCCATGGAAATTTAGACAACTGTTTCTTTCATGTCATATGAATCAACATGAACAAACAGCATGCTTAAGTTCTACACAGATTTTTTGTATTCATCACTGTTTTAAGGAAATTGTACAAATTTCTTGAAACTAGGGTTATAAATTTCTGGAGAAGTTATCTAATCTTGACTAAAATATTGATAACACTGTGATCTGAAATGATTTTCTGTCTTTGCTGATTTTCTCAGTCTAGTCAGTTCACATTTCCTTGTGATTTGCACATATTCAAAGTCAGATGAAATTAGGGCAGAGCTGTCTCAGTGAAGCCCACAGTGACAGAGATGTCCCCAGCTGCAGGAATTTGCAGTTGTGACTGCCTCTTTTCTCTGTCCACTGTAAATATTTCAGCAGGTCACGAAAGAAACCAGCTACACAATTCACAATTATAATGTATTGGAGTTAGCTTGTTTTTCATTGGCTTAGAATAAGCCAATACTTTTTTAAAATTCATTGTTATGAAGTATGCATTACATGTATTTTAGCTATTTAAAGAACATATTTTTCAAAAGGCTTTATCAAAGAGATTTTCTTTTTTGTCATAAATGAATTAGAATTAGAAATTGGAAATGCAGCAAACTTCAGCGAGATTTGTAATCCCACTTAGAACCTGTTCTTATTTATAGCATCTGTCTCTATCAGTGTTAAAAACAATCATCTCTTACATATTGCAGTACAAGTGAGCTATGCTCTTCAAGATCTAAGATTCAGGCTGTTAGCTTAGTGGTAGTTTAAGCAATGTTCTGTATCAAAAATGGAAGAACTATTGGCTCTGACACAAGACTGAATTCTGGTGTTTGGAACTATGGCAAGCAGAGACCAAGCCAAGGTGATAGCAGACATTTCCCTGCAAAAGTTCAGAGTTTCTGACAGTGCCCACACAGTACTAATAAAAGATAACAATCTAGAAAGGATAGAGAGAAAGAGAAATGTTAGATCTCTCATCTGAAAATAAACTCTAGAGAAGTCTTCTCCACTGGGTTCTATCAGATACAGCCTGAGTGATGAAGCTTTCCCAGCAACAGCAGTCAGATCAATGCTGACTGAAACCAAGTGGTGACATTGTTGTTGCTATCTAATTTAGGTTTCAGCAGACCAAAAAGTACACATAACATGGTGGTTAAAGTGCTTCAACTGAAAAGTAACAATAAACCCTAATTATTCCATCTAACTCTTAGGCTCTTTTAACAATTTCCTGCTATTTTCTGTCACGCTCTGGCAAACACTTATCAGAAAGTTTTTCTTTCCACAAACCTAACACTATCAGGCTCTGTCAGCTTACTAGACTGTCCCTTCAGAACTCTGGAGCCTCCTAAATCTGTGAAGACTCTCTGAAATGAAAAAATGTGTCTTCAAAAATGCCCAGATATGAAACTAATTAATTGATTTGGAGGCCAAGAAATTAATACAGAAACATACCTTAACAACTATCTGATAATTTACTGTAAGGTGCTCAGTTGAGCTGGCAGCACTGAGAAATCAAGATAGGAGACTGGATGTAGTCTGCAATTTTTAGAGCAGGTCTAAGACATGAACAAAACACAGCCACTCATCACTACCTTCCTGAACATGATGTCTTTACTTGGAGTATCCTCCTGCCTGTATTTTCATCTTCTTCAGAATGATCACTGTGGGCAAATGCGTATTTTGAGCAGACCTTAATAGATTTGACATCTGGCTTATTAATGAAGGATATGTTTGTAAATTAAGCACTTTCAGCATTTTCACAACCATAAAATTATTACACAAGCTTTCCCTTTAGTAAATCACTTCTTGTAAAATAATTTGAGAACCATGTGTTGTAGAAATAGTTTAATGATAAGAAACAATTCAAGTTATTACTAGATGGAATGAATGTGACCTGTAACGAGGCAAACTTAGGTGTGTTCACGTTTGGAGGAATCTTATCCTAAACCAGAAAAAGGCCTTGAATCCATACCGTGTACTAAGGAAATGTATGGCAACTGGTTTTCCTATTGACTTAAAGTTACATTAGTTAAGGAATTTGTGTTCACCAATACTGTATAATAATTTTTTTTAAATATTAATATACCTTCTTTCTTAATATGTGTTACTAGCATAATAGATGACAGGTAGTAGATAATAAGCCTTGGTATAGGATAATGTTCATATGGGGAATCAAATCTCCTGAACAGGATGTTTGATGGCTGTCCTGTGGCAAAAGGAGTCTTCATTGCAAGGGTTCTTGCAGCAGCACCTTTAGGGGGATTGGGAGAGTTCCTCAAACTATTGGTTTTGCTCAACTGTCTATGGTCCTACTTGACTCCCCCTGTCTTAACTACGTACAAAACATCTTTTAAATATCTTTACATGGAAAGGACTGTTCTAGATGCCATACATACAGCAACAGCTTCTATTGAATATTTAGTTTCTTATGTCTTATTTATGCACAATTTGATCACTTCTGGAGTAGGAATCACAGAGGGCAGCCTTTGGGATGCTCCACCCACATTGATGATCAACACATTTAAGTATACTAATCAGATGTGACACAGCAGGAGCTACCTTGAGGAATTTCTAGAACTGACCAAAAATTACCACCTGGGTTTCTGTAACAGTCAAATACTTAATCGCAAATGTTCCACCTGTCACCTAGTTTCAAGCTGATCCCCAGTCCAAACCCAATCTGTTATCTCATCTATACAGGTGACTGATATCTCACCTATATGGGTGACTGAATTAATGATTCAAGTTAATTGAGTGGGCATACAGGCACAGTCCTGATACCCGAATTATAACTGAAGAATGAACTTGATTTTTGTACTTTCATCTCACTTAAAGTATAAGTCCTGTAACTGTTGACGCACTAAGATTGTTTTGTTTGGGCTGGGCTGTTTAAGAATATGTTTCTCTCCTGAGTCCTTACCTATGTTTCATGAAATCTGTCTCCTTAAAGAAAAAAAATCCTTGAGCAGTGGCCAAGCTCAGAGAAAGGAGAAAGTTACATTGTCCAAAACAATATGACAATAGTTTGACATAGGTAGCACCCGCAAAAAGTATCAGCGTATTCCTAGCAAGGAGCATGGCTATGGAGCAGAGCTGAGGCACGCTTCAGAAAGCACACAGGAACGACCTGTGAAGCTGAAAACAGGCCTACTTAAGCAACCTGGAAAAGTGTTAGGAAGATCCATAAACAAAAGGGGAAAAGGCTGTCACAAGCTGTTTCTTGCACAGAGATCAAAAGAGAAGATACGGAAAGCAAAGTCTTTGAGCTAATGATCCTTGCCGTTCTGTAGAAGGGATGTTTGGGGTTCATTTGTAAAAACAAAGTATAGTGGAGATGTTTCTGCTGTTTCTAAAGCAATGGGACAACTTTACTGTATTGTATTTCCAGCAACACTTTTGATAGTGAGAGAAAAGTGTTTAGCGCACTCTGATTAGCGCTACTACACCTTCTTCCAATGCCTAAATTAAGCAGGAAAGTATCCGAGTTTTTAATCTATGGAGGTTAGCATTTTTAGTGTGAAGAATCACACCTGCAGGACTGAATTGCATGCATTGTATTTGGGAGACTGAATTCTGCTCTTAATTCAACAACTGACCAAAACCTGTGATTTTTAGAAAAATTAGGTAACTCCTAAGCATAATTTTCTTAATAATCATAAGAAGTTTCCATCATAAGTACTTCCACTAGGGATATTTTTTAAGCTATTTACTGCTTTGTAAAACATTTGCATCAAGAGATGACAAGTACTATAGAATTTCAAGTTAGTATTTTTGTATGCCCTGAGCTATACTGCATCATTTCTGAAGTACCTATGTATGGCTCAAAAATATGTTTGAATATATGAAGTGGAAACAAACTTCAGTGGTTTAGACTATCTGTAAAATCAAGATATGGCAGAGAGGTATTTTTTATTATGAAATTGAAGGAGATTTGTGTTTAATGTAAATTTAAATAGCTTTCCTATAGCCATGTATGGTATAACCATCCAGTGTCAAGAAAATCTGGTGCCAGAAAGCAACTGAGAAACACTGTCTCTGCTCTTTATTTTCACGGATCAGAGCGGAACTGCAGAAAAAAAAATCAAAAAATATTCAAAAGGAAAGAGAGATGAAACTATCACCTGCTTTCTGGTGCAATTGCATTTTCAAAATTACTCTCCAGCCATCGATGTTTAAAGATTGTGATTCTAAACCTAGAATATATAATGATTTGACATATATTGCAGGAAAGTATGACTTCCCTATAGCAGTTGCACAAATTTTACTGTATGTTTTTTGCTATTAGTACAGGTAACTAGGATCCACTTTTTATATAAGTTTCCATATATTACCATAATAGCAGCTTTATGCCTCATAGTTACTTGCTTTGTTTTTCATTCCCATTTTATAACAGCATGCCTAAAGCCCATCAATATTCAAGTTAGCACTTTAAAATGAAACTATAAATTTCAATTTGGAGAAAATAAGCCCTTATTCAGGCTCATAAGTTTTAAATAACACATTACCATTGGCTACATTAAGTTTGCATTTCTAATGTTATTTTATGCATTTGACAATAGATGTTCTACTCTGCTCAGTAGTGGAGAGCAAATGCATGTGAAATGTAAGTCTGCTTAAAATGTAGGAATTTATTAGAGCTGTCAGTCAGCAGTGACATGAGAGTTAAATTATTTCTGAAGATATTTGAGTTGATTTCTGCACTTTCCATTGTCTTTATCCTCTGAAGTTTGAGTATAAATAACTCTTTTAAAAGGTTTTCTTCCTAGATTGGTTCGTGCTTCCTAAAGTCAAACAAAATGAAACTGAAAATAGAATACTAGATGCACAAAACTCTTAAGGAAATAGATAGGTAACATTTGGGAAAAAAAAAAAAAAAAGAAGTTCAATTATTTATTTCTATCAATCCCAGAAGAACCAGATTGGTATACTTCTATTTTTGTTTTTGTTTAATTTAGTTCCCTTAGGAAAAATGGTGACTAATTCATGTGAAATAATTTAAGTGAAAGGTATGTACTGGGGTTCAAGTGGCATCTTTTGCAACTGTCTGAATATTAACTGTGATACAAATTAATATAAAATTCCCTCTGCTGCAGGACTAACAACAAGGAAATTGTGTGAAAGCACTACTTTTCATGACAGGAGTGATTCCTATTTGTCTTTACACCTTTTCTTGTTTATCGTGTGGATGGACTATTAGAATTGATCTGAAGGAAAACAATTCCTTTTCAGTTGACTCTTTTTTTATGATCGTCTGGTGCTACTGCCTGCATCTCTTAAGCCTGTTTTCTTCTACAGAAATTAGAATGAAAAACAATTAGCTTCCTTATGAAATATTACATCTGTGGGCCAGTGCAATCATCCTACCTTGATTCATTTTGGTTGTTAACTTAAGAGCTTTTGCATGTCTAGAATAACAAATGTCAAGAATGAAATCACTTTCCACAGTCTCCTAGAACTGAGAAAATATCTGCATAGCTCCCATGTACTATGTCAAAAAAAGGAGTGTTTTTTGCTAATTGATTAATAAAAACAGTTTATTCTTGGCTCAGGTGTCAAGACATAACTAAAAAGTTAGTAAGGAGGTGTAGTGACAGATTTTGGACTCTTGCATTCGTGTAAATATGATTATGCTAAGGAAAAAGAAATTTCCACAGCACTGGCAATATTTGTACTTTATTGCTATGTGATGACAGGAAATTCCTGTGGTTACTTGGACTGCTGAGATGTTTTCACATGCAAAGGTCAAAATTCAGTCATGGCATAAATAGATGAAACTTCACAATGTAAATTCAGTCTGAATATAACCGAATAAAGAAAATGAGTGTGTTTTCTTCATTTCAGTGAATAATTCTCACACATTGATTTACACTGAATACATAGATTTGCCATGCATTTCTCCATTATAGGCATAACTCTGTTTCCAAAAAGGATATTATGACAAGAAAGCATATGGTAGTAGCTCTAACGTAGCTGGAAATGCCTTGCTTACAATGCTAATAGAGAAAGTCATCAAAAAAGTCTGTAACAGGTTAGAAAATCCCAACTGCCATCTTTGCTGAACAACTAGATCTCCTCAAAACTCACGTTTGATTTTCCAGATACCTTTCTGAATTACAGAAATCTGGGCAGGGATTGTCTTTAAGCAGACAAGCAGATGCAGGAGGGAAAAAAGGGTAAGCTTTTGGACTCAAGAGAGGCAATGAATGGATTGACATGGAACTGGATTCATGTCCATGCTAGAGCTGAGCCATACAATTGAATTAACATGCACTTATACTGCATTAATATACAGACTGCTATAGGCTGCCTTAAACACCTGTGTGTTTTTCATAGATGTCACAATTGTGATTTTGAGCCTTTTGTGCATGCTAAGATATCAACAAAATACATTTATTTGTGGCTAATGAACCAACAGGAGTCCAACACATAGATTTGAATACTGTCTGCTGAGGAAGAAGATTGTTTCACAGATTTTAAGAAATTAATCTGTAATAGTATAGAAATATGGGTCACTCAGAAGTGAAGCTATTCATTTATTCTCTTCTGGTGTTATTCCAAAAGAATGGGTAAGAGCATTTCAAGTCGTTCTGTGTTAGGGAGCACAGCTGGGACACTAAATAAATGAGTTCTCAGACTGGACTTAAATGAGGTAGGTGTCCACATTATGCCAAGGAAATTCAGGGTCCATGTTTATGTGGCTACAATAATCCAGAGTTCCCGTGTAAGACATATAGTCAACATGGTGGAATATTTGCTGTGGCAGCAGGAAGTTTGTGCTGCGGCCTCTGGTCTGGTGCAGATGAAAGTAGAATTTAATTTCCCAGTCAAGCCTTGCATTCCCAGCACAGCCTCTTTTGAAGGCCTGTTTCCTTGATATTCCACTATCCTTACACACCTCTCCATCTGGGTCTCTGGGCAAGGACTCTGGCAGAAAACGGGATTGGCTCTTCAACAGTGTGGACAAAACTCACTCTAGACTCTATGAAATTGATCTTGAACTTCAACATGACTACAAAGCAGTACACAGGTGTCTACAGACTCAGGCTGAATCAAGGTCTTCAGAGGAGCTATCCCCTTCATACTGTGGATGTTGTTACACGAGGGACCAATTTATCCATTCATGGAAAAAGAAGGAAGGTCACAAGGATTAGGGTGTCTAAAAGAGAAGAGTTTAATAGTAGATACCATTCAGATGCAGAAGTGATCATATCAGCTGTGCAGTCTGGACAATATCCATGGCCAGTGCCTTGAGTGTGTGGGTTTTCATGGCTAGACTATCACTCTCTCCCCAAGCCAAAATACCTAAAATGGGGAAGTTAAACTGCAGAGTGCAGGTGAAATCTGGAATGAGCAGCAACAGTTTTAAATTAACAGGCACAAGACTATGTGCTCTATGGCCCAAATATCTACATGTGGGAAATGTGGATGTTTTGACAGACTCTGATGAAACTAAGGAAAAGTTGACCAGTTGAAAGCTTCATCTTCAGCCTGCCCTATTTGAATCATTCCACCAAGCTCTCAGCCAAGCCATTTAATAGAAAATTACATTATCCAGATATTGTATTGCAAAACCATCATGTCTGCAAAAACCTGCCTGGTTGTAAATCAAAACCTTTTTCAGGCAGTGGAAACAAGGATAACTTGCTTTAAATGATGGAAAAATAGTGTACACAGGAATCTGATAATGCCGGTAGTAGAGGTCACATCCATTAGGATAATTTCAACCCATTTGAATAAACACAGCCACTGCTCCAAGTAAAATCCAATAATAGCTGTTGCAAAGGAAGCCATCTCACTTGAATGCTTGAGTCTTTGATATTTACTGGAAATAAATCAGGCCAGGAAAGTAAACTGGAAACAGTTCTGTGAGATGACTATTCAAGAGAGTGTATACCAGAGTGTGTACAGGTATCTTCTTTTTCTCTAGGTCTTGCAATGTTCAGTAATACTGCTTGTTGTAATAGTGACAGTACTATCACTTAGTAGCCCCACAATAGCCATGTTTGCTCCACAGTTTTCTGCTGTCATGGTTTTCTAGGGCTACCAGTAGTTATAAAAGATACATAGCATTTGGAGAACAAGAGTGTGTTGCTGTAGCAGCAGTTCAGCTCCTGAAAGAGTTCCTGAAGAAAAAGGAACTCCTTTTCACCTGAGGCATATTTTTGCACATAGGTGTTTCAGTACTGCATTTCATAGAAGGAGTTGTCACCAGTAGATATGACCAATTTTAGACACATTTGACTGCCACTAAGTCAGTTGCTCCACAAGCTCCAAAATAAGGTCAAGGAAAGTGGTATTAATAAGCTGAATTGGTCAGGGAGGAGAAAAATCTTACCATGAAGCTAATCAGGAACAGCCATGCAAGCCATGTCTTACTCTCAAAGCTCGTTTTGTTTCACTTTGTTTAAAGAATTGCAGAAAACTTGTGGAGAAGGCACCAACAGATGGTGAAAACTGTCACTTGAGTTCCTAAAAATGAAATTACATAGGTCAAGAGCTAGGGGGAATTACACAAAATCTGCAAAAGTGTACATGCTATATCACTTTTTCCTTCTTATTGCTTAAACTATTTTTGATGTATTCACCTCAAAATGTGAAATATTATGACATTTTCTTTTATAAATCCAATCTAGAATGTCGATACAAGACAATAGCTGGAAGTCTGATGAGTGTGCTGCATGTTTGAGAGCTGATGTGATATGGAACAGATACGTCTGGTGAGCCTATGATGTAACCTGTCTGGAAATCCTATGCCACAGTGCAACACCTTTGGTTTTAAAATGGCCTCATATGCTAAGTTTCAAAACACTGTTCTCTGCAATCAATGTAACAGCACCGGCATGTCTACTAGATGTTTCCAAGCACCCTTTCCTGTGATCTGCTTGTCACTGAAGCAACACTTATCTGTAGATACATCTTTATTCTCCACCAACCCATTATTAAATACTGTAGCAATGATACTAACTTAAATGACATTAAATGCATTAAATGTCATTAAATGACACTAAATAATGTCAGCACTACATGACAATAATGGCTATGGGGAAGGAGGCACTAACACTTTATTGATATCTCTTCCTCACCAGTTTTCCTTAACAACCCAGATCCCCAAATTATGAAGCCTGAGCAATCTCCGCATTTAGATAGTCATGCAAGTGCGACACTCATCTTTGCCTTCCTCTCTCTGTGCTATATTCATTTGTCCATGTCCTCAAGGAACATTTGCCTTTTAAGTTGTTGTTCAGAAGCTTTGGTGGAGCCCTGAAACTGATACTGCAGAGCAGTATCAAAAAAAAAAGGCTCTAGCTTGAGCTATTCTCTGATGAAATGGTTCTATATCATATGAAAATTGCTAATCATCAGAAAAGTATTGTCAAAACAAAAATGAAAAATAACGGATTTCTACCTTCCTTGTAACAGCATGTTATTAACCTCTAATAAAAGTATGGCTGGAAAAAATAAGGAGAAAATCTCAGGCATTTAAAAAAATGTAGACACATATTTTCTGCCATACATCAGGGTAATTGGACTTTCTATTTTCTGAATTTTATATAAACCTTTTAAAAGTGGTTTGGTCGGGGTTTTTTCATTTTTAGCTACTGCAGATGAAAAAGCTGATACACTTAGCAGTCAAACCAAAATATATATTAGGTACACTGAAAAGTGATTCACTATAGATAGTTCTTGATTTTTCCATTCTAGCACCAAGATGAAGTACAGCTGATTCAGTGGAAACTACAGAGTGGTTCCTGAGAGATCAGAACAACTAGACTGATAGGACAGAGGTTAATGAAAAGGATATGATCCATGACTGTAGATAAGGCAAGACTTTTAAAGGTATTTAGACACCTTAGCTGCTTTCAAGTCACACCTGAATATCTTACTCGTTTTGAAAGCACCGTGGTGGAATACTACTCTACTGGATACAGATACTTTATCTCTAATATTTCTGATCTTTAGTCAGCGTCACAAAAACATAGACTTTTCCATCAAAATTCGAATTTTATTTTACTTTCTCACTGGCTGCTTTCAAATTAAGCTGACAGAGGTTCATCTGAACTGAAGGAACAAAGTTGTGAATTCTTCATCAAATGGGCAAGTTCCAACACTGTAGGGGAATAGAAAGTAAGGCTATCTCCTAGGACAACTTCCAGAATTAAAGATTTGATCCATGACTCCATTCAAAGACTAATAAAGTTCTAGACAAGCTTATGAGTCAGGGAATGTCACAGCTCAATAAATAATTACATATCTAATAGTGAAAATATGCATCTTAGGCTAAAACCATAAAGGGTATGGGAGTTACACTGCTGAGTATTGCAGCATCTGATTTTTAAGAGATTGACCATTGATCTGATAGCATGATGATTATAGTACTCACTAGAGTGTGAAAAAGAACTTGGATCAGGTTTCTCCCCATCCTGAGGACTATGAAGTCCTTCTCTATGAACTTACCAGAACCACCAGACTGCAAGGGAAGGTTCCCGTGGCCTCGTGTTGAAGCTGTTATAGTGTTGAACCTGTTATACTGTGGAGTAGATTAATATTTGTTGGATGGAGGAGAATGTGTGAGTATGTGCTGTTTGGGGATCATAACACAGATTGCTAAACCAGTTCTTGGTGTATATTCATGAAGTTTTTGATATTTTGATGTCAAATTTTGATATTTTGAAGAAAACAACTGGAGATTCCAAATCTGATTCTAAATAGTAAAGGAGATGACAGAGAATAGGCAGATGGAAGGCAACTTGAGCTAGAGTGACTATAAAATGAATACACTCATGATCCTGAGGAAAAGGAGGGAAGGTAGCAGGGAGGGAGGGAGAGAGAGACAGCCTAATGGAAAACAGCATAATAAGAAAAGGTGGACTTCAAGAAGGAAGGCTTCTGTAAAATCAGAGAGTATTTTTAGGGAATTTCTTATGGGAAACAAGTATAAGGAAAAGAAAAGCATTTAAGAAGCCTTTTTTTTTTTTTTTTAATTGATACTAATGGCACAAGTACAAACTATCCCAGTGCGGAGAAAAAATAGAAATATGATGAAGAGATTAAGCTGACTAAATTATGAATACTTCATTGACCTCAAAGATAGTAAGGCAGTATGCAGAAAATAGAAATGTCAGTTTACTAAGGATGAGTACAAAAGATAACTCAAGTATGTAAAATTCAAAACATAAAGAATGAGAAAAAAATAGTAAGTTACATTTAAGATTGTGACAGTTGTATATGTATACCAATAATAATAGGAAGATCACCTAAAATGTCAGTTGACCAAGAAGGAAGGCTATTACTATATGATGTATAAACCTTAGCCACTTCAATCTCCCTTAAAAAAATAATCTGAAATGAGAGAGTGGCAATTAATGAAGCACAGTTAATAAAAAACAAACAAAGAGTACAATATCAACCTAGGACAGGAATAGAGAATACTTGGGGAAATCAGACACTTCAGGCCATGTGGACTATGTACCTCATCCTAAATTACTGAAATGTTCGACTACAGCAATATGAGAGCTGTTAGCAATGACCTCCGAGAACATAAAGGATGGGAATGGTACTGAAGACTGGAACAGTGCAGATGGACCACCCATCTCTAAAATGAGATAGGCATTCTAAAAGGAGGAACAAGAGAATTATAAGTTTGATTTCAGTTCTCAGAAAACTACTGAACCAAATGATCCAACAAACTATTTGTAACCTGGAAGGTAAAGGAAAACTGAGTAGCAGCCAGCATAGATTTGTCAAGAGCAAATAATTTCCTTCTATTATGGAGTAGTAAGCCCTGTGGACAAAGCAGAAGCAGTAGGTATATTTTTGACATTAGAAATGTTTTAACATTGTGCACATGGCATTTTCCTAAGCCAGTTAGAGAGACACGTTTTAGAAAAAAATGCTACAGTGTCAGTAAAAAAAGGATATCAAAGATTATGGTTCACTGATAAAATCAAACAGATCATCTCTTGTTGTCCTCTTCAAGATTTCCTTTTGTGACATAAATGATGGAATGCTTATTAAGTGAGTGGGAAGCAACACAACCACAAAAGCTTCAGAGAACAGAAAGACAATGTAAAATTGTCTTCAAACACTAGAAAAACTGTCTGCAAAAAAGAATAGATTCATATTTGTACAACAAGGGTAGTAGTTATTCATTGTAAAACCAATATGGGGAGAAAACTGGTTATATAAAAATTTTGCAGAAAGAAATTTGGTGTCACAGTAGATAGCAAGACAAATATTAGTCTATGTTCAGAATTGCGATGTTGTATCATTGCTAAACAAGAAAAGGGAACAGGAGGATAACCCATAAGACACATGACGTCATCCTTCGGCTCTATGACCTCCAAGCCCTCAAAGGACCAGTTGGAGATCATATGCAGGAGAGCAACATGGAATTTAGAGGTTTAAAAAACATTATCCATGGGGCAAGACTGAAGCTACTAGTCTTCATCAGGCTGCAGAAGAAAGTGGAGACAAATCATTAATCTTCTAATAAACAGAAGGTTACTGCAGTGAGAAACAGAATAATCTCTTTCCCTTCTCCGAGGTGAGGCACATAAGAAGTAATATGCATAAATGAAAGCATACTCACAGTTAAATTGGAATAATGGAGATTTAGGTGGTTTTTTGAAAATATCTTCTGTGGCTATAGTTTTCAGCTGTGAACATTTTTAAGAACAAGCTAGACAAGTGACTTATTTGCAATGACGTATTTGATTTCAACTACAGTAGGGAAATGATCCCATGAGGTCACTTCCTGTCATACTCTTTCCTACAAAGGAGGGATGTTGCCAGGGAAAGTGAAGGTGTGATATACACCACTGCTAATCTGTGCTTCACCTATTCTTTGAATAAATGGAAGACATGGTCCAGCAGGACTTTGCTGATACTGCAGCAAAAGATTTTTTTTTTAATACCTATGGAGTAATATTACATTTATAACATAAAGGAAAATAACAAGCAGCAGTATTAATTTGGCTTTATTATGTTTCCTATTTCCACTTTGCCATGCCTCACTACCTTATTAGCAATGTAAAGATATGAATACAGAAGTGCTCATTTTATCATGACAACATTCAGTTTTGAAACTAATCTAAAATAAAACCCAGAGTATGCACAGAAAACTCAATTATGAAACAAAAGGCATCCAGTATGAAATTAAGGTAGTACATTCCATGTTTTATGTTCTGGCATTGTAGATTGTTACAGGGTTTTTTTGCTGATAAACCTCAAAAAGCTCACATAGCCAAGAGCAGCTCTAATGGACTGAATCTAAAATTACTCACTTTCATCTGCTGAAACAAATTGGTTTAATATACAGTTGTTTTGTTGTCAAATACATTAAAAACACTTGTGCCAAACAAAATTATAGTCTGCGTTTGTTGTCTGCCTAGTATATTTTTGGAAGGTGGGGGAATGGGAGAAGGAGGAAAGACAGTGGGTAGAGTTTTCCCTGCACTTGCCAACATCAGACTAGATAGCATTAAGAAGATGTAACACACACAACATGCATGCAATGTGTCTGAGTTACACAAGCGTAAAGCTTTTTCCTTCCATTTTTTAATGTCTGACCATGTGTAACTAAAAAGTTCTAACCTGTTGGGCATTGCAAGATAGCATGCAAATGGGCCAGCTATTGACAAAGGACTACAGTAATTCACTTTTTTGTTAATCAGGATGTGATTATCATTCGATTCTTTTGAACTCCATCCAGCTTGCTATTCTGTCTCAACTTCAAGCAGGTGTTTTGTTGTTGCCAGGCCATGAGCACAGCCCTGTGCCTGAGTCTTTCAAGTGTGCTAGCTGTGCAGATGAATTTTGCCTGCAAACTTTCCTCAGGCAATGAACTGACTAGTGCAACATGCTCACAGCAATGTTAATCTAGCTCAGGGACATGCACTGCACATGAAAGACTATTTTTACCCTAATTTTTAATTGATATATTTTGCCCACTGCAAGTTTCCTCTCTCTCTCTTTTTCTCTCCCCCCTTCTCTTTCTCTCTCTCTGTCTTTATAGCTATCTACTTTTTCTTCTTCCCCCCCTTTTTTTTTTTTTAAGCAGCAAATGGATTGGAGTGAAATGAAACCACAGTAGCTGGCGGACACAAAGCAGAAACAAGGGTGAAGTTAAATAAAATATGAGAGGGTGGATGCTCAGCAAAGAATTCACCTTTGATTTTAAAGATTAGATAAATTGGAAAAGTAATAATCAGTAAATTGAAAAGTGGGGACCATTATGCATTAGCATTGTGACTAGCATAACAAATCTCTTTTATTTATTTATACTTTCAGGATGGTACAATATTTTATATTATACAATAGCTTAGAATGTCTTCTGGAAAGGGGTCACAACGATACATTTTAGCTCTGCAATCCTAGTAAGAAATATTTGTAAAGTAATATGATTCAATAATATTCAGCACAAACTGTTTTTAATATCAGAATCCTTCATACTTGTTCAGAACATGCCTCTTAAATGTAACTTGCTGTAATTGATGAACATTTGATTAATCTATTTCTATACCATGTATTGGCCTTAGCTTTTATGCACTGATTATTAAGTCTAGTTGTTAATCTTTAATTGAAAATGTATATGCATATATATTATTATTTTACCACTGTAGATCTAAAACACAGTCTAGAATAAAAATACAACCAGTTGTATGCTGACTACATAACGCCCCCCCCCTCCTAATTTTTAATATACTGTATATATTACGAAACAGAAGTCTGAAAGGCTAATTTGACAAAAGGGTTAGGAAAAATCAGGAACATAGTTTCAGAGCTGTTTATTGTATTGTTCGTGAGTTGGGGATTTTCCATCTCTCCTCAATATCTACGTGGGAAATATTTAATGGGGAGAATATACTTTAGATTGTCTGCTCTTTGCCATTCACTCTTAGCTGGTCAGAACTGGGTTCTTTACCTTTCCTTTGCACAGTAAAATGCAGAGTTCCCTCTCCTCTTCTGCTTCCTTGAAAAGGAAATTTGCCCCAGAAGTTCTTGTTTGTCCCATTTTGTGGCTGTCCTTCCTCTCCTGGTTCCAGGCAGGAACATCACTGACCCTCCCTGGCCTTGCTGTGTGAAGAACATCAATTCCATGCCGAGCAGATGCATGTGCGGAAGGATGTCCAATTCTGTCTGTAGGGAGCAAGGTGGGAAGCTGAAAATCTAAAGCAGAGGGATGACCACTTTTGATGTGGTATTTGTAACGGGGGGGGAAAATCAAACTACTTTATGGGGAGAACGAACAAGGGAAAAGGAAGATTTGTGATATAGAAGATTTATGATACAGGAGAGAAAACCAGTGGAACTGAAGTGATAGCACTGCTAGCAAGACAGGCTGGGTGCTCTTCCAAAGAGGAATGATTAAGCATGAAAAGGGAAAAAAAATACCCATATATTTTGTAAGCTCAAGAAATACAAGCTTCAGAACTTCTAGACACTGTTCTAAGCAGATGTGAAATGTTTGGGGAAGAGCTATTTGCTGGTGGATTTTTTTGGTCTCTCAAAAGCCCTATCACTAGAGTGAAGTGGTCATTAAATTCTTTGCTATTCCATGTGTGCATCAGCATTACAAACATATTCCGACATTCTCTGCTTATTTTAAGATATAATTCTTGCATTTGAGACAAATGCAATGTTTATGACCTTCTCATGTACTTGGGAAATGGCTAATGTCAGATTAATTTGGGACCTTCATTAAAATCAGAGTGAGAATCAGAAAGGAAAAAAAATCAATTTTATGCAGACTCTTACAATGGTACTATTTTGGATGATATTTTAAAATATCTCGCACAATTAGTTAACTTATAATATTGACTTTCACATCATATAAATTGATATATACTATAGAATGGTGTCTGTGCTATTGAGCTACAGTATAACCATACAGATGACTATCATTTAGTCAGTGAATTAAGAAAATTCACCCAGTGTCTATCAGTGTTCACACAAATAATTTGTTCTCCACTGAAATAATTTTAAAAGTTATTTTCATTTTAAGAAATTCAGCCCATTTCATGAATTGTTTTTCAAGTATAGTATAATTTTAGATAAAGTGAACTATTCCTAGATGCAATAATCACCACAGAAATACACTCACAGTTGTATGACTGACATTCCTAATCAGTGAACCAAACCATTGTTTGGTTATAAGGGCAGATGGACTTGGACTTTAGTTTTACAGTAATGGAGTTTGGGTGGCAGCACTGGTTGAAGGCATCCCTATCCCCATCTTCTCTTCCCTAACGGCATGCTGATACTGCAGGTAGCGGTGCAAAATGCATCAAAAACCCAAGGTGTTCAAAATAACGATCCTTTTTGTACATTTTGTATTAATTTGCTTTGTGTTGCTTTTTACATAGACCAGTTTACTAATCCACTGCACGGTGGAATCACGTCCCAAATGCGGAAGCATACAAATAAGCTTCCTTATCCCATTCAAGTGGTGTGGCCTTGGGTTTATGTTGGAGCTGTGCCATAACATGCTGTTTTATGATACAGCTATTCTGATCTGACAGCTGACTACCACCAGACAGAGCGATCTTCCCTCTTCCCTGCCTTTCCTCCCGGCCCTGGCTATGTGTGCCTGCCTGCCTCTTCTCCTGCCCTGGCAGTAGTGCTTGTCCAGCTGCCTGGAGGGACAGCTCAGTGGAGTAAACTGACAGAAAACTATTCCTTCTTTTTTTTTGGCGTCCTGTCTGCCCCCTGGACTGGCTCGGTGGAGGGAGAGGTGAGCACCAGTGCCCGGCGGGGGAAGGCAGAGGGGAGGAGTGGGGGACGCAGGGGGCAGCCCGTGGTCAGCAGCGCACCCCAGGATCCCTTCTCTGTACATACACCCTCCCATGAAGCAGTACAGCAAATCAGCAGTACCGCTGCTGACCTCCAGGTAGCTGTTTTATAGTGTTCACTATTTGCACAGTTATTTTAAAAAAAAAAAAGCCACCCATAAAAAAATGCTGAAGAAGAACACAGTTATGAGCTGTCAACAGCAGAGCAATCCCAACATGGATTTAAGGCTATGGTAAGGTATAAGCAGGCTATTGTATTGGGTATAATCTTAGACATTTTAAGCACAAGTGTTCATTATTGGCTTTTATCGAGCCTCCCAAAGAAAATGGGTGATTTGAAATGGTTCTAGACTGCCACAAAATACATTCCAAAAAATGACAAAAACAATTTAGACCTATTAGGAACTGTTCACAGAAGTGAAATGTCTTATTTCCACTGAGTATGGTGTCCTATGGACTGAGCCCTAGGTTCATCAACCTCAGCATGGATTTGCTCACTGTAAGTTTTCACGCCATGGAGTTTTCCGGGGGAAGGCTAGGGTGAAATAAAACAGCCCATGACATGGAATTATTTCTCAAGTTGTGTGTAATTGCTCTTGGCCAAACTTCTCTCTGCTTCTCTTTTGTGAAAAAGCAAAACATTAAGCAAATTGTCCCAGGTGAAAGGTTGTAAAAAATGTATTGAGTACAAGTGAATCACTAAAACCCACTCTTTCAGCCATTACATAGCATTCTGCTTTGGCCTGCTTTGCCTTGTACTTTGCAGACTTCTGTGCCTGCAGAGGTTTCTTGATCAACACTGAGAACTTCTAAACAAAAGCTCACCATAGGTTTATTTATGGCCACTCAAAGATTTCTTTGGAATACTCAGACACAATCCCAGTTTGAGGAGTACACTACTTTTTATTTATTCAGAAACAGTTTTTTATGCAATTGGAGTAAGAATTACTATAAACTAAGGTCTAAGCCCCTGTCACGGTTTAACCCCAGCCAGCAACTAAGGACCACGCAGCTGCTCACTCACTCCCCCCACCCAGTGGGATGGAGGAGAGAATCGGAAAAAAAAGTAAAACTCGTGGGTTGAGATAAAGACAGTTTAATACGATGAAAAGGAAGAAAATTGTTATTATTATTATTATAAAATGACAGTAATAATACTAAAAGAATTAGAATATACAAAACAAGTGATGCACAATGCAATTGCTCACCACTCACCGACCGATGCCCAGTCAGTTCCCAAGCAGCAATTCGCCCCTCCTGGCCAACTCCCCCCAGTTTATATACTGGGCATGATGTCATATGGTGTGGAATATCCCTTTGGCCAGTTTGGGTCAGCTGTCCTGGTGGTGTCCCCTCCCAGCTTCTTGTGCCCCTCCAGCCTTCTTGCTGGCTGGGAATGAGAAGCTGAAAAATCCTTGACTTAGTATAAACACTACTTAGCAACAACTAAAGCCATCAGTGTGTTATCAACATTATTCTCATACTAAATCCAAAACACAGCACTATACCAGCCACTAGGAAGAAAATTAGCTCTATCCCAGCCAAAACCAACACAGCCCCAATTTGGGAGATTATTGTTCTAGCAGTTAGTGTTGGAGCTTCTATAGAGTTTTCATTCTTTCTCTGTGATGCTAGTAAGTTACCTGCAGTGATCTGAGTCACAGACCAGTTGGTTTAAATCCTAAGTCAGGAAAGCAAGAGTTTTCAGACTTTTTCAGGGAAGTGAAAAAGGTTTGCAAGCTGAGGTGGTCTCCTAGTGCTCTTCATCCAACAGGTGCGGGAAATGAATGAAGCTGAGTTGCTACTAATACCTAAACAAACACTGAATATATATAACTATTCGTGTAAACAAAGAGTGACTGAGAAGTGCAGTTAGCTAAATGGATGTTAGTAATGTTAGCTGGAAAGGCTTTCATCATAATAAATTTCACAAATTTAATTGTATAAGTCTCACTGTTTTCACTTCTATAACCAGGATCATTAGGAAGCACTGGAGAATAACAATAATACTAATAACAAAAACAACAACAATAATATCATAAAAATACATCTCATTATCATAAATGGATTTCTGAAATGGGTATTGGAAAATTCTGAAGGTTATTTTCATTATCATATGTTGCTACAATGCTAAGCCAGATTTTCTGGTGTTCTATATTCAAGGCAAAAAACCCCGATAAGTTAAAGATAAGGATAAGGGTAAGGAAGATAAAGATAAAGACAAGGAAGAGGGAAACCAAACAGGAAAAAACAGTAGAGAAACCAAACAGGAAAAGGAAAGAGGAAAAGGACCCCACCCCCAAAAAGAGTTGGAAATCAATACCAAATTAAAGAATACCTGGTTCAGTATACAACTAGACGTACAATTTCAACAGTGCAAAGCCCTCAGAATTACATATAGTACTGTTAATCATGAAGAGCTCTCTATATAATACTTTAGAAGCTGGATTAAAGTTTATCTATGTTCATTATCTCTATTTTTTAATGTTAAATTCTATTTTTAAGGACATTAAATATAGCAATTTTTTCCCACATACAGACATGTATAAATATGAATTTATATATGTATTTATTACTTTTTACATATATGCAGCATCCAAATTATTCATTATCAAGTTTTAATACAGCACAGCCATATGCGAATGACCATATTCTTCACAACACATTTTGTATGGCTTCTTCATATTTTGCACATCTGGGATAAGCAGAGTGGGCAGGAACTGGAAATGTCTTTGCATTTGTGTCTTAAACCTAATCATTTTTAAGTATTTATTAATTATTGAATTTGCTTACATAACAATATTGCTAAACCACATTTACTTAGCAAAGATTTAGAAATACCATCATATTAGTGTTCAGCTGTGGTAAGCAAGCATTCGTATTTTTCTAAACAAAAGCTGAGGTGCATGATGGGAAAACAAATATTAGCATATCTAGACTGAACATGGCTTGTAGACTCCCTGGTGAGTAGTGCTTCTACAGCCAAGGATTATTCACACCATATACAATTAAGTTTTCCTTTAAGACTGATTCTTTCATACTGCAGATAAAAATGAGAAACTACACAAAGTCTTCTGAAGAAATATTCACATATCTTTAATAAAGCAAAGAATGTAGTTCATCTCTTGCAGGCCAGCCAAACTTAGGGAGTTTTATTTTATGTAGGAATGTCTAAGAGCAGAATTTGGTATACAGTTTGACCTCTTTGATTGTATTTTGAGGTTGTGATTGTACTTTGCTGTCGGCTCTTTAATTAATCTTGCCGGGTCTGTAATATCATTGGGGCAGAAATAATTGCTTAAATATAAAAGGACCTGTTAAGACAGCCACATGGGAAACAGTGAAGTGGTGAAAGAGTGCACTTCTAAGATTTCCTTATTGACTGTTTAGTAAATAAATCGTACGTTTTAATTGCTCTGTCAGAAGGATCCTTCAATGAGGGAAAGGTGACTGGAGCTGAATATGGGAACACCACAGGACAGCTGTTTGGTCTGGCAAAGGGCTCTGTGCACTTGTACTATATATCCAGAGCGACCTTTCAGATTCCATGTACATAGTAACAATTAAAAGTACACAATGACTTGACAATGTTCACTGTGACAGACTGCAGGTTGGCTGCTTCCCATAACAGCCTCCCAGGCAGAGAGGAACAAAGAGCCCGGGCCCATCTGTACGCTGGTCTGAATGCCTCATGTTCCAGAGAGCGCGCTTTGTTTCTCCAAACGCCCCAGGAAGCTCTTCAACAAACAAAACTCAGAGGTCCAGAGGACCCCAGTCAGGACATTAATATGATAATGAATTCCGGATTACCCTGACAGACATGACAAAGAAATAGATCCTTTTGATAATAAGTTATCGGGTTGATTAGGCGGAATTTGTCTGACTCCACAACTGTTGTGGGTATTTCAACAAAGTCAACAAACCCATGCATGACATTGCTTCTGTTACCCTCTCTCCCTCTCCTTGTTGCTTTTCGGGAAGTCCAACCCATGCCGCTGATTTAAGTCTTCTTCAGTTGCAGTGAAAATGCTGCTACCTGTCTGGGAAGTTATTGTAAACCATAAATGTAGCAGCACCTCCACTACTGCATGAAACAAGGGAAAATGGCTGCTTGTCACAGGCAGTTCAGAAGAAAAATTGTAGTTAATTCAGAGGTATGACTTTGCTTTTCAGCTAATGTTCCTAGACTGAATTAGCTTAGTGGACTTTGTAAGATTAATTTCCAGTCATCCCACCCAGCAAGGTAAAGTAGTTTCCTTTCTGGCCCATCAGAATAAGTCTGATTCTGATTAAAATTGTACTTACTGTTGATTACTGCCGATGGGAGATTAGGTGAAACTTTTTCAGGTAAAATATTGCTGCTTGATTCATACAGTTCAAGGAGGTTGCATGATACTTCCATCATTTTCAGAAGTGGGGTATGCTGCAGCTCCTTTTGACTTCAGCAGAGGTTGTCATAGCTTTTGGAAAGATACTTACACTTTTTGTCTTACTGTTGATTTCTGTGGTAATTATTATGTCTTCTTGGCTGGATTCTCCAAAAGGCTCTAAGATAAACTTCCATTATTCCACAAAAGCTCAGCAGCAAAATGACATCAACTGGCTACAAATACAGTAGATGGCTAAGGTCACACAAAGTACCAAAATCGGGTGGCACCAGCCATCTGTAGTTAACAACTATTATATAAACATAAAGGAATGTGCCCTGTGTTCCGAGTGATGGAAAAAAATTGGTCATTAGCCACTCGGGAACGCCCGATTCCCCCCACAGCTTTCCAGCTGCGATCCAAGTGTGTTTAAATAAAAACTTAGCACACTTAACAAGAAGTTTGATAGAGTGTTAACAATCCTCAACTTCACGTTGAGCTGTTAACCAACAAAGTAGTCATTAAATGCTGGTAATGACTGCGTTTCTTGGGATTATTGCTTAATTATAAACTTGGTAGAGTGGGTCCTGCCTTCTGACTTGGGGGACATTTTCCATTGCAGAGTTTTAACTACAAACATTTCTTAATATACCACCTCAGTTATAAACCCTTGAATATAAACTACAGCAAGAATACTGCCTTTAAAAACAGTTATTTGTACACTTCACCATTATGTTCAAACCATAACTGATCTTGGATTCATCTCAGACAGTGGATTAGCAAAGCACAACTGCTGGTAACAAATGACTTCTCAGAGAATATGGCTTTCTTGTAGAATAAAATAAGCATTTCTGAAAAGGATTTCTGCATTCTGATTGACTGGAAGGAGTCTAGAGAGTAGGTAGCACTTCATTTCAAAAAACACCATGAAAGTAATGTAAAACTGCAATAAATGTTTTATCTCTTATTCTTTCAGAAGCGACTAAATACTGTTTAGGGTGTACAAGAAATAATTTCAGCAGCCATGACCTTGAAAGTTCCCTAGCTATTGCTGGCTGCTGTGCTTCAACATTTAATAATTATTTTCCAAAATCTGTAGATACCATGGCTTTATGTATACAAACAGTTATAGAAATGTATTCAGGAAAGTCTTCTCTGCGCTGATATCCGAGCATCTAAATATGTACTATCCAAATCCACAAGGAAATATAAGGGGTGCAAAGTGTCATAGAGCCACATACTTCAAATCCCAGCACATGACGTGGCCATACACAGACACAAGGGGTCTAGGGAAAGAGACAGTCCTAATTTTCTTTCTTTGTTGGTTTCCTGTGTAATTCAAGTCATCATATACCACTAATGTGTATAAGATCTGTTATAAAAATCATTAAGTAGCTGGGTTTAGAATGTGTAAGTATACTGAATTTATTCCTTTTTTCCATAAAAAAGGCTTAAAATATTTAACATTAATTTAAAATTCTTAAAACTGCTTGGCACTTTAAGGCCACTTAGTATTTTCAAGCAGGGAGGCAATCGGTGAAAAAAAAAGATTTCATCCTTTAAACTGAATCTTGTTCTGTAATTCACAAAATACTGAGTCTTCTAATGCTAAGTAGCTAAGCAAACTAATACATCTTTCGTCTTTTTCAGACTGTTCTTTTAGGTATTAAACAACGAGGATATCAAACAAGATTCTGTCTTTAGAAGCTATTAGATCAAACATTCTTTGAAAAGAATAACATATAGAATATATTTATTTGTACAAAATTTTAACTGAAAGTTGCACTGATAGATAGATAGTTTCACAACTAATTTGTCTGCAAAATGGCATTTAAGTATTTTTAGAAGTGTTCAGAAGATGGTTAAAATAGTGAATTTTCAAGTTATTGTATTAATTAACTAATTAATGACAACTGTAAAGAAGAGTAGCATCTTTTACCAGGACAAATTATATAGCTGGAAAAGATGGAGAAGACTTGGAACATGCAAGTATTTTTAGGTTTTGCATTTTATTTCTAATTATTGCCAATAAATGAAAGGAGGAGCTGTTTGTTGGAAATCTGAAAGGGAAGAGAGGCGAATATCTTTGCATGTGTAGATACTCTTCTTCATTCAAAAACTCAGGCTTGTGTCCACAGTGGCTTGTTGGCTCAGTTCATCAGAAAGCCTGCAGCAATTCCCTGAGCCCTTATTTGTAGACATCACTTTGGCAATGGAACAATGCAGCAGATTCTCATTCTAGGGATTACGATACTATATATAAAGAAAACATACAAAGATTTACATATATCCCATGTAATTTCCTGCATCATATTTTAAGCATGGGGCAGACTTTTGAGTCTTTTAATTGGCAGATGTGTCACAAAATATTTTTTAAAAAATTCATAATTTGTATCACAACATTTTACTTTCAAAGATAATATGGGTCTCATACATCACATCAGATAGATGTCCCAGAACATGCAGGCTGGGAAAAATGGATAAAAGGGAAACCATTCTTCTGGGACTAAATCACTTATCTTGCTGAATGATTGGGGTAGCATGCATACTTTCCCAATTCCACCACCTGCTTTACATGCACACTGTAAATGTGCTATGGCCTAGAGGAGGAGTGCAGTCGTTGGTGCCTGGCATTCTGTCCTCATGAACAAGAGGGAACAGTGGGGATGAAACCTTACCTTTGCCACTTGTGGACCAGGCATAAGTGAGGAAATATTGTCCACCATTCACAGGTTTGCAACATTCTATGTTGCTACACCTTCCCCGGGTGTTTCAAGATAGCAGAGGGGGAACTGTGCCTTTGAGAAACGTCTCTAACGTCATAGCTTCACAATCACAAAGATCTATGCTTCACCAGACAAATGTGCTAGTACTGTTCTGCTCTAGATGAGGGGTAAGCACATGATCACAGAGCACACTGTTTATGATGGGCAGTACCTGATCCAACATAGATCCTGCCAGGAAGAAGCTATGTTTGAACCCAAACTGAATTTATTCCGTATCAGCCCCAATTTGCATCACACAGCTGCCTTAGAACACTGATTTTGGGAGCCCCAAAGTCCTGTTTACTGTATTGTTGGATAATACCCTAACAAGCAACACCTCAGTTTCTGGGGATCCACTGTCTGCTAGCTTCTTGTTCCTGGAGACATGATTAAACTTAAAAACACCTCAGCTGAAAAAGAAAATTCCCACCAAACAGCTGGATTTAAGACCTTGACTTTAAATGGAAAATCTTCCATTTGCTTAACAAACCTTTGGATCAGACTCCTAATGGAAAATATGGGAGGAACTGGAAAGGAAAGGAGCCTAAAAATTTGTTACTGTCACCAGCAATGTGTGAGAAAAAAAAGTCAGAGTGCAGCTGAATGACAAAAGAGGAGACGCTGGCCACTGTATGCTCTGAGATACCAAAAAGACATTAATTTAAATTAAGTTCAATCACGTGGCACATAAATAACTCTCTCTGAGAAGCTCTGAGCCCCTTTGCAAAGCTTTCTGTTGACACAAGCGCTGTACAAAAAGTGCGAGTCTCTTGAGCACAATGAGGCATGATGTACTTTTTCATAGACCCGTATGGCTCAGGGGCACACTGGAGGAGCAGCAGGTTCTCGTGCAGCAGAGATCTGGAAGACCACAGTGAAGCGCAAGGCTCTACCTGGAGCAGACCCACTGGCTTCTTTCTAATGCTGTAGTACTAGACATTACACTCAAAATTAGGCAGGGCCTCAGAGCCTGATCCCTTGCTGAGGACAGACTGGTTTTCCCCTTGCTGCAGAGGACCCACAGGCCCGTGATGAGTGAATAAGGGAGCAGCAGCAGCATCTAAGTCATTTTACATGCCCTCAGTTGCCTGGCACATCAGCATAGGGATGGCAGCTATGACCTAGGACTTACAGGAAAACCACAGCTGTCTGGAGCAGCAGCAGAAAGCCAAGAAATTTACCCTCGCTGTCTGAAATGACACTAGACGCCTGCATGTAGGAGTGTGAATGTCTTTCTCCATTTTTTTTCACAGCTTCCCTACTGGGTCATTAAGACAGAATTTCCACCCATCTTTGTCGGTCAGAATTAGGTAAGCTAGTTCTCTGGGCTACTTCTTTAGAGACAGTCAAGGGAGATAGGCCTCTGAGAGGCTGATTGGTCCCACCTAGTTGGACAAGCACATTGGGATGCAATTGGTTGTTGTTTTTACATATGTTGGTGCCATTAAGTATGGCGAGACAAATCGACCAGTTTGCACTAGAAAATTGATTTTCAGGCAACAAAAGGGAAATGAGATGAATCACCATTTATTAAAAGGTCTTATTTATCTTAAAGGATTTCTCAGGAGAAAAAATATTTTAAATTACAAGACCCTTTTCTTAAACTTTTGACTCAGATTAGAAAATCCAAAAAGGTATCGCTATATTTACAGGAAGTGAATGATGGAGTCATCCAAACTTGATAGGGTCCTTATGAACTGAAAAGTCATCTATACATGCATTTTCTCGAAAATCAGTTAATATGGTACAGTTTTTATTTATCTGTTTGGCTTTGTCCTGGTACAGACAATTTATCATTCAAGCAGATTAGTTTTGTCACCTTAAATTCACACTACCAGAAGTCCTGGAGAAGTAATCAGAAAATTATGTTCTCGTTTAAATGTTATGTTCCACATTACATCCAGTAGCACATGCAATGTAAATTAAATAAACCAATTGCAATAATAATAAAATAAGCAACAGAAAAAAAACCCTGTATCCTCTGTACGTTGTACAAGATTTTTATGAATTATATAATAATTCTCTATTCCATTTTAAGAATTTCTCTTTACATGCTTTTTATCCTCAATAAAATATTAGTAATACTCAATTTGGGCCCATTATAAGTAGAGGGATATTTAATTTTGTCTATGTTTTCTAGCTTTGTCCAAATCCTTACATTCCTTATTTCATTACATTTCAAAGACAAACAATCCTAAATTTTAATCTTGCTCAATCTATCTTCTATAAAAAAGAATAATGAAGCCTGTATGTACTGCATGACACTGATCTTTGTACTCTTAGCTTTATCATTTTACCATATTAACAATAAATGCCATGTTTTCCTAGGATACCCAAATGAGCAGATTAAGGAGCATAGAAAGGAGAGGAATAGCACTGTTTGTTACCTGTGCATTCAGGTCTTTGTGAAAGCAACTCCCAAAGTTGCTACTTCTCTCTGCACCATAATGATATTGTACAGTGCCTTTTGGCTCTAGCACAATGTGTTATGCATCAGTGTTTAAGAGCATATTGTGCACCATTATTGCCCTCTCTCTAGAGGACTACAAACTGCATTAGTTTGAATTACCAAATCAAAACTTTATGTGCAGCAGTTCCCCCACAAGGGCTTTAGCATTTTTATGTCATAATCCCTCTATTATCCCCCTCCTCACATGCTTTATAACCATTAAGTTATTGAAAAATTCTCAACAGATGTCATCTTAAGATGAATGTTGCTGTGCCGACTGGTATCAAGGCTGGAATCTGGATATTGCTCAACTTTACTAAAAATGTCAGGGAGAGAATAGTCAGCTGTAAAAATACAAGATATGCCAGCAATGGTTGTTTTCATGTCAACTGCAACATGACTTGTAGTGTTCGCAATTTTAGCTTCTAGAAGATGCGGTTTTCATTTGATGGGTTGGCAGTAATGGTTTGAGATATGTAGCAAGAAAAAGGAAAATAATTCAAGGGCTTTTTTCCCTTTCCTTTTATGGTAAAAGCAGATTTGTGCTTTAATCTGATTTAAGCCTCAAGTCTTACCTTTTACCATATATTGTTCATATTGAGAATTTTGTTGAAATACAGAAACTTTTTGCATACGTGTAATAAATATAACAGGTTATTGGTGATTATGTTTTCTCTTTGCATCCAAAGTACTGAAATAACAAGCATGATTGCTACCATGGTAATAACAACAATTTATTGATATCTTTCCTCTCGTTCCATCAGGACATTTGTAATTTTAAACATAAAGACATAAAAATATACATCGTGACATAATTTAGAACCACCTTAAATTTGAAGCAAACGATGCAAAAGGCATTTTTCTTCCAAAGAGGTGACAGTATGGTATTTAAATAATAGGAGATACACACAGCACAGATATCTGTCAAAATGAGATTCAAGAACAGAGCCAGGGCCCACATTAGTAAGAGCTTTAAAAAACAGTAGCATTTTATAGTAAATCAGCTGTTTAAGAAGCAGTTACTGTACAAAAGAGACGAATAGCATAATATACCTCCAATTCATCAGAATAGCATAGCAGTTGAGTTCTTATATTCAGAGGTGATGTGACAAACCTGATGAGAGCTTTTTAAAGAGGAAATTACAATAATCAAGCCCCATGATGAAGCAGGTATATTTTGCTGTAGAGCTGGCAGGGAATATTAAGGGATATATAGTCTGTGGGGACTGAAGTGGAAATAAATCTGTTGGTATTGCATCTGAGATGTGAAGAGTTTTAGTCAAGAACGAGGCTTGAGATTCTTAATGTGTCTTTCCCCTCATTTGTGATCTTTTACAGAGAGCAAAATCAAATGACGAAAGCTTCCTATTTTCAGAGACCTCTAGAGCTAACCCTAAATGCCCAAAACTGGCTAATGGAAAGTTTTTCCATAGTGTCTATGACAAAGACTGTTACTATTTCTCCAATTCACAGCTGTATCTTCTATTTTAGCTGTCTTGACCCCTATAAATAGGGGAAGATTGGTTTCTGGACAGCTTTCGAGCCATCCACTTTCCATTTTGCATCCTAAAGGCTCCTCCCTCCTGTGGTTTAGCTCATAGCTTCCGCTCGTGCAAAGATATAAAGAGGAGATGGGATGCACCAAAGAAAACTCTTTTAGCTGATAATAGCTATCATAGAGAAGAGGCTGATCAAGCCAATCTTGCCTGTAAGCAATAAAAAGTGAAAATGCTACATGAAGGCTGTGGAAGGCAGCACAGGTCTGACTCTTCACTGTAAAAAAAGGCGTTAAGAAAGATGATGCAATCAAATTGCCAGATATTCAAAACTCCCAGAAACTCTCAATTCCCACTGTTTTAATAGGAGATACTTTTGTATGTCCACTCATTTTTAGGAGAACAGTGAACAGGGAATTTTGGAAATAAAAGGTGCGGAACTGTTTTAAAGTATTTAATCACAGAAACGTCATCTTGTATTTAAGCCTTTATAGTCACTGTGCATTGTATATTATTCCTGTTTGTCTCTGTTGTAAAAATATTCTAATTCATCTTATTATACTGTGTGTGGTGCTTTTGTTCTGTAGTGTTATTTTAAAACTTATGCCATATGAATATTTCCGGTTCTTTGAATATGATACTTTACTTGAATTTTACTCACAGTTTATAAATTGAGCTGGTTAGTGTATTTGTTTATATGCTGTGATACTCTTCCAGCTCAAAGCTTTAATATTTCATTGCAGTGCTGGTATCTGATCTGAGGAAATATATTTCTGTATATTTTGTAAGAATCTTCTTAGGTTTTCCCAACATTTTTTTCCATACAGTTCTTCAGTACAGGTTTGGACTGGTTCTGCTCTTCTGTTGCACGTTCCCTCCCCTGGATTTGGGTAATATGTCTTGGTGTATTAATCTGCCACTAACCTGGGTAATTTCTGTTACTTCACTTTATAAAAGCCCATGATGAGCTGCACTGAGGAAAATGATTGTAGGTATTTGTGCTACCCCAGTGCTATATGAGACCTGGCATAAAGGTTACATGCAAAAAAATGTTGATAATAAGCTAGAACCTCCCTAATTTATAGCCAATTAGAGTGTATATCCTATATCTCCTACACCTCCTTCTATGATACCAGGGAAATGTACATTTGCAGCTAAATGACTCATTTATTTCCAATTTTACCTGCACCTTATTAGGAGCTGACCTATCTTTTTAAGATATGCAATTCTTCTCCCAAGCAGTTTTCCATCTTCTTCTTCAGCTGTAATAACAGAAGCTAAATAATATTTAACAAATTGCCATTTCCTTGTGCCCTGTCTTCAAACCCCCATCATTGTTTTTAATGGGACAATTTAACCTTTGAACCTATGTCTCTATTACAGATATAGTTGAAGAGCCCTTAATTGAAATATTCCATACAACTTGACATTCAATATTATTTCTTTGCTCCTCTAATTATCCTTTTAACTTTCTTCTGCTTATTTGTATAAACCCTCCTCAGTCTGTCTTTCTACCAGACTGTTTATATATTTTTCAAAAGCCTTTCAATTATTTGCTCATTCTACTCTTTACATACTACATAACTACATTTGACCTCTGTAACCCTCCTCCCTGTTTAGATTTAGCTGAGATGAATTTCAGTTGCAGGCTCTGCAGCCATTTCTCAAATTATTTCCCAATGCTCATAAGTAGTGCTCATCTCTGCTTTGGAGAACACCCAAACAAAATCTCTTTGGAAATGCCACACAACATCAGACCTTCTAACAGCAAAAAGAAAGTGCCAATCCAGAAACATCCAAAACAGGCTGGTTTATTTCAATACAGGTTATGAGAAACCAAACCTAGAGATATATATTCCCAATGGTGAGACGATTGCCATTTTCAAGCTGTGTTCAGTGCACACAATCTATAAAATACAAAGCAAAATTAGGCAGAATTCATGCCCAGTCTAAAACACTCCAGCAAGCCATGATAGTATTCCTATCCTACAACTTGCAGTTGTTTCTCTTCCCCCTTCTCTGCTGGAGATTATACCCCTTCTATCTCTGCGACAATTCTTGCCCTCACATTCCTAATGACAGAATCAAAAGCACCTCCTGCTCTCAAATCTAAACTGGGGGTACAGTGATTGACAGTGGCTGGTAGTAAGGATGGCTTGAGTAACCATTCATGCTAATCTGGTATTTAATGTAATCTTGATTGCCATAGAACATCTGGAAACCCTTAACTTTTCCTTTGCATATTCCTATTTGATATTTCTTTCCAGGATCTTAAATGTTTTTGTTTTCTATAGACAGTAATGTTTTCTATGGCTGAGAAGAGATTTGGTGCAGAATGGAGACTATGGGTCAACAAAGAGGCTTACATCGTTTCCTTCTAGTGCAGTATTCTGAGTTACTTTCTCATCAGGTGACAAAGCAAAACTTCTGGACTTTATTGTTGTCCACGCTGCAAATGCCCCAGAGAGTATTACTTGAAAGCCATTAGCTTTACTGGGTATATTTGGTGAAGATATTAAAGGTGTTATCTGGAAGTCAAGAAGTTTTCCAGAAAACATCAGCCTGTGACAGGCATCTAGGATCTTCTCCAGGAGAATATTACCCACCCAACCTTAATAATTGCCAAGACTTCCCATGCTGTACAAAATTTTTTACATATTTTACAAATTTTATGTAAAATTTTCTGTGCAATTTCTTTCCCTGAAATTATGACAGAATGGCTTCTTCCCACACAGACAGTTCAACAAGCTCAGTAATATCCAGTCTTGCACTATAACTTCATACTATCTTCTTTGGGGTTTGCATAGCTGTTTCCCAATCAACAACTGTGTAATTAAAATCCTCCATTATCACAGATTCTGTCCTTATTACAGTTCCCTCTTTCACATATACAATCATCCTTAATGATGTCACTTAAAAGCAGATCTTTTTATGCCATTGGAAAATTGTAGAAAATTCATTTGAAAATTGAAAATGTTGATTTGTATATACGAGGAGCTTCATATAAGTAATAATTCTATTGCTTTGAAACGTTTTCCTCATTACAGTAGGACCACTGAGTTGAATTTTTATCTTCTGGTGCACTGGTTTTCCTTGAAAATAAGGGAGCTACCATATTGCGTCAAGGAAATGTCATCTGACGAAACACGAAAGATGAAAGGAAGCATGAGTTACTAAAATGAGGAATTATGTCAGAAACATATGCTATATTTGATTGCAGAAATTTTCTCTTTTCTGAAACATTCTATAAAAATAAAGCTATTTTCTGGCCTGTATGTAGGTAATGTCACACAACTGCAACCTACCTGGGCAGATCTAGATGAAAGCACTTGGCATTACAATTGTTCCAGATCAGGAGCACACATACAGTCAACTATTAAGGTTCAACAGATAAATGGTAACTAATTATGATGCAGTAACTTGATCACTTCTAATTGGCACCTGTACTACAGAAATCTGACCTTGCTTAACCCTCATGTAGCTGAATGAGTGAGTTAATACATAAAAAATCTTTTTCTCTTTTCTGCAAAGTTAAATATAACGCTTCTGCAGAGGTAACTGGCTTGTTTCTTTCCACTTTTTTTTTTAATATACTGACTGTTCATCAAAACAGATCTGCAAATACATTAAAAAAGAAACCCTTTAGAACCCCATTAGAAACCCTTCCTAAGTTTTAAAGATTTCCACAACAATGAACACACTTTTAAGCTCTTATAGTACTCTTATAGTACTTAGTATATAGCAGCACTGTACAGTCAAGACAGAAACTCTTTTGCATTCAGTATATGATGATCAAGAGAAGGGCTTTCAAGCTCACTTGCAAAGTTTAGCATTCACTCTTGACTATTACGTGAAAAGTTTAATGGAAAAAAAAATCAAAGATTTTTATTTTTCATAATGAAAAACAGTGAGTTTTACCACTAAGAACATGTGAACAGCTGTGCTAGATCAGACCAAAAGCCTGTCTGATCCCGTATCCTGTCTTTGACAGTAGGCAAAAGCAGATGCCTGGAAAAAAGTGGAGGAAGATGACAAGTATATTGTGAAATTCCCCTGAACATTCACCCCCACCCAACAGTTAAATACTTAGGAAACTTTTGGAGGTAGAAGTGGTATCTCCATTCCTTACAGACTCCAGTGACATTTCCTTATATCTTCTTCCAATGCTTTTTGAATCCAAACAAACAGTTGAGTCCCACTGCATTTCACATCGGGTATTCCCACAGCTAATTTACATATTGTATGGAGATCAGCCTTTTTTTCTTGATTTGAACCTGTCACCTGCTGGTTTTGTTTGATTGCCTGTAGTGCTAGGACTGAAGGGGAAGTGGTCCCTACACTGCACCACTTCTGGACTTAGAGATGCCATCATACCTCCCTTCTTGCTGTCTAGCTCAAACCATCCTAGTTTATTTAGCATTTCCTCACTTGCAAACTGTTCCACACTTTTGAATAGACTTTACTCTGCCATCATTTGTTGCTGCGTTTTTTGTACATTTTCCTGACTTCCTGTTGTATCTCCTTCAGGATGGGAGGGTCAGACACACACAATATTCAAGTGCAGGTGCACTGGAGATTTATATAGTAGCATAATTACATTTTCTGTCTTGTTTTCTGTTCTTTACCTATTAATTCCTAAGATTCTTTTTTTTTCCTTTTACTGAACACTGAAGTAATAATTTTGTGAAATTATCAAGTATAATCAATGATCTTATTCCTGAGTGGTAACAGTCATCTTAGAACCCATCATTATAGAACCCATCATAAAATTAGGTTTGTTTTTCCATATGTGCATTGTTTCACGTTTCTTTGCATTAAATTCCATCTTCCAGTTTATCATCCAGTTCCTCAGTGCTTCTGCAACTCTCTGTAGCCAACTCTTCTTTTTAAGATCCAAAATAAATCAGTATGATCAGCAAACTTTGTCACATAGTTATTCATCTCCTTTTCATGACTGTTTATTCAGAACTCCACTGGTCACTTCTCTTCTATGAGAAAAATAACCACACTGGTCACTTCTCTTCTCTGTGAAAAATAACCATTTTTTCCACTGCCTCCTAATTTATAGCTAGTTATTTATCCAGGTCGGACTCTTTTCTCTTATACTATGGCTGCTTAGTTTCCTTAAGAGTCTCTATAGAGGCTCCAGACTCCGTCACATTTTCTATCAGTTTCATTCAGAGTATAGGCTTATTGATCTGTGGTGCCCTAGATATCCAGATCAAGTCTCCTTCTGGTCCTCTGGTAGCAAGGCAATTTTAAGAGCGAAGTTACATACTTCAGTCCATAGTTCAGCCATTTCTTCCTTGAATTTCAGCAGAGCTCTTGGAAGCATGCGTTTGGCTTTGGTGATCTAAAATCATTCATTTTGTCAAGTTGTCCTATAAGCTGTACTCCTGACATTTAAATCTGATATTTGTATTCTCTTCTGTGTTCTCTGTGAAAAACAGTTCTGGCTTTAAAAAAAATCTTCAAATGCCTACCTGATGCAGAGAGATTCAAAACAGTAATTTAGTTCTTCTGCTATGTTGTCATCTATGTTGCCATCTCATCCAAGCACCCATTTTATGCCTTGGCTGTTTATTGGACCTTTAGACTGTCTGACAGACTTTCTGCTCCTGATAAGATTTGAGCTTTTTTTTTTTTGTCTGGCCTTACTGTGTTTTTACATTTAAGCTACCAAAGTTCATGTTCTTTTCTGGTTTCTTTATTCAGATTGAACTTCAGGTTTTTGAAGGATTTTTTTTTATTTTTAATAGACTTCCTTACTCTGCTGTTTGCCCATGCTGACTTTCTTTTGTTCTTTCTAAAATCTTCTCTGAAAATGTATGCATTTGTGTTGTGCCTCGAACATGAGGCTCCAAAATTATTCCCAAAATTCCAGTAAAGATTTTACTTTTTTAGCTGCTCCTTTTGGTTTGTTTTTAAGTAGCTTTCTCACTTTGATGTTGTTGCCTTTTTAAATATCACACGTCACTAGAGGATTTTTGAGCTCTTGTTATTCACAAAACTGTTGAGATGAAGTATGTTCTATCTAGTACGGCAGAGTGGCTCTTCGACAATAGCGTTATGACACTTTCCTATGGACTGACAGAGGACCAGGAGAATTATTTTTCTTTGAGAATTTATTGTATGGCTTGGCCCAGGAATCATTAGTTGTCCAGGAATCATTGGCTGTTTCTAAAAATACAGCCTCAGCATCCCTGTGTGTTTTTTAGCCAGTCTAGTGTGAACTAGCTGACTTTTCACATTCGTATTGTGTTTCTTGCATTTGGTGCTTCTCCGATCTCCCCTCAGCAGGTGGCAGTCACTTTTGCCCAGTTGGTTAGGCAGTGTAGTCACACAGGTTTATTTTTCCTATTTAAATCTATAATTTCAATAAATAAACACACAAAATTAGTTTGTGAATGGCTTGTTAAGGCTTAACTCCAAGCTTTCTATATCATAGAGCATCTTTCCTCCATCATTTTCCTCAGTACTTTCAACTTCTATTTTACTGTCCCACTGATTTATTTTATTCTATTTTCTGATGCGTGTATTCCTCAAATTGTACAGGTGCCTATCAGCTAGAACAGTGCATATAAAAGGACCTTGTATAAGACCACATACATGATTCTGTAATACCCCATTTGGAAGTGGCAGTGGCAGACAAGCCAGGAAGGCTTCTTTGCCCACAACAGTGGTCTACTCATGTGGTTTTGGTATAAGAACTGTAACAGAGAATCCAACTCAGCGGGAAAGACTACACAATAAAATGCTCTTAAAATGAAAACACACTCATATAACAAGGAAGTTATTAATATTAACTGGGACATGTGCTTAATTTCACTGCAATATAAACACACTTTTGATGTTCATTTTCAAAGTATGCAGTTGTATATAATTATGCTTAATGCATATCATACTCTGCAGTCTTATGATTTTACAGTCAGTCTGATGGAAGTGTTTGGTTTTTTCATCCTTTTTATTTGCATTGCAAAATATTTCTTTGTCCGCATTGTTCTTACCTGCTGGAAACAACTTTCTTTTTCATGAATCATGTGGATAAGTATTTCCAAGAGTCATCTGATATACCATATTTGGAAAATTAGTAAATATTTCCTACTTTCATGTAAGTGAAGCACTGCAGTAATGCACTAATGTTGGTGCAATTTAGTCTAATATTTATATGATTTAGCGACATGAAAGAAAAAAACACTTGTAATGTAGATTAAAAAGAGAATTCTGACTACAGCCTTATCAGTAGTACTTTTAGACGTATTTAATTTTCTTTTTCAGTGATTGTTGTCACAACAACTATTGTTTCCAGTAAGCTTCATATCACCCAGCAATAATAATGCCATTTTAATCTTGTAATGATGTGTCTTCTCTAGCTGAATTAATAAGGAAACCAACTAAAAGATAATTTGGATATCTTTGAAATGTGCTCTAATAAAAAGGCTATGATCAGTCCCACTACATGTTGTTCTTAGTAATATTATTCTAATAATAGTAAATAATAGTCTTTTATTTATCTCCTTCTTCCTTTTCTTTATAAAAACAAATATTGGTAAATTTGCATGAAACAATACCAATGGCCATTTCCTTTTGAAGTATACAGGCATGGCCCTACTAAACTGAACAGTGCCAGTCCTGTTTCTGTCAATGTATAACATGGCCTCCATAGTTTTTCAATACCTGTCCTCAACTGAAGTGTCCTTTCATGCTATAGAAAAAATGTAAAAAATGTAAATCAATGTTTATATTTATTTATCAACCATTTGCTTGTATAAGTATGATGATATTATTATACAATAGATGCCATCATACTTACTTACAAATACTACAAGTGTCCCCTAGCAAAAAATTCTGTGACCCTGTATTGGGTTTGCATGGCAAGGTTTTGGTAGCGGGGTGGCTACAGAGGTGGCTTCTGTGAGAAGCTGCTAGAAGCTTCCCCTATGTCCGATAAAGTCAATGCCAGCTGGCTCCAAGACAGACCCGCCGCTGGCCAAGGCCGAGCCCATCAGCAACAGTGGTAGCGCCTCTGTGATAGCATATTTAAGAAGGGAGAAAAGTTGCTGCACAGCAGCAACTGCGGCTGGAGAGAGTAAGAATACGTGAGAGAAACAACTCTGCAGACAGCAAGGTCAGTGAAGAAGGAGGAGGAGGAGATGCTCCAGGCGCCTGAGTGGAGATTCCCCTGCAGCCTGTGGTGAAGACCATGGTGAGGAAGGCTGTTCCCCTGCAGCCCATGGAGGTCCACGGTGGAGCAGATATCTACCTGCAGCCCGTGGAGGACCCCACACCAGAGCAGGTGGATGTGCCTGAAGGAGGCTGTGACCCCATGGGAAGCCCATGCTGGAGCAGGCTCCGGGCAGGACCTGTGGACTCGTGGAGAGAGGAGCCCACGCTGAAGCAGGTTTGCTGGCAGGACTTGTGACCCCACGGGGGACCCACCCTGGAGCAGTCTCTTCCTGAAGGACTGCACCCCATGGAAGGGACACACGCTGGAGCAGTTCATGAAGAACTGTAGCCCGTGGGAAGGACTCACGTTGGTAAAGTTTGTGGAGGACTGTCTCCCATGGGAGGGACCCCACGCTGGAGCAGGGGAAGAGTGTGAGGAGTCCTCCCCCTGAGGAGGAAGGAGTGGCAGAGACAACATGTGATGAACTGACCCAAAACCCCCATTCCCCATTCCCCTGTGCTGCTGGTGGGGAGGAGGTGGAGAAATTGGGAGTAAAGTTAAGCCCAGGAAGAATAGAGGAGTGGGGGAAAGGTGTTTTAAGGTTAGTTTTTATTTTCTCATTACCCTATTCTGATTTAATTGGCAATGAATTACATTAATTTTCCCCAAGTCGAGTCTGTTTTGCCCGTGACAGTAATTGCTGAGTGATCTCCTTGTCCTTATCTTGACCACGAGCTTTTTGTTGTATTTTCTCTCCCCTGTCCAGTTGAGGAGGGAGAGTGATAGAGCAGCTTTGGTGGGCACCTGGCATCCAGCCAGGGTCAACCCACCACAGACCCACAATTGGTGCAGGCATAATTAGACCACTATTTCTACATCCAGAGGAGAATAGTCAATAGTAGTGTAAATACAGCAGGTGTGCCCTTCCCCTGGCTCAAAAATATATTTTGAACCTATGAGACTGGAGCTTTGCTCCATAAAAAGCAAATTAAACTTATGGATCTCCTGAATGGTGAAACCTCTCTTTCCTCATGGGACAGGGATACTTTCTCATGGAACAGGTCATTTTTGCATGATTTCTGCAGGATGAAGGGGTGTGTATTCTGCCTATGGTATATGAATATTTATATACTTCAGTTCAGATCTTTCTCTCTCTTTCACTGTTACATATGGATATATATACCTTTTCTTTACATAGTCTGAAAGGTGGTGCTAAGGCTACAGTAGGCTTCTGTTTTCATTACTGCATATTTGGCTGGAGACCATCTGGCACCAGGTCAAGGGACCCTCCACCAAAAATGCTTTTCTGGATACCTCTGCCTACCTTGTGGACAGGCTGGGTCCTCTGTAAAATCTTTGTTTTCCCCATCTGCATTTGCAATGGTGACTGGGGTAAATGACACCTCTAAGAGCTTTGGTGGAGCCAGGAGGTCAAGAGACCTCCACAAAGTTAACTTTTTGGTTTAGACATAAGAAGTGACCTAGAAAGCAGGAACAGTTCTCTGAGAGGTACAGTGTAGATTTAACATGGTATAGTATCTTTATCATTGATGCTTTTGCTGTCAGCCACAGAACAAGATATTACATCTCGTGAAAGAAGGTGGCTGAGTCTGACCATTAACTTGTAGTGTGAAAAGAAATTGTAATTGCAGCTGTAAACACTCTGATGAAGAAGACCTTATCAAGTTGATGTGGTTTTTTTTCTTTCCAAATTAGATGTTTTGTTGCTGTAAAGTCAAGGAACCACAAAGAAAGCATTATACTAAAACAGATTCTCATACAAATATTTTATGTACAGATTAATCTAAAAAATATGAAATGTGTATAGCATGTTTAGCACAAAACACAGTTTCTGTCTTTTTCATATTAACAGAATCCCTAAACTACTGTACAGAAGGTTTCCAAATCCTTTAAGTCTTGCCATTGTGGAAAAGCCAGAAGTTAGGTGGAATGTGGCCAAAAAAGGCATATTATTATCTAATTTTACTGGTATAAAAAAGAGAAAGGAACAGTATACACCATTTTTTGCACAGTTTCCTGTATCAAAGAATATATCTATGAAATAAAAACAGAAAACAAAGAGATAGGGTATGAAAATTATGGATCATTACCTGAGGGATAAAAAAACCCTGTTTCCTTAACTTTGTGTGTCTTATGAAGAAATGTGCCAAACTACCCACTGCACGTACAGTATTTATAGATTCATTTTTTTCTTCTACTTCCTGGATTCTGGAGCTGTCTTATTGTTTGGTCTGCTTCCAAATGCCAATTTTAGGCTAAGTCTTAGCACAGAATGGAAATTTGATCAAAAAAAGCATTTATATCTCTGTGTTGGCATTGTGCTGCAGGGGTTACGTAGCTTGGCATCGTGTGATAGCGCATTACTTAATCCTCTGACAAAAGAGAATCTCTTCCCACTACATAACTTCTCTTAGGAGTGTAAGTAGCCTCTACTTGCAAACAGGATTCCCATGTTCTTGACTAGAGCAGTCCAGTCACATGCTGTGTAGTCATTGTGTATATAAATGTGAAAACTGTCAGAGGGCAAATAAGCCATGGTGGTACAGCATACCATCATTGTTTTACATATATCCAAAACATTTCCTCTAACGGGGACTTGATCATTTCAGTTGCTGTAAAGAGCCCTAAATCAAGTAGTCTTTATCATTTAGCCTCTTCTCAGAAAGAATTCTTTCTGTATGTCCAGAAATTTTCATTCTTTATATGAAAGCACTGGATAAGTTTAAAAATACGCTGATTTTTCAACAGGATGTACTCCTGTAGGAAGAGTTTTATTTGCATAATTAATTGCACTGATGCTGTTAGGATTGCAATGAAGAGCATTCTCTTGGAACACCTAAGAGAAGTTAAGCAAAATGAGATATGGAATTGCAGCTCCAGACTACACTCCACCACTTTGTATTATTATTCTTTTTTATTTTGAAGGCAGTTCACAAAATCCAGATGTTGAATGTAAATTATGTTTTTACAGTAGTAACATGTGGTTACTTGCTGGGTTCACATTTACAGGCATTTTTTGTCAGTTTTCTCTGTGTCTTTCACATAGGTAGGCTGCAGATGTGCTTCTAAACTTCTTTTATGTGATATATCATATTTTAATTACTTTCCATTCTTCTTGCATTTGATTCACATGTGAAAGAAATTCTTAGCTAATCTCAGGTGAGATCTATAAATAACCTTTTATGTAGAAAAGATTTTTTTCTTTCCAGTAGCTTTATTTTATTCTTAGAGTTGTGTTCAAGATTTTTGTCTGAGCAAGCAACCTATATGTCTGTTAAGGAGCTGCTTTTATAGGTCAAAGAAAAATCTTTCACCTCTTCTTGACCTGTAGGAAACTTGAGGGTCTTTCTGTTCACTTAAATGTGTTTGGGAATAAATCATAAAATATTGTGATCTTATACATAGAAGTGCTTGCAAAACTTATTCTGACATAGAAAAGGACTCGTGAGTCTTTCTTAAAAATGTTTTAACTATGGACATGCTTAAAATGATATTTTACGGTTTTGCTAGTTATGAGTTTTCTTTTCCAGTTTTCTTCCTAAAGCTTCTATGCTTGTTGTACTTAAAAGGATGGGAAGAAGAAATTTGCAGGAGTGCCATCAACCAAATGCAGCATGGCCAACAGGTTAAGTTATTTTCCTGCCTGAAATAAAACATCATTGTTGTTTCATTTATCTGTATCAGAGAAACAATCACAGGAACTTTTGTGATAGTTTTTGTCTTACTGGGTTCTCACAACAAAGGGTAAAACCTGGTGCTTGTCCCAAAAACTTTACCAAATCTCTAAGTGTGTTGACACTGCACAACTTGTTTGTCATTTTGTGATTCAGTTTCCACAGTGAGAAATGTGGATACTATTTTGCAAAAGCACTCTGAGATCTACAGATGTAAAGCACTGAAAAACAACTAAGTATTCATGCTCAAGTTATGTGACCAATTCTCAGTAGATGGCTTTATTTTTCTGTTGTTGTTGGATACACTGGACCCATCTGTATACACAAGATACATTTAAATATGTTTAGTAAGATGCTTGCTGTCAGAAGGAGTTTCCAAAGACATTGAACCAGCAGTCCAGGAATCGAACGAGCAAGTACATATTTTATCAGAGTCCTGGCAAGTCTGTTCTGCACACTTCTGCATTCCTGCTTGGGCCAAATAGAACTGTGCGGACACAGAAATTGAAGAACAGCTTGGCTTTAATCAAACAAGCTAAATACTAGTTATAAAATGCACTTTACTTCCATTTCTGTTTTGAGGCTATGCATAGATTCTGTTTTATGCACTAAGTACGTGTTGTGCAATAATTAGCTATGTCGTTAATAGTTTTATAATGAAATATATATGGCACCAGGAAAGCACTTAGAGTTTTATGCATGAAATCATAATGTCTGTTTCCATAAAGTTTTAATGACACTTCTGCCCCATCCTGCAGAGTACACGACACGTTTGTTAGGTTGTCCTCTGTACAGGAAGGGCATAAGGAACGATGAGGTAGGATTCAACCATTTTGTACATGACACAGAAGGCCAAGAACAATCATAACCTTGTGTTATGAGGAAACAAAAGCTCTCCGGAGTAATTTCTGGGCAGTACAAATCACATATTTTTCCTTATACAAGCTAAATCCATAATCTAGGCTAGTGACCTAAATAAATAAATACAAGATGAAGATGCTAAGAGCTTTTGGTGGAGACAGGTTCATGGACAGGATAATGGTTTAAAAATTGTGAGTTTAATCAGTTTGTGTGCTGCTTGTCTCAAACCAGAATGGTCTTCAAGAAATCATACTCCATAAGGAGCTGGAGATAGCCAAATGTGTATCCCATGCTTGTTCTCCTTCTCCCAGGTGGCTTTTTCAAACCGTGACTTACTCAGTGCTCCAAGAGATGTAAGTAGTGGTTGCACTATTGATCAACATCTATTGTGAACTCTTCTGCTCAATGCTTGTGAGCAGCTCCTGTTTATTATTCAACGGAGCCTTTTAGCCCAGTAAATTTGGAGTTGCTATTGCTTGTAAGAAGCCACAAGCTTCTTTTAGACCTCAGGATCTGTCAGGCTTTGCCTGGACTTTTCTTAGCCTGCCTGGAGATTTGTTTTTAGCTTGCAACGGTTTTAGCTCATTTAATGATGAGGTAACGGTTACCTGCTTTGTTTTAGCTTTTGCTTAACTTTGCACAGTTGCTTTTGTTCTATACACTTTGTAATTAATACACAAAAATAACAGATAGTTACTCATGTGGAATGAAGGATCTGTTGTCATGGAATAAAATGCAGCATAGAGGAGTAAAGACATGGGATGACAGCGAACATCCTGAAAATACAGGGAGAGGGTGACACTGGAGACTCCAGGGCTATAAGTGACTGACCTATGTCCAATTACTACTCATCACAGGAATGTCACCTTGGGAGCTGAGTAAAACCTGGTTTAGTCATAACAAAGAAAGGAAAGGACAAGTGTCCAATGTATGTAAAACACATATGTATATAAAAAATTTGGATGTAACCTGGACTTTCAGAACAACAAAGATAGAGCAAGGTGTAGAGCTGGTTAGTAAACACATAAAGTTGCTCTAAGCAGATCTCAATGTCAGGAGGAAGACACCATCAACATCACCACCATACTGCTCCTGGCAAAGGACTAGGGATGCTGATGACCTGCTGTAACACCTTCCCGCACAAAAACTTTAGCCATTGGCCTAGGGGCTCAGAGGAGCAGAGGGTGAGCATAATGCCATAGAAAGGGGGAAATACTTGAAAGTATGTATGTATATAATTTTGACTGTAATATAATTGGAACTATAAATGTTAGCATCATTGCAACTAGACTAATAGTATTTCTTTCATTAGACTTTATTTTCATTTTGTTTTAGTATTTTAGTGTTTTAGTGTTTTAGTATTTTAACTACTAGTATTTAATTATTGTAACAGTAAATTCCTGGGTTTGCATGTTCCTTTTGTCAAGGTTTTGTGTGACACTCTTTGGCAATCTATTTGATAACTTTGATGAAAAAAAATTGGTAATACAAGAGGCACAAATAGAACAGAAAAAAACCAAGGTTTGGGTTTATTCCCCAACCTCTAGCATCTGGACCTTTTTAAAATAATGTGTTGTTCCTGCAGGCTGGAAAAATAGGTGACCATTCATTGGAGCACGGCCAACAGGCCATTCAAAAACAATGGAAGCTCACTTTTGTGTCAAAAAAAGAGCATATAAAGCTGATGGAGGGAGATGAATGATGTAGTAATAATCATTTTTGTTTGCATATTTTGTAAGATTTACAGGATTCTTAGAAACCTACACATCCCCAGAGTGGATGGACCGCTTCTGTGGTGGAAGTCAAACATTCATTATTGTCATAAGACAGCTGAGCTTCCTTTTTTGTTGCATAAATGGTTTCTTGACAGGCCAGAAAGTGGTGCTTAGCTCTTTTTCAGCTGAAGCTCTACTGAGCTTTTTTTCTCTCCTCCTCTGCTAATGTTATTTCCTTAATGACTTTTGTTAGGGTTTTTTTCCTTTTTTTTTTTCTTTAAAGTTCCTGGAAATTTTTAGCATTTTTCTTACAATTTCATACCCAGAAATGCAGGCAAGATTCCAAGTAAGGCTACATTGCAGCTGTAAAAGGATAGCTGTTTATTACTTCTCTGCTTTCAGAAATGAAATCTCTGTGTAGGCAGTTGAAAATTGTTATTTCTTTGTAGCTAACACACTGTAAGATCATGTCTAATTTGCCAAAGACTCACACACCCTTATTACCTTCCAGAGAGCTTTCTTCTTTTGGATTTTTCAGATAATGGAATCAGAATGTAATTCTTTTATTTTCCAGACTTTGTAATATTTGCATTCCTCTTTTTTCATTCCATTTTTCTTTCCTCGTGATGAAAATTCTTTGTCAAACTTCAAGTGGTTGAAGGTAACTTTTTTATATTGATATTATAATTTATGAATTTTGTTACTGGTGGTAGCTTGTTACCACTACTGGTTTTTATAACCATTATATCTTCTTGGGTGCTATTCATATTGTGTCAAATGGATAAAGTCTAAGGACCTTCTGAAGAGCCATCAGGTATGCCAAGAATTTTTATAACAAAGGTCTTGTAGGCTATGGGAAGTTGAGAGAAGTCAAAATGGTTGCATCAGAAAATAATTTGGTACAATTTTACCCTTTATAAGTAGACAAACACAAGATAGTCATTCTAGCATCTGTAAGACTGTCATCATTTGTTGCTTCTTAAATCACACAGTGGAAATCAACAGCTGCAGGTCTATCTATTCTATTTGTCTTTTTTCACTTTCACATACATTGTACGTATGTTCCCTAAAAAAACGACTGGACTAAGCATGAAGCATTTACAAGCATGAAGAAGTGCTTGTAAATGATTTTTTCCTTTTGAAATTGTGGCCAGTACCACCATTGTAATTGAAGAGACAGCAAAACAAATGTGGGACCACTTATGCCTGGGAAACTTAAATAGATTATTAAAGAAAATGTGAATTTCACTTTATTTCTCAATAATATGCTTGTGATTATGCTTTCTATCAAGCAAAAAGTGGCTCGCAAAGACCTAAATCACAATAAACTAAGAACCATTTCCCTGACCTTCACATCTGACTTTCAATCCATATCTTCCATTTAAATAGGAAAATAGCAACCTGGTCTAAGATAAAGCATACACTGTAGCTGATTCCTGGAATAGAAAGAAGACAACTATGGTGTTTGCCACAGGCATATGAAATAGATAAAAGAAAGATAAAAGCTTTAAAAGAAGGTGGACAATAATGAATATATGGGAATGGAGAAAAGAAAGGGTTTGGGTTTTTTCCCCCAAAGTAAAAGGGAAAAAAACTTTTTCAAGAAGAAAACAGTTTTCGCTGAGAAGCAGAAATCTGGTATGCTTCTTCAATCTTAATAAAGCATTTAGGCAGAGGGAGCTCACTGACACTTGAAGGGAGCAGAGACTGAAATATTTTACCTCTGACATAGAGTCCTACAGTAGTGAGTTCTTATATTTAATGGGATGCAGGGTCATTTCCCGTGGGCTATTTAGTGGACCTTTGTAGCTTCAAAATGTGATTCTTCCCTCAGAAGGGCCTAAAGCTGATTATTAACCATGATTCATAAATTCTTCAGAAGACGATCAAGTTAGGTTTATGAATTCAGGCTGGGACAGAATGCAGCCACCACCTTTCTGCCTGTAAATACCAAGAAGGACAGTGACTTACAGAAAAATAACCTTTTTAAGTCTATTTTGCTTCCTCATTGTCCTTTTCCAACAATGAAACAGCTGTTTACATGAATTTTTGGTGCTTGTAAAGAGAAGAAAAGTGAAAGGAATGAAAAAAGACATGTGTTCCAATTTCTCATTAGAATGGCACATCTGGTGAGTTAGTTTTCAAAAATAGTTGTGGATTTTAAAGGGAAGACACAAAATAGTGGAAGGGTTGTACTAAGTATATGCCACACTACAAATACATGGAGGGACTGATATAGAAATCCTCTAAACATCATTACCACACTGAAGGGAGACTTTGCCCAAGGCATGTGGTTGTTCTTTTTCTCTAGGGTAGAGCTACAGATTTGTAGGCCAAATACTCTAAATAAATAAAGCCTGGACAGAATGTATTGACTTCTGCAGATTTTCTGCTATTTTTACTTTTCCAAAGGTAGTAATTATGAAACAGGAATATCACAGTCCTATTTATTTCACCACAGATTTCATGATATTACAAACTACAGATATGACTGCAATGCACAGAGACACAAATGCCGTCAGGACCTATAGCACTGCTTCTAGTCTATTCTGGCAAAAGCCTTTTGTTATATGTAACTTAGTGGAAGTCTTCTTGTTAATATTTAAGATGCTTGGCTTGTTTTAAGTGTTTCATTCTATGCTTATGGGATCTTCGATCCTCCTTTGGTTGAAATCAGCTCCATATATGACAGTAGTTCCATTTACAGTGCTCTTTATATTTAAAGTTGAATTAAGATTATCACCTTTGTACCAGTAAAATAACTACTTCTGTCCAGTAAAATAAGGTCTGAGGGCATATCACAGATACTGTTCTCTAAATAACTCATATGATGATTTTTCCTTTAAACTGCTGATATTAGTATCTAAGGTAGCTACTTGAATAAGACAATTCCATTTCCACATGTAACATGAAGTAGTGGATTCCTGTTCAATTCTTTTTTATTTGGCAGGCATTTTAGATTTATTTGTTCAAATGTGTGAAGGAAGGGAGGGAGGGAGGGAGGAAGGAAGGGCCATTTTCTTTTGTCAGACAGCTTTTTCTTGGTGGTTTTCTATTTCAATGACTTGTTTGATATATTTTTTTCATTAAAAATTTATTTATAGTTCAGTTAACAATTTACTTCATCTACAAAATATTCAGTTTATAAAAAATTGCAGTCAGTTCATGGAAATCCTTTACAAGCAAGTATAAGGTATGCATTTGTAGAACATACATATATACACATATATATATATGTACCCATTTATGATTGTAGATGGGCTGATTCAAGATGCATGTTATCTAAATTTTTAAGGTAATTCTATTCAATACTTTTTTTGCTGAAAACTGTTCTCAGAACAATTTGTAAAACAGTTTAACTGTCATAGTAGGAGACAGTCATATTTTTGTGGAAATATTTTGTGCCTCTAATGTTACCTTAGTAAATTGTGTTTTACCATGCATAAAACTCTCTTTGTACTAGGAGGTAGACAGTCAGCAGCTTTAACAGTAATTTGCCCTTCCCTCTTTTCCTTAAGTCTGTCTAAGAAGTGGTCCACAAAATGCAGGATCCAGCAGGGAAGACAAAATAAATTCAAATGAAGGTATTGATTCATGAGCGATGACAAGAGGGATGGTAGCAGCTGCCCAGCCTTGTCTTCTCAAAAAGGTTGCCCAAGTCTCCAGGAGTAATGACTGAACTGCAAACAGCCCCGAGATGGAGGTTTCAAGTTCGGGATATTAAAGTAACCACTGCCAAATTTAGGTTACTTTGGTTTGTTTGTTTGTTTTTTTTCACCCTGACAGACTAAACAAGACAAAACAAAAAACTAAAGGGACTCAAAAGCAATGTATTTTTGGTGTAAGTCTGGCAATCTCACAGGCAAATGTGGCAACAACTTAATTCATCTCCCTGCTATGTGCTTAAACTCCAAAACCTTGGACTCAAGCATGTTTTGTCCTGTCCTGCTTTAGTGGAATTTAGGACAGAAAAATAACATAACTGGCATTATATTATGTTAGCTCATTTCAAGAGGATCCCCAAACAGAATGAATCTCATTGACTTTGATAGACAGGTAGAGTTTACTTGGAAACCAGGAGCCTTAGAGTGTATGGTCTTTGTGATGGAACTCCATGATTTCTTGGTGTTTGTGCTTTGGGCTTGCAGGCCTGTCCATGAGGTGCAGACCTCATTGCCTCCAAAATGTTTCCACCCATTTACCTCCTTGTTCTCTGCTATCTAGCAACCTTATTCATTGCTTCATACCTGGGCATAATCTATTTTGTCCCTTGAAGGTACACTTAAAAGAAACACATTTTCTTAGCTGACAATTACACCCCTGGAATGATTTCTCTTGAATGCTTATGATACAATAAATACAGGGAGAATCAGCACTGAAGAGGTTAAATATTTCTTCACAGAAATATTAGCTGGTGAAAACCATCAGACTTTGATTCATGTAATTTATTATAGTCTCACATTCTCCTTCCTGTCTTGATAACAAAGCTGCCAGTTAAGATCACGCTGGAAGATTGCTGCAGTTTTTGCTGTTATTACTTGATATTAAACTTGCATTTTGTTATTATTATTATTTGCTATTAAACTAAAACACTACTAAGCAGTATGTTCGAGTATGTCTCCACCCTTGTGCTGTCCCACACTTCGTTTGTCTTTCCTCTGCATAAGTATTTAACTAGATATATAGCAGGATTTTCAGAGGGGGTCAAGGGAAGCTACAAGAGGGAGTTGGGCAGCTACGTTTCGGTTGTCCAAAATTAATGTCATTGCTGAAGTGGAAGATGTCTGGAGTTTGTCATTTCAGTGTACCATTTATTAAAGCTCAGTAGAACTAACCTGACAAGATTTTTTGAAATCAGTTATCTATATCTACTTTTTCCACTAATGTCCTTTTCAGCTTCTTTTAAATCAGCCTGCTGATAGCAATCTCATAATTATTCTAGTGTAATCTAAATAAATTAACACCAAGGTTGCCATTCTAACTGAGTACAGGTGTGGATTAAGGACATTGTGCTTAATGTGACTATTGTTTTTAATGGGACTCCACAGAGGAAGGGTAAGGATTTTTTTAAAACTTGGAGGAGGGAACCTGGTATCTACAATGAACCTACATAAAAATTTGCTCCAGCTGCAGCTTTAGTAGCTAGAAAGGGAGGTAGATTTCCAGCTTCAGAGCATCCCATGCCACTCAAGAGCCTTTCTCTTCTGTTTTCATTTTCCTAATCTTTGTCCCCATTTTGATAAGCAGATCCGTTCTTGCCTCTGTGCCTGTGCCCCTTTCTCCTCCTTATGCCAATTTTTTTCCTGCTTGATCCCTGTAATTTTTCAGCCTTGCACATTCACACTTTTTAGGACTCCCTGTGAAACTGCTGTTTTGTCCTTTCTTTCATGTACACTCTCCTCCGTCCAAACACTTCTGCTACTGTCAGCGCCTTAAATATCTCTCATCTTGTTGCTTGTGATCCCTGGTGCTGCTATGAACTCCCACTAGTTACTTCAGCCAGCAAAGCCTGCACTTCCTTAACTTCTTCTTCACAAGCTCCTACACTGGCAAAATTTAGAAAGTGTAGGTATATGTTGTACTTACTAAAGATCTGTTCAAATGACGACTAAAACACTGTTCTAGGGTCAAATCCTCCCCCCCCCCCCCAAAAAAAAGCAAATCTGAGAAAGAAAGCAGATGCAATTATGGTAGTTCCAGTTTCAGGAGAACCTGGGTAAAAAAAACTTCGCATCACTGACAAGGACAGGAATCACACATCAGATTGTGTGGTTATCAGAATTCATTGGATGTCTTTCTCTTCATTCATTGCTGGTAGTTACACACTATTGCTATACTTTTCATCATTCTATCTTCAGGAAAAGTAAAAAGCACTGAGAAAACACACTTTTCTTCCTGGGTGCATTGAGGCTGGCAATGGACTTTTGAAGAAAGTAAGCTGTAGACTGTGAAAAGGTCCTGCTAATTTATAGATATGGGAAACATCACAATGTGATGCAAGACTTCCTCTTCTATTCTGAATGCCAGAATAGCTATCAATCATAATTGCCTATCTTTCTCCATAGATACTGGGAAAAATAATGCATGGCAAGGGGGACAAATGTGGTATCTCTTTTCCACTAAACAAAACTGAGTCATCTTTAAGAAAGTGACAGTGAAAAAAGAGAACCCAGAAAAAGAAACTAATCCATCATATAGTTTCTCTGAAACATTGAGATTTCTTGAGTATCTGTCAAAATTCTCCCCAAAAGTCCCATGGCGTCATATAGCTCTTTTCACATCCCAGAAACAGGCCATGGCTCCAAAATAAAACAGTACTTTTGTTATAGTTCCATACTAGAGCATCAAATTACATTCTCAATCTGTTCATATCTTTGTGATGGAGTTTTTGGAAAGTAACAGCGAGTTCAATCTGTGATTACATCTAATAATCAGTTTGGGGAACTATCTGAGCAAAATTTAAGTAACTTGAAGGTAACCTGTTCCAAAAGTTGCCCTAGGATGTTGCTGAAATGCAGCATGTAGACTGACGTATTTGGGTACTACTTGGGTGGAAAGGACATTCTATATGAAATACAAGTTAAATTTCAGCATAAGAACATGTTGTTTTTCAAAATTTAAAGTATTTTGGTGTTGATGAGACATTTTCATCCTTAGTGCCAGTAGACATAAATACAAATATATAAAAATTATTGCCTGATTATTACAAGATGTGTGCTCTTTCTGAAGGAATGTGAGTCTACAAACAACAACTAGGAAAAGAGAACTAGCTTTGCTACAATTTCAGTTATCCCCATTGTCTCTCTTTTGCAAGACATTGGTTTGAGAGGAAGACCATGTCCTAGAGAAAAGGTATATGATACAACTGTTAGCTAAACTGCTTATCACATGTGCTTCTAAATTCTAAAATTAAAGTGTAGCATGAAGATTTTCTTGGGAATCCCGTGGCAAAGGCCTAAAGTCTGGGTAAAAAACTGTGGATTAATTTCCTAAGTAGAAAATATCATGTGTAGATTCAGGAAAGCCTAGTACTAAAAGAAAATTAATACAAGTTAGTCTTTTAGGCACATTTGAAAACCAAGACAAACGTGACAAGCAAATAAATTTGCTTATTGGTCACCCTGCAGAAAATTCTGAATATTGAATTCAGAGGGGTTTTGATGTGGTCTCTCTCTGGGTGATCTAAGTTTCATTAAGAAGAAGGAATCCTGCTTTACAAACAGTTGCAAAATAATTGAGCTTTTCAAAATTATCACAGAAATTATCTTTAAAAAGTTGTTTCTGTGGCTCCTACTGATCTAATTTGATTAGTAGATAGGTTTCCATATAAAGTATCTAATATATTAGAATTTTTGAAAAGTTGCTATTCCTGAAAAGTGGAAAATTAATTTTAAAAAAGTTTAAAAATGTCAGCAAAGACATTTGATAGACTTCTATTTTAAAATAATTTGGGTTTGGAGTGTTTTTGGTTAGTATTTTGCAGAATTCCGTAAGATATATACCCGCACCCTCTCTAGGTCACTCAATCTCAAATTGATCTTAATGATGTATTCTAACAAATGAGTAATCATAAAGATATGAAAAGGACTAAGCATATACTTTGAAACACTTTGTTTTAAAAAGTAAACAGTAATATTGTTCTTTTAAAAGACTGCTTTTTCAGACAATGATAATTAGAATGTATATAAGTTGTTAACAGGCTTTAACATAAAAAAATAGAAAATGTTATCTATACAAATCAATACTGTGAAAGAAATCATAGATTTTAAAATTAAAGTTAAATGCTTAATAACATCTTTGTTTTTGTAGGCCATCCTTATCAGGACGTAAGTATCCCAGCTAGGCCCTGATCCTGCAAAAAGCAAACTTACGTTATGCAAGTGGACTTGCAAACTGTAAACCTAGACTCTGTAATACTAAAATCTTGCTATCTATTTTGCAAGTTTTTGGCTCCAAATGGCAGAACCTTGCCAGAACTTCCTTCTTGAAATAAATTCGTGAGAATGTCTGCTTTTTTCTTCCTACAAATTAGAGATTTAAACTTGCAGATCTGGGGAAGAGAAACCAAGCTATTCTGGTCTAGTCTGAACCACAGCCAAAGGATGGGCTTGGATCAAAGCATTTGGATCTGAACCTTAGCTGTATGTATTGGGTGGTGCTTGTGTGTGTATGTGTTATGTATGTATTTATATTTATACATTGCTGGAGTCTGGATGTGTGATTTAATCTCTTCATCTTCATGCATTGTATGACTTTATTTGCAGTCCACAAGTCATCTGAATGATGAGCTGAGAATTTATTTAGATATTAAAATAAATTCTAAGCCTCAGTGATTTTTTCTGCATCTACTGAAAATATGTGAAAGCCACAGTGGCTGATACTTATACAGAATTTAAACATACAAAGCATGAAATGCTACTAGTTTGTGATGCAAATTTGATCTACAAAATGCTTATTTTTTTCCGTCATTGCTAAATCTATGCTATGCTACTTTTTATGAATCACAAATGAAAAGTGAAAAGGTAAATGCTTGGAATATTTTTTGAAGTACAGTGCAATTCATTTTTAATGTGAAGCAAAGAGAAGTGGTAGAAGGAAAGATCTTTTGTTCAAAAGTAAAAATAATGAACATTATAGAGTTTCTATTGTTGAGCTTACATTCTTCATTTGGGCATTTCAAGCTCCATAATTTCATAAATGGAGATAGTAAAAGTCAGTCATGTTTTGATCCTTATATTTATAAACTTTGATCCATAGCTAAAATTCTAAAAGGATGGAGTGCTGTCTCTTGTCCCCCTGCCTTTAACACTGAATGTAAATTGAACCACTGTACATTTTAAGATCAAGCTTGGAGCTCAATTTAAATTCTAGCACATTCAAACTTCTCAAAAATATAAGTTCCATTCAAATGGGAGGTTTTTTCACTGCACACAGAGCTCTAATCAAAAGTAGAGCTGTATAGAATGGTTTAAATTTAATCCAAATCTCGGTGAATTTCATGAATCTGACTATTCAAGCTTTACATGACTGGGCTCATAAATGTTATTTCTGCTTTTATGCATGATAGGTTGCGGGTTGCTGCTGCTTCTGGGCTTCACAACAAATGCCACAAACCAGAGTTCGTCTCTGCCTTCATGCATTTTTCATAACTCCAGCTAAAAAGTAAAACTGTACTGATTGATAATAGCTAATGAATGTGTAAGCTGTTAGTGAATGTTTTCCACAGGTTACTAGTTTGGGTCACAGGCAGTTGAACTGGATAACTGATTATCCATAAAGATCACATTAGTGTATTAAAGAAGAATAAGTCAAATACCCAGGTGACAGAAAAAAAAGCCAAAAAAAAAAAAAAACCAAAACATCAAAAAATAGATATTCATTATTTTGCCTATTTGTGGTATCCCTGCACACTCTAAGAAACAGGATTTTACACTTTTTATGCCTCATTTGTAAATATTCCCTGTGGTTTCTTCTTCCAAGGGTAAAAATATAGTGCAGTGACTATTCTAAATGCATTTCATTGAGAAATTAGCATTGTAGACTGAATTATACCTTTTTTCCCCATTCTTTTCTTGTAACAATGCCGAAGTTCTTCACTTTCACAAAATGTGCAGAGTTCACTTTATGAAAACTGACAAATTTGGCTGGAATTGTGTTATCATACATTCCTACAGATAATTCCTTTGTCTAGTTGTCTTTGTGCAATGAATACAGGGACTACAATATCCTTTTTCCTCCTGCTGGTATTTAATGACTTAATTTCTCACCATAGCAGGTTAAATGTTTTCTCCTTCATGACAGGAATGAAGTTTCTCATTTCACAGGTGATGCTGTTTGGAAGCAAGTATCTGTGGTAAGGTTTTAGGCTAACAGTTACATTTGTAGTAGGAGAATATCTGAAGGAATAGGGTACTAGAATAGGTGTAAGATGTATTCACAAGAAATATGGACATACTTTTTGAGAAATGGTTAACTAAAATTAACATGCATATCAGCACCAAATAGAGCCGTTTAAGCTTCTTCACAAGCAATCATTTCAGGCTGCATCCAAACTCAGGAGCGCATCACAGCATTACTTATTGTTGGAATTACACAATTAAGGAGCTTATTGTTGGATTCTTAAAGTTAGGCATTGCAAATAGAACACGCTGCTCTTATTTTCCAGGCTTCCATGACAACTTCAGTGTTTAGAAATGGGGTCAGAGAGTCAGACGGGGGAAAGACAGTGATTTACTCCATTTGAACCATAATACTTTAGAAAATGAAATTGTGATTATACAGGAACATCCACAACTGCCACAGATTCTTGAACTGCAGAAGCTGTTCTATAAGCTGCAGAAATCACCGCTTCTCTCATTCAGTGTTGGGACAAGATATTTGACTGGTGTAGAGCTAGCTGGAGGCCACACCACTATTTCACCATATGATCTTGCCTCTTATTTCAGATTAGGAATGCTGTATAGGATGAGACCATAAAGAGAGTGATGAAGCTTATCATTGTATTACAACCCTAAAACCCAATATGAATGAGAAGACAAGTAATTGCCTAAATATTTACCTGACACCAATGAATTAACAAAGATTGGTGACTTACAAAGGAAGATTTCCATTTTAGCTTTTTCATCTCATGCCTCATTTGAGTGCTCTTCTCAATGATGCTAGAATTGTCTTTTTGCTAATGTATGTACCTGGATAGTTACGTGACATTCCTCCTTTTCTTCTCTGTGGTATGAGAGACTGGAAGAACATACTTGATTTTGGAACTACTATGACCCAGCCTTTTGCAGAGGTCTGAAGGAAAACGTCGTGGAAGCAAAAGAAAATTTTACTATCTCCAGAAAAATTATGACAGAGGGACAAGCTCTTGTTCTCCTATCACTGTGAAAAATCTTTTGCTGAATATCCAATAAATGACTATGAATTTCCCAACCTGAAATTTCCTTAAACATTTTAAAGAAATATGGATGCACTTTTATGCCACTTGGGAATATCTCAGGTCGATGCTTGTCAAGATACATAAGATGTTGTCACTAAAATATTACAACTGTTTTAGAATGATATTCCACTGAGAACTAGATTTATGCTACAAGTCTACTTGTAGCAAGTAACTTGGTGCAAAAGAAGTGCATCAATAGAGTAAAGGAATTGGTGATGAGGCTCCTGTACCTCCCTTACACCTGATTTCAAGTGGGTTGTTTTTGAACAAATTTAGTCTCCGCTACACATTTAATTTACAGCTTTTTGAAAGAACAACTATAAGTGTGTGTCATGGATCTGCAGGTAGAGCAGCCCACACGTTGGTTCTGAATTAAATTAAATAAATCAACTGTCATGTCAAGCATTTGGAGTGATTTTGGAGTGAAGCTTCTGGTTTTGTTTTCTCAAAAAATCTAGTTTGCACATCTCAAAATTGGCCCAAAAACTGACTTGATGATAGCTGATTAGTAGAAAAAATTCAGGAAATTCACTTCCAGATCATGTTCCTGCTTCAATCCAAAATCTCAAATATCAGCACAGCTTTGGAATCAAACAGAAACTTAGCGCTGTTTATACAATATAGCTCTGAAACACATGTGAGAGGTTGCATTTTGTATGCAAATTTGACCATGTGTCTTGAACTGTATTAACCTAGCATTATGGGAATGCCTTACAATATTTGAAGCATATATCATTTAAATAAGAAATACTTTGCTTCCATAGTTTGACAATTTTCCTCCAAAATGAACATGAGTCGATGAGAAGGAAGATACAATTCATTTTTTGTTTATTAATAGGCTTTGCCTCTGTGAACCTGTGAACTCCTGCACCTCCAACATTATGATTATGAATTACCTAGAATTATTTGGATCAGTTGGAGATTCACAGCCCGGGAGTATGAAGGGACTTCTGGAGCAACTGAAATTTTGGCTGTGTAATTGAAACAAAAATCCGTATTTCCTGAGGTTCATCTGTCTTTCGCTTTGGGAAGACTACGAGTTTTAATGTTTTGAACTTGTTTTAAATCTAGTCAAGACAGGCTTCTAAATGTTTCTGGAAGGTTTTTAACTTCAGATCTTTTAACTTCTTGAAGTATTTTAGGCAGAATGGTTGGATGTCTTGAGCCTGTGGAGGACAACTAATGGAGCAGGTATTTTATCACCCTAAAATATCTAGATTGAAATTTAGAAAGAATTTAGCAAGCTGGTGTATCTTGATCATATCACATGGAATTTTGAGATGGAGTGCTGAAAACTGTGTGAGAAATGACTGGTCAAAGAAAGATATGAATTACTAATTTTCACTTAAATCCTACTATTTCTCTCATATTAATTTGTAATATTTGTCGTTGAGTATACACAGAATTTAGTTGATGTGTTTTTCTCATTCCTTTTCCAATTTACATGCATCAGTGAACGTCTTTTGAAACTAAAACATGAATCTTCTGGCTATACTAATTAATGTTAATTACTTGATGTTAGTGGACAAAAGCAGCTTTCAGATCCTTTTGGAAATACTGACTTTCCCTTAAAGTAGAATATCCAATGAGACTCTGTGTTAATGATGTAATGGTAAAACTAGCCTGTTTAGTCACTTGATATCCTTTCGGATAGGGCTGGAGTTATGTGGAAAACACAGATTTGCTCTTTATTCACAAAAGATTAGCAAAATTACTACTGAATTGCTACTCAACTCTCCTCCTGAGTTTTCCATTACCTCTTGCAAGCACATTCATAAAAGTTGAAAAGAGCGACTAAATAAAAATGACTATAATTAGCTCAATCCTTAAGGATTATGGACTGGGAGGGAGAACAAACAATAGAATGATTGGTACACAGAAAGAAGTATATCTCAGAAAGGGCTGGAGATTCACACCATTGAAAAGAAGAGAGAGGTTTGTCCCCTTGTTGAATGCAAGCAATAAGTTCATTGACAAAAACTAAAGAGCAGAGTTCTGTGCTGTCTGGCAGAAACAAAGTTTTATACCTATGTCTAAGAGCAATCCTGATGAAAGCAAGCAAAAATCTTCCAATTGATGGGTCAAGCAGCACTGCAGACATCACAGATTAAGAATGGCTGTGCCAATTTTGAGAAGATTCTTAAACAAATGGTATGTTGGGTGGTCTTTGAAAACATAATAAAGGTTAAGAATTGTTTTTAATAAACAATACTTTATGGAAAGTTTTGGAGTGCTCTGAAATGCATTCCTGCAAAAATAACTTATCTGGCTGAAGTAGACTACATTATTTGGGATGAGAATCTCTGAATAGAGATTGAATCTTCTATAAATTATCTATTTACATTAAGACATGGGGCAGAATATGAGGCAAAATAATTTCCATTTCTATGCAATAATTTGCATCACACAAAGACAAATCTAATACCTGAATTACCACTGTTGTTACAGGCCACTAAAAGATAGATTAATGGTCAGAAAAAATAAGAATACTACTGATGAGAGCACTGGTCAGAAAAATGAAAAAGTTGATGATAAGTGACGTAATGATTATTGATGGAGGATGTCAAACTGTCACTGTGAAAGTGTGTGGAAATAAATGTCTAGTGTGTTGAGTTTTTTCCACATAGGACATGGAAGCTGACTATATAACAAAACATCTCTAGTTTTATGGGATTATTTGTAGTCCTAGAACTAACTATTGGCTCTTGAGTGTCCTTGGCTTAGATCCTGTGAACATGCTTTAAATATGCATTGGCATGACCATAGAACCACAAAATAATTCAAGTTGGAAGGGACCTCAAGAGGTAATCTAATCCAACTTCCTGCTCAGCAGGAGGGTCAGCAGAGTCAGCAATGAGATCAGACCAGCTTGTTCAGGACTGCATCCAGCTGCATCTCCAAGGCTGCAGATTGCACATCCTCCCTGTTCCCCTGTTTGACTATCCTTACAATGGAAAAGTTTTTCTGTATATCCAGTTGGAATCTCTCATGTTTCAATTTAAGTCCATTGGTAATCAACAAAAGAATTTAACACAGCAAGCTGAAAATAAATAGAAGTTATTAAAAAAGGAGAGGATTGGTCAAAACTACAGGCTGGAAAATCATGGAGCAAGTCTTTTTGGAACACATTTCTGGGCATACAAAGGAAAGAAAGATGGCTGGGAACAGTCACCATGGATTTATCAAGGATAAATCATGTCTAATCAGCCTGACTGCCTTCTATGACAAAATGTCTGATTTATGGACAAGGAGAATGCTGGGTGTCATTCATGTTGACTTTAGCAAGGCTTTTGATACTGTATCCCACAATGTACTTGTATACAAGTTGGGACCCAAGGGTCTGGGTTGGTAGACAACTACCTGGTTAAAAAACTGATTGCATGATAAGGCTCAAAAAGTAGTATCTAGTGCATTGTACTCTACCTGGATGCTGGTAGCAAGTAGGATACCACAAGAGTCTATCGTGGGACATGTCCTCTTTCACATCTTTATCAGTGATCTGGAGGAGGTAATGGAGTACTTGCTCACAAAGTCGGAAGATTACATCAAATTGGGGAGGGGGCCGCCTCTTTTGAGCAGGAGGTTAGATGACCTCCTGAGATCCCTTTTAACCTCAATTATTCAATGATTCAATGATTCTATGATTGAGTCAAATTCACTTTGAGGAAGTCTGGAAAATTAAGCTTTATTGAGGACTGTGAAAGGCCTGCTATAGAAGCTTGGAATTTTATTTTGATTTGGATAGAAATCTCCGCAATGCCATTACTGAAAGAATTACTAACAGAAACTGTTTCTGCATGGTTTTAACTTATTGCAGGAGTCTTGCAATCTCCAAATACAGAATGTAAAACAAATGCTATTAATACACACAGGGTGCAGACGTTTCTGAATGTGAAATTTCTACATAGGAGAGTTATTGAATCAAGACATTAATATCCTTCACCATTAATATCTCTGTAACAAAAGACTTAATTGTACAAATGGCCCTTTGGCAATATGTGATTACAGTATTATTAAGCTCAATTCAAAAGAAAGCATAAGCAAAAAGATTCATAACTGAGGTTTCAAATTTTAGAAGGGTGAAGTGAGAAATCAAGGAACTAGTTCATGAACTCAAATTGCCTGAGTACTTATAGGGTTGAGTAAGGAAGAGGTTTGAAATTTCTCTAAAGACAAATATGCAAAAATATCTGGAGCTTCAGTTCAAGGCAGGGAATTTTTTGTAGAAAGGGTTCCAAACTAGAGACATACCTCAGAAAGGACACTTGGATCAGCCAATAAGTCTAGAAATGTCAGAAAATTTGATTAATCAATAAAGAAAGATATAATTTAGAGGTCGGGGAGGAGGGGAGGAGAGGGAGAGGAGAGAATAGCCAGAAGTAGAATTTGTTTTGGTCTTGAAAAGAAAATTTAAAAGTTAGAAAAGTTTCTTAGACACATCATAAGAAAACTAAGGTTTCTATGCAGTAAGAATGAAGTAGGCGTTAAAAGCCTTAAATGAATACATCGCTGTGGTTTTCAGTAAGGACAATAATAATGAATAGAAGGGCAAAGGCAGAATGGCTAATGGGGATGAAGGTATGGAAATTAAAATTCCACATCTGAGGTTAAGGAAAACTCAAAGATTAAATGTGTTCAAGTCACAAGGACCTGATAATCTCCAGCTCAGAATTACGGAAAAAAGAAAACTTGCATATGAAACAAGAGGTCAAGTAGACTTCTAAGTATACCAAATTGGAAGTGGGAACATATAGATGTAGGCTAGTGAATATTTTTTATATATATATATATATATATATATATATTTAAGAATAAGGGAGAAGGAAAGTCAACTGGCCTACCAACTTGACCTAAACAATGTAGAAAATATCAGAACACATTTTGAAGGGAAGTATAATAATACATGGAGGTAAATGAAAAATGGGAGAAAAAGAAACATGCATTAAGAGAAGGCAGATTGTTCCAGACTAGGTTTTCTTTCACCGGTGAAATAATTGTCTTTCTATACTAGAAAAATGTAATAGATCTCATCTAACTAGCATGTAAGTAAAGCTCAGATATTCTCCTGGAGAGGAACTTATTACTTAAGAATCACAGAGACAATCTGATATAACACTAAATAGGAATTTATTAATTAAGATGATAGAGATGAAAACTAAATCCTAAAATGAGCAATGAACTGGCTAACAGGTAAGCCAGACTGTCCTGGAAAGGGAAATATTGGTCTGGCACAAAGATGCTTGTTAATGTTTTCATTAGTGAAGTCAGTGCTAAAAGTTACACCGTGATGATGAAAATTCTTCTGACATAACATATGGCGATGCTATCAATAGAAAAAAGAATTGAATATAGTATAGAATGAAATAGAGTGTGTCTGCATTAGCATTTTATTTCAGGGCAGCAGGGAGCTTGTGAAGTCAGTCTCCTGATTTTCCCCACTTACTGAGCTGTGGTTCACAACATGAGTGTCTCAGAGAACAGCTGGAAGATGTTTCCTGGAGTATCAGGAAATGCACCCAATGCTCTTTAGTCACAAATGGGTTCACTGTACCAGACTAACCTACATCAAAGTTAAAAAAAAACCCCATACCCCGAAATGTGTGGACATCAAGTCCTTAGTACCAGCTATTGCACTCTTACTAGCGCATACTATTCACTACTGTAGACATATAATGTAGATGTAGTCTTGATAGTTATTTATTTATTTATTTTCATTACAGAGCTATAGACTAAATTCCTTTTAGGTAAAATTAAACCAAAGACTGAGCTCCAGGACAATACCTATCACATGTCAGCCCCTAGTGCTCACTCCATAGGATCCGACTAGCCAAGTCTGAACTAAAGCCTCTGGCATGTGTCTTGGGTAGACAATGGGGTCTCAGCACCAAATCTTTGTGATACATATCCACTCCTACTGTGCAGTTGTACTTTCTAAAGTAGATATAGCCTTTGAGACACTCAGAGCTTGAATAACAGAGGTTTACACTGTAAAATGAGGGTTTATCAGTTGGAAACCACTTGGAACAAGAAAATTTCATTATATTAGTTCATCACAGAATAGTATAAGCCAATGAAGTGATGTGATCATGGAAAAAGGAATGTGCATGAGTCAGCATATTTCCTATATAGATGTATAAAACACAGTAATGTAATATTAATACCTTTATACTAGAATCTGAAGACCACATTTTTCAAAACTAAAATGTCTTTAGATTTTTAATTTTTTTAGCTATGTTTATGACATTGCTTGGAAGATCTGATTTTCAAACAATGGTTGCTCTTCAGGTTAACCATTTACAGTGTCTTAACTTGAGAATGCAAAATTAAGGTTCTCAGAATCACGTTATTTCCTTTATTTGTCCTAAATTACAAATAATTTAAATAAGCAGAATAAAACCCCATTGATATAGCTCTAATTTCCTATGGAATACTGATAAAATAATATTGAAATAACTCTATATTAATTTATGTATAATGGTCTGGCTGTGGATCTTCTGTTACTGAGGGGCTGGAATCTATCAGCTCTCTCTGACTTATTTGTCAACATGGATGAAAAAAAGGAGTTTGGGTGGCAAATTACATTTGCAATGTATTTGCATATATTTATGCTAATATATGAGAATATATTTGTGCTAATTATCACATTGTGTATGATTTTCTTCATTTCCTCATGATATTTAGTCCTAATACATCTGTATACCTTGCAAGAAACTATTTTGAAGGTAAATATTCATTCAATCTATTATTTGAATAAAAAAAGTGAACTAGAAGGAACCTTAAGGGACTCTTGTTTTAAAATCCTATTACTGATTATTATGCAAATTAAGGAAAACAAAAATATTAGGGGATGATATGAAAAGTGATGTTTCAGTCTTGATAAATACTAGCTGAAAGCTACCCCTTGAAGAAGTTCGACATTGGATCAAGGTTTTTGTTTGGACCTGACACAACCATTTCAATTTCTTATACTTTCCATTTGAGGTGGAAGCTGATTACTTTCACTTTCTCTGTTACTTGTTGCTTTTGTATAAAATATGGTGTTGAATTGGCTGCTCTCACTTTGAGTGTTTTGAAATTCATATCTACTTTCTGATTTTTTCTACAAATCTGTGTGCTGTCCTTTCAGTGAGTGTATAACCAATTACGTGGAGTGCCTTATGCTTTGCGGAGAGGCAGAGTTGCCTCATCTCTTTATTGGTCATGAAATCCTGCACAGACATTTTGGTAATGGTTATTCTTGAAGAGTAACATTTTTAGGTTCTGTTCTGTATCTCTATTTCTTTGTTTTCCAGATGTGAAATTTAGTAAATGCCATAGAAACTTTGCCACATATGAGGGGAAAATGTTCTTGAGTCAGATTATTCCACAGTACCTGCTAATTATTAATAGCTTGCCTGTGCTTTGAGACAGTTACTTTTTCCAAGTTCTGGATGCATCTGTTTCCTTCCAAAAATAGTAGTACAATGATGTTCCAAGAAAACCTCAGTGCCCCGTTATGAGCTCTATTCATGTTGTATCACTCAGTACTAATTACCAGGTGTTTCTTTAGGCCCTCATCTTTTAAAGATGTGATCATCTGCTCAATTTTATATACTGTGAATAGTTCCATTAAAGGCAAAGGGCTTCTCACTGAGATTAAAGGTAAAAGCATATGTTAGTCTTTATGAGATGTCTTTGGAGCTGCTATTGTTAGCTTTGATTTATCTATTGTCTATTAAAAAAATCTAAAATTGAATAAAAGATAAAATTTTATGATAAATTTTGAATCTCAATAGAATACATTAGTCAGCAAGTTATTCCTTTATTCCATTTCTGAAATATAGCAAACTAATAAAATCACTCCTTGGCCACATTGCTATGTAATATGTACTTGGGTTTGATACAGTTTTAAAATCAGTAGTCCATATGTACTTTGTTTGCTCTCTTTCATGATTTTAGAAAGATATTATGTCATATTCATCTGTTTATTGCTATTTTGGGATGTCAGGAAACTAGACCAATTAATAACTCCAAATGCAACTTACAGCAAATTTAGGATGAGTGAGGCATTTTTGACTTATACATTATTTTAAGCTTTATGTAAGGCTGGAAAACCGTTGAAGACGGATCCTGCTGTTATTGAAAGGAGCAGGTTTTATTAATCTCACCGGTAGTGGATCTGGATTTTGCACAAGGGGTTTTGTCAGCTTAGTTTTAGCCAGTATTTATACTGCAGAAAATGTACTTCCATTACCCCAGTCTGCCTTATGCATGTGCCACATGCTGTATTGATGTGCATCCAAAAATAATAAAACACTCAAAATGTGAAAGGAAGAAACTATTATGCATAAGGCATTGCAAGTACAAAGCCAATTTTGTATTGTGGGATGGTGTCCAGAAACATACTCAAAGTGAGGAAAGAATTTTCTTTCTCTAAAAACAAACCTGAATCTTAATTTAAGCAAAGTTTAGTTGAAATTATTTTCTTTTCTTTATTTTCCCTGAATGGTTTCATTTCCATCATGATACAGGGATTGGGTTTTGTTTCATTTTTTCAGTTACAGTACTACTTAGAGGTTTTGTTCTTATTTACCATGAAACAAAATTTCTCTTAAATGTTTCCAGGCCCAAAACTAAAAAAAAAAGAAAATCTCTTTGATTATCTTGATCTGAGAAACTCTCCTGCTGGCAAATCATTCCCTCTCTTATACTTTTTCTTCCAGAGCCAAAGGACGTGGTAAGTTCTGAACTGCCTGGACCTTCTCTGCTCTAGAGAAGCCGCTAGTCCGACAGTTATGACATGTGGTAAGCATGTGGGAGACCAGTTTTTAGTTGCATTTTGTTAGGAAAAAAATCTACTTTCTGTTCTGTTCAAACCGTTCCACTTCCTATAAATAATTAGATATTCTGTGGACCAGAGAATGAAAGGGAAATGCATCTTCAATAAGGCAGCGGTTCAGTATTCAGCTAGCAGATAGAAGAGGTAGCTTTACCTTCTGCGACATCCCACTTCTCAGATGAGGACTGTCATTGTTTTCTAGAAAGTTAGTTCTTATTGCTAAGCAAATGAATCAGCTTCACCAGGCAAATTATATTCTGATTCTATTTTGGCAAATGAATAAAAAGTCCCAAGGGATAAGGAGGAGTAGACAATCTAGGAGAGGAATCTAAACTGCCCCAAAAATGGACTCTTCTGAATTTGCTAAAATTTTAAGCTATCTGCACAGCCAATATTTGTTGAAACTAGTATGTTCCTAAAAGCTTTGCTTTCAAAAACTTGATAATTTTAAACAGGAAAGAGTTGGCCAGGAAATCTCTGCTCATGTATCAACTTCAGAAGTGAGACGTGGAATATAATTCATTTTGACATAGTATTCTGAGATAGTCTGATAAAAGATGCTATGTAAAGTATGTTTTAAAGTAATGAAATACAAATTAATGTAAGTAATAAAAGCATATATAATACAACTATTTTTCTACAGAATGGAGCAGAAAAGAATGGAAACTGTTTGTTAGGGTAATATTTTAACCAAGACCCTGAACCATTATTGAAGTGAGAAACAATATTTCCTCAGAAAAATTAATCTTTTCTTTCAAAAAATTAAACAAGTCCACATTCTGAATGAAGAAAAATAAAATATTGAAGAAGCTTGGTAATGTTTCCTTTCTAGCTCCTCATTTTGTCTTACTCACTGAATATGATGGTGAGCAAATATGTTTCATGAAGGCACAAGAAACTAAACAAAACAAAAAAAATAAGATACTTAGAAGCTTTCCACTGGGATGGCATGTATTTTCCCACTGGTTATTGGTTCCATTAACAATTTTTATAGATGAGGTCACAGAAGTTCATGAAAAGATTCTGATGTTCCGATGCCACAGTATGGGGCATTGTACACATTGAAAAATGCACCCATGTGCTCACACTCTTATTAAAAATATGTGTAATTGAATAGAAGTTGGTTGAAACGCACCTACAGACAGTAGAAAATGAACTATTCCTGCTTTAGTTGTAGATAATTTCCCACTGCCTCGCTCTTGTGCTGTATTTGTATCTGCACCAAACAGTAAGGCAGCACCACTCTCGTTTGGTGATTTCTTCTTGCACCAGCCCTGCCAATGACAAGCCAAAGTTCTTGCCAGTGAAAATAAAGCCCTGAGATTTAGAAGAGTCAGTGGAGGAAATACAACCAAAACTGCATAAAGCAAAATGTAGCAAGAGGATTTTATCTGTGGCATTCGAAAGCAACTTCAACAGTTAAAAATTTTTCAAAGCATTACATTTCCAAAGGTCCTAGCATTTCGCCACACGTTGCAGGTTTTGTTCGGCAGTGTGGGTGGAAGCTCGCAGCAAACAGTGCAGCGACGCATAGGTAACAGCGCAGCCTTCTGCTTGCCCTGCAGGGGAGAGTTTTACAGCTTTAAAACAAAAAACAGCTCAACTTCTTGCAAATTACAGGCCAGATCCTGCCAAACAACGGCATGGAAAGAAGCAGGGTGACAGCAAGAACTGAAGGATCACAGGATCAAATTTACTGAGAGGGCTAAAGGGGTGCTGGCACCCTGACTGGCAGTGATGGGCACAGCCTGCGCGCCCACGTTGGGAGCAGCATGGACACGGCTGCGCAGGCCTCCCATTTCGCTCGGGCTGCGCCTGCCCAGAGATGAGGCTGCAAAACTGGCTCCTTTCGAATATTTTAAGCCTTCGGAAAGCTTCAATAGGTTGTTATTTCCTTCTGCTTCTAGTTAGCCCTTACAGTTGTGCTGTTTTGATGTGAGCTGACTTTGTGAGGTCAGGCGGGTTAAATGGTGTTTGATTAAAATCAGAACACCCAACAACTACTGTTTCACAGTTTGACTTTGTTGGTCTCTTCATCTGGGAATTCAGGAAGACACCTTTAGCTTCAAAAAAAAAAAGGCAGCTTTTTTTTAGCTTTTTTTTTTCGTATGGTTTAAAGAGAAACAAAGAAAAAAAGCCACATTGTGTATGTTTTTCTGGCAATAGGCCTGCCACTGTTTATCAAACCAAGGCAAATCCAATTAGCCTGTGGCCTGCCTCCCAACCTTATTAACCTGCTCAGCTGTGAGAAACTCAACAGCCCCTGCCAATATCTCATTTCTCCAGCAGCTGATAAGATCAGTTCAAGATATTCAATGGGGTTTCCTTTCACTTCGGCTTCATCACAGTCACCGGCATCTTAACCGTGGTAGCCGGATCTTATTTTCCTCTCATTTACTACATGAAATAGGATGGCGACTCCGAGGCCTATGCAGCTTGTTGGAACAAACACCGATCAGGCCTTCGTGGCGTTTGACAGGATGGGCTGATTTTTCTTATCATGGCTTGCCCACAAAGGCCCGGGCCAGGCCGGGGTTATTAGCATTCCTCGGTGAGATGCGTCAGGCCTATTTCTGTCACGCAGACAGATTGAGCCTTTCACTCAGGCTCACGAATGAGTGACACATGGCCTGACTGGGAGGACAACATTGTTATTTGAGTTAAGAAATCAATTTGTATCAAATGTACACTGTAATTTATTTGTTGGCTTTGAAGGGAACCTGGCTGAGATAAATGGGAATGGGCTTCTTTCTTCCCCCCTATGCTGAGCTGATAAAGTTCTTGTGAAGCTCCAGATAGCTCCAGTCAGAGCCAAAGTGACAAACATGTTTAAAGTTGCACAGTGATCTTTAAATCTCAAAAAGAACACCTTGTCGGACATGATAGAACATTTTTTACCTTTTCCCTCTATCTGTCAGAAAGCTGCTGTGACACATTGCTTTAGTATTTTTGCTGACATTTTCTTTATCAAGCACATCTGTTTGTGGTCGAAAGATGCTTATTCCTATTTTCTTCAATCTACAGCAGCCTAGGAAACTGCCAAAAGGAAGGAAGAAAATGAGACATTCTTTCCAAGAATAATGCTTATTTAAGTTTTTTTTAATTGTGACTTTTCTTGATCAGGTTCCAGTTTTCTTTTTACTTTTGTTAAAAGGGAGAAGAAACGTGTGGGGAACATGTATCATGAGATCTTGTCTATTTCAAGAAGTTTGGTTGGGTTCAGACTGACGGTGCATTAAGATGTTGGTATTATATGTTAAATTGTGAGCTACGAGATTGACATTCTCCTCTATTAGAGTTATAAATATGAGCCTAAGTGTTGGCGCTACGCATCAGTGTTTTTATTTTTGAAATAATATGAATAATCAAAAGTTACATCTACGGTTTCACATATGCTTGCAGTTATGACTCCATGATGAAAAAAATGCTAGCAAACTAGCCACAGGCAGAGTAGCTCATTGACATTTCCATACAATAACCTGGTTGTTTAGTTTTGGTTTTCAAAAGTCATCTAAATGTAACATGTCATATTAGATGACTGTATAAGGTACCTTACCCTTCTTCTGCATTATAGCTTTCCACCTGCATATAGGCTCTTTTTTAACAGATGTGCATGTGTATGACTGCACATACACACAAACATTATAAAGCAATATAGACTGCTATGCTCTGATTAGTCCACACAAGGTACAGCCATCCTCAAAGCAAAGTTAAACTTGAGGTAGTCTAAAGCATGCAACCAGGGTCAAACACTCTTCCAGTCCTTCCAGAAGCTAGGTCAAATGTGATTAGCAGTACAAACATTTTTAAGATAAATTGGCTTTAGGAAGCGTTAAACTTATTAACAGCCTGATCACACCATCACCAAAACGGTCACTCCATTCCCAGGAATCTCAGGGAGGGCCACGCATCAGGATCGACTCTTCTCTCGGGCTGCCCAACCAATATATTTCATGCTCCTCTCTCCTGCCTTTCCTCTGGGAATGTTGCAATCCTTTAGGCTGTGAGCAGACTGCCAGCCTTAGATCTTGTTATACCTATGAGTACTGACACTGTAATAGCATTAAGCCTTGCTCTCAGGTTTCTTCTGTGCCATGCCCTTTGGGCGAGGGCTTGCCCTTTTACCTTTCTGCCCAGGTGCATAACGACAGTGCTGTTATTCTGACTTGCCTGACATTTTTTAATGTGGTGCTTTTTAAACCTTAACTCCGTGTTTCCACATTTAGGCAATAGCTTCAGATTTTGTCTCAGTTTAGCAACCCAAAGACAATATATCATTTTAAATATCCAAAATGGTTTCTGATTTTCATCCTGTGGCACAGTCTAGAGGTGTGACTTTTGATTTTCAAACGTTCAGAGTAGGCAACACTGCAATCCAGCTCTAATTACCACGAGTAAAGTGCTCCCTGTTTACACGCATTTATATTTCTACATAAACATATTCCATAAAACACGCACCTTCTCAAATGAGATCTGTACTTTGCCATGCTTTTAGCTATATCTATATAGCTGTTTACAATTATTACAGCCTAAGCACATCAATCAATTCATTGTCAGATCAAACTCTTCAAGAAATCATACCAAATATTGTTTTAACCTCATTGCTTTAGAAATAACCATTGGCAGTGGAGTAATTTAGACCCCAGAAATGGCAGTGCAAAATAAAACACCCTCTAGCTCTGATACAAGAGCACTCTGTCATGTCTACAGCTTCACTCTATTAAAATAATACATCCTCCAAAGCACTTGTTTTGGCCTTCTGCTGCCTTATCTTATATCCCTTAATGACAGAAAATGGAAAGCACTTAATTTCTCTTCCAGGTTTACATTAATTCATTACGAGCAATGCCAGTTTTGTCTCTGCTGTGAGCAGGCCCCTGATGATAATGTAAAGATGAACCCTTTGCATGGAATTTGGAGAGGAAAAAAACAGACGCAACAATGTGCCAGGTTTGTTCATGATTTACTGTGCATTATGTTCTCTAAAAAACACAACGGCTGGCAGCAGGGGCAAGCTGCTATTTACCTGGTCTTCACTAACTCACGTGAATCCGAGGGAATGCTCTGGGCCAAGGGATTCCCTTCCGTGTCTTACCTGAGAGCAAGTGAGTGTCCGCACCTGGGAAAAGCTTTTGATGAAACCTGCGGGGCAGGTAGTGTGAGAAACCCAACAAGCAGAGAGCCTGCAGCAGGAGCAGTGGCTCCTGAGGAGATCAGGGACATAGATATAAGGAGACAGAAAAAAACCCAAACAAAACCCCCTTTTTCTCAGGAGAGGATTGCATTGAGTTTGGTTCAAGAAGCCCCTGAAAGCTGCTGGATTCAGAGCAAGGCTGGAAAGAAGCAACAATACAGTGGGCAAGGGAAGATTTATTTTTGTATTCTCTTACTTTTATTGTCTTACAAAGCAGGCTTTGCTTGTCTCTTTAAAAAGGTCCATTGTTTTAGTCTGAGCTAAAATAAACTATAACTTCAGAGTTCATTGGATGTTTTTGGTCTGCTTGCTGTAAGAACAATATCTACCTCAAAACTCTCACTGACTCAGGGTCCCTTCCCTGAAAATACCTCTGTGTATCCTGAAAGCTGCAAGAAACAGCAAACTGGGAGACAATGAACACGGATTCTAGCTATTTCACAACCAATTGCTATTAATCTAAACTTCACATGTAGAAGGGATGAATTGTCATTTTCATCTGTAAATTAAGGAAAAAGAAAACTCAGAATAAAATTCTGGTCCTTAATATAACAAAACACAATCTGCATCCTTAACACTGACTAATTATTCAAGTGAAGTGTCCTGCATTGTGTAACCGCTACTGACACGAAATGGCTTTCTGTCACCTTTGGGCAGTCAGACTCCTGGAAGGGGGGTTATGATGTTGTTGCTGTAAGTATGGTAAGAGATGTGAAGCTTTATCTCAGGGTATCAATGTCCCCTTCCCTATGTCTCAAGCATAACATGGCTAGAAGTGGTTATTATTTTTACAAAAATATCATGTTTCTAGAGAAAATGGCTCCCTAGATTCCTCCTAGGAGAGAAGGGAAAGGGAGGAAGAATATAGCAGTGTACGTCTTCCCAAGTTGCTGCTACAGCTAATGTGGAAGAAACTTTTCTGGATCTATACTTAGAGACTTAAACCACAGCGTACACCTGAAATTTCAGGATAAAATGAGAAACCAGTTTGCCTCCTTCGCCCCCAGCTCTGACTGCTGTGTCAACATGCAGCAAGATGAAGGGAGTTGACTATGGGAAGCAATAGGCAGTACTGAAATGAATTTTTTTTACATGTGTTGCTTCATTGTGTTTGGGAGGCACACCTGCTAAAAAGGAGGACATGCCACGAAGTGGGGGGAGATGTTAAAACTGTAGACATATAAAAGCCTGGACCAACACTGAACATGCCTGGGAGGAGGAGCCACTCTAAACTGGAGGTAGTAGGATGCCAATCTGAGGCACAAGAGTTAAAGCCTCAGGAAAAAAGGAAACACAACTTCCATTGAAGAATATTTTAGGAATGGCAAGTATATCTGTCTGCAAGTAACCCGTGTCTAGTGCCTGCATGCTACATGCTCTCACTGATGAGTGAAAACAGCAAAACAGCAAGTGCTCACAGTGAAGCTACAGAACATAGCTAAACGTAAAATTATGACATTCAGTTTGGGAGTAGGAAAAATGGAGCACTAGAAAGCTCATTTTCATTTCCCCTGGTTTCTGAATGAAGGTTTGAGACAGTATTCATTAATTAACCCTAAGTTTTTAATTGATTACTTGTTCCTGACAGTCAAGTCCTGGTTAATACGAGGGAGAAGTGTGTCACTGCTTATTAATATAGGCTGAGAGAAAAGTCTTCCAGATATTAGGTATCTTTAAGTTTGCTGACTATATCGCTTCAGACTGAAAGCATCCATATAAATATTTTCTTCACACTGAATTATTTTGGACAGTTTCAACCAAAACAATTTGGGGAATGATACAGGGCAAAATATGTTGTTTTGCCTGTGCTAGAGGAATTCTGATGACCTTTTATTTAGTCCAGTATGTCTTCCAGCAAACACATCCCTTTGAAAAGAAGGAATTTGACGGAAGGCAGACCACTTGGCAGACTTTTGGTTTTCACCAGGTTTTTTATAAAAACAAATAACTGTCATGTTAACATCTAATTAAAATCTGTATAATAATGTGCATAAAGTAGATAGCAGGACTAGAGTTATAAGTAAACGTTGGCATTTTTGTAGCTGTGGTAATTTTAACTCTGTATTTGAAATAATATTCTCAAAAATATTTTGTGTGTTCATATATCAGATTTTGTACAACTGCTCTGAAAGAGCTGCTGAAATAATTCCACACAGTAGAACATCATCCTTAGGTGAACAGGTAGATATAATGCTAAGATATTTGTTATATCACATACAATTACATTTGATTACTGGTTAACTCTTAGTAAGAAAATGCTTCAGGCTTAGCAAGTAGGAGATTTTTATATTTAGTAGAAGAACCTGCTTTTGTTATTGTAAAAATATTCAAGGTATAAATGAATAAAATCGCCTCTTCAAAAAGAACGTACAATTCCCAAAGGTTTAATATTCAGTCTTTTGGAGGATTAAGTGGTACAGTGGTGCTGCTACAGATCTAGGGAGTCTCTTTCATATGATCTCCTAGTCTTCAGCCTGTCCAACTCTGCAGGACTTAGAGATATTCTAATCTATATGAGATGAACCTGGTGAGGATCGTTTCCCACTGTCAAATGCAAACTTACTATCATACATTGCACTAAAGTACATCCTTTCTCAACTGTAATTTTTCAATTATCAGTTGCAGAAGGCCTGAATAATGGAGAACATGATCTCAGCCAGGCTCTTTAAATCATAATCCTCAGGAGGCATCAAATGGATCATATTACTCAATATAATTAAAAAAAAACAAAACAAAACAAAACACAACAAACCCAAACTAACAAAAAAACCTCAAAACCTAGAAATGCCATAATTCTCCCAGGTGCTTTGGGTAGCAGACAGTCAAAAATGAGGAGAGTCCAAAACACATAATTTTATTTTTATTATTTTCACTTTCGCATCAGACTTTTTTGACCTCTCTTAGTAAGCCACGGAGGGAAAGAGAAGTTGTTACTCAACCCCAGCTTTCTCCTGCTCCACAGGCATTCAGACAGCACAGGAAAAGGAGTGAGAAGGCCCTGCCATAACAGTCTCTGAGGCAGCTGCAGGCCAGAGACACAGCTGCAGCTTCCTGTCTGCCCAGCAGGTTGTTGGAGGAGCATCTCGAGGTGGATGGCTCCCACCATGGGTTTCTGCAGCCCATGGATCTCAGCAGCTAAACAGCTGATTGTTGGAGACAGCCTAACTACATGTAAAGCACAGCCTTTTGTAACAGCCTCAGATTCTTTCCTTTTCTTACTGCTCAAACGTGGAAATGAAAAAAAAAAAAAAGTCTTAAAAACATGCAAAACCCTAGACACTGAAAACTAGGAGGTGATCTCTTCCAAACCCCTTTTATAATTTGACTTTTGCTGCTTGGGAACCACTTATTTAACACTGTATTGCTGCTTCGGGTGCTAGCATGGAAGACTGATGTAAATGTGTTCCAAATCTCATTCATACTAAAAATAGACTGGTTTACTAGAACTGTATGTAAGACAACCATGTAGGATACTATTCAGCAGTCAGCAATCCACTTCACAGCCCCTTTGTAAATGCTTGCTTTGGGAATATTGAAGGTATTTTGTGATATCCAGTTGCCACTGTTGGGTTAAGTAAATTAGAGCAACTTGTTTCCAGCAAACTCACCTTAGAGTGATGTGCTTCCAAATGTTTTCTGTCAAAGTGCTTGAGATACGATGTTAGGAGACTTTTAATAAAATATTTGGTTTTAGTTAAATATAGCAAAGGCAAACACACTGCTCATTAATAATGGGATATACTGTAAATGATAGCTTTCAACAGAGTAATAGAACATAGCAAACAAAGAAGAGCAGCAGAGGCAAGTAAGAAGGAAAATAACTTTGAAACTCCACTGATTAAGATGCTAAAGTAGTTTCCAGTGTTTATTACAAAAAAGCTAATTAAAGAGTTTACATTTTATCATGCACAGTAAAGAACTCCTGACAGGCATTGTTATAATATGAAATGCTGCAGTCTCCAGTAGAGTTTAATTTAGAGCAACAACAAAGAAGGGAAAAAGAAGAAATAAAACAATTGAAATGTTGCAAGCAGACTGCCTTAAGCTCAGGGGAGGCCTTTCAGAAAACTGTTTGATAGAAGCAATGCAAACTGAGCTACTGCCCTGGGAATAATATTTTTCCTGAAATTGTTTCAGGTTGAAGTGTTTATAGGAGGCAGTATATAGGTTGTGTAAGCCACCGGCTAAAAGATTGGGGAAGTATAGCTTTTCATCAAAGGCTAATCATGCTGATTATGCAAGAAGATCCACTGATGCTAGTGTAAACCATTCACTGGAGAATTAGTGACTCCTGCATCATTACTGATCAGATCAACAGATGTCCATACTGTTACCAGTTACCAACATGAACTTGTTAATAAACAACATCATCTTTACTAAACATATTCAACTAGAGCAAAATTTTGACATCTTGTACAGATGTGTTAATTTCTTCCAAACACATTTTTGGCCTGAGAGCGCCTTGGAGACTGTATTGATTTCACTCTTGCCCAATTTCTTGGTGATGAATAATGATGGATTATGCATATCAATTATTTTAAGCCAGTCAACCATTGTTTATTTACTTTAACTACAATATTTTGTTGTCATATCTGCATACAAGGTTGAGAAGATGATTCTACTTTTGGCTAGTAATTTTTCTGCAGGAGATATGAGAAGGCAACTTTTGTTTGTCATTAGCAGCCCTTGGGATATTCATATTTTATTTCCCTGGCAGTCAGATGTATGAGCTGTTACAGAGGACAGAGTTGAGCTATAGGACACTGCATACACAGAAGACACGCAGCTCTGTCTCATTTTCTGTCACCGATATGGCTGTATGATTCGCTTTCCTAATGTTTGACTTGGTGTCAGAGTTGGAGGAAAATTAATTGGCAGAGAACCAGCTCAGATAAGGTGGCAGCATGAGGAAGGACCACAAATACCTAGTAGCAATGTTTCTTGCTGCGTGTGTTGAGCAGGCATTTCCCATCCCTTGTTCAGCATATCATAATGAGAGGAGTTCTGGGACACTAGACTTCTACTGGAATCTCCTGGAGCCCAGACAGTCCAAATATATGGCCACAGCCATATCATTCTTTCTTTCAGATTTCACATTTTAAATTAGTAGAAATTAATCACGTCAGTATTGCGTGCAAGACACCAGTACAACTTACTGCCACAACAGAGCATTCACACTTAGTACACATTTTATTTATGAAAAGGTTTCCTCATATAAATGGAAATTAAACCACTATCATTTTTACTAGGTAGACTTTCTTCTGTTTCTAAAGCTGCTTTCTTCCCATAAACTTTTCTATTGTCTTTACTAAAAAAGGCTTTTTTCACCTTTATCTGAAATATGGCTGGGCTGCTTGTCTCTGTTAGAAGACAGTACAGATCTCTGTGAATCACAGTGTCTATCTTTCTTTCTATCACCCAGACATTGCTGTTGTAACTTGTAGATTGAATTACCAAATGTATTCTACACTAAGACTGCTCAAAATAGCTGGGCTGTCATGTGGGTGCTTGGCTTTGGAGTGATATTAGTCACAGCATACTGCCCCAGACCTCTGAAAAATTTTGTTTTCCAGACATAATTCACAGTTTTGGTTTTTCATCTGTAGTCTCATAAGTGGCATCTTTCCCTGCCTTCCTCATGTACTGTAGCATTGTTGGGACACTCATGTTGATAAGATCCTCTGTTTACATTTCTATTGACTTTAGAACAAAATTTTTAATAAGATGAATTTGCTCCAATGAAGCTCAAGTCAGTAGATAGTCACAGCATGGTGCAAAGTCAATTTCTTCACTTAATCTTTTCAATGAATTGAATTTGAGATGGTTCCTTTTGTGTTTTTATTGGAAACTGAATGCTCTCCTTACAGCAAATGCACTCATATCTCCCAACAGGTCCCCTTTACTCTTGAGTACTGCATTGCGCTGTCTTGCCATTCATGCCACCTTGCACTGGGGATACCTTGTGTTACCCATTACCCAGTATGTACCAGCACTGCAATCAGCATTGATGTAGGGCGCTGCACACCAGCAATGCCAGAGCTGATTGCTCCATTGGCTATTTTTCTCCACAGTCAAACATAGGGTTTCATGCTCCTGTTTTTTTATGGAGTACCCACTCTGGTTTGTTGTTTAGGGCCTAATCCCAAATCCATTAGAATCAGCAGAAATTTGTTCCTATTGTCCCAGTTCATTTCAGGATACTTTGTGTGTATTCACAAAGGTGTTCACATTGCTCTTGAAAATTTGCCTTCCTCTTGGTGACTGTAGTATATAAATAACAACTACTTATTCATTTATATCTTTATTTTCCTAAGCTTACATATGAGGAAAATTAGACGAGTCTTCATGCAACACTGGGCTTAAATATACCCATTGCTGGGTTGTATTTCAAACAACAGAATTTCCTTTACTCCTTTTCACTCTTGCTGTCTGTTTCCAGCCTTCTCCATTCACATTTACCGTATCATCATTTTACATAAAAGGAAGTTTTTCTTTAGCACTAGGCTCATAAAAATAAAAGATAATACAATGAATGAATGTCACTGAGAGCCAATTTTTCTCAGCTAAGCTTTAATGCGAGTTCAGGCTACCTAGAGTGAGCTGTGATAAAAGGCAGAAATGAGACTTCAGGCAGCTTTCTAAAGAATGAAAATCATTCCTCTCTTACTGTATTGTTGTTGCACAGGGCCAGCAGGTTAACGGCAGAGGAGCTTTATAGCCCATAAAATTCACTGTCTGCGGAGGACAGAGCACCACATGACCAGAGATGTAGCCTATGGATTTGTGTGCTGGTGTTAAGTATCCACAGGTGCATTGCTCAGTAGCAGATAGTGGCCGTTGTTGGTACTAGACCATACTGGAACATGACAGTATTTTGTCTCCAACAATGGCTGTGGGCAGATGTGTATTTGCTTGGCTATTTTTGAGAGGAGTTTTGGTTGATTTTAATTTTTTTTCAAATTTGTAATACTGGATTACATTTAAAAAATAATAGTAATCAAACCCACTGCAGCTTTCTAATTGACTTTTTTATTTGATCCAAGCAATTTGGTTTTAGCTTTTGCTACACTGGTAAGAAAATCGTAACTATTACCAACTGCCAAGAGGATATCTATGTCTCAGTGCAGAATTCATTCTATTTATTCCTATTTACTCAATGTCTTTCAGAAAGCAGATGTCATTGCCAGTGACTCTTCACGTACAGATACTATTTGACTATGAATTGCAACCCCAGCCAATGCCATTTTGATTTTACTCTTATCTTTCATTTCAAGGAACATTCCCACAACCTTTACCCCTCCCCCCACATAGTCAGACACTCTGAGGCACAGTGTCAATCATTAGACACAAAAATATTTCAGTTATTTTAAAGCTGGAGTATTTGTCACAGACTCAAAAGATAGAGATCTAATGACTTACCAGGGGCTTTGCTTATAAACATACACCTATGCTATTCTCAGAGCTCGGTACTATTTTTTTTTTTCTTATTCTTTCCATTCTCACACTTAAAACAGAAACACATTTTCTCCTAGAAAATGCTGACAGCGTGTCTTGGTATCTCAAGGCAGAAAGGTTGCTTTCCCCCAGGCAGTGTGCTGGCAACTTTCACATGGACACACATGACTGAGCATGCCTGAGGTGCCTATAGGCACCCTTGCTTTCATTGTTTCCATAATTCAATATGTTTAAAAACAGCCATGCTAACAAACAGTAGAAAGAGGAGTGGGAAGTGAAACTTTATGGGATTGAACTTCAGAAATGTAGTACAGCTAGAATAAGAAGGTGTTCAGAGTGAAAATACAGGAGGGATTTGTTATGCAAAAATAAGACCTCATCTGAAGCTGAGAAGTTACAACATGCGATCAAAGTGAAAAGCAGTGCTTAAAACAATAACGCAGAGACTGTTCTAACACTCTTTAACATGCGGTTTGTAAGTAAATTTTTAATAAATTACATATTATCACAAATAATTCACTAATTACTACTTTTTGCTGCATCTTATTAATCCATTCTGTACCACACACAAAAGCACTCCTGAGTGAGCTGCAACAAGGATTTAAAGATACGTTCTGAGTCTAAAATATTTAGCAAAGTTATCTTGGTCTCTTAAACAAGTTTGGATTACAGTAAGAACACAATTAAAAGAATACATTTCCAAGCTGCCAAAGGTAGAATTCAGGAGATACTGTGCACATTAGATGAAATGGTAAATCTCCCATACTCATGATGAACAAGAATTTCGCCCTTGTGTAGCTGCAGGAGGAAAAAACATAATATATATGGCAGAAATAATTTTACTTGGGTTACTAGCTACATTTTTATTCCTAACTATAATCTCCTGAGAATTAGATCAGTTTATATTTAAGAAGTGCAGATTTTTAAGAGCAAGCCAGAGTCCTGTGAGATAAAAGGTATACAGGCACAGCTCAGTACGATTCCTTAACCACTTAATGAACTGATAGAGGACATGACAACAGAATGATGAACTGCGATATAGAGAATTTACTCCCTTTTCAGTATTGGACAAGAAATGATATCAATCCCTGAGGTAATTCTGAAATATGATTACTAATACAGTATGTTAAGGAAAGCCATAAAAAAGGAGGACATGATGCTCCCTCTCACCATATAGTTGGTGAAAGAGCAAAGAACATGAAGATCTGTAGGAGCTGTGAATTTCCACATGCATTTTTACCTCTGCAAGAATATTTCTTTCAAGATCTTTTGAATGCACATATACTGTGTATGGTGTAGATGACTTGCATTTGAACAGATATATATCCAACTTTCCTGTGTCAGTATTGTTTTGCTCTTGCACATACATATGACGGTACGACAGAACCACATCATGGTGCAATTGCAAAACTTGAGCCCAACTTGAAAGCTATGCCTGATGATTTATTTTATTTCAACAGGAGTTGCTCTCTTCTTTTATTGTTTGACTGTGCAGAACATGACACTAAGACTTGACAGCCTCTAACAGAATTTTGTTCATCCACAGAGAAGCTGAAAGATCACCTGTGACTGTGGAATGTATTTTTCCAGCTTTTATGTTATACAGAGTTCTTGTTAATGCCTTGGAAAATGCTAGTGTAAAAGAACTTGTATGATGCTTTAGAACTAGTTTACCAAACAGATTAATTACAAATCGCTGCATTTTGTGAAGTAACATGAAAAATTGCTACACGGAATAATCAGTAGTACTGTTTCACCAGGCATTCTGGACACTTATTCTGAAAAGTACTGGTTCAATTATTTGCATTCTAATGTAAATGATTGGATGAGCTTCCTGTAGTATGTTTCATTAAAACCTTCATTATAACATTAAATCTGCTTTTAAATGGTAGCTACCATTATGCATTTTGATGAAAATCATGGTATTTGCAGACCAAGAGTGCAAACTAGGTTGTTTGGTATTTTTATTCATTATGTAGTGACTAAAAAATTTGCAAATATTCCAAACCTTCTACATCTGTGCTATCTCACCATGGCGATGCTGAGCAAGTCTTATTACTGACGATACTAGCCTTCATAAGAAGAATATGGATATCTTAGATGCAGCAAATCATTAAGGGTCTTTTCCAACCTAAATGTTTCTATGATTCTGTGATTATTTCCAGTGGTGTACTGACATAATATGATTACAGTTTCGTGGAGTTTTTCTTTGCTAGTGTGGAAAGAAAAAAAAACTTAATCAAGAATTAAGGTGATCTAGCACATATGGTTTTAAATGTATCCACAGGAGATAGTAATTTATGGGAAATACAATTGGGATAGTACAAATACGGTACACTGCCATATACCAACTGCAAAACCAATGCTGGTCTTACTGTATCTTAGAAAGCCAGTTGAAAACAGGTTGGATATGAAGTACCAAGCAGTAATTATGGTGTGTAAACTTGGAAGCAACTTCTCATTTTTCCAGTGCAACAGCTCATCTTACTAGGAGAAGCTTTCCGTCATTAGATGAGCTCAAAATGTAACACTTACACATTGACTTTGCTCTGCACTAATATCAGATGTTTGCATATGATGTGTTTTGGTGTGTTTGTTTCCTTCTCGCTTGGCACAGAATTTATCTACTGATATACAGCCCTTATATATTACTAATATACTGTAGTATAACACCAGCAAAGCACGAGACAATATTCTGTCTAATTGTTTTGATCAAACATGACATAGACTTTGTACTCGCACTAGACACATATTTCTGTAAGTTATAGCTTTCACAGTACTTGCTTTCATTTTTTTGTAATCCTGTCTGTTTCAGACCCTGAAGAATGCAGCACAACCGTTTCAGTTTTCAACCTGTCAAGACTTTGCACAAATGATTTGTCAAGAAAAAGTCTAATTATGTCTGGCTTAAGGCTTCCATGTTAAACAGGAACAATTGCGGTGACTGTGAAAGAACCGCCTCCTGGCACTTGAGCAAAATGTGAAAGCAGCATGATTGTCCTGCCTTGTTTCTTTCCATCAACACCCTGTGGTCAGAAAAAGAAACCACCAAATACTTCACTTCCATTTCTATCAGTTTCTTGTGACTGGCAGCACCTTGGCATTTGCCTTGTACTGTATGTGAGTCATACTGCTAGGGCAACAAGAGAGCCTGTTGAATACAAACTCTGAAACTAAGCAGACATCAAGCCAAGAGCTGCTACAGCAGCAATCAAGCAGATTAGCTTAAGTAATTCTGATGAGCATATTAAAGCTCAAAATGAATGAGAATGTTTGGCAGAAAAACATAAATCATGCCAAGTGTAAGTGACCTGCTGCTGTGAAACACTTTATATAATATACCTATTTTTTCTATGGCTCTTTTTTCAACATTCTGACATATCAGCAACCACTTATCTTAATTTATTTGTCCATTTCAAAAAATATTACTTATCTTTCCTTGCCAATAGACTCTACAAACAGCAACAAAACTTGTATTCTTTATTGAGGATCTGATCCACATGATCATTCAGTGGTTTCATCACTAGTATCAGTAGAAGACTTCCAGAGACAGTAGGGCTGGGTGTTTTGAAGTAAAATCCTGCAAAAACAATACTGATACATAGCAAGTAAGGAATTGCATGGTAAAAACAACAGAGCATAAACAGATCTCTCCTATGGAAATTTGGCCTACATTCAAAAAATGACTGCAGCCTTGGATGCCTTCATTTTACGGTGCCCATCTCAAGATAAATCAAAATGTGCGCTGAGTTTTTAGAAAGGACTGATCACCTACACCCTGAAAACTGTTTTTAAAGTCTTTAAGATGTCCCTAAGCCAGCAAGACCACAAACATCACTGGAGGCTGTCCTGTCCAGAGGGATTGTTTGCCACAACTAAAATGCTAACAAAACCTAGAATCTCACTTTGCCACCTGCCTCATGAAAGTGCCCTGACATAGCAGGAGCTGCAAAGTTCAAAACTCTTAGGCAGCCACAGTTTATTTCCTACTCCTCTGCATCTGCTGGTTAGCAACTCCCGCTAGTCTGTAACTGGACTGGGCATAGGAGAAGACTGAAGTTCTTATTGGCACTCTTTTATCTCCTAGGAAAATATGGACTGACAGCTAGGAAGATGAATTCTCCCCCTTTTATTATCAGAAACTCACTTTGTTGTTGACCTGCAGAAAAGCAGGAAGATATCAAAATACTGGAGAAAAGGTGTGGTGTTCTCATTTTGTGGAAAGGAAATAAAATTAACTGATCATTCTATGAGAGCTAGAGCCTCATAAAAGCAGGCACTTAAATTGAAACTTCACGACCTCAAATTTCAGAGTGGTGACAGGAATCTCTGTAGACTGGGAGATTCACAGAGACGTGATGCCCACTTCACATTGTGCAAGGTAGTAGCTCCTGTATTTATGGGAAATCTTCTGGAGTCGGGTGTTGTAACTTCTTGTATAGACATGATATCACTGAGCAATACCATAGGCCATTCATGATCAGCATCAACTTACTGAAATTTCCTCAGGGGCTCCCAAGGAGGACCTGTGGAATGAGTAGCTAAGAAGTGACGCTTAGACAAATTGTCACCAATCAGTAATGATATCAGTACTTGGCTTTTGCATGATCTGTTCAGAACAATGAGGCTAATCGCGATTAAAAAGCTAATAAAAGTCTCTGTTAGTCTTTCGATATCATGAGCTGGCACTTGGTGACAGACACATAGATTTCCATGCAACCAAGTATATTGGCCAGAATATTTAGAAACAGCCTTTATCACTGCAGCATTCTGGTGTGTTCCCTCAGAACAACCAACAGATATGTTTGTGTCTCGCCAGACATATTCCCATGTGTTTCTGCTGATAGGCATCATCTTATGTACTATGTCGAGTGTGAATTATTGTCTTAGTCATCTAATTAGAACATGGGATAGAGCATTCCCTTCAGTGGCTCAAATCATCCTATGTACAACATGGATTTGAACGTGGTGGCTTAGGTCCTGCATTAGGGGATTGAGCTACTGGGTATGGAGGGACCTGAGTTATTGTCTGAGGGCTGATCTGGTGGGTGTCCTCAAAGCGCTCAACTGGAGCTCTCCTGCAGACGATATAGATTCAGATACATTAAGTTCAATCCCTTGCTAAGCTGCTCAACATGAACCATTTCTAGTGTTTCTTTTAGGAATCAATGTGTAGTCAAGAAGGGTACCTGTTTATAATGTACAAAATAGTCAACATTTCAAAGTCCAGTATTTGCTGTGCAAAGTCTACACTCCATACAGTGCATTTAGTGGATTGTGCTTTCAAATCCTGATGTGCTATGCACTAACTTACCCATGCAACAAAGCCCTTAGGGCAGGACTAGAGATAATTATACTGGCGTTAGACCTACGGTGATATTTGAGGAAGTTACATACAGATTAACATAGTGAAGGTAAAGAGCCTATGGTAGTGGCTCAGGAAACTGCTGGCTTCTTGGAGAAAAAAACAAACAAAGCCAAGGATTCATTTCTTCAGTGCTCATCTAGAGAGGGAAGAACGGGTCAACAACAGTACAAGTATCACATAAAGTTGTTCTGTTTTCTTTGCAAGTTTGGCACTTTGGCCAGGAACACATGGAAGGATAATAGGGAACCTTTTCTCTCTCTTTTGCGAAGGAAACTTGAAGCCAGTGAGATCACAGAAGGGAACTACTATACCTTGTTAAAACAGATGAGCCACGGGACTGCTGAAACAAATGCCTTTATCATATTCAAGTAACAGTATTTGACAGAATACCAAGATTTTAAGTTCACAGGAAATGCTTTTCTGGCTCTTTTTCCCTTTCTAAATTTAAGTTGCAATTAGTATTGTGATTCTTACCAGAAAAATAATTCTTCAATTTCCCAATGATTTTCAGCAAAAGTTATGTGGAAGAAGAAAGGTCCTTTTTTTCCTACCAAAACCACAGACCATTTTTTGGATATCTGGTATTTTATCTACATACTTTAGCAAAAAGACTTATATTTTCAAGCACCATATTTTATAAAGGCTAGACATTTCTTCTCTGCAACACCTTACACGACCATCACAAAGCAGATTTACATGATTTTGTTTTTTTCTTTCTTTACTAGAAGGTTTTTAAAAAATGTTGCCTCCATTTTGGCCACCTAATTGAAATTCACTTGGGCCAATAACTGTCTTTTTAAGAAGAGCATGTAGATGCTCCTGATCAGTTCAGATTGTTTGGATTGTCTCTTGATATGTTTGAATAAGTAGGTGAAATAAACAGTGGCACGCCCAGGAAACAGGGCTTGCAGTTCTCAGAATCAAGTAACTGCCTCACCCCAATTACTTGCCTCTTCCCCTTCTCCCTCTGCCCCCATGTTTGGTAAAAGACCCTGTCATAGTTCAGGTCGTAGTCATACAAGATACTTTAGAGGTCTGTGTTAGTAACAGAAAAGACTGCTTGAGGATTAAACACTGCATAGAAGCTAGAAAGAATGAGAGACAAATGTCACAGGACATAAAGCCTGATAATTGCTTTATGGGAAGAAAGCCACAGGACACTGTTTCTCTCGAATGGTTCTGGGGAGCATGGGAATTTGCATAGTGTGTCTTATATAAGCAATGTTTTTTATGAAGCATGGTTTGGCTGATAAGAAAAGGAAGAGAAAGATCGTTTCATATTTATTTGTACTTGTTTTGTTTTTTAAAAAGTTAATCCTGATCTATGTCAAATTCAATGCTGATTTAGGGGTTTTTTTCCCACTGCTATGAATCTCTGGGGCAGAAGGTTTGCATGCCTTTGGTGTATTACGGTGACTGTACAATGTCCAGTAAAGCTGACTACAATAAAAGAAACGTATTCTAAAACTCAAAAAAAAAGTTAAAATATATATTTGACTATAGTATATTTCATGAACTTGTTCTTATACAAGAAAATGTTATTAAATACAATTAGAGTTATTTAACTTAAGTGAAACAGTGTCTTTTTCACAGAAGGGATAAAAGAGAAAATGCTGTATTTAGTACTGTGAGTATAAATTATAATCTACACAGGAATCTCCTTTTATTATATGCTTAAAAGCAACAAGAAAGTTTTGGAAATTCTGTTTGAATTATTTATCTTGCAAGATTTATGGCTCAGTTTTAAATCCAGGTTGCTCAGAATCTTCACTTGCAAGCCCTATGAAACGTGTCTTCTTCTTACTGAAATCATGAAACACAATATTTTAAAGTACTTATATTGCATATGGAACAAAATACGTTTCTGGTCTTGTCATTGCATGGTGGGACCCTCATCTTTGACTTAGTTATGTAAAAATTATAAAAACAGTGGAGTAAACAATAGCAAAAAAGACTCTTAACAGAAATGGTCATAACAAGTTTCAAATTGCAGATGTTTATCTTGGAAATGTATCTGTCTGAAAAGGCTCTTCTTAGCAACTGAAAAGATAAATGATCTTCCTTGAGAGCTTTCTAGCCATTTATCATTTAGATAATATTGGTCACTTTTTTGAGTGAAACTGACTCATGAGCATATGCTACAGAGCCCTTAATGAAACAAGGAATATAAGGACTTGCTGAGCTTTCAGGATGTAAGTGAAGCAAAAGATAGAGGTGGCCTATTTGACAAAAACCACAGTCAGATCATCCTTCTTTGACCATGTGCATGGTTTAGGCCATAAGCAGAGTAGCGTCTTTTAAGTTCTGAGTCCAGTCTTACAGATGCATCAACAACAGACCTGAGTTGCACACATAAGCGTGGGCTCTGAACATTCAGTCCCTATGCAATGTTTCTTCAAAGGTAAAAGCAGTCAATGGAGTTACTGCAGATTTATATCAGATAGTAGTTCTATTTAGATATGATTCATCTACAGAAATTTTAAAATCTGTATTTGGTTTTATTATTTATTTATAATTGTATTTATCAAAACAAGAGCTGGATGTGTAATATTTTAAATATGCTATGTTAGCTTGTTTAAAAATATATAATCATATTAACTGATAAATTGCCTTATTATTGAATAATTTCAAATCCAAACTGCCTATTGCTATAGTACTTCACTTTTCATGTTGTAAAACAACTGAAAGCACTGTGATGTATGCGCTTCAAGAACTTTCTTCTTGCTCCTTTTAAGAAGGGGAGGGGAAGGGAAGGAAGGGAAGGGAAGGGAAGGGAAGGGAAGGGAAGGGAAGGGAAGGGAAGGGAAGGGAAGGGAAGGGAAGGGAAGGGAAGGGAAGGGAAGGGAAGGGAAGGGAAGGGAAGGGAAGGGAAGGGAAGGGAAGGGAAGGGAAGGGAAGGGAAGGGAAGGGGAGGGAGGGGAGGGGAGGGGAGGGGAGGGGAGGGCAGGGGAGGGAAGGGAAGAAAAAGAAAAAAGAATCCAGCATAAAAAACCTCTGCCTGGATGAGCAGTCCAGACTTGGTCTGTGGTTCCCAGTTTCAGCCCTGAAAGCTTACTATCCTGCAGAAATTTGTGTGGAATGTCCAATATTCTTAACAACTGCAAGGCTGAAATCATCATGCGTAGTCTGCAACTTTTTGTAACAATCAAAAACATCGTTAGACAGCACAGTTACGGTGTTTGGTATGTACAGGCTGGTCTATTGCTGCCTTAGACAGAAACTATTTAAGAAGCACGAGAACCCAGTGTGCCTGGGTTGATCCTTGATCCCTGATCTTTTCTTTCTTATCACTCAAGGTACTCTGGTGACGATGTGGACAGAAAGATTTTAGACTCCATTTCAGTAGTTTACAATAAAATTATGCAGAGGCCTCCTGCTAGGACCCTATGACCAAGAAAGCTTTGCCTCAAAAGATGCCTTCCCAAATATAGAGACTTTCCCTATCTATTCCCCCAAACTCGGCCTTGGCTAAGTGACTTATTTTAAAAAAAAAAAAAAGAAAGCAAGATTGATGCATCCAGTAGTGCATTGGTGACAAATTTATTCAAGTCTTAGAAATTCTAGGCTGCCACTACCTGTTTCAAGTGATCCAATATCACTGGAGTAGCCTTGTCTACTGAAGCAGCAAGGACTGCAGACAACTGAGAAGCCTCTAAACTTAGCTAGAGATGGCTCAGCATAATTATATCTCACTCTCTGGCATAGCATGCTGACATGTAATTATAGCATTTTGATAGTGGGTTGCAATGATACAGTGTTTCAGATGGCAAAACACAACAGTGTCACAGATTTGTCCTTTGAAGAGTGCTAGGTCCTATGGGTCCTGCAGATCTCAACTGCAGTTTTCCCATTAATTTCATTTCTGTGTGCAGGTTAGTGAGTTTTGCCTGAGGAAGCACTAAAATAAAACTGAGTAACCACGTGAGGATTTGAATATTTTTGTAATAATTACAGTTTGTATGACATAAGTTTACATGAATTTATTTACATGAAGCCTTGAGATGTTGTAAAGCAAAGTTTCAGCAAGTTCCATCCAGGATAACAAAACCTGTGAAAAGCCTTGTTAATATGCACCTCTCATTCAATGTTATAAAGCATTAAAGATTAACTCAAAATGATTTTCAAGGGAAGCCAAAGCAGTTCAGGCTCTAGAAATTAGTTTCTCCCTATAACACTAACTGTACATTTATATTTGAGACCTGTTGGTGTCCGACTGAAATAGGCTAAAGGAACTACTGTCTGCTGATAACCATGAAGAAATGCTAATAATGCTCTGCCAAGACTGGTACAACTACGAAATAAATTTTCCTGTTATTCAGAAATCAGAGAACCAAAAAACCAAATATAGCTAGTTTAACAACTCATTCAGGACAATAAAAACTTTTTCACTGAGTTTCTCCATCAACTATAGGTCATTACTGATTTTTAAAGTGAACTAAAAGGAATGTCAGCTGTGACAATCGCAAGCCAGTGACCGCCTACCTGCATAAACACTCCAGCTCTGAGGGAGAAACTTTTAGAGTCATATTAGATGGGTTTCAAGCTAATAAGGTAGTCAGTGTGGGATGGAAAGATCTATTACTGTTACTGCATATCACCATATGTTCCTCTCTAAGTTTTGTAATAAAATATTCTGGTGGGATTAAAGGTTGCCTGCACACACAGTTGTGTGTCTACATTCAGTTTCTTTTTCTGAAAGGTAAGACTTCATCTATTCTACTATTATTCACTGCATCCAGTGATAGAACGTGTGGGAATGGTTCAAAGCTGCAGCAGGTGAGGTTTAGACTGGACATTAGGAAGCCTTTCTTTACCGAGAGGGTGGTCAAACACTGGAACAGGCTTCCTAGAGAGGTGGTCAATGCCCCAAGCCTGTCAGTGTTTAAGAGGCATTTGGACAATGCCCTTAACAACATGCTTTAACTTTTGGTCAGCCCTGAATTCGTCAGGCAGTTGGACTAGGTGATCATTCCAGGTTCCTTCCAACTGAAATAGTCTATTCTATTCTATTCTATTCTATTCTATTCTATTCTATTCTATTCTATTCTATTCTATTCTATTCTATTCTATTCTACTGGCCTCTCCATTTAAAAATCCAGCACAGAATGAGAGTTTTAAGACATATGAGGCTACATAATGATAGTCACACTTTTCAGGGACTGTCCCACCTCCGTGACGTGCGATGCAACACAGACTCTCCAATGTTGTACACAAGAAAGGTTGAAAGTATTTGTGGGACTAAGTGCAAGCTTTGGTCATCCTGGACTTTTGGACCTGGAAATACACCTTCATTTGCCAGGATACTGACTGTTTTTCTGCTAACTAATGGTGTATCACTCAGTGCAATGCCTGCTTTCAGAAGAAAGGAGAATTTATTAAGCTTTTAGACAAAGGAGTGCCACTGGATATTGGTTTCATCCTATCTCTGGTCCCGAGACCTGGTCTTAGCAGTCATTTGTTCATAGCATGGCAAATGCTTCAATTGCAGGTCAAACTAGGTCAAAAGCAGCCCTTGAGCAGCAATCCTTGAGTGCTGGAGACATATAAGGCTCCTTTTTTTATTACTCCTCCTTTTTTTATTACTTATGGGCATCTTCAGTGCCAGGATGCTGTATATCTGGCACTAGGTCTTAGTCCCACTGGTATCCACACTGCTTGCAGAATGCTTTGCACCTGGATTCTGTTTCTGTGTGAAACAGATACTTCCCCTTCTGAAAGAACTCAGCTATTGACTAACAGACCGTCTACCCTGTGGTCAAAAATGTGTATATAGTATGGATGTGGTCAGCACTGTGTTTGGTATTCCAAGAGGTTTAGACCTTTTCAGATGAGATGGGAATGAGTTGCACACTGGAAGAGCACGTGCTGTCAGGAGCAATGATCTGATAACTCTTGTCCCAGGGAGTGTTCCTGACTCTACACAGTCTAAATGTAGCCTGTCTGCCTTGATGGATTCAGAATAAGAGTTGAACAGAATGGATGTGAATCAGTCTACGTCGCTTGACCTAGGGATTAAATGGAGCTGAATGGCAGAGTTTCTAGAGAGACTGTAAGGAAAAGTCTCAATTTGTTGCAGATCTCATCAAAACAGCAACATTAACTTTACTGGAAGGATAACTGCATCATCTGAAATCTGCAAGTCCTCCTTGAAGCTGAATCTTGGTCCTGTTTTCAGGACCAATTCAAATGGAGGAAACAAGAAGAGTGAGGTTTACTGTCAACATTTTTCCTCAGAACCAACTGATGCAGCAGACTATTTCATTCTCTATGTCTTTCTGTTATCCTCAAACCCAGAATTAATGCAGAGAAGAAATTCTTAGCTAGCATAATCGAAATCATGGAAAAAACACTTTTTTTCTTCTGTATATATATGCATAAAATACACTTGGACAAGAGGAGTGGGGTAGAACTGGGACCTGACTATTTGATAACGTTATTTTTGGAGAAAAATTCTTTTAGCTTTTATGGCTGTGAAATAGTGTTTGACATCTATAAATTCTTGAGTTGTGGTGCTAGGAAAGTACCAAAATATTGTTGTTTGATATAAACTTTGTAATAGAATGAAAAGATCAAAATAATTAGTCTGCAAAATATATACTCCTGAGAAATGTGACATGGCAGCAAACAAATAATAAAAAAACAATATTCAGAAACTGGAATTATATTTGAGTTATCTACACTTGAGTTGTACTGAAGTTATATATACCTTATAAATATATAAAGCTCAGGTTCTCCCAGAATTATACTAGTTCCATGTTAACATTTTTCAGTGTAGGTTAATGCATTTATAGAAAAAGTATCACACTCGATTAGTACTGAAACAAATAACTGAAAAAATAGGTGATAATTTTGGAAAGAAGTGCCAGCAAATTAGTAAGCCAGTATTATAGATTCTAACAGCTTTCCTCCTGACACATAGCTTAAAGCCCTCGTCGTAAAGGTCTGCCTGATCTCATTTGAATTTGTGGACCTTCACAAAGGTGCGGCAGATCTTCCACAAACCACTGACTGCAGAAGCAGGATGTAAATGCAATCCACTAAATCTCTACTACTTTACTATTTTCTTGACAAACTCTTCTCAACTTTCTTATTACTAGTTTAGATAACAATCTGAAAATAATCCTTTGCTATGTTTTAAAGAAGGATTAGAAATGAAAGTTAAACTCTTAATTGTGCTTCCCTGCTAGAGTCATTCTCTGCCATATAGTCTCCCAAGTACATACTCAACACATTCCTGTGTGGCACATGATGTGAGCTAACCCTGAACTGGACTTACAGTAACTAAAGAACAATATATTATGATAGGGATGTACAATAATGTCATATGTATATGATAATGAAGATCATCTTCTGAAGCACCCAAATTAAACCATTTTTCCAGTGTAGCCAGAACTTTATTTCATCATCTCCAAGAAGTAGCTCAAACCATCAAAGTGCAGTTGATCACTCAAGCTCCTGGAGCACATCCTATTTTTTTCTTGAATTGGTGAGTGGCTGAAACATTAAAATGTCATTGGATAATGGACAGCTGTTATGGAAAGGACTTATGGCAATTATAGTAACATTACTATGCTCTTTATGTTATTGCATAGATTTTGACTGAAATTCACTCAGGGACCCCATAGAGGTCTGCAAGAATAACATACTTCAGGGTTTTATCCTACTCAGGACAAGTGCTTATGTTATTTTCATCACCATAATTGTATAACTATGTTTCTCTGGTGAATATGGTGATGCATGCATCCTTGAAGGATGTCAGACAGACCTGCTAGTCCAGAAGTGTGTGCAGCATAGCATTTCCTTTCATAGAGCCTAGTTCCCAACACACTTGTGACTGAGGGGAAAGAACATAAGTAGATTTAAATGTGCAATTATGTCCAGTGACTTCAGAGGAATCAAAGCCAACTTATACAAGCTAAATCTCTATTTCCACCACTGCCAGAATATATCATCCAACTGAGTTCTTCTTGGGTAGCCAAAGTGTCCTCTGTTGGTTTTGATCTAAAGAAATGGTGCTATTTCCCTGGTCTATTCACCATTCTTCAAGTAGATTCATTTCTTCCTCTTTACAGTTAATAGTCTCAGATTTATATGCTATCTTAACTCTCTTCTAAGTATTCTCTAAATCTCACACTCCTTGGGCATTACTTTTTATTTTAAATATATTTCTGCTGTCCTACTAGAGCAAAAATCTGTGACGATCCAGGGAAGGACTGTTTTTACAGCAGGAAGAAAGGTGATTTCTATTTCAATATATAAGAATTTAATAGTATTACTCCTTCTAACATGACAGTTTTGGTTCTCCCGAGCTGACCTGTGGAGATTCAGAGACTTGAGGTGCTGAAAAAGCATATTTATTATTGTGTATCTTTATGGAGATACAACGGATTCCTTTATCTGTACCCATCCTTCTGTGTAAGTGGGTAAGAAAGACAGGCACTGAGCTTACACCTCCTTTCTTCCTCCATCCGGGTACCACAAGCTACAATGAGAGCCAAGATAATACTGTCCCTGAGCAATTAATTTTCAAAAAGATACAATTAGAAATGCATATTCTGTTTTTTACACTTGCTTGCCAGGACCCCAACTTCCTTACGTACGTGTCAGGCAGAACCTACACTCTGTCTTTGCTTTCTCTCTGCAGGGCAACATCCTGTCTACTTTTCTTTTTCCTTAATAGTTTAGCCCTTTGGTATCAACATCTTATGACAACATAAGAAGAAAAGAAAAGCTGATTTCTGCACAAGGCAAGCTTAGCTACAATCTCCTCACCTTTGTGTAGATGTCCCTGAAGACTGTTCCATATTTGAGATATAGATGTTGAAAGGAGGTTTCTCAGCACACTGCATGTAATCCAGTGTTTTTCAATCAGTGTTTTTCCTTGTCTTCTGTACTTTGTATTTCTCTGTCTTGGACATTTCAACTCACTGCTTTTCTATCAGGTTAAATCCTTCAAACTAGGGGGGGAGAAAAAAAAAGCAGTTTAAATGCATATGGGAGTTTACAGAAATAAAGGTCAAATCAATGACAGTTTTTATGTTAATTCATTCTTACAGTTCTTAGGTCCTACCTAACTTGCCCTTTTTGAATGACAAAGGAATTGCATATAGCCCATTTCTGAATATTAGGGAGAAAGTGGTGCTAAGCAGCAACATAGAATACCAGTTTGCAAAAACTTTCTTTTCACCACCTTTTTCCTTTGTACATATTGGGTTCAAATTCTTCTGCTTTTGCTTTCTTTCAGTAATATTCTTTCTTATGACTGTGTTCGCAATATCATAGAGTAGCAAGAATTTTGATCTTTTTCATACTTAGTCATTGTCTGTTTCATATGCTTTGAATTTCTGCACCATTTCGTCTGTCATCCTTTGTTGTAATTATCATGACATATTTCTGAGGCTGGTTTGGTCTCCTAGGAAGAGAACCTTATTGTTTTGCTTATCAGGAAAATAGGTGTTTAAAGAGTTTCTTTTCTTAAGAGCTGAAATCATACCTCTGTCATTACTTCTTGAACTCATCTTCTTGTTAATGGAGAGAAGTCCTAGCTCTGCCATCACTGACAGCTGACCCGCAATTTGCAGATTGATTGCATCCCTGAGCTAGAGTACATTATAGTAGTTCTGGTCAGAATACTTTTGGGATTTCTTCTATCATGAGTTCATGTGAATTGTGCCATTGTTTGTATGTAACTTATTTCCCTGTTGGCACCTAGGAATCATGTGTGCACTGTCCAAATCCTCATCCCTGGGTTATCTGCTGTTTGTAGAAGGCTGTGTTCATACAAACAGTGAGCCATATCTTTAGGCTGAGTTACTGGAGAGACATTTTTCTCTCATGCTAATTCAATTCAATTCCCCGAACTATTTTGAGTGTAATAGTTTTCACATAATGCCACCTGAAACCTTCTCATACCTTAGGAGATAATGGTAATGTAGGTGGAATTTGTGCCCTAACAATAATTCATTAAAAATATATGTACACCTTCCTATGGTAACTCATTGAGGAAACATAAGAACCATGGGGTCCTTAATGCCACTATTTCGTCAATCTCAGTATGCATCATCCTGGAAGACTTTGACCTTCCCAGTGTAGAATGGAAGAAATAATTGTTGTGTTGCCCCTGGCACAACAGCTGATAGACATCCTCTTTAAAAAATCATTGAAAAAACAGGAAGAAATAATTAGATCCAATTTGTGATACAGTCACAACACAGTAACGTGTCCAGCCATGTTGGTCTATCTCGATAGTATGAAAGGCTTCAGAACGGTATTTGAAAGGAAGAATAATTAAAGACATAGAAAGAAATAGAATATGAGATTAAATGCAATAATAAATGAGATAAAATGCCAGATGGGTTTGCAAATACAGATTGTGCCTAACTGATTAGATGTCACTCTTTGATAACTTCTTTTTTTTTTTTTACAAAGCAGATGCCATAGAATATTTCTGGTTAGATTTCAATAAAGGATTTAAGCAGGATTTGGAATATTGTAAATTAAGCTGTGAGGGTTGGGATTAATTCAGTTTTGGTCATTCATTTGTAAGAAAGAGGAATTAAAGTGAGAAGAAAGGCACAAATGATGAAGCTAGTGTTGTGCGCATTGTATGACAGGGTGCTACAAGAGCTTAGTTTGTTAACATATCAAAACAAAATCTAGTGAGGGAAGTTCTTGCTCTCTCTCTAATAATACACGTCAGAAAAAAGCGGACACTTCAGAATATCTGAGCAAAGGAACCACAAACGATCAACTCGTCTGAGTTGGTACTATTCTGGAATGGTAGGAGTAATAAGGACAAAAAAGGCATAAGAAAGTTTAATCAAAGAATTGTTGAGGTTGGAAGGGACCTCTTGAGATCATACAGTCCAACCCAACTACTCAACTCAGGGTCAGCTTGAGCAGGTTGCCAGGAACTTTGTCCGGTTGGGTTTTGAATGTCTTGAAGGACAAATACACCACAATCTCTCTGGACAATCTATTTCAGTGTTTGACCACCCTCAATTAGCATGAGAGTGAAAAGTCTCTCCAGTAACTCAAAAAAAAGATATCGAGCTTAAACCCATTATGAGAGAGAATTTAGGACATGACTGACTGTTGTGCCATAGAACTGGATTTACTGATCTAGAGCGTGATTTCCAGCACTAACTTACTCTTCCTTTTTTATTATGTCCTCATTTCTGAAGTTAAAGAACTTCTTGACTGTAGTCCTCTTCTCCCACTACCTTGTTAATCTTCCTTTTTGGATGCTTGGGGCTTTCCCTCTTCATTCACTCATTTTGTTCTTCCCTTTAATAGGTTTTTCATAGTTCCACTAGCATGCAGTGACTCCTCTTGCAACTTTCCTACTGTAATTGCATAGCACCATGTCAGCCTTAATTTATCTGGGATTTCACTGATTTTGTGTTAAATAGGTTTTTGGCTTTTGAGTTGATCTTTTTCCAATGTTTATATTTTTGAGTGTTTAGATAAAAGGTGGAGGTGAATGACTTCATAGTAAGAGAACTTTCTTGAAATAAGCTAGCAGTTAAATAAACAGTTTCATTTGTACTCGCTCAGATGAAATAAACCTTACTCAAACTAGAGTAACAGCTAGGCTTCCAATCTGCATCTGATAAGACAGAAAGAAAATCCATGAGAAGTTACAAACTTCAGGACAATGTACATTGGATGAGGTCTTTCTCTTTAACTCACTTTGCAGATTTAATTTAGAATTCTGCTAAAAACCGAAAGAGTCTTTGATAACAAGTTGTGGATAGCTGCTATTTTAGTATTGTCAGTATATAAACATTCCCCAGGGAGTTCAACATTCGCTGATAAGCCACCTTGAATGGGAATCAATGAAGCTTATACAGCATTTTATTATTCTTTTTCCTATTTCTTGATCTTCCTCTTCACTTCCCTTCAACCTCCCTTTCTCTACCCCAGTCTTCTCCAAACAACCCATCCCTAACTACCTTTTCCCTGTTGATCCCAGTTTTGCTACATCCATACCCAAATTGCTGATACTATTACATAGCTAATCTTGGCCTTATGTGGTACTACTGATGGGGTTACCTACTGGTGGGATGTTGGCCTTGCAAGATTCTACTACCCAGAAAATCCCCAATACTCCAGTTTGGTTTTCTTTGGGTTTTGGCCATTTCTCACATAACTCCCTATAACCCATGAAATCCAGCCATCTGTAACTTCTGTTATCTTCTAACACTGTAATCTATCATGTCCAGTAACTTCTCATGTGCAGCAGTTTCTTCTATACTGTCCACGTAGCCTAACCTCAGATCAGGGAATAGTCAGTAGCCTAGTCTTTCACCTAGAGCCCTGGTCACTTGCGTGCAACCTTACCACACTGTAATTAAAAATATTATTATTTTTATTATGAGCATATGAAGTCACATGCATATAGGTGCATGTCTCAGAAAAAGAGTGGCAGCACCTTTAGTGAGGGATAAAAGGATGGCAAAAGTGCAGAACCAGGTCCCAAGGAAGGATTAAAAATATAAGAATCTGGTGTAAGAATAAAAAAGTGCTACTGTGGTAGTAGCAACATAGCAGAGACAAGAAACAAGCTAGTTATCTTTTTGGTTTCTAATAATCATATTGTCTTTCCTAGTGCATCTGTAGCCCTCTTGCATCCTTCCAAACTTTCAAGTTCTTTAACTTGCTACCTTGATATCTGTCAAACCCTGCAAACCCTTTGGGCATCCTTGCAATTCTTCCCTTCCTCAAATAGCTGTGGTGCATTTGAAGATTTTTAAAAGATCTCAGACTTTGGCAACAGATTTCCTCTTTCAAAAGTAATCCCATCATTTCAGGTGATCATTTTGCTTTCTTCCTTCCCCCTCTTTCTACCTCTGCATGCACACAGTGCCCAGTAAAAAAAGCAGCAGTCCTTCAACATTAAGACACTGCTTTGAAAAAGAAGCCAGACGTGGCTGTTTGAAGACAAAGCAATGAACATCTGCTATACTTTCGAGGACACTGGATCTGTAGACCTATATTTTATCCAATTAGCATCAAAGAACTTGAGAACATATTATTTTGCTTTCATACAAAAAATGAAGAAAAATTTCTGAGAGCAGTTCAATCTTTCCCACCTACATTTAATTGCCCAAAACATTTAACAAGTACTAAGCCTGCAGGCAGGAGCGCCATGCTTAGTATTTTCTTCTTTACTCCTCAAGATAAAGGCCAAGCTCTGCACTTTTGAAAAGCAAACGAAAGAAATGGAAATACCTTCCCTTTCCAAAGATCTGCAGGTTTTAAAGGATACTGGGATAAAAAAAAAATCCTCAAAGCTGTCTGCATGGTGGCTAAACAAGATTAGGTAAAACACATCCTCTCCAATGCACACACAGAATATAAAACATCTTAATCCCTCTCCAGTATGGTACCATAAGCAGTTACTATGCAGAAGAAACTCACATACAGTAAGCAGGCCAACAAATACATCCCCCTTGGTCAGATTTTGTACCCTAAATCTGTGCTGCTGGACTTCTAAAGGAACTGTACAAAACCACTGCTAGCAGAATTACAGAAAGAAAGATAGTTTTACTCTTTATTCTGCTAAAATGAAAATACTTCAAGTGCCTTCAACTGATAAATGATTGTTATTAAAAAGATTAATTTCAATGAAGATAGAGTATCTCCATCATATAAAAGTGAAAGATTTCTCTTTTTACCAGACTAACTACAGTAACAAGTTTTTTAAAAATGCCAAAGCCCCCCAATGATGTAACCACTAAAGCTTTTGTGAGCTTAAGGAACCTGGCCAAGCCTCTTCCCAAATATGCCTGTCTCCCTATCAGTTGAATTAACAGAGAGCTAAATCCCTTCACTGCAAGCTACCGCTGTTAGTTCCCAGTGAGTACATCATTTACATGTATCACCCTGCTCTTTCTTTTATTGTGTTCTTGTTTTGGTTCACTGTTTCCCTTAATTTGAAATGCCAGTTTCCCTTGCTGTACATTTGGAGGTATTTGGTAGCGGGACAGAAAAGGCTTGTTATTGAGGCTGAATTAACCTAACAAAGAGAGAGGAAAAAAAATCAGAGCTGCACACAGAGCCATTAAACTTCAACCATAGTTTCAATACTTAAACAGCATAAGCTTGATACAAACATAGCGTTTCTTTAATTCATGTTTCTTTTTCCTCATACGTGCATCATATATCTGTATCTATGGAATGGATATGTTTGATATATCCAGTTATAACAAAGGTAGAAAGCATGCTATGTATAAAGAAATATTAAATCACAGCTAATTCTGGTTTCTTATTTGTAGCTATAAATCAGTTCTTTTGTACCTGAAAAGACTGCTATTATCAGTGCAAGGACACATCTACAGTACTTCAAGTGCAAAGCTCAAATTGTACAGATTCGGCATATACAGTACAGTATTTGTTTCTTCAAAACCCACTGGGATTTCAAGTCACCAAGCATTTATTATGCTGAAACAGTCTTTTAAAATGGATTATTTTGAAAGCTTACAAGGAAGAGCTCCTCCATCTCTATTAGCAAGCTGTGGACTGGTTTCCTTTGTAAGAAGCTGCAGGGGATGGAAATACTTGGCATCACATTGCACTTTGCTCAGGAAAATGTTCAATATCCTAGTACAAAATACAATAAAAGAGCTGTTTACCATGGTGTCTATCACAATATCTGTTCAGAACCGCCAAAAAACCAAGGGTCTTACAACAGAGATAACAAAATAGCCAGGAAGACAAAAATCTACTCAACACTTGATTTAGAGAATTTCTGTGGGAATCTGTGGTTCATGCTTGAGGGTACAATGCTTCTTGTTTAACATAGTTAATGTCCATTGACTATTCCCTGCACCACTACAGTTACACACATATTGTACACAGAAATGGGACACAAACATTGTGGATTACCACCTATGGTTTTATTAACTGAAGGATAGATGAGAGGAGAAATATAATAAAGGCTTATGCTAGCCCAAATGAATGGACTTTTTAACAGAAGTGGGGAAAAATAAAGAGCATCGTCATTGTAAGGTGTTATAGAAACTTAATGTGTTCTAGTAATAGGAAGGTGACAATTTTCGTTACAGATCAATTTTGTTCTCTCAAGATTAAAAATCAAAATGAAGCAAATCTCTTAATCGACTCATAAACCAAGCTCTTTTTAAGGCTGATCCGAGATGCACCATCTCTAATGCAGCAACGTAAGGAAACACTCAACAGACCCCCAGGTACTCTCATTTATCCCCCTGCATTTAAAATTCTGACTGTAGTAGCAATATTTTGGAGTGAAATCAAGTGAAAAGCAAATTATTTCAGGTTTAAATAAATTTTTAAAATCTCAATATCACTCATTAGGATTGCATTGAAAGACCTCAAAAAATGTCTATTTGATTTTTCATATCCTGAAACAATGGATGAGATGGGAACTAATGCTGATCCTTAACAATGGATCTTTGAATATGTATTTTGAACTATTTCTATATCGTTGGGTTTTTTTTCCTCAAGGAGTTAGCATTATCTTTCAAAAGTTCCAGGAACTCCAGCATAGCAAAGCAGTATCTTCTAGAGGTTTGAGATAGTTCAGGATTCCTCCTATGGAAAAACTGTCTCCAGAGTCATAGTCTATACTATGTTTTTCAGTCTTATCAAAACACAGTTGAACCAATCACTTTTTAAGAACTATTTGAACATGTAAAGCTGAACGTATATATGTCTGTGGTATCCCTCCTTTAGACAGAAGCTTTATTCTGTACTGATTGCTTGATGTCTCTGGGTCCGTCACGTAATTTCTGAAGCCTTCACTATTTTGTCATTCAGAACGAAACATTTTCTCAAACAAATAATGCTTGTTTTCCATCTTCCCTAATGTAGAGTACTAGAAGTAATATTCAGTGGCTACAATCACTTAGGCCAGCTGAGGTGGTAGGCATTCTCATATTAGAAGTCAGAAGGAAGAGGAGTAATTCTGAGGACCTTGTGTATCTCTGCATAAACAGTGGTATGTTAATGTGGCATATTTTTTTTTTTCATGGTGGTGTTCTGAATAGATGAGTCATCACAACTGACATAAAAGAGTAGCTTGAGAGCTGGCTTATACAAACTCTTTCGTATGACCAGTGAAGGTAGAAGGCATGAATGTACTGAAATACTTTTGATTGAGTGAGCCATTAGTAATTTGAGTCAGCATAATAAAAATACTTTCAAATAGTAATTTCACTTCTGTCATAAGCTGTTCATTACAGAAGCTTTTCTCCTTCTCCCTCTCCCTGGCCCTGTTAACTTGTTTTATTTTCAGTTTTCAGTCTAAGGTTTTGAAGCCCTTGTAACAGCTTTGGATTTGAATTCTCTGAAGAAGTCCACTACTTGGAGGGTATAACATCAGAAAAGACAAATTCGTATAAAGGTGCAATTCTTCCTCATAAAAAGAGCTTTGCTGTACATGTTTAAAATACATTACTTTAAATGTTGGGGTTTTTTTAAAAGAAAAATATAATGCATAAAACAATGAATTGTAAGAGAAAAAAGTATGTTGCCCAGAGTTGACCACTGTCCAGTGATAGAACATGCTCCAACATCCTTTCACCTATATTGTTTCAGGCGATATGCCAATTTTTAAAAATTGGTTAAACAGGTAGTTAGTTGTAGGAGTGCATGAGAATTGTGCCTGTTCAAAATACAAAAACCACTCTTAAAATCCCTACTTTTTCCTTTTTTCTGGTTGATTTCAGGGAGCATGCAGTGTGTAGTAGTAAATCTAGAAAGACAAATTATAATGAAGCATTACAACAGAATGTAATTTCGACCAAGAGCAGAAAATTTTGACTAATTTTGACTGTTTTGCATAAAATCTTTCATTATGAGGCCAAGTTCTTCCTGGGGTGAACGGGTTTCACTGACAGCAAAATTTGGGAAATAAACTTATTTATTCATCTGTCTTAACAAGAGAATTCTATGACTTGCTTCCCATCTCTGAGGATTTTCTGGCCTGCTGGGTAAGAACAGCTTTGTCGATGCCATTTGATCAAGACGAGGTATTTAAAGTCTTTAACCTATTTTCCTCTTACTACCAGATCTTTTTGGCTGTCCTAGTCTTCTCACCATAAGCACCAACAATGTGAAACACCAACACAATGCCATTTATTAGAGGAAAAATTAATTTAGAAGCAGAAGAAATGGTTCGACTACAACAACAAAAAAAAGAACCAAACTTATTTATGATGTAAAGATCACCTTCCTTTCATTGAACAAATCTGACTAAATTGTGAACATTGGTCCTGAACAAGATAATGCACTCCAAGCATGAAAGGAAGAGAAAATGGACAATCTTGCAGATTCAAAGAGCTTTATCATCACCTGCAATCATTTTATCCCCACATTGTTTCTAGAATGCGAAAAAGATCTTTTTCACCCCATTATGCTTTACATGTCTGTTAGAGTTCAGTATCATAGTCTGTGGGGTTACTTTCTCTTCTCAAAGTCAAATCTACTGAATTACTATGTCTGGTCACCTCATACACTGGGACTTTACTTTAAACATAGTACTTTGCTGTTTATTTTATGAACCTCAGCATGACCTGTGAACCTATTTGTTTTCTGATGACAAACATTGTTCTCAAGGAGGCAGTTTCATCTAGATAAAATTATTCTTTTTTTTTTTTTAAATTAAGATAAAACTCTCCTCCCTTCTTAATCTCTGTACTTGTCCTATCATAATATCTAAGTAATTCATGTTAGTATTATTAAAAAACGTCATACAAGTATGTATCAGATACAAAAAAATTTATTTGCTGCCATATTTAAATAATATTGCTCTATCAATTCATTCACAGGAAGTTTAAATCACTTACGTAGATATAATATTCTCCTGTATTTTGGGCAGAGATTTGGAAGGTCTATGTCTTGGTCCCGCAAATTTTTGAATTCATATTCCACCTTTCTTAATTACTGAAGCAAGGGGCCTTCTGCATGTCTGTATTACGTCTGCTTTTGCAAGAACAAACTCTGCTCCACGTACAACCCTGTGTAAGTATTGTGGTTTTGCATGTCATTTTCATTTGTGTAATTTTTTATAATTGCTTTATTTCTGTCTTCCTTTACTGTGCAGGTGTTCTCAAAAGTTTATTTTCCCCTTTTTCATGTGTCAATACATAACTCTGCTACAGAAAAATAGATCCATTAGTATTTCATAGGTTTTATAAACTGAAAGGGCAGGAGGTACTTCAAGTGAAACTTCGAGCAGTGTCTTGAAACAGGAATCATTTAGTCTTGTGTTACACAAAAGCTCAGGTTAGGCAGTCATAATAGTTCCTTCTTTCCCTAAAATCAAAGATTCTATAAATCAGTGCAGTCCTGTGTTGTTTTTACAGATGTCTGTAGTAACCTGAACATAGTATTTGAAAAATTCTAACAAGGAGACTATATAAAATAAAAATAATGAGGGCTATTGTTCTCAGTATGCTTTTCAGCTGAGCGTTCAATGCAATTAAAAAATCTTCCTTTTTAAATATCTCCACAATTGCCTTAGAGTTCAAGCTGGCACTCAGTTTTGTCAATGAGACAAATGCTATTGTCCCAACATTTTTAAAAGCCTTATACAAAGGGATATAACCTTAACTGGTATAAATAATCTATAGCTCTACTAATTTTGTATGATTGTGTTCATCTCTTGCACCTGAGGATTCACCCCAGTTATCACATAAGCAAAATTATTATTTGCTTAAGTACAGTGTGTTGTTGCTGACAAAGTGGAACTGCAAACATCACAACCTGTGAAGACAGCAGTGGGTCTTGTGTTGGAAGTTACCTTTATGGTGAAGGGTAGTGCTGAGGTGTACTTGACAGTTGCGGTTCATATGTACGTGGTTCACAAACGAGGTCTGCAGATATTCTTCTCCTGTTATAGGAAAATAAGAGCCTTCATGAGGATCACAGGATCTCTTCCAAGCAAGGGGTCTTTTCTTTCACTGTCACAGTGCCCAAGAAGCCTGCATCTCCTTTTCTCCTGCCTTTAGTTGTTCTGTGGCACACTAAAGCCGACGGGTGCAACCAGTTGTAATGAGCCATGCAATACTGATTCTTCAGTTTGTCTTCCAGAGGGAGGAATACCAGTGTTTGGAAGACTGTTCCCTAGAATTATCACCAGCTGTATCGTACTGAACAATCTGACCAACTTGTGAATGCTGGGCACAATGCCACTGCAACAGATGGGCATGGATGCAGTGAGTCAAAAAATCATGTATATGTATCAAATGTGAAAAATGAGGGCAAGACTCCAAAGACAAAAATATAGAAGTGTCAGTCTTGATCTGATACAGCTTTCATTCAAAGATGGTTCATCACTAGGATCTTGGCAGATTAACTAAAAGATGCTCAAACTGTGTAATAAGAAATGTGGCCCGCTTAACCAGGTAGAAGCATGGCAGTAATCAACAAAGTAGTCTACCCTCTCTCATCTTCTTGCAGTGGCTACCAAGGAATGGGCTAAAGCAAGCATAATAATTTAACAGATCTAAACTCTGTATGCTCATCTGTATTTCACCTTTACAATGCTATATATAGAGCCACACACCTCTAAGAGCTGGATAGAAAGTAACGAACAGAGGAGTGGAGGTGAATCCCATCCTGTGTTAGAGTACTCCTGGACATCTGCCAGTTTCTTTCTGTTTTGTGAAGTGAGATTTATGAAGGATTCTATTAGCCTCGTGATGAGGTTTGCACCTAAGCTCACGGCTTCTCAAGTATTACCATTTCCAGTCTCTATGCTGCTTTTTTTCTAGCCAGCACTTTACAGAATTAAACAATGCAAACATTTCAAGGCTTGGCCCCACTCAGTGTTAAAGAACGAGCCATGCTTACCCATGCTTTTCCTCCTGGTTAGTCTCCACTTAGACATCCCCCCAAAGAGCAACAACTTTCCATCAGCTGCTGTGTATGCTTGGCAAGGTCTTGCAATATCACAGCATTTATATGCAACATTACATTTCTTCTCATATAAATAACTTCTTTACAAATGGTGATTATAATAAAAATGCACAGCCACAAGTAATAGAAAACTGTAAAGAAAATAACCTGTGCAGATATATATATGAAAAATTAGGATATATTATACATTTCAAAAGAGAGAAAGCAAAGGTGAAAAGTGCAAATAAATCCACCTCGCTATCTCTCAAAATACCACTGTTGACCTATCCAAACTTTGATTTCTTTCCAAGACCCAAACTGTAGCAATTCAGTTTTGTTTGTTTGTTTTTTAAAAGTATTTTCCTTATCAAAATATGAGGTAGTTGTACAGCTTTTATAACTGAAGGAAGGGAGGGCGGAAATCTTTCATTCAGCAGGTTCTAGAGCATGATTCTACAAATTATCCTGTTTTAATATTTATTCCTATTTACAATGTACCTGTAATTAGACCCATGGTGACGCTGAGCCTGTTTCGATCTCCACTGAAGTCAATGGAACTCCATGCAGGAACATAAGTGCCCTCTCCACACAAAGATCTTCCTGAAATATGAAGGTCAGAAGGTCAATTGACCAGGTCAGAACTGTGAAATAGCTAACATAAAAAATGGCCCCTGTAAAGTTCATGGGTGTTGTGAAGTTCAGCAGATTAATGAAGCACACTGCACAAAATCCGTATGCCTCACTCAGAGCATGACTTAGGGAGGCACATCTATGGTCGAAGGGTGTGGTAGAGGAAAAGTCACAGTGTCTGTGGATGCTGACACCATCAGAGTGTTAGATGAGGTCTGTAGATTTGTCTTGAAACATTCAGATCCCTGCAAACTTTCTAAGCAGCTTTGTGGATCCTATTCTTAGTGAATAATTCATATGAAATATTTTTCTAAATGCATATTTCAGTTCATGTACATTTATTATTTAAAATTCTTATTCTTTTGAAATTAATTGTCTTATTTAAAATCTGAGTGATATTGCATATTCAGAATTAGACTTATTGGACATGTAAAGCTGTTTCTGTTTGGGGAGATTAAAACTGTTATGAATAAGTTTCTGTTTTAATGCTTGCAGAAAGCAATAAAATGTGTTTTTCCAATTCTGTCAAGCCACCATGCTACAATTAGCTTTCTGCAAACATAACTACACAATTCAACTGTGGTCACTTGACAAGTAGTGTGAAAAAGATCAAAATGAAAGGTTAAGTTCCAAGTAATTTTTTTCAAGTAAGAAATTATTTTCAATATTTGCTCAAAAAGTCCTTGAAATTTTGACATAGATTTTCTTCAATATTTGACATATACTAGCAGAAAAATCAGGAATTATTAAGTCTTGCTAAATTTTGCTATAATTGCTAAAAATCATTTCTCTGCAGTAAAACGTTACCAAAAGTTTATCTCCTGAAACTTCTGAAAAATGTTTTGCATTCTCAAAATTATGTCAAGTTGCTGCTCTTTTTTTCCTTCTAATGTAACTCTGAGTTGCCTATGCAAGGTTATTCTTTACTTATGAATGTTTCAGATTGCTTTTTGTCATTGGTTTTGGTTATTTTTGTTTTTACATAAAGATAAACCTTTTACTGGTACATATTAAGATAGAAGGACCTCATTTCTTTCAGACATACAGGTGTACAGAACTACTCACAGACTTTAGAAGTTGCTTTCCACAATGTATATGATACAAATTCTGAGTTTGCACTCTGTTCCTTCACTGTCATCTTTGTTCTCTCCATATTGTTTTTCCCTCTTTCCAGTTCTCCACTACATTTGTCTTTCTTTCTATTATCTTTTTCATTTTTAGTTTTCCTGTTTCACCTGAATTAGACAGGGGGTCAGTGATTTATAAGTTCAAATTTAACTTTAAAAGTGCTCGTGATTAGATGTATTTAACATCAGGCCAAATCTGTGTGCAATTTTTGGTAGATGATCAACTGGAATCGATGTATTTAATAAAGTAGATAATTCTCTTATCTTCATACCAAATTTCAGTGAATAATTTCAAAAATGGGAAGCACCAGATGAAACTAAAAAAAAGATGCAGTTGTGTTGCACGGTAATTCCCATATACATTGCCTGCTAGAGAAAATCCAAGCTAATCAGGAGATAATATTTCATGAGGGACGATATTCAGACGTGATTCTTACCCAAGCAAGGTTTCTGTAATTGAATTAATGATGAGACTATCAAATTATTTTATATAGGATCTGTCATATGTAAGCTGTTTAAAGTATAGTTAACGCTAGCATTGTGGCAAGAGACTATATACCGTAGGTCTCTATATCTTTAATGAGGAAGGATTTATTTTTTGTTAAAAAGAAATTCAAAAGGGGGCAGTGTGCTTTAATTAAATAAAACACAATGGAGATTTTTTTCATGGTCTCTGCAGTAAAACACACAGTGATAAAGCCATGTGTGCGTGTCTTGTTTCCCCCTCCAGATTCCAGTGCTAGCAAAAGATTTTGCCCTTGATCATGCGGTTTTAGACATGAAAGGCTTCAAATCTATCCAAGCTCAAGATGAACACAGAATGCTAATTTGGGTTCACATGAAGAGCTGGACAAGCAAAAGTCTTTTATTTTAAATTGTTAAAAATGCACTCTTTTTGAGGTCCTTTTCCTACTATATGTTTCTGAAGTACATAAAACTGATTCACTGAATCCTTTATGAAAGAATAAATAAATCCTATAAAATATGTATTTGATACTAGCATGCTTCTCTATATTTGAAGAAGCTTAAAATGTTATGTAATTTTAAAGGTATATGCTTTTATATATACTCTGTACTCTTTTTTATGATATTGTAATTATACACTGTTAAACAGAAATAATTTTACGCACAACAACGTGTACTGAAAAAATATAAAAGGCTTAAAATCAAAATACAACAAAATTCACCAAAACAGGACACGTCCCCAAAATATATCAGCCTGGAAAGAGGTATTTTGGAGAACACTGATGAAGAGAACAAAGGAGGCATTCACTGAATTAATAATTTTCTAAACAACTTTATATGGAATGTGAGAAACTCCAAAATTATGTATTAAATTTATAATACATGATGATACCATAGGAAATAAAATGCATGTCTTCTTGTGATGAGTTTGGTATGGCAATGCATCCCTCTTTCTCAGCCCAAAAGAGTGTCAAGTAAATCTCTCTAAGTAGAAAAACATCATAATTTGAAGTTCAGTATCTGGGGATGTGCTACAAGCAATTACTTCATATCTCACTGGAACACAGAGACTCTGTCCCTTTTTAAGAATGTAATGGTTCAAAACTACTAAGTTTGTAAGGCACAAAAAATTAACTTACCATTGACTCATCCATGAACATTGTTCATTATTGTCACTGAACAATTGTAATTAAATTTGGGGCAAAGAAAAGGGAGAGAGGAGGAGAGGAAGAGCTAATAGAATTATTACTACTGCCAGATACCACATCTGACTAGAGACTGGCTGACATTTCTCTGCCACTTGGAAAACAATTACCTTGACCCTTTAGACTGCTGACCTCTAAATCTGACTAGATCAGTCTACTTCTGAAAACATCTATTTCAGTTGTAAAGTGGTCAGAAGCACGTCTCTTCAACATAACTGCAATTGCTCTTGCTGTCCAAAATTGTTGTTTTTGGAACCAAAATTATTTGCTAGCAGAAACGTTCTGTAACTCTTAGCTGTAAATGGGAATGAATGGATGAATAAAAATCCAGTCCAATGAAAATGACAAAGAACGAAGGTGCAAACTGGATCCTTGTCCTTCCTGAATTCATTTTCTTGCAGTTTATGAAGTTTAGTGTTCTTGAAGTATTTTGATTTTTTATCTTTTCTGGAAACCAGATTAACAGGAATGTAGCATTCTGGAATTACCATCTCACAGTAAAGATAAACTATCACCTCCAGGTACTCATACAACCAGTGGTAAAAAATAGGTAGAATCTGTATCAGAAACAAAAAAGCTCAGTGTCCCAGCTACAAGTTTTTCTTGCAGCATTTTTAAATTAGTGTAAAAATTTTAATGACAATGAAATCTGAAGAATGGAGCACTACAATGTCCTTCATTACAGATGACAAGCCTTTTTACTTTTTCATCTACTAACCTTTCTAAACTATGAAATGCCCTCCAGTGTTGACCAACCCTTGTACACATCCTTAGAAGCCATATAGTGAAGAACAGAAAAATGATCATTCAAATTTGACAACAGGCATAGAAATACAAGGGTAATATTCATGTAATGTATGAATCCAGCAGAAAAGAAAACTGCTCCCCATAAGGCTCCTGAGCAAAGGCTTTTGTTCTCTCCAGCACTTCATGAAAGCTTGTGAGGCAGGCTGTGGGTAAACCACATGAAAAACAAATCACTTTTCTTGAAAAATGTCTTGAAAATACCATAAAGTTGTACTAAAAGGAGGTGAGATCAACTAATTGCATCCTATCTTAGAGATCCTACCCTCTGTTTGCTTCTAAATAAAAAATGAGAATACACACTAAATATATATATATTTTACATATGTGTGTGTATATATCTATAAAAAGATCAAGAAAAGCCTGAATCGCTGTGCCTGTAGTACCAAACAGATATATTTGTGTTGATAACCTGTAGTTCAGGCAAACATAGTTGACTTAGAACAGAGATGGAGATGTGCTAACATTTACAGCATCAACAGTAAATGTTACTCCAACCACTGAATGACATGGAGTCATGACTAGTAAGCCAGTAGTACTCTGATGTACCTCTAAAATGCTAAAAAGCAGTAATCTAACACCAAATATCAGCTATTGCAAACGTGTATTCAGACACCATACTGGATTCTCTATTTAGCTGAGCCATGTAACAATATTTCACTAAAAATTTTCTTATATTAAAAAACCTTCACATAATATTTTAACTTTTGTCTAGACAGAATTAGAAAAAAAATTACCATTGCAGACCTAAGATAATTTTCCATTTGATATTTCTTTATATTTATACTTACTGTGCTAATTTTAAACATATTATAATAGTTGGTGAAAGTCTTTAAGTATTTTCATGATTTTATTATTTGCATATCAAATGTTAATACAGTTTTTTAGTGGGTACACTGTCTAATTAGATGGATTTCCCACTGTGAATGGCAACATTTTAAGAGCAGTATCTTAAACTAAATTATAATTGAATTTTGGGTAATTTCAAAGATAAATCATCTCTTTTCACCTGATCCAAAAAGAATACATTATTCCTCCACTCACCTAGGCCCCCATCTAACCCATCAGAAGTAGTACAATCGGGTACAATCACGTCACTGAAGGAATGCTGCATAGCGTGATCATCCCTAAGCAATTTTTATACTAATCAAATCCAATGTATCATTCATCTTCTTTCTGTTATTCATCGAAATTTGGCTAATCACTATAGATAAGCTTCATTTAGCTGTATGTCATGAAAGCACCTGGAAATGGAAAATTTGCTGACATTTTCACTGCCAATCAAGAGTCTATCACTTCAGCACCAATACTACCACTTGCTGAGGAATCTCACCACTCTTTGCCTCATGGACAAAAATACACTCATCAGATTCTGACTTACTACAGAAACACCCAAGGTACAGATTCCAGCTGCAAAAGTGCTATTTCACTTTATATGTGCATTCAGCAATTCTTATTCAGTTCTTACGTATCAGCAGCAAAATTAGCAGCATGATCTAGAACCAATTCTGAAATCATCAGGTCAGAGCTGACATTGTTAGTGCTTTTGCTGTTGCCATCATTATTATTATATCTGTGTGCTATCCATTGCCCACATGGCTATGGTCAGACGTTTTAAAACACAAACCAAAAAGACAGTTCATGTCCCAGAGAATTTATGGAGCCACTACAGTATGATAGAATGAGTGGAAACACACAGTTGACATTTCATAAGAAAATAATGAGACAACATAGATGCATTACTAAGTTCTCCATAGGCATTCTGGCAAAATACAATTTTATGAGAAATCTAAAGATACTGATTTCTGTTGAGAATGTAGGGTTACTGAATTGCTTTACAGAGGACTATGAAGACTAGCGTAGTAAAGAGCATGAACTTAATTACTTTTAAATCTTAAAAGTGGCTGGTGAAGACTTGTCTGATTGAAGACAAGTGTTGAATGTTAGTAAATTCACAAGAAATGATAAAAATAGTAGTGGTAATCTACAGTTTGAAAATGAATGCAATCATCCAATGTTGAATGTAATTACCAAATTAACATTTGTTGTATGATGGAAGTAGTAGAAATATTCACAGAAAGAAGATACAGGACAAAAGGGACAGGCTGGAAGAATTATCATTCTGATGCACTCTGGGTGGATGTGAGCTGATGACATTTCTCAGAACCAGAATAAAAAGATACTGGAGTAGTGGATGTATGCAACATTCAACCAACAGAAAGGACTTGGGAACTGTGAATGCACAGGAAATACTGTATCACAGAGAATCAGCTAGACATAGACATAATTTTCACAACAATATCTAGAGGTGTGACCAAACTGAAGATAATAATAGAGATGGAAATCATGGCCATCATGGTGACATTGCTTGTGCCCATTATAAAGGATGGAGGAACTCCACTGTGCGCTTCACGCTCCTGATTCTACATATGAACCTTTGTGTGTCCTGATTCTTTCATTCCCCCATTCCCGACTAGAAATATTTTAAGGATTCTCGGATGTATAGATGAAGAGGTATCTATGTGGAAAAGGTCTTCTTCTCAGTGTTTATGAGGGTTACCAGAAGAGTCCTTAGGATTTTGTCTCGTTGTGCAATCCAGCACTGACTGCAGTGTGTATCTCTGAGTGCATGAGTGCACTTCTCCCACACTGTAGGCACAGCTCTTTCCCACTGCAGGGGAGGAAAAAAAGTTTTGTGAAAAAGTTTGATGACGATTGTAGAAGGAAGAAAAATTTTATAATTTCATCCCCAGGCTGGTTGACCTGGAGCTGGCACATGGTAATTGACAAGGATTCCTGAGAGGTAGGCCAGTATTTCATTTGGTCAAAAGATTAAGAGTCTGCAGATGAGAACAGTGGTATAAGAAGGAATACTGACATCCAGATCAGCTCCCATGTCTGATGTTTCTCCATTATTCCCCTTCCTCACTGGGCTGCAGCCCACAAGAAGTTAAACTCCTGGGATGAAGAGACACAAAGAGCAACCGATATCACAGAGAGGGGCAGGTCCTTGCTCCAGCCCCAGCTACCATTACTGCTACTGAAAAGGACACAGAAGTCGGGCTTTGTGGCACCCTCAGAAATCTGTAGGAGGTGATAAAGACTATTCAGTCAACGAGTGGAAGACCAATCAAAAAGGAAAGATGAAAACCAGAGTAAAGAAGAAATCAAGAGAAGTCCTGCTTGCAAGAAGAAGAGAATGAGCTAGCTCTGTCAAGATAAGACAATAAATCAGTGAATATGTACCATTGCAGAGTTTTGGATTTGAGAAAATATTTAGGGAATCAGAAGAGAGTAATTTCAATTGCATTGAAGATACAGAAGTGGGTTGGAAAAGTATAGAATATGATTAGAAATTAATACTCATAAAAGGAAGGTCAAAATTTGTAGAATAAAGCAGAGTCAAGAAGACTTTTTCCTATGACAGGAAAAACTGAACCATTTTGCTGAACAGTATTGTTTTTGCTGAACAGTAATGCACCGTGTGGTACTGTATTGTAAAATGCCATCAGGAAAGAGGGAGAGGATTAGAGTGGATGTATTGGAACCAGTGGGAGAGAGAAAGGAGATAAGATGGGATACTGTGAGGAAAAAAAATTGGAAGCAGAAGGAATGAAAGGGTTTGAAGAATGGTGCCATGGCAGCTCAGTTTGTCTGTGTAGGGCCCAGTTAACCTAGATAAGATTTGTTCACCTAGGATGAATACAGACCTGAGAAGCCGGAGATCGAGTAGTTGTGATAATTGCAGACATTTGCTTCTTGCTGAGAGCAGGAGCCTAGGATGTAGACACTGCAGCTGGTGATGATGGGACAGACCTGCAGAAAGAAGAAAAACATGAAGTGCAGAAAAGCCACGTTGAAATCATCGGGGGAAAAAAGGAAGAGAAGGCAGAGAGAAGGAAGCTGAGCGATTGTAAGAAGGCACAGAACAGTTGAAGAGGAGAGGTTGAGAAAAAGATAATATCAAAGATGATATGAGTGGGTCACAAAATAGTGGAAGAGGAACCAGGAGAGCTGGGCTTGATGAAGACTGAATCAAGTGAACAGCCCATGTGGGTATCAGCAAAGCTGAACGAGTAAGGGACAGCTGAGGAGGTGTAAGAAAGAGTTCAGCTAAGGTATCAGATGAATAATCAAATACAACTGTGTCACTTACACTATTAACCGTAGCTAAACTCTCTGTAACTATCTGTGAACCTCAGTCCTTCAAATCTGCACTAGTAATATATATTTAACAGAACTTTTCTGATTATTTGAAGCTTACATAGAGACTTCATAGCCTCTCTCTTATACCTTAGCAAGCTGATTTCTTCCCAGAAGAAGTCTATGAGAGATGATGAAAGCAATTTAAAGGATAACTTTTTTCGTGGAGCCAATACTGGCAATTTTGTTTGGATTTACACGTCACTGTATGGCGAGAGAAAACCAGATTAAATGGAAAAAGATATAAACAAAATCATTTTGAAAGAGTACTCGAGGATTTACGGTACTGTACTTGACTAGAAGTGATTGGCAGCACATTAAATAGAGCTTTGTGTCAGCTGCAGAGTGGACTCTGCAAAGACAGGATGTCAAGTTACGAACTGCAGACTTTGCGACTCCAACTTAACTCCTTGTTACATTTTGTGATATTAGCTGGGAGAAAGTTTATATCTACAGTGCTGGAGAAATTAAACACACACACATTGTCATGTTAGCCAAGCAAAATTTTAACTAAAATAAAATATTAGTGAAACAAAACTAAAAAGAAAAACAAAACAATCCTGGCATTTTATAAGTAGGTTATTTCAACAAGAACTAGATGGGTTGCAGAGGCCCTACACTAAGCTGTAACTTTGTCTTTGAAATAAAAGTATTAGCTCTCCCTGTAGGTTAGGGCCTCTTTGGTTTGACAAACTTCACTTAATTGGTTTCTAAAGATTACTTGACAATCTGTACTCCAGCTTTTTTTCTCCATTAGTGCTTATGACACCACAGTTACAGTACAATATCATTGCCACAGATAGAAAGGTCTGGTTTATATACAAGTAACCACGTTTATTTTATTTTTTTCTAATAATTTAAAAGATTTTCTCAGGAAATACATACTGGGATCTAATTGAGTTCTGGAAACATATGGGAGCCTAAAAGATGTGGACACTGAAACCGAAGTCACAAATATTCCCTACTGGCAAAAATAAATACTTTGAACTGCTATGTTCCTTTTATGTGAGGATCTCAAAGTGTTTTGCAAATATTAGTCAGTGATTCTACATTCACGTTGGCCCTGTGAGAGAAGTAAGCAGTGTTTTAATGCCACTGTCTACAGCCCACAGACTATGGTCAGAATTCCGTTACCCTTGTAAACTATAGACTTAAAGGAGGCCTATAGACATTTTTTAGTATCAAATCCTTCTAATAACAATTTTCAGAAGAACTTAATAAGCAGTCTGAAGAGTTTTACTATATATGTTGTTACTGCCACACTTGTAACATAGTAGTTTGAAATCATATAGTGCTTTGTTTGCCTTTGTTTGCAAATACCGTATATAAATGGCAGCTGCAAATAAGAACAATTTTGTCTGAGGGACTCTGTGAGAGAAAGATTTAAACTTTCTTATGTTCAGAACACAGGCTGTGCACTACAATTACATTTTCCAAGATGTGACTCCTCTAGAGAAGCAAAATTAATAAACTATATCATAATTAATCAGCAGTTTTCTGAAAAAAGCCCAAACATTCATGAGAACTACTTATTTTAAAAGTTGCTTTGCACAATATTTCATTATTACTGAAAAGACTAATTAAGCTGCACATATCTGGTACCTCTGAAGATCAGATCCTAGCATTTTTTAATTGGTCATGAGCAGAGTTAGTAAGAGTATGGATTTGTCATCAATCTGTTCCTGTGAAATTTTACAGTGAAACTCTCATTTTCCTGGGTGATTTCACCAACCATAGGAATAATGTCCACGTTCTGTCCAGCACTGACTCTGTGTTCACTATCTAGCAAACATGAAAAACTGTCTGTTGTAGTGTTAAAGGTGTCTTGTGTTTGATGTCACAAATCTGCCGTGTACTGAGGAAGAAAGCAAATCAGGAGGAAAACAAGTATGGAAGGAAAAAAAACTTAGAGCATGAAAAAAATTGAAATTGGGATGATTACTGATGGAATTAATAGATTAAGAGATAGTTTTCTCTCTTCATAAAAAATCATAACCCAAGTCTTTATTTTAGGATATTTTATTTCTTATTTGATATGAAGCATAAGAAATTTTAATTAAAATTATGTGCTTCATTCTCAATAATTGTTTCTCTTGTTTATGCTACACAGTGCATAAATGTACTTACATTCACACATAGAATCATGGAAACATTTATGTTGGAAAAGACCTTTAAGATCATGGAGTCCAGCCATTAACCTAGCACTGCCAAGTCCACCACTAAACCATGTCCCTAAGCATCACATCTACACATCTTTTAAATACCTCCAGGAATGGTGACTCAACCACTTCCCTGGGCAGCCTGTTCCAATGCTTGACAACCTTTTCAGTGAAGAAATTTTTCCTAATATCCAATCTAAACCTCCCCTGGTGCAACTTGAGGCCATTTCCTCTTGTCCTATCACTTGTTACTTGGCAGAAGAGACCAACACCCACCTTGCTACAACCTCCTTTCAGGTAGTTGTAGAGAGCCATAAGGTCTCCCCTGAGCCTCCTTTTCTCCAGGCTAAACAACCCCAGTTCCCTCAGCCACTCCTCATAAGACTTGTGCTCTAGACCCTTCACCAGCTTCTTTGCCCTTCTTTAGACACGCTCCAGCACCTCAGTGTCTTTCTTGTAGTGAGTGGCCCAGAACTGAACACAAATCTGAACACATCTTCATAAGCAGATTGTGACAGGTGCACTATATCCTCCTTTACATCATACAAAACTTACAGTCAACTATGTTCAGCTAAATATATCCCTGTACTTTTTTGGATATGCTAATCCTTAACTTATAAATTTCAGACCAGTTCTATACACATAATGATGATAATAAACTGTAAGAGATGCTACTGGTGTCTATCTAGGAAGGAAGTCAAACATAAATGTCACTCAAAGGATTGGTTCCTAGGATATGAATGTTGAGAGAAACTGAGATTAGATCTCTGTAATGTTCCAAATCTGCAGTAGCCCTCCAGAAAACAAGTATTTAAAGATTATTCTTAACCTTAGCACCCGTATAACAGTGGAACAACTGTTCTATAGATGTCATTTCTCTTGTTTTTAGTTTCTAGTTAGAAGCACTAGCAAATCAAGTTTCTAAAGAAAAAAAAAGAATGTGTCTATAGTAAATGTAACTCTACACCTTGATTCAGTTATCAAAAATCTGATCATTAAAAACATTCACTGAGAGAATTTTATCTTAGTTTGCTTAACCTAGAAAAAAATTACAACATTAATAACATGAGAAAAGCATATTTTTTAATTGAAGATGTGGTTTACGAAACAAATCCATAACTTCTCCAGAGTCTTTAACACTTGAGATTTTTTTCAACTGTCTCTTTTTAGAGAAGCACAACTATGGTATTGTATATTTTGGCTAGAAAAACTTTCCATCCCCAAAGCATTCACTTTTTTGTTATTGGCACAATCCTCACTTAAGAAGAGCAATGAAGCATTCACCATTTCAAAACAAAGAAAGAAAATTTCAGCATTCAGCAAAACTTCATCAAAACCATGAGCAGTAAGGCTTTACCTGAACTCTACTCCCAGGGATTTCTTTCAATGGTCTCAACCACTTAACGAATATTTTAAAAACAATCCATCAGCCAAATAATATTTTTCTCTGAAAAATTCCCAAACACTAGAGTTTTCCACTCAGAAAATGCAGTTTATCACAGAACAGGTAATATTTACTACTTGGTCACTGTCACGTATCCCCATGTAGAAAGAAAAGAGATACTTTATGTTGCAATAGTGAAGACTGCTTATTTCTAATCTTGGAAGACGGGAACATATCACACAGCACACCTTAATCTCTTCCTTCACAAACGCAGGTCTTTAAAGAACTTTTAAAATACTCCCAAATCATTACAGTTGTGGATAGATTAGGTCAGTTCGTCTTTTACTGCAGAGGAGGAAATTTCCATATCTCCCTTATAGCCCCTCATCTGTCTGGAGATTGTTGTGAGCAAAGGAGTCTCATCTGAGGCTCCTTCATAGGCTGCAGTCCCCCGAGGGACATCCCTGCCCCAGCATGGGTCCTCCACGACCTACAGTCCCCTCAGAGGGCCCTTCTGTGGCACAGGGTACCTCATCCCAAGAGTGCATCTCCAGGCGTGTTCCCCACAATGTCCCCTTCCACATGACTCCTCCATTTTGTTTCTCCAAATGCATCTCTTCACATTTCTCTTCAAGTGACCCCCTTTTGTGGGTCCTCCTGTGTCTCCACTCACATCTCCTTTTTGTGTGTCCTCACATGCATCCTCACCTGTCTCCTCTTGGTTTTCCTTTTGTGTCTCCTCAGATGTCTCCTCCTGGGTCTCCTGTGCCTAACAGCTACTACTCTCGCTCAAATATGTCTAAGCAGAGGCGCCATGTGATCCTCAGATGCGTTAAAGTTTTGGTGCCTGATAGGCTGCTTCCATTCATTGCTGAGCCATCTGGAGCCAGCTGTGACTGGCATCAACATCACCCCTGCTACCTACCCAAACCCTGCCAGTTGTGCCCAATACAGAAATCCATTTTATACTCTCCAGGATAAGCCAGATGTCTCACCTGTGAATTTTGGAGGATGCAGTTCTGCCCTTCTGACTCCACTCTGATCCCATCAGGCCTGCCAACCCATTCTTCTTCATCCACAGCATTGCTGACTCACTGAACCATCATAAATGTTGACCTATACGAAGATCTGACCTTTCAAAATTAAACCTATTACAAATACCAAAATGAATTTTAAATATTTCTCCTTTTCTACTCAGATGACTGTGCCAAACTTCCAGAGACTATGAACTAATAGAAAGTTACTCTTCCTTGTAACAGCTGAGGAGCTGATCCACTATCCAATTGAATGTTTCACCTCCCTTCCTCCTAAGAATGTCAATTTACAAACTAACAATTTGTCAACATCTAGATTTGGTGGACATAGTCTGAACTTGCTGTGTTTTAATTAGGAAAAAAAGAAGGACACTTTCTGTGGCACTACATATACATTAATTTGAAAAACGCAACCATTGCTGAACAAAGACAAATAATATAGACTTTGCCTTTACCTCCGGCTTTTTACTGAAGGAAAAATTCTCATTGTTCGTTGTAGAGAAAGTAAATATTGTTTCATCTACCACCACCAATCAATGAATAAACAGAGAAGTTAGTTTCAGTCATGTCAATGAGCACATACTTTATCATACTTACAGATTAATTACCAAAGGTTAAATATATATGTAAGATATTAAGAGTGTACCGTATATATTTTCATAACAAATTCCATGGAGTGCAAATAAAATCAGCATGTAATTATTTCTTACATCCAGAATTCTTAATAAATGATAATGAAAGGGAGAAAAGAATATAAATCAGCAGTCTATATTTTCTTCATTTCTTTTGTCTGTTACTTTATCTAACATACATTCTAAAGTTGACACCACAGTAGTATCATTAGAAAGTAAAGCCTATAGGTTGTTACCAACAATATTCAGTTACACTTTATTGCCCTGTAATGTAAACTAAATGTGATATTAAGTTGTCAGTTTTCAGAAATTGTTCTTACAAATTTTGTCCTTCATATAAATTTAAGAATGAAATCTAATAATTTCCCAAAGTGTTCTTAACAAGAAAATATTTTCATTGAGGCAGAAAATGCTACATAATATGAAGTGCTTGGACTATGGAAGAATTAAAAAGTGTAATTTTTTCCAATAAGAATAAAGAAAGATAGAAGGAAAGATGCCTTTGCTATTATTAGAAATTAAAAAGTATTCTTTCAGATAATATTTAATCATTTCAGGAGAAATGTTATGATAATTTTCAGATAAACCACACATATATAGTCAATAGAACAATAATAAAACCCAAATGACACTAAAAGCACTATACTGTTTCCACTGAAGTAGTTTCATTTACTCAGTTTCCTTGTATCGTTGAATTCACTGTACTTGTGTGGCATATATGATATACAATCAAACACAATATATTCATTTTTACATTATGTTTCAATTATCTGAATAAGGCAAATACTCCGAGAGGAAGTAGGCACTCTGAGAGGAAGGTATGTCACTCCTTTGTCTTTAACAGATATTTTTGGTGGATAACTTTTCTAAATTTCTGATCTCCTGAACTCATTTTGGAGAGAGACAAATAGAAGGTATATCCTGTTAGGGTGAGAAGCACTCTTGTGCTTCTACCCTGTATCTTTTACAGATGAAGGCATGCTCCTCAGGGATTTTCCATAGGGTGAGGCTTTCTGAGAAGTGTTGCCTACACACACAGATAAAAAGAAAGAACATTAATAGACACAGCATTTTTGTACAGGCAATCTTACTAATAAGGAAGCTTTCTGGGCACACTGATACAATGAGACTAGCAAAGGCAAAGCCCACAAAGAAATAAATGTTGCTTTAAATGGAAAAAGATAGTGCTGTGCAATGTAGACTCTATGCAGAAGAAACTTTCCAAGCATCTCCCTTCTCCTTTATCTCAGTGTCAGCCTGGGCCCCTTGCTGTTCTGTCTCACTTCTTTCAACATAGCTGTGGCAACGAAGCCACAATGCCCTGCAAAAAGCCTTCTCAACCTTCTCAGCCTTCTTTCAACCCTGCAAGGTATATACTGATGCAATGCTCTCTGACAGTATCTTCCTACCCAACCCAAACTCACCATCTGCATTACTCTTCACTGTGTTTTTGCTGGATCTTTCCTGTGTCTAAAGGGGTCAATGCAACTTCTTGATAGATGAGGTCTTGCATTCAGCTCTGAGATGGCGTAAACTTGCTACTGCCTGAGATGCCCTAAGAACATTAGCCAGCTCAGCCCTTGGGAGGACCATATAGGCATCTGGAAATGCCCCAAGTAGTTGTGCTTTCAGCCATATGCCTGCCCTGCCTTTTGGTGTATTTTATCAGTGTGATGCTGAGAGTCCTCTGAAGCTGTGAGCGCGTTATACTTGAAAATGCCATAAATACCACACCATAAATACAACAATAAACTGACAATTTCAGTCATGGAACGTGCCTGTTATACCTACAAACATGACTGGAAACATAGGCTTCCGTATGTATCATAGTTACTCAAAAGCACATAAATTTTCCCATGAAAATATATTCTGTTTATCAGACAGAACAACCTCCACTTAAGGTATCACCCCAGGCAGCAACCCCAGCCATCCCAAACAAAGTAGTTCATAGTTAATCCCACCCAAACTGGACCAGCTGTATCCATGCTGCAAGCACTTGGCCTGATATTTTCTCTGCTTCATGTGGCACACCTGTAGCTCCTATGCCATAAATAGGAGAATAGGTTTGGTGAATTGTGTTATTACAGTCTGACATCAGGACCATCATACCATGGCCTTAACTGGCATTGTCTGGCCTGTGCCATGGGGAAATATGAAAAGTCTGGAGCTGGTGGGCTGCGTAGGTTTGATAGAGTCAAATATGAAAGAGGCTCAGTTGTGCAGCCTATGAGCAGTGTTACCTTGAATGAGCCGTTCTTAGGGCTGTACATAGGTTTTGCCTCTGCTGTTTCACTTGAAAGAAAGCCCAGGAATAAAGTAATACATGTAAAGCATACATGATGATAGCATCACATACAATGAGGAAAATAAAAATTATATTATTTGACAATTTCACTTTTGATTTTCCACTTGTGTTTATTCACAATAAAACTAAAAAGATTAGCATAGCTATTAAATATATTTAGAATAAATATTGGCAGGATTCTTTCAAGTAATAGCATAAATGATTGAGAGGAAAATTTCTTTAAAATCCAAGGGGTTTTTTTCTAGGGATATATTACATTGACAGCATTTACATTAAGTAAATAATTTTATTAAAACAGGTACTTGAAAAATAAGTGGTTATAATTTAAAGGATACAATAGTCTGGGTTGTCATCACTAAAAATAACCATTGCTGTTGTTTCTTGTTTTGAAAGAATGAATGAAGTGCCTGCCAGTGGCATTCTCCAAAATATAAAATGTCTTTGGGTAATCGTTATCCAAAACCATGGGCAATTTCCCACCTCTGCTACATACTTCATATATGGACTGAAGCCACATGAAGAAGCCTGCAAAGTCCTCACCAAGGGTGGGAAAAGCATGAGTCCCAAGAGCTGCCTCATCCCCTGGGAGGTGTCCAGTGCCCAGGGCTGGGACTGCTCCTGTGCCCCCCCAGCTGTCCTGCTCCTGGCCGGGGTGATGGGACGGGCCCTGGCTACCAGGCCCTGCCCTGATGGACCCAGGGGAGCCCCATCACTCCTAGTCCCTGGGAGCCACCACCCCTCAGGGCATCCTGAGAGTGTAGTATGGCCCTGGGAGCTCAGATCTTCCTCTGTAAAACATATTTGTAATACTTATAAACTCTCAGGGATGCTGTGAAAATTAATTAATTAGTCTTGGCAAAGTACTTTGAGGTCTTCAGATGAAAACTACCATGTACAACCTCATTCCTCAGGCAGCTGCTCATTATTCTCATTTTGTAGTCGTGTTCCTGTCTGATTGTCACACACACACTTTATATTACTCTTACCTCATGCTCTTACTCTCATAATGAAACATATAGTCTCATGTGCTCAGGCCATCCAACACCGTGTCTGAGAGGGAAGTTGTGCTAGGACGATGAAAACATATTGTGGCACTGGAGAAGAAACAGTGCCTCCTAACAGGCAGGAGAAGTGATGGACGGAGAGTTTTAGCAGCCTAAGGTGCAATTCAGGTCTTCTTGCATTGCAGAAATCAAGGTTGAGCCACTTTCACACTTTTTCTTATTTTTTAAAATAAAGTTACAACAGTTGACACTCAAGAACCTATTCAGAATTTCTTTCACTTAAAAAAATATCCAACAAACTACTGTGATGATGCCGCAGATATTACGATTTTGTCTTTATATGCATCTATATAGTGTTTCCTTAATTAAAATCTGAAACTGGATTGTGAATGGTAAAAATTATTTTGTGCTATACATTGTCACTGGAAAGACAAAAGAAGAGGTGGGGGAGGGAGCTTGATTTCATTTCAGTGCAAAGGAATGAGGTTCCTATACCAACAAAACCATTAAAAATGAATGAAAACTAGAACAGGTATAACTCCAGAAAATGGTCTTGTTAAATCAAATTTTTTTGTTCAGAAACTATGATTCAGCTCCATCTCAGCTCAGCGATGAGGTAAAGTTTAGATTATCATCCAACTGGTGTTTAGTGCTCCATAATCAGTGTTTGGTTCTGGGTGGAACTGCACACCTTGCCTGGTAGTCTCTGCCAAGATGGCAAAAAAATGGATGTCAAATATCCTCCATTCTTTCGTGCCGGGAGATACTTTTATTCAGGTTCTTGGCAGGACGAGAGGGTTGACAATATGCCTGCCTTCGCCACAGCCACATTCTTTTCAAATTGACTGTCAGCCTCCAGATCCACCAGATGTTCCCTTCTGTAAGCTCTAAACTTACACAAAAAAGTTATTAAAAACACATAAGCTTCTTTTAATATATTTGTTTTGCTCTCCCTCATGTATCACTATCTTTGCTTTTTGTAACAGGATTTTTTTCCAGTTTCTATTTTCTTCACATAATAGTTTAAGAATTTATTCATTAATGCTTAAAATCTATTTTACATTAAGTTAATACGTAACTTACTTTTTTAAATTATTATTTTTGGATTATGTAAGGTAACTCAATCTTTAACTAAATGATTGAAAAGGCGCATGATCCACTGCCACAGCCTGTGTCAAATCCTATTACCATGCTAAACTCAATTGTTAGGATAATTAGGTTAATGTGCATTTATTGATCTCCTTTTAATGAGAAGAAAATAACTTTTCATAATCTTGTGCTTTGATAGATTGTCTGGGTTATTTCTGGTTTTGTTATATCTGTAAAAGTAAAACTAAGCTGAACTCACAATCTTTCTATAGAAGAAATATAAAAATAGTACTATTTCCAAGCTGGATAAAAGCATGAGAATGGCTGTCATGGAGAGGTACAGGAGTAGGAAGGCATTCATTGAGTTCACTCTGATTTATAATCAATATTAACTACATAATATACTGAGAAGCACAATACTCAGAGAAAAGGCATGGTTAGTACTGTTTTTTTATCCTATGAAGGTCATAATAAGATGGGTGAAATGACAAGAAAAATTCGTGGAAGAGAGTTTAAACTACAATGGAAAAAGACCCATCTGTTATGATGAAGAATTCCCTCCAGAAATCTTGCAAAAGGACTGACCTCTGCTGTAAATTTGCTTGAGAACTAGAACGGAAAGTTTAAATGAGATCTTTAGTGATTTCTGGCCTCACTGAAAGCTGGAAAATGACAATTATTCAATTTAAGAGTCTCTCTGTCTCAGAAAGGTAGAAAAAGGGTCTGACTTGATGGCTCGACAGACTAATGCTACAGCCTGTAGACCCTCTTGCTTCTGAGAACTGGTGTTCTAAACACCGCTAATCATGTCAACACATTTGTTTCTTGTGTCAAGAAGTGGAAGGCTTTGTGAATTGATCTTGATTTCAGTTGAAGGGGAAAAGAGGAAGAAATGTTGTTAAAATTCCCTAAGGAATTTCCAGGTAGATGTATGTAAGTAATTTCACCAAGTAAAATTCCCATAGAAGCTTTAAAGTGCCTTAATGTTTCCCCTAGTTTTGCTCGCCTCTCTTAATGATCCCCCGTAGATTTCCTTTTGGATAAATTTTATAATACTCTAGGCCAAGGAAGGGCCAGTACTATGAACTACCATCTTATATTTCTCAGTAGGGCAAGGAAGCTAACAATACTATGAATTCTCTTTTTTATTACCTTCTTCACTAATTCTACGTAAAGAGTTGCTTGCTGTACAGCATTGCCTTTCTTAAGTAAATACTACAATAACGAACATTTCTGTGTCATTCACAATGAAGTGTTCAATGCAAATTAGGGAATCATAGTGTCATCCTGGTCACTCATAAGAAGTAACACTAAAAATAGTGAAAGTGTCCTTGTGTGAAGGTTAAATTAAAAAATAATGCCTATTTGTTTCTAATTTCCAGGTGATGATTTCATCACAATGTAGAGGTAAGTTTCATGAAGTCCAGGTTCACAGAGATAAGGCTGCTGGTACAAGTGCTCCCTGTTTTTTCTAATCAACAGGCCTCCTCATTGTATTTTCTCCTTGTTTCAGAACAGGTTAGTTGTTGATATAAAGGCTTCCTGCTTCCCAAGTTCTAGCCTTCAAATTTTAAAATAGCATTAATAGTATTGCCTTTTCTTGCCATTCCCAAAGCAGCAATCTAGCTTCCGTTATTATCTGAAATGAAGGTAGATTGAAGACACAGAAGGAAACATGAATTGTCACAGTTAGATTAATAAATTTGATTTCTAAAGCCCAATCCCAAATGCTTAAAATAAAATACCAGAAATGCTCTGAGGTACTGCCTGCTCCTTTGCTAACATTTATTTTAAAGATAATCTCTGGAAGCAGTTTCCCCAAGGCTCACCAAATAATTTTGTGCTGGAAAGGTCACACTTTTACTGAATGACGATTAACAAGAAATAACTATCAATAATAACTAGGAATTGTAAACAACCCTATCCAATTTTAGCATTGAATTCAAATACTTTGCAGATACCTTGGAGGCAGATTCCCATAAGCACCAATTCATAAAAGGCAATAGAAGACAGTATGCTCATTTCTACTGGAAGGAAAGGTACAAACCTGTAGGCACCATGGCAGTGAAACACAATTTAGCAGCCACTCATCTCAAATTCAAGCCTATCTACTGCTTACATTTCCTGGTCGAACCTGCCCCTAGTAGCTGCTCACATTACATAGTTCTTGTTCTCATTGCAGCCTTTTTCTCTCTCTCTTTTATTTTCCTGGTTTAACTTACATTGCCTACCTGCACCTACTATGCAAATGGAGATGCTCAGAAAGGGAGGAGAGGGCAAATATTGCAAATGATCTTTGACAGGTGTGAAATAATTCTCATTCAGCATTAATTTATTCAACTGTTTTTGCAAATTGAAAACTGTTGCATTTGGAAAACAAATCTTTTTTCCATTGTTATGCTTCCATATTTGAATATTAAAATACCAATCCATTTCTTTGGGGATTTTTCTTTTCCTATTTGCTTTTTTAACAAAGCTTTTCATAGATTCAAATTAAACCATAACATGAATGAACAATAAGAACAACAAAAAATTCCACAAAAATTAACAAAATAAACTGAAACTCTGGAAAATTATCCCTTCACAGTTTTGTAGCAACTCATCCTCATATAAATTGAATGTAGCCCTACAGCATCCAAAATGGGGATTATGGAAGCCATTGAACATCAGAACCATGCCATTTATTCAAGTGTCTCATTTTCTGCTTGGACAACAGATTCAAGAAGAAAAAAATGTCACTCAAATTAAATACAATGGACACAGATATACAAGATGTTTTCTTCTCTTTGGTACAAAAGATTTAACAACATTTCAAGCATTTTATTTTTTTAGTTCAGTTCAAGTAAAATCAAACCCAGAATATTTTCCATTTGTTTAATCACTTTGCACTGCATTTTCTATATTCATATTTACACATCTTAAATACCTAGAAAGTTTGTTTTGAAAGTTTGCTTAAAACCATCCTTGCAGCAGACTATCAAAGGAAACAGATTTGAGCTTGAACACTACTTTAATTTCCATCTGTTCTATGATACTGCAAATATTTTAGAATGCATTTGGCATAGAACATTGCAAACATTATTCTGCAATGCCCTTTATGCAACATAAATATGCTAGCAATCCAACAATAAAGTGCCACACAGCATCTGTCTATATTCCTGTACAGTACATAGCCCAGCTCTCAAAAAAAGAGGATATTCAACATCTGGTGGAAATGAACTGTATAATTTTACTGTTTCAAAGATTCTCATTTTGCCAAAATAAACATCCTTTTTATGTAACAATGACTTTTTAAAATCTCAAATTTTACACATACAACAACGATACATATTGTAGGATTTCCACGAGAATGTACAAGGCAAGATCAGCAGGTGAAAATGAGAACATTCCTAAGATCCATTTCTCCATGTTAAATCCCCACACAACACAGCACACTTAAAATACTTATATTGTCACTTTTTTCCATTAGGAGCTATAAAAATCTAAAAAGATCTTTTATTTTACTACTTTTCTAAGCAGCCTTTTTAAAGGACAATTTGTATCCACCATGCTTGCATTCTTAGAGTTCACATAAGACAGGATTTCCTTTAACTAAATTCTAAAAAAATGTGTCCTACTTGCCCCCTAGAATTTTATAGTGTTTACTTCTTTGTGTTACTTATTATACTTCCTAACCCAAATCTGAAAGATTAAGTTCCCTCAGGAAAAAGGAATCCTAAAGTTTTGCTAAGAAAGACACAGTCAGTACAAAGCTCCTGCTGTAAAGAAGTTAACCTCTCGGCAGGGCTTAATATAATTCTTCTTAGACTTCAGGTTGATAGCAAAACATTGTTTTATGCCCTACAATATTGTCTGCTAGCAGAGGTCATGTGTCATGCAGATATACTTCCTTGTATTGAGTGGCCTTTTAATTGTCTGTCAGTTCTGTCTGGGGTCCCGCCTGTGTACGCTCCAAATACAAATATGAAAAGCATGAAAGGTGGAGCAGAGCCCGTGCTTTCATCTGTGTATCATTTTTCAGACTAACTGAAGCTAGCCTGTCATTATATTACGGCCCATGCATTAGGCACTCTTGTTTCACAGTAGCACAAATCATAGTGGGAATAGGGGCCAATCTGTCAAGCAAGGCTTCCAGGCAAATTCTTGTTCAGCACAATGGGAAATGGTACAAAATTCCTTTCTTCAACCTCTCAGTAAGAAAGGTTGCAGGACCTCTACCAATGCTGACAGTTTGCCTGAATATGATGCCCTGATGACTCATACCATGGTGCCTCTGTCACGGTGTCTCAGGGACAACCTCTAAGATTTTTTTGTTTCCTTGAGTAAAGGGCTTTGCTCTTCGGCATTTTGCAACACTGAACTCACAAGTGTAAATTGCTTTTGCATCACTCCCCTCTTTAAGAAAATGTCCAGTTTTCTCTCAGCCCATTGTGATTTCAAATTGTCTCAATAGGATATGGCAAGAGATGATTTTTACACAGCTAAATCAATCCATTAAGCATGCAAAACCAAAGAGAAGTATAGCTTACTAAGGATCACTACCTACCAAACATTAGAAATTACTATTCTGAAATCAACACGAGGCTTTCTATGCACCCCATATAGTTGTACTCGCTATTATCAGCAGACCTGATGTAAACGCGTGAAAGAGATGAATTAATTCTGAAGATGAACTTTCCTGCTGTTCTGCATATTCGCTACAGCGAGGCTGTGCCTCTAGGCATGGGACTAGCTCTTGTGTATGAAACACACTACTCTGGGGTGGCCCTGTGTCTCAGAGAAATCCTCCAAGGAGGCTGGGGGTTGTTTGTTAGTTGCAGAGGCCACCACCAATTGTGAGTCGTCTCATGCTCTTTCTAGGTCCAGTGCCTACCCTGCCTCATTTCTTACTCATGGCTCCACTTATGCGCCTTCTCCCTGAAACAGTCCGTTAGCATGGGTATCTGGGGGAATACTCTGGGGGCAACAGATCACGGTAGTCTGTGCCACCGCTGTCTGGTAGGGGAGACATCAGTCCAGAAATATTTTCACTGAGGTCGAACCTGGATGTTTCAGAAGTCGGTCCCATATGGGCAGCATGTGATTGCATCTGAACCACAAAATGTCACTTCACCTCCTATAGGCAATTTTAAGCATTAATGAATAAGAAATAGCAGTGAAATTAGCCTTTAACTTGAAAGCCTTGTGTTTGAGGACGTTTTCTGGTGACACATGTTGAAATTAAAAGAAAATAAAACTCAGGAAGTTGTCACTTATGACCTTCATCTGCCCTTTCAAAAAGTGATAAAGTAAGTGCGTGTATTTGGATTCCTCGTAATAATACACAGATCTCTGCCATGTGAACAACTGAATGATTTTTGTGGGTATAAATTGCTAACATGTGTGTTCACATACTCCACTATGTCTAATGAACAGTATTGTGTGATAAATATAAACACTTTTATAGCTACTGATGTGTAAATTTATATATATACGCAGTCAGTATTAGGCTGCATGATAATGAACAGTTGATTTGACAAATTGTTTGGAACAGGCATTCAGAAAACCATTGTCTAATGAATTTCTGTGGGTTGAGCCGCATGTCTCCTTTTTACTCAACTTGTTTCTAATAACTTATGTCTTTGGACTATGAATTCTGTACTTGGTTCATATCACTGAGAGGAGTCTCACTGTTGAACTAAAATGGAAACAGCAGGCCCAAGTTCTGCAGCCTTTTTTCTGCCAAATACCACAGTTATTTTAAAGGAGTTTGCCAAACCACTTATGAAAATTTCCATACAGGAAAAAAGGGATCCAGTAAAGTTGTAAATCACAAGGCAAATATTCTTCATTTGACAACTTTGGTCTTCTTGTGGTCTGTAAGAGAGCAATGAGTGGTTGAAAGAAGGCATGATGATTTGACTTTTCATTGTTCGAATCAGTTCACTGGCAGTCAAAAATTTTCAGGAAGCCGACACTGATACATGTACAAATTCTCTTCAAATGTAGGGAAAACTGTCAATTCAAGAACTTTAGCATGGCTTCTTCAGGTCTAACAAACTCCAGGTCAATTACAGCATCATCGTAAACGGTCACTTCTTGGCAATAGGTCATGTTTCTCACTTTGCCTACTAGCTGGTAAATGAATTCAGTCCACTAGAGATAACTTTAAAGTAAAGAATGTAGGTAATTTAGCAGAATGATGAAAAGAAATTACATCAGCAGACTAAATCAACTAATGGTAGCTTTTAATTTCCTCAGACAACTATGTTTACTTTTTTAGCCCACCAGTGAACTCAGTCTTGAATGACATATTTGGAGCACATCAGAAATCTTCTTGAGCACAGCACTATTCCTAAAGAATAAACTTTCAGTATTCACTTACATATTTTGTTTCAGATGATAGCAATCTGATATAAACTGAAGATGACCATAATTTTCCTTAGAAAAGGCAACCTTGCTATCAAACATCCACCTAGCAAATTCCTCATTGGAAAGTTCCCTTATCAAGATTGTATGCAAGAGACAGAACTGTTTTGAAAGTCAATGGTTTTAAAAAAGCTCTACTTGCTGTGTGTTTTTTAGATGCAAGCTTCAAACTGTCAGAGTTTTGTTATTGTTGATAAAGCTGGCCAGGGATTGATGCCCAGAGGGGGGTCTGAGTTGAAATTAGGAGACAAAGCTTGAATTTAATTCTCTTCGTAGGATAAGCAAAGACAGGAGATACTACAACCCTGTTGCCATCATACTAATGGCTAATCTATGATGATAACTGGTTGCTAAATACCTTAATTTTCTAATTTAAAAGATGTATTTATGCTCCAGTTTTCAGCAGAACTATATTTATACCTTTATTAACATTTTTCATTTAGAAAAGTGACTATCAAATATAGAATCATAACACCTAAATATCCTAAAATACCTTACTGTACTATGAGTAGAAATGGCTTCAAAAGTGACTTGTTACATCATTTTCAATAATTATTTAAAAAATTACATTATTATTTATGACAAAATCTTTATTTATGCCTCTTTAAAGAGGGTCCATTAGATTTCCATTTCAAACTGACCATCATGGAGGTTGTGAAAAAAATGTCCTTGCTTGCTAGTCTTCTAACTTGCTAGAGGTACAAGGGAGACGTCCCAAAAAGGTCAGCATACATAAACTATGCCTTGAGTTTTCAACAGAAAAAATTCTATGGAAAAATATTTTATTTCTAGGAAATGTGGAGCCCTAAGTTACTTTGGCATGTCAACACATACACAGTGTAAGTCAAGAAGGTAGTTTTTATTTCAAATTTAGGCACATCCAAACTATATGGCATGTATTAGCACAAACTGACATTCCAAATTGCTCCCCACCATAAATGCACCTCGGAACCAGAACCAACTGAAATGTTTTACATTGAATGTTATAGTTCATTGTGGTCATTTCAGAAGATTGTAATAATATTGTGGTATCTCTTCTGGGGGCATGACACAAGTTCAAATACTATGATCTCACCGTACAACTTGATGTGAGTTTCCTTGTCCCAGTTTATTTTCCTTCCACAGCACAAATGAGTGTGAATGCGAGTACTGAGTGAAGGCTGCTGCTAAAGCTGTACTTTTGAAATGCTGTCTTTTCCTGCATTTTCTACCTCCTATTAAAGTATAAAATTCCAGGCCAGCTTATGCTTTACCAGTTCCACCCACACAGGGAGGTAGGCAGAGCACTAAGAAAATCCCTTGCCTTTCTTCAGCTGTCTTTGAGATGAGGTTGACATTACAGAGGGAGAAAGGGAAGGAAAAAAGGTTTTTTGCCATAGTGCTAGCAGAGTCCAGTTTGGCATGTACACATGAGGTAAGAGCAGCCATACAGTATCCCAATATGTTTTGAGAGATCAAAAGCAGTTGCTGGCACTCTTAGACATATCCAAGAGGAATTCCTTCCCCAAAGTAGGATCCATCCCCAACATCCCTTGTGTTAGTGTGACTTCAGCCAAAGCAAAGTTTTCATGACTGGCATAACACTCAGTGACTCTACTCCTACAGATCAGGCTTCTGTTGCTTTTGGTACTGTATAAACATACATATAAATTGCTACACATAAATAATTTATATATAAAATAGAAAAGTCTGTAGAACAGAGGGCCTATGTAGGACAGAGTTCATGCAAAATATTCTCTGTTTTTTAAAGCTATGAAAAGCTGATGTTTTGAGGCAATAGCTCCACACCTTCAAAAGCAGGGAAAAGCCAAAGTCGTTGATGCAAGCAGCTAGTAATAACAAAGTGATATTAAAGTAACAGCATAGCTTTTTTTTCTATCTTACTGGACACTGTCATCTCAGTCTTACTGTTCAGTAAGTTCACCCTATGGAATAATTTATCCTTGGAACCCATGTGAGAGTAAGTTTTTGAGGACTGAAACTGAAGCCACGAGAGGGAGCAGCAAGAGCGAATACAGCCCAGTTTGGCATGTGCACGTGAGGTGAAAGCAGCCATGCGATATCCCGATCCATTCTGAGAGAGCCCAGAACAGTCCCTGGCACTCGTGGATGATGGATGGTAGTGTTAAATGGGGATCCTGAGCCATGGGTGAGGCTGGTCAGGGCCATTAAAGCCTATTGGTGCACTCAGGGACCTGACAAGCCAACCTTTTGTGTTCTCCGCACTGGCAACTAATGGATTACTTACTTTCCTCCAAATAATAAACACATAGGACCCAAGATGGCAAAAATCTAGCTATCAGTAACTTTTCAGTGGTTGACTTAATTCATGACACACATAAATTAAAGAGGCTAATCTAAACCACTGGATAGGAATTTTTCCTTCATATGTGTAAATAATAATTTCATACACTTGATTTGTTTTAATTCATACTAATTTTATGTCATTTTCAAAAGCGATAAATTTTATCAAAATCTCATGGCTGAATCTCTAATAGAAGTACAAAATCAAATATTTAAAATAAAATGAAATAAAATAAAATAAAAGCCTGCTACCCATTAGTATAGCATTTAATATCACAGTTTCACTGGAGCAGAGCTTGCTCACTCAGCCAAAGATAACTGGGTGGAAATGATTTTCAAAATGTAAACAGAAAAGGCTTGGTTTGTGGTTCAGTTTTTGCTAATTTGGCTGTGACTTTTGTTTATCTGTGTTTTCTCTACAAGGGCTTAGAAAGATATAGGAATAAGAAATAGAAAGTACTTTTTTTAGTCATTTCTAATCCCTTCTTCCTTTTCTGTACAGGAAAAAGTTCTGTCACTAGGGTGGGACTGAATGTTAATCATGGTTGTGTTGTGACTATCCATTATTAGAGAAGCATTTCTTAATTTTAAGATAGGCTTAAAGCACAGAACAAGATTTGTGACATACTGAGATATGCTATGAATTTAAAACAGTTCTACAAAACTATATATAAGTGATTAAAAAATGTTGGATTAAGACATTAAAATTACAAGGAAGAAATATTTCATCAGAAACAAAATCCTTAATTGTTATGCTGTTTCTATAATCCAGAACTCTAGCTATCTCAGCTGCCTCTCAGCTGCACATCCGTATTTATGATAAGGAATTCTTGTCTCCTGTAGAATACAGAATAACATACTCATGTAATTAATTTCATAAATAAGCACATTTGTTAATTTCTACTGTATTCCTGTGCAGCAACTGTCTTCAAAATGGGGCACGTACTCTTTCACTTCCTTAACCTTAATTTATTTGAATGCCCATAGGCAACTGAAAATGAGGCTTGTGACAGATTTTTAAAGGACCACATATTCCAACTGACTGATGGGAAATTATACAGCAAATTTTGTGTCGACTAGGCATGCATATAGTGGGAATGGAAAAGAAGTGAAATATTTTATCAAAATATGAAGGAAACTTTGTCATGTCCCTTGCTACTGTCTGATAGCTAACTTTTTTTCTCATTTATTGGATGCTTTTGTAATGTATTTTCTACTACTTGAAACTGTCAGTAAAAGTAAAGATTTTCTCATCATTTTAGCTATGCCACCTTAAAGTATCATACCTTAAAGTCATAACCCATTGCATATAAGAAAAAGAATAAAAACACATATGACATTAAAATGCATCCAGAAATAATTTACATTATTGGCTACTTTTTATAGGCCTTCCTTGTTCTTATAACGCAACTGCAGTTGGTATCATCTTCTTATGTCAGTGCAGACACGACAACCATGGTCCTTCTTCAGATGTCAATGAATATAGCACCTTTTGGCCACCAGTTCTACAACGTTCAGAAGCATACCTCATCCCTCATTTTGAAATATTGTAGGATTGGTCCCACGTTCACACTTAAGAAAATGATTCATAAAGGAATAAGAGCTTTAAAATCAAACACTTTGTAGTGTCGTATTAAAAGGATGATGGAAATTGCTGAGGCAGAAAGTCAGACAATTCAACTTTCACTACTACACCTCGTAAGCTTGTTACGGAAAGTGCAAATGGATTGCCTTGGGCATGGATGGGTGGTGGAATCTGGAATGTCTTTTGTTTGCAGCAGAAGTGAAAAGCTTTGCTCACATGCGAAGGCATCTGAACAACAGAACTCTAGTAAATTTATTTGATCACTACTGCTTATAATTCTGCTACCACATTACTATTACGATGAAATAAGTACACTTATAATAATGAATTAGTTCTACCTTTATCGTGTCAGATACCTTAACTAAATGCTTAGTGGCAGTACTGGAGGCTCTCAGAACAGAACAACTGAGCTAAATGTGGAAGAGATCATTTCCTCACAGAACGTTTTTATTTACTATTTCAGTAATCTCACTTACCATGTAGGCCACTTAAAAAGGTACATTCATAAAACAGTTCTTATTTTTAGAAACTCATCACCAGCATCTTGTAAATCAGCAGTAAGATTTAGCAAACTGTTAACATAAGAAAGCATTCAAAAATATAAAATTATGCAAGTTGGTATAAAAAAGAAAAAAAAACATGAACTTGTAAACTGCAAATTATGAAAAAGGGTAATCATGCTAAATAAACAGGACATTTTCACAAAGAGCAGAAGCTGAGCACTGAAGTACAGAGAGGGATGACGTTAAAGCAGAAAGTCTTGTTGAACTAAGAGACCTTTTCCTGTCCTTGTCTCTAACATATTTTTGTCCTCAAGCCATGTTAAACCCTATTACTATTGCTAGTTTGAAAAATGTGCTTTATTAAAGCTTAGGAAAGACCTACTTTCCAAAAGTAGCTTTACTAGAAGACTGATCTAGAAACTGTTCTGAAGTTCTTAAGTGACAAACAGTTTAGTATGCTCAGGAAGCAGTCTGCGAAAGGGCCATTGCATTTTGGCTCTAATCATCTTATTATAAACACTCTTGTTACACTATTCAAATGTTGCTAACCATTGTGTTTGTTATCCCATTGTGATAAGGGCTTTATTGCTGTACATATAATCATGCTTTTGTTTGCTTTAGGATTTTGAGGTTCCTATTTAAGTAAAAGTATTTATGAAGGTTACAATTTAAAGCACTGTACTACTGTTTCTTCAAACAACAGTAATAAGTATATAGATTTAGCCCTAACAAAGGAAGACAACATTTTTCCTGTGCAAATATTCAGCCATGTTTTAACCTTGGCAATCGATACAGCATAGTAACAAAGCTGGTGTATAAAACTTGAGATTTAAGACAACAAATATTTACTGTAGTTGCTTCAAACCTTTCTGTACACAACTGACAATTACAACTTTACTTTGATGTTTTACTAGTAGCATTTGAAACTTCATGCTTAAACAGTTACTCTGAAATGGAAAGATTGGTTTGTGTAACTTTATAGCACACCATGCAAGCTGTACAGTCTGTTGTGAAAACTGCTTGTGTCATTAGGATTCTTCATATTTCTTCGCATTCTGTAATTCTAATGAAATTTCACACTCTCCTTTTAATAACATGGGCCTCAATCTGGCAAAGATCTCGAGTTAAGTATGTGCTTAGCTTTAGCTGTGCATGTAGTACTTCAGAGGAACAACCTGCAGGGTGGAAGTTAAACATGTGCTTAAAAGGCTTTGCTGGATCAGGGCCATATCTGCTAATCATGCTGCTCCAAGGCTACTAAGTGTCATTGAAGCTTGAGGAATTTTCTTTCTATTTGTGTCAATAGGTGTTTATTTTGTAAATATTAATGTACAAATACTGTACACATAAAAGGGAGGATGTAGTGTTTCTCTGCAGTGTTCACTTTGTGTTTTCATACATGAGAATAACCCATTCTCCCAGGATTAACGGGACTTCTACATGTGTGGGTAGACACGTATTATGGGAAAAGTGGTAGTAATGTGTTAACACTTTACTAGTTTATTGTTCTAATGAGTTTGATCTTTATATCATGGATATTTTATACATGAAACCTCTGTATTTTTCATATGCTGTTCTGCTGTCCCTGGATATAGGCCTTACTGGAGTACCCGTGTCTTTTACTGTCAGCATTCATAAGCAGTTTCCTGCAATCATTCAGTCCTGCAGTTATGTAAACAACGACCAAAACATTCAAAATAGGTGTTGACTCCTGAACCAGTTTTAAGTAGTTAAATAAATATCCCTAACAATTTTCAATAGTGCTTGAGTGCTTTCTGTATTGCAACAGGATAAGTGGAGCTGTACAAGGGTAAAAATTTATTGGAGAGGTAATTATAAACCAGATTATTCATAACAAAATTTCACCTTTATATTTTTTCAATATATTCACTCAAGATGAAAGTGACCTTCTCAAAAATGTGTTCTGCTAGGGCTTGACCCATCAGCAAGCAGAAGGTCTTCACTGGTCTCACTGGCACAAGAATATACTAAAATGTCTTCCCTAGAGATATCCCATGAGATAAATTTTGATGAGTTTTACAGAGAAGTCATGTCTTTCTTTGGGACTGGACAAGATGGGATTTGTGTGCTAAATGAGAAGTTTCTTTCCTTCTCTCTCCCTTTGTGGGAAAAGTGCACACACACATTTAACTACAGATAGCCTGTCTAAAGGAGTTCAGCCAGAAAGGTGCTGAGTTCCTGTGGTCCTTTCTTAAGTTGGGTCAATGAGAATTACATATTCTCGCTGGATCAAGCCCAGAGTGTAAGGAGGATTAGCAGCAAATTTTTCCAGAAGAAAGATGAAACTGATTCTCCTCCACTCTGAATGTTTGAAAGATTTACAGTAATGACACATGCCAGGCCTAAAAATCTATTCAAGTACCAGTAAATTCAGGGCTTTTTTGTGTGCTTTAAGAGTATCATGATAGCAATTTCTTTTGGCAAGAAATACCTAATGGTAATCTTTTCCTGCATTCCATGAGAGTTATTAGTCAAAGTAATAGTTTATTTTTTTACCGGAAAAATAAACCATAACGCACTCAGGACTGCAGTTCACTAAACCATAATTCTACTTTGTTTGACTTACAAAGTGCTCTATATTTTGAAAAATTGTTCTGTAATGGATGAGGGATCTGTGAAAAGTTCTACCCCACATGAATTTGCTAGCTCTATTGGAATTGCCACTGAATGAGACCACCAAGAGTTATCTTCCAAGACTGTGCTACTGATGAGATAGCATAATGTGTAAAAGAATTCGAACTGAAAACAACTTTAACTGCCTTGGCTAATCTTTGGTTACAATGTGAAAGCAATGCTGAGTTAAAAACAAGTCTTCTACAGAAATTGTAGATCCTCCAGTGAAGGGAAAGCTGTAATGTGATACATAAGAAAGGGCTGTAACAGGTTAACAAAAAGAAAATAAATTTTAATAAAAGTTATATTTACAAAAGACACATAATGTATATGCTGTGTTATATAAAGTATATGGCGTTCAAAACCTTCCTTGCTCTACCTTAATAATTATGGCATAGACATGAAATAAATTTCGTATTTATAATAATTAAGTAATAAAAGCTCTAAGTAGAAGACAGATGTGTATGTATGGCATGTAGGTATATAACGTATACCAAAAAGCATACATTCCAACGTCATATACATTGCTCAGGAATTTAATAGAATGCCCTTTTTTCATTTCTCAAGAGAAGAATTCTTCATTTTTGTCCTCTTAAATATTGCATCACTGTATTAATAATTTTTATTTCCAAAATCTAAGGAAATAACATATATGTATACATATATAATTACATATATATTAGTCTACAGAGTATAGAACCAAGCACTCTGAGTCTATCTCTTTAAATGACTCTTAATAAATTCATCCTTAAGAAAACTCATTGTTTCTTAGATAGAACAGATAAGATGTGGTTGGAAACGCAGCAGCAGTGAATTTTTTTTCTATGAAAAACAATTTTATTTGCTGGGGACAATGCTGTAAATCTTAAGAGCATCCATGGTAAAAGACAGTAACAATACAATAGTCTTTAGCACATCAGTCACGAGACAGCAAGACACAATAAGGAAAATAATAGGATATATGCAGCTTTATCATCATCTATTTCACATGCAATATTTACAGTGACCCTCCCCACGAAACAACAATACTCTTTGGCGAATGCTCTGAGCAGTTTTGTTGTTTGGGTTTTTTTAAATCTGGATTACTTTTCTACTCACTATAGGTTTTGTTTACACATTAAGTTACCCTCACAATAGCTGTTACTCAGTAATTTTGCATATGTACAAACACTTAGTTACCAAATGATAATGTTCTTGATGCAAAAGGGGTTCAGGCATTCCAATGAATAAACATTTTCTACCAAATTATTCAAATCACTCCAAATATTTACTATTATCTTGCTTTGAGAGCATTAAGTGGTCTGTGCCCTGTTAAGAAGCAAGGAAATATTCCTTTCCCTTTGGTAGTGAAATTCCTTGTTCTGCTGTATTGGTTAGTGAACTATATCAAGTTTTTGACATTCTAGTTCTCAGAAATTCTGTTACTGATCTAGAATTGAGTTTCTTATGCCCTCACTCTCTCTTAGATAGATAACTTTGTATAACTTTAAGTAGAACAGAAGAGAAAAAAGGGATATGCCTCTAGAAGGGGACTTTGAAATAGCATCTATTTCAAATGCTATGAGGGTAAAATGTTAGAGTAAGTTTCAAAAGGGATAGCGGTGAGCAGGAAGCAGGTGCTCTGATCACAGATGCATGAAAATTCATTGCATGGCTCTGCAATTTACTATACAAATGTCATTTCTACATACATGGTGTGCAAAACAGAGAGAAACACCACCTCTTCTTACCCCACCAAAGACAAACAAAAACTGAACCCACTTATGTTAAAAGAATGTTATTTAAATTGTGAAATGATGCACTTGAAAGTTAGGAAATGCCAGAAGGCAAGTTATCCATGTAATGCTAATATGGCCTCCTACAAAGCATGCTTTATAATATAAGGCACAGTTTCAGAAGTACCTAGATGTCTTATGAGCCAGACATTTAACGGCACTTAGAAGCCTGATTGATTTCTGCGTTGGTAAAAGTCTCATCAACAATCCTTACTTACTTATACAGTATTTTTTCAGTAAGACTATACCCTTATCCAGGGCACAAAATTCACAGAAGGTCATATGAAGCCAGTTCTCACCCATACAAGATTTTCCTTTGTAGTATGTGAATCCTTCCCAAAACAATACACTCATTCTGCTGCTTATCATATTACTACAAATGTAAAATAAAAAGCACTTCTTCACAGGGGGATGAAAGTATCACACACTGTGAAACATACTTAATACACTGTAAGCATCAATTTAATCCAGAGAATTCCTAACATTTCCAAATTTTATGTGATTACTCTGTTTCTTCTCTCTTTGCTTTCCACTTTAAACTGCTTCTCACCAACAAAAACAGCATTAATTGAGACCAGTAAAGCAGCAGTAGTATATCTATGGTTTTATGGGTTTTTTTAAACAGTGAAGCTATCCCAATGCCAGCAATTTTTATGATGATGTGAGTTAGTTCTGTTGCAAAAAGATTTCACACTCAGCTAACTATGTTGGGTTTTTTCTTCTCTATACCTCTACTCTTGAAGAAGATTGACTTGCCTGCTGTTTAGTAGAGGATTAAAAATTCACTGCCACTGCTAGAACTGCTGTGAACACAAGTGTTTAGATTTGCCTAGACCAGAACTACGTGTTATGGCAATGTTTTCAGAGGTAAGCACAGAAACCTTAATCCTTGTCTGCTTTCCAGCAGCACCAAGAGAATGTCAGATACATACATTAATTACTCATTATTTTGAAAATATTATTGTTATTCACAATTATTCAGCACAGTTTGAGATACCTTCTGCTCTGTAAGTCTGCGTACCACTGTGGAATCAGACTGAAGGCTCCATTAATGCTTGGATAAACTGTTCAAAGAGATGGTAGATTCAGGTAGTTTGCTTCACAATATGAAACAAACCATCTGATATTTGTCTGTCCCTAGTTAAAATTCTGTTCAGTCACTTTTCTTTCAACCTCTCATCTCAGCTGCTTGAGCATGCTTGGCAGGAACTGTGACAAAGAAACACTGACAAAATTTCAATAAAATATGACTGAATCATAAAAGAGATTAAAGAATGAAGTTGTACCTTGTGAAGCATATATTTGAATGTAAAAGGAACAAGCTTGCCTCTTGTATCACTCGAATTGTTTTAAAATATATCCAGCCAGGATCACCTATGGAAAAAAAGAAACAGGTTGAAGGAAGGCTGCATCTGAAAACTTTGCTTCAGGTGTTTAATGACATTATCTTTTCTGAATAACTTTTTTGAAAACTGCATCATTTAGATTTTTGTGATCATTTTCTTTATTAAAAAAGGTAAATAATTTAGGGGCTGGGGTTTTTGTTTCTGACTTACTTGAAAAAAGAGGGACTCAGCAGTGCTGGAGGATTATTGGAAACATAACCTCTATATCCTGTTTTCTGAAGCCAAATACTTAGGGGTGGGCAAATATTTCCTTGGATATATCAGTTTCAGAATGTAACAAACTTTGCCTCAGTGTAGTGCAAATGGTGCTATGCCAGGATTTTTTATTTATATGTCATTTTCCCAACACTTTTAGCCACATATTTACAAAGCCTAACACACTACTGTGGTATTTAGGCAGTGTTGCAACCTTCGACAGTTCCATGTAGGTTAACCCAGTGTGAAAGTGGAGCAACACAATGAATCAGGTCTTGCAATCTATATACAATAGACAAAATTCACCTAAGCGCTGGAGTTGAATGAAATCATCTTATTTAAGCTCTGCACAGAGCCTGTAGGAGCAGCCTGAACGTTGGTGTAATGGTCATGTCATTGTGCACAGGATATTTTTGCCTTTCCTATTTCCTTTTGTCTCCCACTGCTGGCCTAGCACTCACAGAAAGGTCAAATGGAAAGTCACCTAGCTTCTGGGAAATAGTGTTTTCCAGATATTCAGCCATCATATTTTTACTTTTGCCTATGACCTTATATTTTTAAAATTGTACAGACCCGAGACCACTTCTGAATCTAACCCCATCCTCAAATCAGATATATTCAATACAAAAGCAAAAGCCAATATGTTTCTACACTGTTCTGATACAAATCTAGGTAAAAAGTTGAGGTCCATGAAAAAATGTACAAGAGTTGCAATAATGTATTGCATCTAAATAAGCAATGACTAGGCATTTTTAGATTAGACAAAATAATCTAAAAATCCTCTTGAATTTGGACTAAACTGTGCAGTTTTCAAGATAAATTTTTCTAGTTGACCATTCATTCTAACAGAGGTGTGACTGATACAGATCCAGGTGAATAGCTGAAGCAAATAACATTTATGGTGAACAAAAGGAAGGCGATATATAAACTTGACATTGAATTATATGTCTTGATTTTATGTATTTTCTGTCTCTTCTTGATTCCTTACTCTTACGGTTTTTTCAAAAGATAGAGATACATGGTTCTATATTGTTATGCTTTGAAAATAACAGTAAGGCAAATAGAAAAGAAATAGATTTAGTACTATAAATTTCTAGAATTTAACCATTTAACCAAGAATCTTTCCTTGTCATTCTTCCTCTAGAGAATGAACTTTCAGGTGAACTAAAAACATTCTTTAGTTCCAGGAGTGCTGTGTACTTTGCTCACCAACCCCTTGCATACTATAAATCAATGTTTAACATATTTTATGCTCTCCAGCAGGATCTTATTCAAAAAAGGAGCAAATGGTTTGCATGAGTCAGTCAACACTCATTGTTATACGTGAGGGGTTTGAGACCCTCCCTGGGACACTTCAGTGGCTGGTGCATAAGGCACCTTCCTATATTGTTTGTGCACATCTTTTCGCAAAGATGGCCTGATTTGTTCAAGACTTTGATCAGCATCTGTCAGCCTCCAAGTCCTCAGAGGCATTTTATTTTAAAGCATTACTTTATTATATCAAAATCCATTATTGCATCGTGTTATTTTAGATTATGCCAGGAGGTGACAGGATGTCAACAGATGGAATAGTATAGTGACAACTCAAAAGTCAAAATAAAAAGGCTGATTTAGACTGTAATTTGTGTCAAAATTATTTGATCTGATTCATTATGGACCAGAATATGAGGACACAAAAAAGCACACGTTTTCTCCCTTATTGCAATCTAATGTAAATGTGAACAGCAGCATATCATTACGTCTCACATGGTGAACTGGAGCAGAGGAGAACACTCTAATAAGCTTCACTGAAATTACAAGTCAGCATAAACCCGTCTTGAACCAGTGGTATAGCCTCACTATAGACAATTTCCAGTAAGTATTAACAAGAAAGTGCTGATACATTGCAATAAAAAGTTGCTAATAAGACAAAGTCAACTAATGTATTTTGATGCCCTGTTCTTAAATTAAATTTTCAAAACTTGAAGCTATCTAGCAGCATCTAGCAGTGATGGGTACATCACCAGGAGGCCTCAAAGGATTCAGCTGCAGTAAACAAAGAAATGGTCAACCTCTGTAAAAACAGAAAAGCCAGATACTGATCTGCAAACCACTTCAGGCACCATAATTAGAGTTGAATGCAGTCACAAACACATAATAGAAATAAACATGTAGGTACTTAGCGTTCTCTACAGGTAATTAAAGGTACATCCAAAGTAACCAACCTGGCAATGTTTTAAGAAGGAAAATGGCTATTTCCTCATCAGCTCTTCTTCATGCACTACAGATTTTTTCACAGCAGTTACACAAGAGGACCTTATGATTAGATGAAATAACAGTAATTATACTCTAGAACAAAGCAACTGAAGGAATGTCAGGTAAGCATGATCCACAAGATGACATTCAGTCTCGGAGTTTCCTGGTGCTTGAAAATATTTCCCACATGACAGGTTGCTTTGGTCCTCTTTCATTCTTCATAGCCCTAGGAAACAAAAAGCGAACAAAAACTTCATTGCTTTATATAAATGAAAAGCCAAATAAATAAGATTTGATAGTTTCCCCCAATGTGTCAGCAAAATTGTTTTCAGAGGGAAATTTGCACAGGCAGACTCTTACAGTTCAATGTGTGTCTTCTTAATCATATTAACATGGAAACATAAAAGTTCATAAAGCAATACATACTCCTTTAGAAATAAAATCCACATGAGAAACCTAAATCCTGAGGCACTTACTCTTTTAACAAAGTCTTTGTCTGACAGTCTCCTATTGAAATCAAAGGAAATGTGCTGGAGTAAAGCATTTAGGATTTACTCAGCTGTGCGAGCTAATCTGAACACAGTGATATCACAAAGACTAATTACATAACCTACAGTAATATCATATAGTCCATATTTTTTCATTTGAAATTCATATAAACATGTGTATATTTTGCATACTATCTATTGAGAGAGATGTTTCTAATACTGTATGTCTACAAATTATATTATGTTACTGGAGCTAATTATAATAAAAAATGGATTCCAAGGAAGTAACACTCTTGAATGAACTTTTGGTTCTGGGTCCTTTTGTTGGGCTAGACCCCAGCCCTGTTGACTGTGTCCCCCTGGACATAGATGGTGATTTGTCTCCATGCTTAGCCAGATGGAAAAAGGGAAATTCCTGCCACATCTTGGATTTTTAGCTGGGGATGTATCCCAGGAGCATGGGGTAGCTTGGAGATGACTCCAGCTCACCCTCCTGGCCAGGCACCATGCGCTGGAAGACAGGCTGCACTGGGAGGTTTGTCCATTCTATCCTCCTCCTGGCACCACCTGCACTTCCAGTCATGGGGAAAGATTTGCATGTAGAATAGGGAAGAAAGAAGCTGTGCAGCATATATACTGCCTATCACTCAGAAAATCCCTATCGCCACAGACACTGATGGCAGCATCCCCACCTGGCCCCCAGGTATGCCTCGTCTGAAACCTTCTCTCCCAAAGCACACACATAACATCTAGTGATCTTCATCAGTGTGCAGAGCCTACAGTGGATCAGCACAGCTCTTCCATGCAGCTGGATCTCTTAAGCATTTTTTTTAACCCTCCAAAAGAGTCCAAAATGCTCAAGATTCAACACGTATTTTACAGAGTGTTTTGGCCCCTGTTGAATCACCCGTCTTCATGGATTCTAACCATACACAAAGCACTGCCAGAAGACCTTCCCTCTGAAGTTTGTGCTTTTGGCTTCTCACAGTTTGGGTTTTTTTACATTGATATTTTTCAAAAGAAGCATTTATTCCTGGGCCACATAATACAGGGGGAAAAGAGGAAGAAAAGTGGCCTTAAGAGAGAGACAAAAACCTCTACTCAGCCAATTCTAGGTCATCTGGATGTATTAAACTAGCCCACATTTATGTTTAAAAGGTAGACTCCAAGTGTTTTTATCACTCAAAGTCATATGTGCAACAACAGCACATATGTCTTAAAACCTTAGACTAGGCTATTTATTGTCCCAAATAAGTAATTTGAGCTTTGTCTTATCTGAGAAAACTTAACTTTGAAGTGGATATTGTTGCCTGCCTGTGTAATGGTGGAAGATATCTAGAATCTTTTCAGCTGCCTTTACCATGGAAAAAGGAAATGGATGGTAGGCAATTTGAACATACTCTGAATGTTTCTTGGTTCCTGCACACCTGGCACAGGGTTGGCACTGCTATGTAGGTTTGGACTGCCTTCCCATCCTGTGCCCTTCAGCTGGTGGCACTGCAGTGTCTCAGTGAGACACTTGCACTCAGCACAGATAGGGAAACAAGGATGCATCAGGACATTCACAAAGGACTGTAGTTCATCAAGCCTATGCCTGGAGACCTCATATGATGTTATCAATGTCCTGGCTTACTTCGGGTAAATGGTACCTGGAAGATTGACTCTGATGTTGCCACTGAAGATATGTATGTGTGTGCGTGTTGACATATAAAACGTATTCACTCACATACACAGCAACTGGAAAGGCTGTAGAGGTGTCTACCGCTAATATACATTCTCAGTATACAAAGAGAAAATGTATGAAACAGGATACTTCATTAAACTTTTACATTATGTGAAAAAGGATATTTTTGGACAGGTAGGATCCATTGCCATTAGTATAGCCAGTTGTTTTACACATCTGTTCGAACCCTGATGACTCTTTATCTTTAAGTGAAGAAGAGTCCTAAACATCAGTGTAGCTGGGACAATATTGATATTGGCAGGTTACAGCATTTCTGGATGTACATTTAAGACCCACTGTAAGCTGTTGGGTCTGTTTTGGGAGAGGAAATGAATAGTTCGAAATGAGTTAGAAGGAATCTGGATGTAACCTTTCTTGGATGACCATAGCACAATAGCTGTAATGGTTGTGTAAAGGGCTAAAACTGAATACACCTGCAATCACCTCTACCTTTCCTCAACTGCACCAGAGTTCCCCTGACTTCACTGAATTGGTCTGTTTAATAGTGAGTCTACTTATTCAACTGTTTTTGCTTCGCTTCTTAAATTAAAAAAAAAAATATGTATTTCATTGACTTTTTAAAGCTATTGGTTGAAGGTCTTAAAAGACATGAGGCTATATGTTTTACATTGATATGATCTTATCATATGACCTTACATTTTATTCTCCTTGTACACATCCACTTATACTGAAACTTGATTTTAGACTATGGATACGTTACACATACATCTTCACCTATTGGAATGCTCTATGATAGAAAATCTTATTTTATTACTTACAGATTCTCTGTTGCCCATCATTCTATTACAAATATTTTTTTTCAATGCAAGTGTTTACAGTGTAATACTTAGCAACATATATACTCATATTACTGAATTTGTATCAAAATTATAGTTCATTTAAAAAATTACAATTTAATATTATATGTATAGAAAAAGTTCCCTGAGCAGCCGTACATGAAAAAAAAAAATTATCTCCTAATTATACATACCTCTGTAAATCCTGAAGGCCTTCCAGCATAAATTCAATTTCTCAATGATTACACATATTATCATTTATTTGAAAGAAAAAAAGAAAAAAGTAAAAATAAATTACAGTATTAGTTGTACTTCATACAGATGGAGTAAATTTTTAAAAAGGGATTGTCACAAACTTTGACAAAGTTTGCTTGACTGTTCCATATATGTAAATGTAATATGTAACCAAAGCATTTGTCCAATATTATCTACAAGAAAGAGCAAGAAGAGAATTAGCGAAGTAGAGATTACTTTTGCTCACCAGCTTGGACAGCGTAGATTTTATTGGCAATTAGAGAAATAGGCCCTTGGAATGTGGCTTCTCCCCTGTTCTGGCTTATCTTCACATAGCAACAAAGCATGAACAAAGCTGTTCAATTAAAGGAATGTACATTAAAAAATACAATAACTGATTTGCATCATCCCAGTGATTTGGGATTGATGTCTTGTACCTTTTAATAGCACAGCTTGATTATTCAGTCCTCACTGGGTCTCTTGCCAGTCATCAGGCTTTTCCAGCTGCAGACTGTGCCCATTTACAGAGTTTTATAGACACTGGAGAGGTCTGTCTGAAGGATAAGAAAACACAAATTAGCCTTTGCAGATTGGCCTCAGTGAATGCTGGCTTTGTGCTACAATATCCTCATTCAAACAGTTGGATATATCACTTTAGGCATGTTGTGTCAAAGAATTATACAGAAAATGACTAGAAGGATGGTTTCCCTTTGTGTGTTATTGTGTTTTTGAAGCTTTTGAGGACTTCTGAACATCTTTGAAATGCAACGCTATATGTATATGTTGCAAAAGGGAGCGGTAGCCAAGTTGAGAATTTTAGGTCAAACATTTTGAAAAGAAACACGAAAATGTAAATAATCTCTTCATTAGTTGCCAAAGTAAAAAGGTAAAGGCCCCTTTTTACAATTTTTCTCTTTCCAAATCAAACTGTGATAGTGCAGATGATTTGTTTCCAATACACAGTAATTTCCTAAACTGTGTGCTTTACAGAGAAATCACAAAATCTTTGAATTGATTCCCCAAAATTATAAATAAAATAATGATATTATTTTTCAGGGATTTTAACCTAATAGTGGAAAAAATATTACTATTTCTTCAGTGAGAACTTATTCAAATTTTGGTGCCTTTTTAATTCAAGATTTCACAATTTGAAGCCCATTCTTTGTTCATTAGTCACACATATCATTTGAAGAAGCCAAAGGGCTATTGCTTGATCTCTGAATAACCACTAAAATGTGAACTCCACCTTGTGCATGATGTGTAGAGTAAGAACGTTTCACTGATTATAGCACATTTTAAATTCAACATATAGCTTGAGAATTTTAAACTTTTTCACAGGAAATTTGCCCAAACATGTGGCACTCATTCTCTAAATAATTCATTACAACCTATTCACTCAGCTTTATTATTAATAAAATTTTCTTTGAAATAGTTGAAAATCTTATGGATTTTAAATTAGTTAGAATCTGAAATTTTTAGAAGTGACTGTATTTTTGTTCATATTTGACAGTGTTGATACTGTCTTTTTCTGGTGGAATCAAAGAAATGATTCTTTCCTCTAAAAGTAGTGACAATCACAGCAAACCCCCAAAACATTTGCTCTTCTATAGTATTAGCCTGAACGTTCAACATATCTTGCAGACTGGATCTGACAATCATTTCTGTTTTCTTTGAACCATCTCCGTCTTCCTGTCACATAATAAAAGGGGAACATTTGGCAGGGGGGAGGGGGTGTACATTTGCACATGGACTGGTTCATTTTATCCATAATGTATTAAATCAGTCAAGATAGTTTCTAGAAAACACTATTTGCAAACAGATACTTACATCTACTTAATTAGCTTTAAACTACATCCATTTTATGGAGTGTAATCAAGATTTTGTTTCTGTTACCAGCATATTCCTCTGCTTAAGTAAACCCTTTACAGAGAAGCATAAAGTTAAATGCTGCTTTTAGGGATGTTTTTCTCAATTGGGTCATAATAACAGACATGGCCCAGACCTTGCTTGTTTTGTCCAACTCCTGACTCTACATATGAAAACCATACATCTCCCTAGAACAGGGCTTGGCAAAAGCATTTTTGTCATATGTGGCTTTGTATTCTGATGGAAAGTCAGACCTGAATTTATCACTCCATAAAACACCTACTACTATTCCGATATGTTTTGTGCTAATACTTAAGTATAAAAACAAGATAAAAGTCATTGTAATTACAAACATTCACCCTTTGCTTCCAATACATCTCCTTTATTAGGTTTGAATGTCCAGTAGTATCAGTACTGAAAACCTTTAGAATTATTTCTGCATGGACCAAAAACACCTCTTCTCTAGAGAGTTTTTATTTGCTTACCTGGATTTTTCCCTTTCCATGAAGGCAAATACCATAATTCTGAAGATCAAAGATCTGTCCATTTATTGAGTGGTTTCCTGGCATCAGAGGTCAGAATGCACTGTCAAATGAGGAGGGTGGGAACATTAAAAAACAGAAAAGATGAAAGCAGAGGATAAAGTGGCAATACTAAAGAGATATCTAACATTCCTATAAGCTGCAGCAGGTTTAATATACAACCAGTGTGGTCATTCAAGAAAATGAATAAAACAGAAAAAACATATGCTGCTTTGTGAAATCTTTTCTTTCAGGGACTTCACATTCTCTAATATTAATTACGTAGTCAGATACGGGATTTTGATATGTGTAGATATAAGTAAATCTCTATAGTGACTTTTAAAAGGTATATTTAAATACAAATATATATATTTTCTGACAGTTAACACGTTCCCTTAGTTGATTTTAAGGCAAAGTCATAATTTTTTACAAAACTTGGGCTGAGTAAAATGTGAGTAACAGTACCTTACAGTGCCAAATTTTCCATACATACGGTAAAATAAACATACGAAGGAAGGAAGGAAGGAAGGAAGGAAGGAAGGAAGGAAGGAAGGAAGGAAGGAAGGAAGAGAAAGGGAGGGAGGGAGGGAGAAGGAAAAAAAGAAAGAAGGAAAGAAGGAAAGAAGGAAAGAAGGAAAGAAGGAAGGAAGGAAAGAAGGTGTGGTTTAACCCCAGCCGGCAACTAAGCACCATGCAGCCGCTCGCTCACTCCCCCCCACCCAGTGGGATGGGTGAGAATTGGAAAGTAATTGGAAAAAAAAGAACCTCGTGGGTTGAGATAAAGACAGTTTAATAGGACAGAAAGGAATTAAAAATAATGATAATGATAATAATAATATGACAATAGTAATACTAAAAGAATTAGAATATACAAAGCAAGTGATGCACAATGCAATTGCTCACCACTTGCTGACTGATCCCCAGTTAGATCCCAAGCCGTGATCCGCCCCTCCCAGCCAACTCCCCCAGTTTATATACTGGGCATGATGTCATATGGTATGGAATAGCTCTTTGGCCAGTTTGGGTCAGCTGTCCTGGCTGTGTCCCCTCCCAACTTCTTGTGCCCCTCCAGCCTTCTTGCTGGCTGGGAATGAGAAGCTGAAAAATCCTTGAGTTAGTATAAACACTACTTAGCAACAACTAAAACCATCAGTGTGTTATCAACATTATTTTCCTACTAAATCCAAAACACAGCACTATACCAGCTACTAAGAAGAAAATTAACTCTGTCCTAGCCGAAACCAGGACAGAAGGACAGAAGGAAAGGAAGGGAGGAAAGGAAAGGAAAGGAAAGGAAAGGAAAGGAAAGGAAAGGAAAGGAAAGGAAAGGAAAGGAAAGGAAAGGAAAGGAAAGGAAAGGAAAGGAAAGGAAAGGAAAGGAAAGGAAAGGAAAGGAAAGGAAAGGAAAGGAAAGGAAAGGAAAGGAAAGGAAAGGAAAGGAAAGGAAAGGAAAGGAAAGGAAAGGAAAGGAAAGGAAAGGAAAGGAAAGGAAAGGAAAGGAAAGGAAAGGAAAGGAAAGGAAAGGAAAGGAGAGGAAAGGAGAGGAAAGGAGAGGAAAGGAAAGGAGAGGAGAGGAAAGGAGAGGAGAGGAGAGGAGAGGAGAGGAGAGGAGAGGAGAGGAGAGGAGAGGAGAGGAGAGGAGAGGAGAGGAGAGGAGAGGAGAGGAGAGGAGAGGAGAGGAGAGGAGAGGAGGAAGGAGAGGAGAGGAAGGAAAGGAAAGGAAAGGAAAGGAAAGGAAAGGAAAGGAAAGGAAAGGAAAGGAAAGGAAAGGAAAGGAAAGGAAAGGAAAGGAAAGGAAAGGAAAGGAAAGGAAAGGAAAGGAAAGGAAAGGAAAGGAAAGGAAAGGAAAGGAAAGGAAAGGAAAAAAGGAAAGGAAAGGAAAGGAAAGGAAAGGAAAGGAAAGGAAAGGAAAGGAAAGGAAAAGGAAAGGAAAGGAAAGGAAAGGAAAGGAAAGGAAAGGAAAGGAAAGGAAAGGAAAGAAAGGAAAGGAAAGGAAAGGAAAGGAAAGGAAAGGAAAGGAAAGGAAAGGAAAGGAAAGGAAAGGAGGGAGGGGGGAGAGAGAGAGAGAGAGAACGAAGCAGCAGAGACAAGCTAATCATCTGAAAGGAAAATTCCAGAAATGCTAGAGGGATTTTAGTGGTTCTTCTAGTGACTGGCGTTAGCATTTAGTGTTGGATTGAGCTGGACTGTGACTGATATGTAAATGTATGCTTTCAAGGCTTTATGTATCCATTAATGTAAAATTGCAATATGTCTATGGTATCATAAATGTATATGCAAATGAAGATGACATTTGTGGTCATTCAAAAATGGACAATTAAAAAATTCTAACTTCTTATTCTGAAGGATGTAATTTAACATTTAGACCCTATTTTTGTCTCTTCTTCCATTGTTAAGCATTTTATATCAGAAATGAGATACACTAGCAAGGGTAAAACAAAGCAACCACAATTAATCTGCAAAGAGAGAAGTCATTTACAATTTTTTCTCTCAAACACATTGTACAAATGTGTAATATTCTTCTGTTAGAAATTCTGTCACTGTGAGAAACACAATAAGTATTAAACAGTATAAACCAACATGTTTTGCACTAGACATTCCTATGAAATTCTGTTCTCATTTCAGATTTTTCTGTTCAGTTTAACTACAATACAGCACTCAGTTCCACTTTCCCTCAAGTGGGTATACAATATCTACTAAAATAATTTAACCATTAAATTTGGCTGATACTGAAAAATGTTGGCCGAGACATTGATACAACAAGTGTAAATTTAAATGCCACTGTTTGAGTAGATTTAGTAATGTAAGATATATATTCAAATACCCTGAATACTAATTTGACTTCTCCCCTACAGATTTTTGTTTACAGCCAGGCTCTTTCCTAAAAGCTTCTGGTGCATTGGGAACACCAAGAGGCATCTCTGGTGATATATTCCCTATTAAAACAAGCACTTGCAATTAAGTTTAAGCTATTATTTCCTTCTGTATTGCACTTCTGTAGTATTTTCATACATTATCTTCAAAATGTACAAAAAATAGGAGAATAGAAAATACTGTTGAGAGAAAACTCTCAACAATTTCTATTTAAAAGCCTTGAAAACTTAAGCCATTTCTTTATTTACCCAAGGTTTTTGTGCTGGCACTGTAAACTGTTGTTGTAATTAAGTTATTTCCTACAGGTTTTAGAAAAAGATTAAAGTAAGACCAGGTTAGGAATGAGAAATTCTGTCTTATTAATGAGTTTTAGGCAAGTTCTATGGAAAACAGTAGTTTCTGTTGTTATTTGCATAACATATGTTGCAGCTTGCTAAGCAACTTACATGGAGCTCAGTCTGAAAGTAATTAAGAACACAGTTTGCAGTAAATAAAAGTTCCAAATCAACAATTTGTTTCTCTGCTTTAAAAAATAAAATCATTAACATGCTTAACACTTGAAAGTTCAGCGAGAAACTGATAGGCAATGATCTGCCAAAGGAGAGTGGGATGATGTTCTTTTCACTATTCCTTATGTACAGCAGAAGTATACCAGTAACAGCTGACTAATACAGCTGTTCAAGTCATTATGGGCAAGTTACACCTCGGGAACCAAAAATCCACTTAAAATTCCAGACAAAAACTATTCTGTTGCTTTTTAGGACTGCCTAGCCCTATCATATATGAAATCACTACACACCCTCACTCTTAGGATGAAAATCCTCCGGACACCTTTGCCTGTTCAGAAGCATTCAGATGAGCCTGTAACCCTCATCTAAAACATTTTTGTGATCTAGAAATAGACAGAGAATTGACTCAACACTTTGCAAGTGCTAATTTTAATCTAGTGAATGGGACCCAGGAAGTCCTGGGTAGGTCTTAGGTCCCATCTAGAAGTGGACCTGCACTGAACTCCCTTGCTGAGAGCACCTCCTTCACCAGTGGACGTCTTCTCCTGGAAGGCCAGAAAAGGCATTGGTGGAAATACAAGAAACATGAGTTCCATCAGAGATGATGGAAGGTGACACTGGACTCAGCCCTGTAGAGATCACGGCACTCTCCTGAGAAGTGAGAGGACTAAGGTTTTGGCTTACTGCTCCTAGAACTCTTAAAATTTTATTCAACAATACTCTAAGGACAAATCCATATACATTCAAAGAAGCAGTGTCTGGGACAACTAAGCATCATAAGCAGTGCAGATCACAGCACAAAACCAGAGCAGAATTGATATAATAAAGAGGACATGCAGACACGGATATGCATATGGACCAGAGCCCAAGTTTACAAACAGTAACATTCAAGGAGGGTGACTGACCTTTCTTTGATTTGCAAAGCTTTAAGTGGACCTCTTGGAGGGTTAAGTGACCTCATAAAATGCAGCTAAGGAAAGAAGTGTATTTACTTAACACCGTTTCCTCTTTGAAGTCACCACTCTCCTTTTAAAAGAAGAAGACAGACAGAACACGTAGGATCTGGCTTAGGATTTGTCCCCAGGTTTGCAGAGTCCATTTATATTACATGCCCCTTGAAGGATTTTGCCATCACAACCTGTGACACTTGATAACTGTTTTCTCCAAGCATTCACACATTAAAAATCTAGGTTAGATGGAAAATTCTATCCATTTTTATTTTCCCTTTTCATTTGGCCAGTGCAAGGACAGATATACTTAGAAACAAATTTTTAAGGCAAAGGGCAAAAGATCCTGGCAGTGATCAGTTTCCTCATTACTCTTGAATGAGGTCAGTGACTGGCCAGGAAAAGCACAGACTCCAATTACCTAAGTGTCCTGGTTTCGGCTGGGACAGAGTTAACTTTCTTTTTAGTAGCTGGTACAGTGCTGTGTTTTGGATTTAGTGTGAGAATGATGTTGATAACACGCTGATGTTTTAGCTGTTGCTAAGTAGCGCTTATCTTAAGCCAAGGACTTTTCAGTTTCCCATGCTCTGCCAGCAAGCAGGTGGGCAAGGAGCTGGGAGGGAGCATAGCTGGGGCAGCTGACCCGAACTAGCCAAAGAGGTATTCCATACCATGGAACGTCATGCCCAGTATATAAACAGGGGGGAGCTGGCCGGGAGGCGCGGATCGCGGTTCGGGAACTAACTGAGCATCGGTCAGCAGGTGGTGAGCAATTGCATTGTGCATCACTGGTTTTTTTCTCCCCCCCCCCCTTCTTTTGTTGCATTCCTTTTCATTATTATTATTATATTTCATTATTACTATTGTTAGTATTATATTTTACTTTAGTTATTAAACTGTTCTTATCTCAACCCACGAGTTTTACTTTTTTTTTCTTTGCTTTCCTCCTCCTCACCCCACTGGGAGGGGGAGGGGGAAGCGGCTGCGTGGTGCTTAGTTGCTGACTGGGGTTAAACCACGACACTAAGCCACCTCTCCTACTCCTGTTTAGCTCCTCTGTGTGGCAGAATGAGCCCAGGGACCACTGGACACTTTTGTCTTCCGGCCCACATACAAATGCATAATCCTTCATTCAAACAAGACAGACATTCCTATGATGGGAGGCTGTGATGTGTTATTTATCAAAAATACAGGAAAGTAATCAAAAAATTGAGTGTCTATATAGTACACAAAGAAATGAATTTGCACTATACAAGGATCTGGAAAAATAAATTTTTTACTTAGAGTACTTCTCAAGATTTATTTCCATTTTATTTTGTATCATCAGCTAAAGAGCAACATCACACAGTTTACTTTAATAAAATTATTCTTTCATGATTTAGTATGTTGTTCTAAGTGTGTATATTCAAAGATAACATTTGATTGTTTCCTGAACTCCTTAAAAATGCACTTCTGTTGTCATACTTCCAATATAATATTTCATTTTAAATTTAACTTCAAACTACAAATTAATGTTGATATTAAGGGGTGGTTCTGGAAATCAGAACTAATAAAATAAAAATACTATATACAAATTATAACATTGAATCTATTCAATGCCTAGATAGAGCTAAGACTGTGAAAGAATTTCCCTTATAAGCATTATAAAATTCCCCAGATTTAATTATCAAGGAAATAATGATAAAAATTCAGCCAGTGAATGATCTTACACCTCCAATGCTACTTAAGGATTTCTGATCAATTGTTAAAGTTATCAATACATGAGGTATTCAGGAAAAATGAGGGGGTTTTTCTTGTAGTAAATATATAAATATTCAAAATATAATACAATTGAAACAGGAGTTAGTTGTACGAGCAGTATGCATGTGAGTCCTAATTAAGTATCATTGCTTAAGTGGATCTCAAGCTTTCAATATGAGTAAAGTTTAAGAATGTATTTATAGATATTCATATACAGAGAGCTTTATCTCCAGTACAGGAAAGCTATGATGCTAAAAGAATTTTAACAAATGTTAAAAAATCTTACTAAATTAAACATGCTTCAAATTAAGCATCAACTTTGATGTTAGCCTCAACAAGGATTAATCACATGGCTAAAGACTGTCTGAACCCCTAAAAACTGTTGCTATGAAAATCTGCACAAATTTGTCATCACTATAAGCTTCTGCAAGATTTTTTCAAACAGATCTTTACCAAATGCACAGCAAACAGGTTTAGATCACATAGTGCATGAAAATTACCTTAGATATTTGAAAAATTACAGTCAGGTTTCAGGATTTGAAATACTCATATTCTAATCTTTTCAGGATTGGATCCATACATATTCCTAAAATTTCTTTCTAGATTACCCATATATTTTAACTAGTTGAACATATCAAATTCTTCAGTTTCTGCAAATGTGTAAACTGTAATCTGGTAAATATACAGTAATGTAGATCATTTGGAAAAGAAAATTGCTTTCAGTAAAGGAAGGTGAGGTAATTATATGTATAGTATGAGGTTCAGATTTTAAAACTATAGATTTATTTTTATGCGGGCAACAGCTGCTGCGATTCTAACACACTTAATGAAAGGCTGAAGACTTTGAAATACTGTAAACTAAACTAAACACAAACAAAAGGATACAGACACACAAATCAAAAGAAAAAAAAATCCATATTTTTGTCAGATAAAATCCTCTGTGAATCCAGACAAGGTCCCAAATTGCTGGCTGTGCTCTTCTGGGTTAGCCAGAATGAGAAGACGTAAATACCATCTGCAGATTTTACTGCTTGGACCTCTTGAACTTCTGCACTTCCATAGCCAAAAAGCAGATCTAAAAATATTAAGAATCATCCAAAATGATCTGAGGAATGTTTAAGCTAAAAAAAGGGAAATAATTCATAAGACCAATATATTTCAATTCCATAAGGGTCTTGGATAGGAGAATTACACTTTTATCTCTTTTGCTATGCTTTTGCAAGGAAATGAAAGAAAATCAGTAGCGATTAAATACATTAGCTGGAATTTTGCTCTCAGTTACACCAATGTAAAATGAGTGCAACTGCACTGATTTCATGAATGTTATTCAAATCTTCATGGGCTTCACTGTGAGCACACTTGGACTAACTTTCTTTACTACACTATCATTAAAGGCAAACACACAAGGTCTTGAATGTGTACACTGACAAACATCTTTTGTGAGTTGATTTTCCTCTCATTTGGAAGGACTGAATTGCAGAAATGTATGTGTATCAAGAAGAGTTTTGTATTAATAGTAGCTCTGAGATAATATATTTCAATTTATCAATATTTTGAGAAAAAAACCTGCAAGTTTGCTTTCAAACTACTTTGATTTCCTTTTACACATTTTTATGAGTTTTATAGAAATAATCTTTTATTTTTGTAACAATGATGTTCAGGGTTGCAATTTGTGCCCATATGCACCCTTCAGAATGCACAACTAGGAATCTGAACAGGTGTTTAAGCACAAAAAGCTCAAACAATCCTCTCTAAACTCTTCGCATCTATTCACACAATGTGAGGGATGAATTAACTATCATCAATAGTTTTCAGACAACCCGTAAGCTGAAAAATGATGGCATGAAGAATCCACTGAATCATTGCAAATATCAAAGTTGGTAAAAATCAAAATGTAAATTATGAATAAAAAAGATTAGTCTGATCAAATAAATCATAGTCAAATAAATTGTCCAATCCTATTCTAGGGATGCAGATAGCGTCCAAATTCTGCTCCATATTCTTCTGCCATTTCAAGTAAGTACAAAAGAATTAAATGAATGCAGCTGACTGGAAAAACACAATGAATGAGGAAAAACACTAAGCTGCTGAATAAAGATGTTGGAAAGTAAAGTGGTTAGGAAGCTAACCTGAAAGCCAAAATGACCTGATTTTAAGACTGTAAGTCATTCAGAACGGCAGTCCAAGCAAGGCTCAATAGCTACAGAGTTTGCTTTTTTCTCTCAGACTTAGTTATTCCCACATACCCAAAAGTGTCTGAACAGGCCTATGGAATGTCAGGCACCATGTATGAATACACCAAATGGCACAGCTCACTTCCTGGAGGTCCTTGAAGCTGCTGCGCTCAGGAGACTAACACTTGGCATGTAGGAAAAGTATGACTTTGCTTGCATTTGGTCATTCACGCTCTAGTGGGAGAAATTACCTCCAAAACACAGAAGATATCAAATGTTAGGGAATAATTATCAAGGAACTTTAGTAGACACTTTTGAAAAAAACTTGACTAACAGGAGAGTTCAATGAAAAAATGGAACAAAAAATTTTCTACAAACCTGATTCAAGACTAAGTTCTTTGACCCAGGAAAATTTCTACAACATACAAAAGAGGCAGATACTACATTAAGATAACAAATGACTTCATTCACTCTGAGCAGTCCTGTATGTCTTTAATGAACCATAGTACAAGAGGCACATCCATGCCAGTCAGAGTATTTGATCTTTGGAAGTGAACTGCCTGGTTAGCCTTCTCACAAGAATTCAAGCACTATCTTCATTGATACGAAAATCAATGAGTGACAAAGAATATCAAAGGGTATTATTTGTTAAAGTTAATAGAGTTGGTGGTAGATGTCATTGCCCGGGAGCACAAGCTCTAAGCACAGGAGAGAAGATATTCCAAGTCTCTGAAGAGCTTGAAATTTGTATTAGCATGAACTATTCACCCATATTTTTTGTTATTGTTACCCATGGTAAAGAGATTAAGTTAGCACATGCACACCACAGTTGCACCTATATTTTGCTGGGTCATCCTCCAAAGTCCACATGCAGGGCAGGGCATTTGTAAATACACTTTCTTTACAAGTTGGGAATCCTGCTAATGTTGGATAAGATCATATAACTTTGCTTACACAGTCTCTCTGTTGGCATATTGTCTCAGCTTGAATTCTCCTTACTACTATTAATAAATTTTGAGCAAGAGGATATTGAATAAGTTGAGTGTGACTCCTCCTTTGCAGATGACGGTCATAACATAAAAATGAAGACTCTCATGTTTCATTCTAGATCTTTTCAGAGTAATTCCACTGAAAATGAAGCACCAGAATAATATGCAGTTTTGTTGAATCCAAAGTGATTTTTGGAAACATACAGGATTTCCATAAAGCTTTCAAAACATGAGTTCTTGGGCTGAAAGGGAGAGACATTAAAATACCTATTTGCCATTACAAAATTGCATTTCAGCATATTCAGAAGTTGTAATAAAATTTCATGCTCTGATATACACAGAGAAGTATTATAAGTGGATCACTAATGCTTGCTTTATTCACAATGTTATGAACATGCTAGTCCATTTCAAGTGTGTTGAGACTGTAAGAACCAGGAAGAGCCAAGTGACATCTCTATGACAAGACCACACTCTTTGTCAGGGTGCTCCCAGTTGCTCTTCATATCATGTTCAGATCCAAACCCTTCCCCCTCAGCATTAAAATCCCAGAGCTGCTTCACCGCAACTCCTATAGAGTGGTAGGGCAGACATGCTCTCTCATGAGCTCAGCAGGAACTATTTTCGCGCAACCAATTTGGATGAAAAAATATTCAAAACTGAGATGTCCGCAGCACAGCCTGACAAGAAGGAAAGTATTACATTTCCTTGAGAATGGAGAATCTGATCAGTTGCCTTCTCAGGAGGAACAAGAATGGGTTTAGTTGAACAACATGCTGGATGCTTCTCCCTGCTGGGAAGATAGCTACCAAATCCCCATAACATCAAAAATACTATTAGTTCCATGTATGTGTCTATATTATTGAGCATGCCTGTCTGCATGTGTAAGAGAACATCAGTTCCCCACCAAGGGCTTTGAACGTATTACGAATATAATTACAGCCAACCCTATCAGAGGCTTTTTTTTTTTTGCTTTGCAAAAATAAACTCCACATCTGGATTAAAAAGTTCACTAGCACTGATAACATCACGAATTAAAAGTAAGTTATAAAAATTTAGCGGTTAAGTTACATTTTCTTGGACAGTTTCTGAACCACAGAAAGGCCCCCCGCAAAGAGAGAAGTATCCAGACCTCAGACCTCCCACATGAGAGCCCTCATCACAAGGCAGCAGAGCCAGGCTCCCTTTTTCTCTCTGCCCTAAACGAATATTGGATTCTCATCTGTGCAGTGACATTATTTTAATCTCTTTGGTGTAAGAAAATGCAGAGGATATTACTGTGACTCTATTACCGTATCTCAGACAAGATTTGGAAAAGGGGATGGTTTTCAGGAGCAAAAGTCCTCAGTCCTGTAACCGAGAACAACAGACAGAATTTTAACTTTTTATTAAAAGCATGTGAAAAAGAAAAAAGAAGGTAAGCATTTGAAATATAAACTTTCAAATAAAACTTTTAAAATATTTCTTCATTTCCCTTTAGTTGTGCAATTTCTAATATGCGAAAAAGTAACTTTTTCAATAATCTTTTCAATGATATTAATCAGGAATTTAAGTCCTAATTCTTCTGGAGCTGACTGAGAATGTGAATAATACCTAGCAGATTGTAGACACTACTGCAAAATTTTAGGCTGGAACGCCTTGGTTTTTTCGATTATTTTTGCAAGCATTGGTTGGAAGCCACTGATTTTCAGTCCCTCTTTCAGCAGGAGGTGAAGATCTCATGGAAGAAATTGAGAACCCCTTAATGAGATCCACAAAAGTGTATTTCTTGCTGAAACTACTTAAGTCATTATCTACCCTGATGCATAATGTAATATGTGTGGCGCTGAAGTACAGGACTAGGAGTTGGAGTTTAAAGGATTAAGGTGAACATACATCATACTTTTCAGCACTTACCGAATAATTTGTGACTCTTTAAAGAGTTTTACAAGGTTAAACAAAAGCTGTACAGTATATTATTGCCTCTAACAATTACAGCACTCCTTTAGAAATGTTTATACTCCATGGCACTTTACGGTGTCATTGTCAAAAGAGGTGGAAGAATGCAATCAATAGCTGTTAGAAACTACACAGCATAAAAGCCTGAGGAAAATGAAGTTCACAGGTGCATTGACTGCAACACTACTGCAGTAACAATGTGTTTTTTAGTCAGTGCTGAAGACTTTTAAAAGAGCATTTTATAAAATAAAATTCACATTTTCTACTGACTGTGCCATTTAAAAAAAACTTTCCTTATACACTAGCCCTGGACACTTCTAAGACCATTTACGAATTTCATTTACTACAACTCCACATACATTCCCTTCAAGTACAGTCTTTTTTAATGACATAAGTTTCTTGCATAATCACAGTGGAATGTCTAGGATATTTTTTTTCTTTGGTTATTTTTACCTGTTCAGGGCCAAGTATCCTATGAGGTATTAGATGAGTATCTTCAGCAGTTTCTGGTGAGGGTAAGTGTGTTTTTCAAGCTCCTCCTTCCCCTTTGGAAGGCAATCAGTATTGCACATAGCAGAAGGTAAGAATCTTTTTATATGAACAGTGGATGTTACTTATCTCGTGTCTGTCTCTGACATGAGGCAGTCATCACAAAAGGCTCCATGTGTCTGTCAGGTTTATTGCAGAATTAAAAACTAACCTGACCACAGGAAAATTCTTCTCCTAAAGCCCCCACAGATCACAAGTTTGGTTATATCCTAGGGCAGAGATTCCTGTACCTTATATTTTTATTCTTGCGTCTATACCTCTTGATGTTCCTGTGCACCAGGAAAAGAAATTGATACTTAAACCCACTGAGATTACTGACACCCACAGGTACCTAACCAGGAGATGGAATAAAATACACTGATTGCCTTCGCTACTGACTGCAGCGTATCAACCATGCGAGTGCTGCACAGCATGCTGAAAGAATGGAGATAAGTTCAGCATTAATTACACCTGGAATATGTCAGGAATTTTCAGTTCTTTGTCAAAAGACCACTTGTTGAAAAGGGAGTTAAAAACTGCTGGCTTATTATTAATGAAAAAATTATCATAAAAAAAGAAAGGAGCAGAAAAGTTCTATATTTACTTTGTGATAATATTACCCACCTTTTGCAGTTCTCTTTCCTTCTTCCCAGTTCCATCGCTGTAAATTATTTGTACAGGAGCTTCTGCAAAGGATGGCTTCAGGAATCAGAAAAATCTGCACACATTTCCAAATTCTATTTGAAGATGAATAAATGTTTAAGAATCTTTAGGGATTATGAGACATCTTTTTACCAGCTAGAGTGGCACCATGCAGACTTGCCCAGGACTCCAGACATCTGTGTCCCAGCTCAGCTGAGACTCTCAGCTCACACTGGCAAAGAATTTGTAGGTACCAACTCACTACTAACCCTGTAGAAGCCAAACCTACCGCTCTTCAGCCTTTCACCTTTAAGCATACACATTTGAGCTGTTTGAAATGCTGAGACAAGAAGGCCCTGCCGTAATTTGCTCTTTTTCTTTTTTTTCATTTTGCCTAAACTAGGGAAAGATGGGGAATGTTTCGATGTTTCTTTCTATCACAAAACTGAAAGCCCTTCTATGGTAACATACACTTATTGTGACCAGAATAGCCTTTAAAAGAGCATGTGTCTACTCCATGAATATGCAGGTTTACTGGGAGGAATATGGGTTTTCTGGGCAAGCTACTATTAAAATTCTCAATATCATGCCAAAGGATCCTATTTCTGGAAAGAAACATGAAGTATTTCACTAATCTTGTCTCCATATAGTCTGCTGATGAGAACATTTCACATGATAATGATAATGTATTTTTTTAATGCTGCCCGATGTCAACATGCTGTTTGGGTAACAAAAAAGTCTAATTCTTACTAAAGTGCTCCATGACATTTCTCCCCCTTAAAATAAAAAGATGACAAGGCCTAAAGCAAGGCTTAGAAACAAGCATTTAAATATTCCAGTTCTAACCACACTGCTTATAAAAGGGGTTTTGAATAAAGAACCTCCCTCCTCCCAGGAGCTGCTTTTAACTTTCAAATGAAGCATGACTAAATTCTAGCAAAGCAGATTTGATGTTTCCAATTAGCTCAGAGAGTTGAAAATAGTTGTGATGTTATCAGACGGTGGGTGCTGTGAATGGGAGCCACATCCTGACATAGCCTGCATGCTGGTAATAATTTCAGAAGAAACATAAAAATGACTTAATAACATAATTGTGCGTTCTGATTTTTTGTATTATTATATATTTTCCAAAGAACTGCTGCTCATAACCAACCATCTGCATTTTATTGTTTGGTCATATTTTTGGCAGCCAATTTGTAGGTTATGAATACTAATCTGTCTTAAAACAGTAAGCCTCCATAACATTTTCACCCAGGGCCTGATCCAGATTTCTCTGGAAAAGAGCCTCCAAAAAAAAATCAATATGAGTTTTTCCCAATTTTGTGTCTTTTTGTTAGTTTGCTGTAACTCAATTGCAAGCAATGCTACCAGCTTAGGCCACTATCTTCCAAAGCCTAATCTTTGCATTAAGCACGATCACTGCTATTGGAGACAAGTGGGACAAGCCTGAGTCTCGCACTTTTCCTAACATCGAAAAATGTAAACAGAAAATTTTGTGCTACTGATGAGTTATTCTCTCTTTAACTTGTGTTTAATAAAATAAAAGACCACAATGAGAGCTGTAATGTAAGAATCCTTTGTTCACATGCTGTATTGTTATTACTGTATTGTCATTGGCTCTAGCTTATGGCTTTTTTGTAATTATTATTATTTCCTTGTATTCTTTGTTTATTTTTACAGCTAGTAAAAAACAGGCTCATCCAGGACATACAGCATGGATTAAACTGAACAAAGCCTTTTTAGAGTCAATAAACTAGTTGTTTAGCAGTTAGAGTTTGGTCAATAAAATGTTTTTTATAAACTGAGTGCCAAATGAATACGCAGCATTAACATATTTTTGTGAATATTTTTTATTTTATTTTAGTGTAAACACAAAGGACAAAATACAGCACACAACTTTTGAACAAAACACACACATTTTCCTGGGTTTCCTTTCCTGTAGAAAACACTACAATGTTGCCATTTGGATATGCGATTGCATGCTAACACATTTCTGACTTCGTCACAAGAAATCAGGTGGTGGCACATTTTTTTCAAGACTGCACTAAATCTAATAGGATTCCATAGTGCGAGAAAAAAGTAAAAAATTAATTTGACAGAACCTTCGTCTGACTCAAGTGGTCAGATCAGTACCTGCCATGAGTGTGTATGCCTTTGAATACGCAGAAATCAGTAAAATATTTCTTCTTCCAAAGAGAAATTGCTTCAGAAGTAGTACCCATTGCATAAGAAAGAAAACAGCTTTTCAGTAATACTTCTGCTATTTCCAGTTAATTTCATAAGTTAGTCTCAGTTTTTGGAGGAAAAAGACTTATTTTGGGTGAAGAAATTATATTTAAATTGGTGGTAAACTCTGTGGGCCTTCAGGGAGGTCAAGTTTTCACCACTAGTTTTTAATCTGCAAATTATCAATGGGTTTTGTGATCTAATTGACATTATTTTGCCAGGAAAGCTTTCACAAAGTATTTTAGAAAAAGAGAGTACCTTTTCAAGGACTGAAATTGGCATGTCATGGAATATATTTTACCAGTGTTTCTTTTTTTCCAACATTGGTTTAGAAAAATACTGATATTTTTCTTTCTTTTTTTGGCTTTATGGAAAAAAAACACCCCTGTGTTTTCTTTTAAGAAAATGTCTGTCTTCTAAATGTGAAACCAGTTTCAGCCATTAATTTTAAAAAAGCCAGCAAATTATATGCAAGGTTTCTCACCTGTTATACTCTATAACAGGAGCTGCTACTGTCCTCCAGTTTTTCCACTAGTTTGTGAGGTTTGTTTCCTGCGAACTTGATAGAAAGCTTCTCCTACTCCCTGGGAAATACCTTGGAGAAGACGAGGAAGTCCAGCCTCTTTGAGCTGAAGGACTTGTAATATGGTAGGCCTCTTCTCTCTGCATCTATTATACTACAGCTGTGTGCAAACCTCTTCCTTATACTAGCTAGAAGGACGGAAAAGCAAAAAATATAGGCTGTATAGTGCACAGGCTGTGTTAAGGAATGGAGCTCAGCTTTGCTTGGAAGGTGGGTTTGTCAAATGAAATAGAAAGTTGGTAAGTCTGAAAGGGGAACTAGAAAAAGATAATCCAGGAGCCATCATTCTCCATTCCTGATATACACGCCACTGTCAGTATCTCCAGGTCTGAGGCTTTTTCTGCTCAAGAAGGAAACACCTATCAGACTGTTCATTTAGTGATTAACAATAAAACAGCCCTGAACTGTTGGAGCCTCAGGTATAGCTGCACACTTATTCTGAAAATGGAGACGATCACGTTTAATTGCTTCCATGCGTAGTTGGATCACAGATGTGACAGGCACTGTGCCTGACCACAAATTATTAAAGAAAAACATTAGCTGGTGTAAGTCTTGTTTATGAAAGAGTGCCAGTGGAAAAAGTCACAGGATCATGGTCTCCAGCTACTATACAGATGCCAAGGAAAAGCATATCAACAAGGGCTGAAGTTTATAAAAAGTATGCTGTGTTTTTTGGAATAAAGAGGTTTCTGATTGCATTAACTTATATTGTTGTTATTTTAACAGTAAATAACATGCAGACATCCAGCTAGCTAATTGGCTGCTGGAGTTCTCATTTGCAATAATTTACAAAGCCACGCCATAAGATATTATGTAACAATTGGCTGTCCACGAGCATAATTTCACACCACGGCCATATCTAAACAAAATATCAATTGGGCAGACATTGTCCCTTTTTTCTCTTGTTTGGCACCAGGTTAAAGATGTTAATTGCTAAGCGTTGCGCTAGGCCTGTCAGTCACTGACCCACCCCGGGCTCTGCAGGTTCACGTCACCCCAGGGGGAGCCTTCAATAACGAGTTTCCTGGAGAAGAACAATCCACCTCCAACAGGTAGATGGGATACCACCTCGGGCACATTGCTGAGGGGTACAGCAATGCACCTCCTCAGAGTCTTTGGTTCCCAGGACTGCTTGCAGCCTGTGGCATGATAGGAGGCAGGAGGTACAATGGCAAGGAAGCTCCCATCGCTCCCTATGGACTACTGCTTGAGGCTAGGGACTGGTAAGGAGATAAGAAAAGGCCTTTTCTTCATTCTCCTGATACCCATACTTCCTGCAAATTCTTCTAAAAAAAAAAATCTACTCTTATTTCCATGGCTTTAAGTTCCAGAAGAAATGGGAAAACTACATGGCTGTATTCGTACATCCCCTCATGCTGGTCTCAAAGATGTGTGGACATTTAAGGCATGATCCACAGAGGCTACATTTGCAATGGGATTTGTTGCTATTCAGGTGCCAAAATACAACTTTCCACTCCTTCATCTCCACACACAATTTCCAAACTGACACAGCAGTAGCTGTGGAAATAAATGTCTTAGATCCATCGAGCACCTACACTTGGTCCTAAATTCACAGGTACCATGAAATAGCTGAACTTATGCTCCCAGGTATGGGCAAAAGAACCCCTGCAAACTTGGCAGGCACCTACCTAAGCTCCACCATGAACCAAAGGCCTAAACTTTAGGTGTATTTTAAGCAGAGCTGAATGCACATGAGCAGCAACGAGTGCTACGCAAGAGAGTAGCCAAAAACCTTCATTCATTTGAGTATGTGGGTACTGTCTAAGCTGTTACGTGAAAGACCACTCATTGAGGAAGTGGGAATCCCATATTACAGCCTTTTTCTACCCCTCATTTCCCATATGACATCCTTGCCACCAGCCTATGAAATGATTGATATGGAGGTACCCACTGTAACTGGGTGACCCTACAGTTAACAATGCTTAGTGGGAAGAACTTTATTTTCTTCCCTCAGCAGACATGCTTAAAATTAGTCCAGTCAGCACTTAGTCTCAGGAGGAAAAAAATCCAGCCTCACGTTCACTGCTGCAAGTATTTGCCCCATAGAGTGCCAAGTAACGCAGAGCAGCTTATATTTGCAATGCTTATAGCCAGCGACACTTATTCACACTGCATAGCACTTTGTTCCATGTGGCATTCCTCTGACCCAAAGACATAATTATTTCATCAGTGTACATTTTTTTCTGGCTCAAAACTCCTCAGCTATTATGAAGTCTATGTCTCCTCTGGTCAGAGTGGTAGTGTTACAGAATGAATGTGGAAGATGCATGTTGTGGGCTCAGAGCAAGGTTGCGAGGGAGTATTTGCTTATGATGCATGCTCTGATAATGTTGAAGGCCTACATATGGTAGATGGAGTCAAATGACCTATAGTAAAAAGTTTCTGGCTTGAACTGCATCTTAACTCTATCTTGGAAGGGACTAATTGTTCTGCAACAAAATTGCACCTGGGAAAGAACAAACACACAGCAGTGTGGTGATGAGGGAAGGATGCTGGTGTGAACCATAGCCAAATTAATAGATGGGGAAATTACATCCTTTGAGTCCTAATGGAGAAAAACTAGTACAGAGCCCTGAATGAGACACATTGCTAAACAAAGGGATGTACCTGAACTCCTGTTTTCCTCTTCAGCTTATCCTTTTTGCTAGCTTTTTGTGCCTTCCTGCTTAGTCTGCTTCTGAATCGCTCCCTGTTAGGTGCACAAGAACTGTGGTGGCTTACTTACGACTCTCTCTGACCAGCTGTAGAAAAGCTTCAGAATGGGAGCAAAATAGACACACATAAAGGAGTGTCAGTATGCTCAGTATGCTTGTCCCATGTCTCTTTTTTTAACCATCCAGAGAGCTAAAAATGACTAGTTTCCATCTTTTCAGACTTTTGGGGTTTTAAATGGAAAAATTTGTGTTTACATCTATTATTTATCTCAAGTGCTACTGCCCTCAGATGAAAGCAGGCAGTGAGAGCTTCCTCTTGTCCCTCTCCCCGATTGTCTGCACTAAGTCTTGATGGAGCTTGATGGAGTAGTAGTGCTGTTGCAAGAGGGGCACAGGCAGGGATATTCACCCCCTCAAAAATCCAATCTACAGCCTCTACCTGTCATTTCTACAACTTTTTACAGATCTTTGATCTACATCCCAGACATGAAGACATAAATTCTTCAGCAGTGAACCTGCTGCTAATTCTGTCAACATGCTGCTCTGCTTGAGAGACTCAAAAAGTGCTTTTCTTTCCGTAACATGTGCCCTTTATTAAGACAGGAGGAGATTTCCCAGTAAAGTAGAGAGCACTTAGTATCCATTTCCAGCTTCCACAGCCTTCCCTCTACAGCTGCTCTTAGTACACCTCTGCCTAGTAGTAGCTGGCAAAGGAAACGACCTGTCAGATTAGTCCGTCCATTTCCTTGCAAGGGTAGGACAGAGTCCCATGGGAGGTAACGTATCAGATATTAAAGTGATTTCACACTTGATCTTAGCCAAGAGGTCAGACCTAATACTTATTGTACATGGCAGTTCTATGAGTTTGGCTACTTAGCCATGTTGCAGTAAACAGACAAAACCTGTGCAGTGAGCACACACTCACTGTCTTGTTTGGGGCAATGAATCCCACAAACTGACCCTAGCTGTAACAGCTTTGGTTTTCAGGTAGCTCAGGATTCCTGGGAATCCAAAAAAGCAGTCTCGCAAAGGTATGGTTTCAAAAAGCTCCCAAAGGCATCAGTAGAGTCCCAGAGTTAAAACACCATGTGTGCATTGGAAAAACCACTCCTAGCTTATAGTAGGTTGGACATCATTACCCATATGCACAGGAACTTAATACCAGGGAAGGGGCATCCTCTATTAAAACCTGGCATAATGTATTCAATAAAAAGCCTATTTAGAAATAAATTAACAACAAAACATAGTGAATTAAAAGCCACAATGGAGGAAAATAATTTAGGGAATGGAATAACGAGAACAATTTTCAGCCATGAAATGTTTTTATCTTCTGATAACTTTGCAACGGTAAAGCCATGAATTTATGCATAAGATACAATACACAACAAAGAGATAATTCATATTCAAATCTCATGGTCCGCCATCACACATCCCTCTGTTTATATGTAGATAGTCTTATGAGAAAATGACACCAGGCACAACCAAAATTATGAGACAGCAAGTCAAGCCTGAAAATAATAATTACTTAGTTCACACAGGCACAGTGAAATTCTTCAGCTCACTGTCTTGGTGGCCTGCAGTGGCAAATGTATCATGTGAAAGTAGTAAATTAGAAGGACGTTCTTTCCTTTTTTTTTTTCTGAAACACTTAATGAACTAATAACTGTTTGACAAATGCATGGCTGGTATTTAAGAGGGAAGTGAGAACACGAGGCTGACTGAGAGCACCGAGAGCCCAAATCCATTCCCATTTACATTAGTGTAAATCTCGAGCAAGTCCATTGGCTTTAGCTGAGTTACTCTGGATATCAATGGCATAAGGTGGGAAAAAAATGTACAAAGGGATCACATTTTACTATGGGAAGGCATTCGCTTCCAAAAGAAATGCACACTAAACTGCAAGGAATAATCAGTGTCCTAGTTAAAGGTAATGTGGTAAAATAAAGCAATGAAAAATTAATCTAATCTCATAAAATAAAAGCATTAGAAAAACTTATTTACAACATTTTCCCCTTGATAAAAGGGACTATTTATCATTTTGTCAAGATGCTTAGCTATTCAAGGTCTTCGTTAGACTAGCTTATTGAGATATATTTAGCAGTTTACACAAGAAATGCCTTAGTCTTCTCTTCTTCCTGAGAAAAGTTTGACTATTTACAGTTTCATCAACACTCAGATTCTCCTTTTTTTTCCCCTCAAAACAGTCAACAGAGCAATTAATTATGACATTTCTCTCAAGTTGACTACAGGTTGGAAAGTGTGCAAAGCGTCTGTTTAATATAACGATACATTTAAACTTCCTAATTGCTAGAATGATGATATACAATAGTCTTTTCTCATAGAAATTGTGATTAAATAGTCATAGGGTGTCTAAGAATAAAGTACTTCTGGCACTTCTGTAAGAGAAATTTAACATCAAGAAGATTTTGTTCTAATGAGTCTTAAAGAAGCAACATGTTACTGTTAAGAAATGCCAATATATAATTCTGCCTCAGGATTTTTTAATGTGAATGTTTGTATTCCTTCTCCAGATAATGTTTTTCTTTAAAAGCACCTTTCTCTTCCAGTCTCCTAAGTCACTTATAAAATGATCAATCATGTATTTTCATTCCCACTAAAGCTGTAGTAATACTTGTAACAGTTTTCTCACTGTACTCATCAAGTTCATTGAAAATTACTGGTTAGGATATACTGTATCTTGGCTCCTAAATGTGATTTCACTATTTGCTTGATGTAAACCAAATGCCACATATTCACTGACTTTTAAACCAGCTGAGACTTTCACAAGAAATGTAAGAGGACACTGGGAAGAAATACTTCTTTTTGAAAGAATATAAAGTGCAGCTTGTAAAATGGAGTGATTCTTCCAGGATTTCTGGATCTGCTTGTGAACTAGAGAGGACTAAATGTCGCAGATGAATACAAGCAAGTGAACACTAAGACCATCTGCTGAGATGAGTTACAACAACAAAAAAGAAATATTATAAGACACTAGAGTGTATAAGATATAAAGTATGATCATAGGAAAACACAAAAACACAGACAATTCAAAAATGTGGACATATAGGAAATTCATCAACATGAAGTTAAGACAATTATCTTAATTCACAAATCTTTTAACAGAACTTGTCTAAACGTATGCTAACATAGACTCTGGATTTGGAGAAATTGGCTGCACTGAGAAAATTAATTTGAACTGATTATTTTCTTCTTTAAGATTTTGTGCAGGAAATTTGAATCTTATTTTAGAAGTCTATATTCATGCAGATGGAAACTTGGGGAAAAAATACTGATGGGGAAAATTACTACAAAATAATACACTCAATTTTGTATAGTTTTGCTGGCCCATTAAATTAGCTTTGCATTTTCAGGTATCTATGGAAGTGATGAAATTGTAGTAGAAGAGCTCTTACAGATTCTCAGTTCAGTTTTCAATGAGAATTTCAGAAACCTGATGGAATAATAAAAGGCAGTTCAAATTAGTACTATGTATTTAAAACCTTAGTCCAAATGTTGCATCCTATTCCATAAAAAGTGTTAATTCACTAACATTCTGCCAATTACAGGCTTTTTACTTTTTCCATTTTATTTCATGCTTTCCTGGCAAATACCTACCAAGTAGTTTTAAAATATGACTAATATCTTTTATGGGCTTATATTCACAGAATAATTTAAAGGTACCAAGCCTACCATTTAATACTAATATGTCATAACAAAGACAACCTTCCCAAGACAGTTCAAGAAACCCAATTCAATTCTTTAATTCATATTACAATAAATGTTTAATAAAGGTAAGCAGGTAATTCAAAAATAATATTTGATTTATTTAATTTCTTTTTTTTCTGTTCATAAATTATCTGCAAACAGAACACATTATTCTTCAGTTATTGAATTATTTGAATTACAGATTTATTCCTCAAAAATAGACTGATAATTTATTAGATATCTAACAACACTGGGGTACCTTATTTTGAATATTTAATTTTAAAATCAGGTTATTTATATTAGCTACGCAGTTCATTTTTGTTCTTAAACTAGATAAGCTCAACTATTAAATCTCAGGTGTCTGATGCAAATTATTTTGATTACAATTCAGCGAGTTTTCTTCAAAGATGGTTATTCACTAGACTATTTTACAGAACATGAAAAAAATATTTGTTTCAAAGTCTAAAATTTCCATAAGATTCCACAGCTTCCAAGTCCTTAGTTAATACTTGATGTATAGGAAGGGATATAATAATTTCTTTAGTGTCAAAGTTAACTCTACAGATCTAGCTAATGTGCACTACCAATACACCCGGTAGTGCAGAAATACACAGCTAAAAAAGTGTGCATTAAGGCAGTACAGCTACTGTCATGAACTGTAAGTACTGGATGAAAGACTGTCTGAGCAGACGTGCACACAACACAGTCTCAAATCAGAATCCAGGTGACATTAACTCATGTTATTTAAATAAGTAAGAAAATAGAAAAAGAAGAAAGCATAATTTCTTCTCTCCTCTTACATTCTCTCTCTCAATCAATGCAGCAAAGTTTAACAGGCTCCCTGCCCGCCCCCCCCCCCCCCCCCCCCGGAAACAGGCTACTTTTTTGAAGGAAAAATTCTCAGACTGCATTGCACTTTCTTATCTGCTATGAGGATCTCCTCTGCACTCCTGCTCTCTCTGGAATCCCAGTGATGTCAAAGCCGGATCTGCATGCAGAGCAAATGCAGAGTAAGCACCTGGGACCCATTCTGCGGGTAATTAAAAGAAATCCTACTTCCTTACAGGACAGCAGATTCAAAAGACCTATCAATTTCAGTGATTCAACTGTTCACAGCCACTACTGTAGAGAACGATTTATTAACAAAGGTTAATACAGAAAAATAACAAAGCTAACTTAAGCAATATTATTTCTTCAATACTTGGAGTTCAGACAAGCACCACAGGAATGATTTTGAAAACCTAACCAGACAATATACCAAAGAACTCCAATTCCACATCCTGTGTGCCTTCGATAAATTACCAGCATCACAGGAAGAGTTTAAAAGGCCAAAGGAAGCAATTCTGTAGTCATCCTTTGAGACCATGTTATGGAAAACAACCCAGTCCCCCAAGCTGCACATAATTTCATTTACTGTTGGTGCTGTGTTATTTTTGTTTTGTTACTGCTGTCTGTACATCCAAGATTCTTTCAAAATTAACTTTAAAAGCCCATATAAGTAACACTGTTAAGGTTTTGTGAAATGGTATGGCAAAGGTAATGGATGCTTATCATGGCTTCATAATGGTGAATGCTCTGGAAGGCATTTTCACATCACAGATTTTTCAGCTCTATGTCATTTTCTTAACATGCTTTCCACTGAAAAGAATGTTTCTCTTATTTTCAATTTCATTTGAATTTGAGTTAATATGATTTTTTTTCAGAGGTTTTGATAAACAACCTCTAGTAGCAGAAAGAGCACACAGACAAAACATTTTTATGCAACTTAAATTAATGCAGTTTAACATTTGAAACATAAGCATTGCCTACTTGAAGAGCAAAATAGTGCTAACTTGAAGGTTTTCTGAAATATCACAGTGGGGTATTGTGTTTGTTGTGTTCCAGTTGTTTCCATGCCAAGTGTGATGACAGCAAAGTGTTGGGGCTCTGACAGAGTCCTCTGGTCTGATATTCATTAACTATACTTGAACCTCAACCATCTGGGTTCTTGCCTAATTGTGGGTCCAAGTCTTTTGTCCCTCTAGCACACTGTACGCACAGTGTGGTACTTTTTAACAGTGATGACCTCCTATTTTGTTTGTTTCTACAATGAGTTGAGACCTCAACCTTCTACTCCCCCTTCCCTGTTTCCATACCTTTCAACAGTCTACAGTCAAAGCACCATCTAACTTATTTATATATTTTTTTTTAGCTGTTCTGGAATCTATTCTTTTCTAGCCTGTGCTGACATGTTCAACAGATCGGTGTGACTATTCCTCATAGCAGTCCTTTAGTCAAAATATAGTTATAATTATGTTGATTTTGCACTTCACTGACTCCATGCAACTAGCAGAAACAAAACAAAACAGAAAAAAACATGTTCTTCACATCTATTTTTGTCAATCTGTTTGCCCTATGGAGGCAGAAGTGTGACTCAGCAGAGAGGTGGCCAAGTTGTACTCTCACAGTGATACTGGCAGAGTAGAATACCACTCTTAAATAAGCATGAGTTACTAGATGATATGGGACAAAAGTAAGTTAAAATAACCAAGTTGAATTCAATCAATGTGTTTCAATTTCTTGCAAGTATTGATGACAGTACTATCATTTACCACTACTATCAATAACAATCATAAAACCCTAACTTATATCAGGGCCATATTGTACTAAAACATGCATATATAGATGTAATTAACAACTGTTGATTCTTGCCCAAAATTTGCTACAAAATAAGTAAATAACATGAAAAAATGCGAGTGGTCAAAAAATTATTTCTATGCCTATTAGATGCACTACTGAGAAGCTGCATCTCAAATCATGCAGTTCACTACCTAGTCCCACACACAGCAGGAAATATTTAATTTCAAATTCCAGAGCACTTTTTAAATACAAGATCAAATTTTCTCACAATCCAAAGCAGATATAATTTTTGATACTCTACCTTCCTTTTATACATATAAGGTTTTATTACCATTAATGAGGCATTCATGGGTGTTCCATGGATGCAGAGAACAGAGTATGAGGGTGGAGATCTTCCATGCATATCACAGAGAAGCATTTTGTCTTGTGTTTTTACAAAAACTTTATTAAAGTTCTGCCTCCATTATGGTTTTTGGCCAGCGTCTTAAATGTCCACAGCATTTCAAAATCCTCTGAAAAACAAAATCCTTTCCTCTGAGGACTTTATAACATCATACATTAGCTCCAATACATAAGGTATGCAGACATAATCACTGTCAGCATCAGCATAAGAAAACTTTGACAAAAACATTAAAAAGCATTTGAAGGGAAAAGGGAACATGAGAAGTCTGGGGAATTGGGAAGAAGACAATGGGCATGTGAATCTGAGAAGGCAAAAAAAACAGCATCTAAAGGATAATTTTCCAATGTGCATGTAAAGAAATCCTGGGAAAAAAAGTAGGTGAGATTTATTTAGTGGCAAAATTGTGTTGACTCTCACGGCAGAGTAACAGCTTGGATGCAAGTGTACAGCAGGACAAGACATTTGCTGTGGTAACAGTAGCTGAAGATGGTGATCTTAGATACAGCATTTGGGGTAAACAGGAAAATGGAGAAGTTAAATGAGTGGAAACTAGAAAAGGAAAGAGGGTTACAACTACAGGCTTAGAGGAGATAGAGGTAAACACTACAGTTTCAGAAGTAGGAATGGCAAACACCACAGCTTCAGAAATAGGATTCAAAAGGAAACACAGTTTTAATTATAATTTCTTTATGCAACAACAAAAGCTCCTAAATAAATGGAAGGATTTTTGAAGTTGCTGAAAACCCACCAAGTCCTGTTTATATCAATGAGAGCTTCTGTATATTACGGACTTTTGAGAATCAGGACACTTTTTATTTGTGCCAATGACATTCAGAGCTTAACCATTGACTTCTCTTCCAGAAAATCTTGGACACAAATTTTGCCTTAGGATCTGATTAAGGGAGGATAAAGAGAAGCCAGAAAATCACAGACAGAAAGGATGAGAGTCATGCAGCACTATTCAGTACAATTCTTATATATGTTAGTCTTGGTTTTCATTTTTCTTAATATGTGCATCTATTTTATTTTGTCTCAAAATCCAACTGAATATTTGAAAACTTTAGTATAAGGAAAATTATTTTTACAACCCAGTAAGGTGGTCAGAGATAAAAAAAATGTCCTTTGAGTTCCAAGCCTACCAGGTTTGAACAAGTGTTAACTTTCCAAAAAACAGCAATATTAATAACATATTAACTAGTTAACTAATTTATATTAATAAAGATAAACAGTATTATAATTATTTATAGTTGTCCTGTGCCTGAAATATGCTAAATGAGTTGGTAATCTCTCTTCAGATCATAATATAAAGCAGGCACCTGTACTTATGCTTCATTATTAGAATCCTCACTAAAGAGGCCATGAATAGAAAGAAAATATTGTCTATTAATTCTGAAGGATTATCTCCCGGTAAAATTGGGTTTGTTGTTAGTCTCTCACTATATCTACTCTGAGCATTAACAACTGTCACTCTTTGCATGAGTTACAGTTCATTTAATAATTTTTCTTCAGTTTATTCTACCTTACAGAAACAAATTTACCATATATGTTTTTGCAAAGTTTGGATCTTGGATTTAAGTGGCTTGTGAAATACTTGGTTACTTTACGAAATTAGCAGCTTGATCACAGCTGCATATAGCAGTGAGGTTCAGTTGGTATTGTGCTGGTCTCTTATAAATGTCTCTATGAAGAAGAAAGAAAAGAAAGGAGGAGAAATTTAATTGATAACGTTGGCGGCATCCCACCTTTTTGCTTATAAAAGACTAGTTCTGCTTGACCCTCCACTCTGGCAAGGAATCATTCAGTTTATGTGTATTTTTCATTCCTCCCACTGGTTCTGAGAGCAAAGAAGAGGTTTAACTGCACACTATAAATATGTAATATGAAAGCTATGTAAGCTGTCAGAGAATATTCCAGTGTTTAATGACAGTTTTCAGAATGTAAGGCTTGCAGATCTCAGATAGCATGCATACCTTGGCCAGTGAAATATATCCATACTTCCGCTGTATTTATTTGAATATTTCAGTATTTTAAACTATTCCCATCCACCCAAGGCTAACCAGAGCCTGAAATCTCAGAGTAAGTGCTACTCACAAATCTTGTTTTGGAGTCACAAAGGAATAACGTCAGGAATAGAGCCCGCATGGAAAGTCTTTCCTGAATATCAACCCTATTCTATTGAGGAGACAATGCTGTCAAAACCAAAAAATGCCCTACTTTTCAAAAACCTTTGGAAAAACAGCACACAAAAAACTTACTAAATAAAACACTCCTACATGCTGTAAAATTAAAGCAGGTGAACAAAGCATTTTCTTGGGCATACAAGATCATAAGAAAATTTACAGTTTCTTACTGGCTTCTCAGATTCAGATCAAGCTCTTTAGATAATAAGGGCTCAGAAAGACTAATTGTGCCTACAGTCAAAGTTCTGCCACATCAAATACAAGGATTTTATGTTAACTTTAAGATCGAGGGTGGACTGAAGTTTTCTGCATCCTTTAACTTCAATTTAATAAAAAATAGGAAAATATTTTAAGGCAGTTTCTCAAGAATGGCAGAAAGAAGTAGAAAAATACAGCTTGATTTTGATGCTGAAAAGTAATCTCTTGAATCTGATCTATAGAGCTTTGCTATGCATTTAATTATCATATACCCAAATTATTTAAAGTATACATTGCTGATAATAGCATACCTTCTGTGACTTTTTTTTAAGGAGAAATGGGCACACTCCTTTACTCTGACTAGTGTTAACATGAAATAGTTGAATTGTTCTATGTTTTAAAGCCTAAATCCTCACCTCTATGAGCCTCAGTAGTGTAACTGTGAGACAGAAAGACTAGCAGAAAAGAAATGGAAGATGGTCATTTCATTTTAGTCATTGTAAGGAGGGAAAGAGTCATTGTACAACCACTGCAACAGTACACAAATTAGGGTAGCTTCCATGCCCTCAGTGCCACCTTTACATTGAGGAAAGTTTCAAGAACATGTGTGTGGTTTGGTATGTTGCTCCACTCCACCTCATTTCTGCCCACTCCAAAAAGCAAGGCACCAGCAGCTTTGCTTTGAGTTAGGGTAAGGAATGGGCATGAGGTGAACTGGTTTGGACTCTGGCTGTCTTTCTGCTCCGAAGGCATAATGGCTTTTATTACAGATAAACCTTGCATATCTCCGAGAGATGGGGAAGGATTTCTATGCACTTTCAACATTGCAAGAGACCTGACCAAGTGCAGTCAATTCATTTCAGCACATTTTAGCTATAAAGGGAATTTGAAGGGCAGTTCATTTTCTACAACTAAGATCATGAAGATGGGAGAGATGCTAATTTCATCAAGGATTAATTATTAAACTCAAACGTGAACTAATTAAGAAAATTGTTGTAAATCATCAAGTTTAATAATTTTGCATTTAGAAGGTACCCACCATTATCTTTAATTTATGACAGTCTATTTTAATAATAGACTACTGACCAGAAATTCTACCAAATGCATAAACTGACCTGCCAGATCTGAAAGAATTTGCGTCCAAAAAAATTTATCACTGGACTACATTTATTATGATTTAAATACATCCCACACAACCTAAAACAGACTCAGAAATGAAGCTGTAGTCACTTTAGGTTGTAATTTAGCTGCAGCATTAGAACTAACATTGCAATTGCAATATTCCACAATTACTGAAATATATCATAGATCTCCTAAGCTAAAATATATAAGCACACCATTTTGGCTTAAGGACACAAATGACTGACATAAATACCTGACTTTATTGCTTATCATTCTTAAATTTCTACGGTATGAGCTAAAATCATGGAGACATCACAGTAAAACCACTAGGTCAGTTAATTGAATGCTATTTTCATTGGGAAATAACACAACTGCCATTCTACAACAGAAATATCTAATATTTAAATATTAGCTATTTAGATGTTTATTAAATATTTTATTTTCTGAAATGAAGTGTGCAATACATTGAAAAAAACAAAGCAATCAGAATTTCAGAAATATTTACAATTATAGCTCTCAATCAAATACCTTTATATCAAAAGGAAGGAAGGAGATCAGATAGATAGAAAACAATAAATCCAGTAATGTTCACGTGGATCTTGGTTTGGATTTTATCTGTACCAGCACCTCTGTCAAGGGTTGGAATATTCTCTATCTAATGTGGAAGAATTCAAATTACTTTTTTTTTTTTTTATAAAGACAGCATAGATTATTTTTCTCTTTAACAATATCACAGGCAGAGACACTTATGAAGGGCTTGAGAAAGGCAGACAGAAGGAATGCAGCAGATTTGTACACACTGACAGTGTACAAATTACAAGCAGAAACCAAATACAAAGTAACTGAATTTTTTAGTAAATCAGTGGATTATGGGGAAGCAGTCTGATAGAGTCTGATAGCTTTCTATAATTATAACATAGTCTAATTGGCAAATAATTGGAAATAATCGCCTAAAAACTATTCCTGAAGAATAACAAGAAAAACATCTCTGGAAAATTTTAAGTTGTGTTGAATGAATAGCTAGAAATAACTAAGTAGGAGGCATGAATTTAGAAATAGTCTGTTTTCAGAAGCTGTAAATAATCGTTTTAATAATGTAGCATATCACATTGTTTATTTCACAGTTTTTCTTCGCAACTACTTAATAGGAAAAATTGTTATTGCAAAAAATGAATATAAGGCTTAGACTATTAAGATACCGTCATCTGATATAAAACTATCGCAAAGTTCTATCCAAAAGCTTCTCTGAATTTTGGATTACAGAAATTAATCTCTTCATAAAGCTATAGTTATTTCATTAAAGGAAATTCTTTGTGTTTTTTAATCATCCACAAAGCACAAGTAGTCTATTCACATCTCATGAGGTTAGTGTTATATTGTGGATATTGAAGACGGTGACAGAGTGGCAGGAGAAACAGTACTTAAGATCTGCTTCCTTTCTTCCCATCTTTCCTTCATTGCAGTCAGGGATGTGCTGAACTTATTATTCTGAACAGTTCTTCTGAACAGACTGTATTAGCAACTTCGTAAAATTAAATAGAAGAGTAGTGGAAAACAGAGAGGAACAATTTCACAGAAATTTGTGGCCATTACAAAAGGGATTGGAACACCTTCTAGAGTAAGCAAATAAGGAACAAAATCAGAACACTAGTTAGGGAGGAAATACCAAGAAATCCCATGTTATATTGTTCCCAGTTTGACAAATGCAAATATGCATAACATTAGTTTCCAACAGCATACTGGCTAAAAAGGATTATAAACTATTAACTGAGAAGCAGATTTATTTATTGGTATATATAGCCTTCACTTGAAGACTGACATCTGACTGTCATTGCTTAAGAAAATAACGAGAATATTTAGAAAGCTATTTAACAGAGGTTATAATGCACCCCTGTAGGAGGGACAAGGGACACCAGATCCTAAATATCTTTGTATCTAATGCTCTGCTGAAAATTATCCTAGGAGAAGAGTTTAAGAAGCCATACCTAAGGACAAGAAGATATCAAAACGCTGTGTATCCCAGATGCCACGCAGTGCCTCTTCTCCCGGTTCAGAGAAGCAGGGAACCACAGAGCTGGGGATTGATGTCCCCTCTGCCCCACTCCTCCCCTCCTGTGTGCACCCACACAGCCCCTCTATTCCCCAGCAAGCTGATGGCACACAGGATCTGGGTGAAGGCACACAGGCTTACAGAGTTGGGGGCAGCTCTAGACTCAGTTCATTACTACTTTCTTAGCTTTAATTATTACTACCCAGCTTTCATGCTGGTGGTTTACTTCCATGTAGACATCTATTTTAGGCATCTACATAATCCTGAGTACAGCTGCTCTCCCAGACCCACACTAGCCCCTGTAGAGTAAAGAAGTCTTCAAGGAGACTCTTAAATCACAGCTCCTTACTTTCAGAACTGTGAGCAGGTTTTGCCAGCCTCTGCTCACCTTAATGAATTAGAGGATATTGGGTGTAAAACAATTAAAGAGATCAGTGTTGTCATCTCCATTTTACAGATAGGAAAACTAAGGCATGGGAATGCAGTGAAACTCCCCAGGGTCACTCAAGAGACCAGAACGTAGATTAAAATATAAATCTGAAAATGCAAAGAACCCTGCTTTGGTACTCTGACTATCCAAAACTATAGTTTAGACGTGAAGAGGTCTGATACAATACTTTAACTTTGGAATGATAATTAGGCTTTAATCTTTCATTAATTAAAATAAGAGGTGTGCTATAAAAAAAAATCAGGAAAAAAAACAGAATTCCTAAGCCTGTGAACTTTAATTTCATATATATTTATTCGCTGCTGTTTAAGAATGAATAATAATTAAACGATTCTCTCTTTTTTTTCTGTTTTTAAGTACAGCTTCATTTTATAATTATCTGAGATAATACTAGTGAAAGATAAAAGCTTCCATATAATCATTAGTTAACAGAAGTGGAGCATGCTGAAAATCACTAAAGTTAAATGGAGGAATATGGAAAACTCATTTGTTTAACCACTGATTGCTTGACTGTCTATTTCCTGTGCATACATCACCACAGTACATGTTCCTAAATTATGTCAGATACCCCTCCTCTTCATTTTAAAGTTGTGCCATGAGAAATGCTAATAGTAGCACAATGCCAGACAGCTGATTTTCCTCAGAGAAAAACAACTTTTGTGCCCCCTTTCTCATCAGTTTTATCTCATCTAACATTGTGATATTTTAACATTTGAATTCCAGGTATCATCCTAAGGAGTAAAAGCCAAGTTGTTGTGATCAAATCTCTTTAACAGAATGAAGGACAGAGACAAAAGCTGATGGACTTTCTGAGGACAGCACACTTAAAAATACCTGTTGTGCAGTACATAGAGCAATTGCTGCCTTTCAAGATTTGAGAAGATTAAGGTGAGCTCTATCAGCAATGAGTGTTAAATCAGTGCCAGATCAAAACCGTTAGCAAATTCTGTTTGAAAGTGGAGCTTTAAAACAGAATTAGAAGGGAAGATTGCATGCGTGATGTTGAAAGATGAGGAAAATTAATCTTCAGTCAACTGGAAAGCCAAATCACTTTTATATCCTACCATGATTCGCCATTGAAGCCAGTCTATGGAAGGAACTGGGATATAAATATATTAGGTTTGGGACAGACAGCAGGTATAATTCAGGTAAACTGATGTTTTACAATTGACTAGCTGCTTCTAATCTCTGAGGAGCACTGCCCTTCATGCCGTACCTGTTTCCTCCTTTGTTCTCAAACAATTCATTTTTATGTTTTTTAACTTTAATTACATTTCCTTTGAATCTGTGATAAGACCTTCTCTAGAGAATATGCTGGAAATTGTTGGTATTTGGGGAAAAATTACTGAAGTTGAAACAAGCCTTGAAAAGGCTGGCTGCCTTCTGGTGTCAAGAGGTGTCTAGGCATTGTTACTCCTAAACAACTTTTTTCTGTATTTCTTACACCTGGCTGTTACGGAGTATCAAAAAACAGTCACGTCTTTCTTCACTAATATTCAGTCTTACCCTAAACCAGGCCACATTCCTTAACTAGATGGGTGTAAAAGGCTTTACATAAAGTGGATTTTATTCAGCATATCTTTGTTTCTTGCTTCTGAGGTCCCTGAAGACCCAATAACTACAAAGCAACCCTGAATAACAGGAATGTAGGAACAGATGTTATTTGGGCACTCTCACATAATAAAGACTTCTAAGAATCCCTGATGCCCAATTATCTAAACACTTATTCTTAAGTTTCCATTCAGTGCATGATGAATTTAGTCTATTTTAGCTGAATACAAAAAGAAAGTGGTTAGTATGAAAGTGATGTCAATCAAAACAGACACATAAATGGACTGGGTAACACTATCTCACACAGCATACATAACATAATCAAATAGGTAATTTAAATGAGATCAGTTTATCCTGTAATAATTACATAAGTACTATGTGTAAAAAGGGTAATTATTATCTTGTTATTTTCAAATTATTTTGGATTATTTTGGATGCTAGAGCATTGTCATATATACTATATTATTATAATAAAAATCCATAGTCACATGGTCCTTTTAAACTATAATCTTGGAATAAAAATAAAATCACAGTGACCCAGAATACCAAGAGACTCCATTTTGATTTGGAAGACGTTCACTTTCACCTGTGCATTATGTCCTGTGAAGGACTTCAACAGGCTAGGTTTACAGTGCGTCAGAGGTGGCACATCCATCTTCAGTGATCCTGAACAGCCAGAATTGTTACAGATAATAGAACTACCTTCTTCTTCTCACTTCAGCTACTTCCAGACACTAGCTTCTTCAGCTCGTATCTGCTCATGGATGGACAGATTATTCCTAGTGACAGGATTGCACTGAAGGGAACACCACACAATTAGGTTTACATAGTATACAAGACAAGCGGTTAATTTGTTCAACACTTTTCTTTGTAATAGCACCTTACCCTACATGATTCCCAAAGATGGAGAGAAAAGAAAGAAACTCCAAATGTAGTTGAAACGTTTGAAATTCTAACTCTAAAATTAGAGTGAGACAACTTACTGTGTAGTTTTTGAGAGAGAAAACACAGGAGGTTCTCTATAAGTGGATCATAACTAAGCAGAACTCAATGATCACTGAATCAGGACGCTGGCAGTATTTTTAAAAAAACAGTAGTAAAAGTCATGGTCATGCTGCCTGCACAAAGGATTGAGAAGGCCTAGGTAAATTTAAAGGCATACCAACAAGAGTCAGTGTAAACTCGCAGAACTGCTTCCTGTTAGCCAATTAAAAACAAGCTTTAATTTTTGAAAAAAAAAATTATGTGGTGTTAGAAATTAACAGCCATTTTCCCTTCTACTACTCAACGTTGCACAAATAAAAAAATGGAGGAGTAATGGAAAGAACTGATAAATTAATTATTTTGAGGCCAATAAATTCCATCTCTGTTTTTTGATATTTTCTGTGATGGTTGGTTATGACTGACAGATTGTACCAATGGGTCTTGCCATGCCTATAACATATAAAAAAGCAACACGGAATACTTATCTGTGCCTTCTTCATTAGCTTCTTTTTTCTTTAATCAGGATGATTAGGACCCAAGCTGTCTTGGAGGCATCAGCATCACTCTAATGTTAAAATTCATCTTCTGTCTCAACTTCTTAATATGCTGCTCTCACTAAGGATACACTTCTAAGAGGAATTTATACACACAAAATCCTAATGCTATGGGGATTTTCCTTTGTAATATACATGAATCCAATACAAAGCAATATGGATTATTTTCTATACATTTGTACCTGCCAGGCATGTGAAGTCCAAATAAGGACAAATAGAAGGGGGATAAAATCAAATATGAATAAATGATCTTTCATGAATGAAAATCAAAGAAGTTTTCAAACACTGAGCATGTACATTCAAATCACCTTGAAGCAGGTCTAATATATGCAACAAACACTGTTGAGACAGGGGAGGCACTAAAAAGGTAACATTTGAAGTAACTTTGAAGAATCTGGTCAAGAGTATCTTACTGTTCACTTGTTCTCACATAAAAAACATCCATTTCCAGGCAATTTGTGTTTCCTTGTGCACAAGTTTTACCATCTTGTATATTAACAGACTATGAGAGCTTTTAGGGCTTTCTTTATGAAGACTATGGTAGACCCTTGATAGGTTATCTTCATAGACCTTTGGCCAGAAAAGACTCCAGACACAAGGCACAGAGTCCATTTTCCAGACAGAGCGTAAAGTCAGGGCATTGCACTGGAAGAATCAGGGTCTAGCTCTTCCTTCACTCAGATAGGTTTGAGTGATCACCTCAGGAAGGTGCTGTAATCATCACCCTATAGGGTGTCATAGGGAGTGAAAGACAGAGGCCTTTGCTTCTCATGAAGCTGAATCTTTGTACAGCAAAAATAAGGCACAGAAGCACACTGTTTTCAGATGTATTTTTCCACCTTTACAAAGCAAATATCTCTGTGTTAAGCTCTGTAGCTCTGTTTTACTTAGGATGGTATAAAACATAATGAAAGATTTGTGTTACTGCTGCATCAGATACCATTCACAATAGGTTTCTCTTTTGACAACAGTGAAGATTTAAAGCATACAAGTGCTAACTGTAAAAAAAAATGAAATAAAACTGCAAAAAAGATTATGAGACTGGCTTTAACTAAGTAGGTTTTTTGCAGCATGTTTTTTCATGAAGTCAGTCTATGATTACACATATTTATGTGAATGTGAATGAGGCTAGAAAGATAGTAAGGAATTATCAAAATATTAACTTCTACTGAGTATTACACTTGTGTAGGAAGTACCAGAATACAAATACAACGTGTACACATATAGCACTACTGGGACTTAGTGTATACAATAAGTACAACTTAAGTACACTAATTATGATTTCAAACATGCAAAACAAGAAGGTAAATGATACATGGATCTTCTGGCTCCGGCTTCCAGAGCAATCCATCAGTTTCAAGTTTTGCATTTAAATTACAAATATACTTATTTCCAGTCCTCACGTTCAGGCTACCCATAGTATGGTGTGAAGATTGTGGCATACAAATCAGCACACCTAGTCTTAACACTACCATTGACCTTTCTGGGCTGTACAGCAAGGTGAGGGACATAAAACACTCTCTGAACAGCATCTATAGCTCCAGACTGCTTCAACCCAGCCAAGGGCAAGAAGTCCAAATCCACATGGGAAAAAGCAATAATGAAAAGCAAGGACTGCGTTAGGAGCAAGAGCTATGCTTTACGAAAAGCTAACAAACCTAGCCAGTTAGGCATTTTGTATCAAAATTCATTTGGCCACATGCAAAGCACTGTTCTCTACCATATGATCCATTTTTTCTCATCTTTACTACAGAGGGTCTTAGGCACGTTCCTGGAAACAACTCCATACAGCTTACTTGTGAGATTCTACACAAAAAAATGGCATAGTTTTCTAGGACAAACAAATGAGCTATTTATCTCACTGAAACAAAGGTTTACCATTCAGACAGGCAGGAAGGGAGAAGAGGAAAGTGTGCAACAGTGAATGCTGCTATTTTAACAAACAGGTTAAGATATAAATGCAGTAGGACCTTCAGAGCATGCATTCCTCGACAGTCAGTAGATAAGTACTTTCTCAACTTGTTGTCTGTCAGTTGTGTAATGTGTTTCCTTATTCATGCTTTGATTAATCTGGAGGCTCCTGGTTTTTATCCAAGTCCTTATTTCTTACAAACATATAGCCAACTAGGTGATGACATTGATGGCAGAGGGTGAGAAGGGAAGAAGAACAGTCAGATGCTGTCAGGAAATCCTGCACCTAGGTCAATAAAATCTCAGTTTTATGGTCTTGCATTGATACTGAGCAATAGGATTGAATACCATAGCATCTAAGGTACAACTTTTTTCATAAGATGAAGGATTTCAAAGGACTTTTAGAAGATCCTGCCCGTCACAGCCCTCTGACAGCTGTGATGAGAGTGAACAAAGTCAATTTAAAGTGGTTTTGACAACCCTCCCCTTGTCATGAAGGTAGGCTTGTGGCCAAATGTAGTGGATTAGCCACAAAACAACTGAGGAAATTAGTAAAATCCTCTGTCTAATTCTGGGAATTTTATCAGCTGCTGCAACCACTGGACAAAGACAAGCCTAGAACACTTTCGTCAACTGATGCTACTCATGTTTTCTTGCCATTCTTTTCTCAAGAACTTTGCTCAGGAAAGGGGAAGCAAAATTCGAATTGTTAATGTTACAGCTAGAGTTCAGCAATTTCTATTTAAGCACTTGCTAGATTATTGTATGTTTCACAGCGTTTGGGGCACCATCTTTACTGAGATTATCCTCCATAATGATGGAGGAGCTCCTTATTTGCTTGTTGCTTTCCTTGCTAAAACACATAATGCAAGAGGACAAATGTCAAGAAAATCCCGAAGTGGATCAAGTGTGATCTGCCTCAAGTAAAGATTTTTATATTTCTATCTTAGTGAAGATGAGCCCAAATCAGTGGAATAACAAGTTGTCTGAATTTCTGTTGTTTTTAAATTGGTTCACCATTTTATATGCAAATTCTAGCTTTAAATAAGTTCTCCATATTCTGAACCTTGTGAATAAAATTTCACCTAAAACCTTATGAATCAAAAGTAGAAAAACAAGTTAGAATTAAAAAAAAAATCATAAACACTGATGTGATTTGATAGATTTGTTTCACAAAAGAGCACAGTGTAAAATACTATTCCTGGTGTGACCTCTGCCTCTTACTTCTTTCAGGAACAACCTAACACAGCTATAGTACATCTGTAATAGGTGTTAATTTTTTCCATTTTGCCTTCTCCTTTTCTGTTTTGTAAAAGAAACAGATAGCAGCAGGCCAATAGAAAGAAAGGAAAAAAAAGAGAAGAAAAAAGAAAAAATATAGCTTTAATCCTTCCCTGATTGGCAGACCGGAAAGCTCTAAATTATTTAACAAAAGATATAACTTCTAACAGCATAGAAGTGACATGTAGAGAGGAAACCTTCAAACAGGTGAGAAAGCACACAATGAAAAGTGAAAACCACATTCAGCAGTATGCCCTTTGTCCCAAACAGCACTTCATTTTCTCACTATTGAGTTCCTTCTGTCACAAAGCTTCACCACTTTGTGGTGATTGTTACAAATGATAAAGCATGTTTTTCTCTTCCATAATTTCAAGTGTTAGGAGTAAAAGCGTTTGAAGAAGGTTAACTAGTATCAAATGTGAAAGCAACTAATGCTCAACCAGTTCTTCCAGACTTAAAATTCAGGCAACTAAAAGTAACCAAGGCATGACAGACAATACCTTTCTAGAGAGCAAAAAAACACATTTCTGGCTAAGAGAGAAAGAAAAAAATCAACTGTAAGTCTTTGAAAATTTTCTGTCACCCTGCTTTTCCACTGATAATTGGATTTCTACTGAACTTTTGCTGCACCCCCAAATAGAAACACCCGCTTTCCATAGTAGTTTTCACCTTTCCATTGAGGAATTCTTAAAAAATGAAAACTTTCTGGAGATAGTGTTTTCCAGGTTTGGATATTAAACAAAGTCACAGTTTTCTCAGAAAAATACTGATGAAAATATCTTTCTTTGGCCCTATGGCCACGACTTACCACAGCAAAAACTAAGATCAGCCAGAAAAATCTGAGCAGGTGCACCAGTGATCTCCTATTCCCCCTGCAGAACAAGAGGCTAGCAGGAGGTTTTGAGAAGCTCCCTGACTGGAGTTCATAAATGCATCTGGTCAGCTACACTGTCAAAACATTTTTCAAGCAGAGCGCTCTGTTAAAATTTTCATTTTGCATTGGGTTTGGTATAGCAAAATCCCAAACTATAACCATAGAAGTTCCCAACCCCTCTTTTTAGGAGTTTCATCTCAGTGTAGCAGACGAAGCTACTTGTAAGTCTGTGGGAGCTTTAACCACGCTCCTCTTAATGCCACATGCTCCACCTCATAAACCTGCTAGACGCAACACAATCAGAGTTGCCGCTGGTACTGAGAACTCAGTCTCATACTTCACACAAATAATTAAAAACTGTGTTTGTACCCTCAAGAGGGACAAACGGCCAAGAAGAACAGAGCACAGACTGTGCCGAGCTGTGATCTGCCACCCCCACAGTTACCTGCTTTGGGCCTTTATATCCATGGGACACAGGTACCCGCTAGCCTAGCTGATAATCTGCAGTTACAGAAGCACACATGGGCATGCAGCCAGTGTACTATATGACTAAACGGCTGCATCACAGACAGAATCAGACAGCTCTGGAAGCCCAGGGGAATAAGAAGAAAAAGAAGCTTCAGTAACACAGACATTAAAATCAAATTTAAGCATGACCTAATCCACAGGTTGACTGAATTTATTGTTGGATTTTAAGCAGCTATAACAAACTGAAACTATTACCACAACACTTGGAGTCAAATTTGAACTACCTGCTCTTGCATTCACGGCCTTGCCCAAGCCTAATCTATTTCATTTGTAGAGGAGATACTTTACACACATACAACGATGATACAAGTCAGCTTTTCCCTTCCAGAGCTGGACCTACCTCTCTGCTTGAGCATGCATTCATGCATAACAATAACAACAACATGCATGGCTGAACTTGAAGATAATCTTGACCTGGTGACTAACCCACACTGTAGACATACATGTGCATGCTCCTGGGCAGCGTGAGGGTAGGACTAGTCCACCTTTCTGAGGCTACTCCATGAGCCATCCTTCATGAGTACACACTGTGGATTCTGTTCAGGAGCAGCAGCTGAGAGGCATGCAAGTCTGAATGACCCAAATATACATAACTGCCTTTGAGGCAAAGGAAAACCCTGAAGAACTATGATGTGGATCAAAGCAATATTTAGGTGGATTTTACAACCAAAACCTGTATAGGTGGAAGTATAGGTAGCCTGAAATTCATACCACAAATTGTTTTTTGTTGTTGTTCCATTTGTCATTTGTTAAAATGAAAGAACTCTTCACCCAAAATATATAACTCATATCCTGAGTACTGTTTGGGAATACTGCCTGACTAATTCAAGTTACTTGGTGACCCTAGCCATTGTAGATCTTTAATAAAATTAAGTAGTGCTATTAGCCTTAGGTATAATTGTTTATTATTTCTCAAATATTAACCAATTATCTAGGAGTCTTAAAGTGCAGACAGATAGTTCTACCACACAAACACCTTGGGAGGTAATTACTTTTTCATTTTATCAGTTTTTCACCTAAATATGGCATCTCTTTTTCCACAGTTTAGACTTAATGAAAAAGCACCACCAACAGAGACAGTGGTCAAAGAACCGCACGAGTTTCCAGGAAGGGGAACATTTATCAAAACATACTGTATGGTTAATGATAGTATGCATGGATAAAGAAGCCTATAATATATAACAACAATAAAGTTGGATTAGTGTATCGAAGGTTGTTTGGACAAGATTCAGTTCCATTTTCAAAAGACTTCAATTTCCTTTCACATAAACTCTGTGAAATACTTTATGTGACATGTTTATGACTAGCTGTTTTTATGAATGTTATAATTGCAGACTCTTATGAAGGCTGAGAACAGTGTTGCCCCTTCAGCAAGCTAAAAAGCAAACAGATGAACATGACAATTATTAGTTATAGTAGAAGAGACAAAACCCCCATACCTCAATTACATTGCACCAGATTACAGCACTATATGGTATATCCTATATTACTTAGGATTTTTGTAGCTCCCAATAACTAACACAAAAGGTATACTTAAGTTCAAGTGTAGGCAACAGGTATGAAATTTAGAATTTCTCTCTGACTTATTAGGGGTGTTTTATCAGCACATTACATAGTCACACTTCAGAAATCAACCATCAGATTTACAGTTCACGTGTTGTTAACTTCTGCTTAAATTTTCTCTTAGGAAGAGCTCATAATATGCTTTAGAGAAATATTATTTTGTTTCCCCTGTGAAGTGTCTGTTTTACTTGATCATTTAGATAGCTTGAGACAGTTAAGCACTATAGGCTATAATCTGGCCCCGAACATACACTTCTATTGACTAGTCATTGCAAAAAAAGAGTCCAGCACTACACAAGTATTTTAAGTCAGAATATAAATCAGAACCATCACCTCATACGAAGGCAATAGAAGAAAGCTATGTCATCTTTCTCACATTCTAGATACAAGTAAATAAGGTATCACTGGAGTTTATTGCTTCATGTCCATAAATTGAACTAAACCACATTTATGAATTTTACAGGTAAAAAGTCAGATAATTATTTAAACAAGGAAATACAATGAAATCAAACTGTAAGGCTCTGTAAGTTTTTACAGACCTCCACAGTTTCATAGCCCAAGGAATAACACAAGTTACATGCCTAAGACCATCAGGACAAGTTCTTATTCACAGAACAACAGAAAAGGTTGGTTGGAAGGGATCTCCGGAGGTCATCTAATTCAATCTTCTGGCTAAATCAGAATGAACTTCAAAATTAAATCAGGTTGTTCAGGGCCTTCTTGCAACTTGTGACTGTTGCATCCTGGCCTTCCACTGTGCATGACTATAAGCTGACCAAAGAATATTATTGACATTTTCTGAACGATGCCTGTACATACACCTTTCATGACTCCTGTATATGTCACAGATTCACCAGTGTTATTTCAGATATACCTTCTAAATATTTTGTGGAGTTTTTCTCCTCTGGACTGTGATGGTGCGTATCGTAGACATGTTATAAATTCATCCAAACTAAAAAGAATTACAAACCTAAACAGTATTCTATTTCTGTCTTCACCTGAAATTCTTCGAAGTGCTTCCCTGACACACCAAGGCATTTTTAACTCTAGAAGCTGTAGATCTTCAAACAGCCTCTTGAATGGCTATATCCTCTATATCTCTCCACCTAGCCCTCCAATAATAAGTAAGAAAATCAGATTTCGCTTTCTTAAGCTAATGGCTTATATAATCCAGATGACTTTAAAAAGAAAAGAAAGATAATTCAAACAAGAAAAAGGCTGAGAACATATATAAAGAGGACAGTAAATTTTCTGTGATAGAATTTCATTTCTCAGTTGCTCATTCACATTGCATGTAGCATTCATTCCTGCAAGAAACATACCTTCCTATCACTTTTTATTTCTTCTGTTTATTTTTAACAGTTAAAAACAGCTGCAATTCACATTCCTCACTCCACCAAACCCTCCAGACCTAGAAAGAAAGAAATGCCTCAAGTGAGATAGACAGACATTTATATTTATAGTCCAAGTGGAATAACTACATTTTGTTTACACGTGCATTTTTAAATTGTCACTGATCTCTGGCTCACAAAAATCCAGATTAATTTTGCATGCTGAAAAATCACTTTCACTGGCACTTTATCAAGCAGTTGCATCCTTTTAATGAAGACCAGGATGCAAATTATTACATTTATATTCCATTGAAATATCCCCCTTCAAGTAAAATGGCTACAACTGTAGATGTTAATAAAAAAACCACCTAACTTCCTGAAGCTGCATTGTGGGGAGAGAATAATTACTATGATTGATCACAGAACAAATATTACAGTGTATTTTTTCAGTAACTTTACTGTGTTACCTGTAGCGTCCCTACTAATTCATCACCTCTAGGTCTACTTCTAACTTTCCAACACTCTCAGTACTTTAAAAGTTTCCTATTAAAACAAAAACAAAACATGACAGAGTATTCCCTTTCTCCTCATCTGCATTTTACACTAAAAGATCCAGGATGAGTATTATTGACTGTCAGCTTTTAAAGGAATACCTATCACACTTACGCATTGAAAACCCTTGAGAAAGGTTTTTCCTGTTCCCTCTACACAAGTGGACTGATCATAGTAAAACAGCGCTCCATTGGAAGATAAAAAGCCTTCTTTACTTCCAATACAGAATTTCTTTAAAATCCTTTACCAAAAAAAAAACCTTTCAAGTGACCATTCTTTATAACAAAATGTGATGTATGTAAAATGTAATCAAACATATTGCAAGATACACCTTCCAAGAAGTATTCTTACTGTCAGGATGGATTTATTCACCACTCATACAAAAAAACTTCTTAAATACTTAGTTATACGGCCTCTACATCACACCATCATGTATATATAAAAACATCTAGAAAAACTATGTAGAACAACATTAAGATTACAAAGTCAAATGCTGAAGTTTTGAGGTGTCAGTATTAAAGTTGCCAGTAAAATTTTAATTCAGGGCTCTTGCATATGTGGGGTTTTTTAATAGTGTTCAGTTAATTAATCACATGCCACTCTCCACAGAAGATTACCACTTCATTCAGCATGCAGAATGGCTGACATCATTGTAATCCTAAGACAATGTTTAACACTTTGCTTTCTTCAGTGTGTGCCTCTCCCAGCTTTTACTTTAGCTCACTCTTCAATTCCCACTCTAAACATAGACTCTCTCATTTTCCCATGGGTGTTTTCCTATGTCACCGTAATATAAGAATTTATTTTCAAAATAACAATGTAAAGCAGAGACATGTAACTATCTTCACTTTACAAAGTGCTGATGCACACAGACACTGAAGTCAGAAGCTTCCAATTATTTTAAGTATCCAGTCTGAGATACCTTACACAACTAGTTTTCAAAAACACACCGAAGTTATTCTCTAAAGCACAGCATCCACTGGCTTCACTTGTCAGTGCAGCTGCTCCCAGTACCATGGCATGAGGTCAGCCCAGGTACACAGAAAATGAGGCACATACAATTAGAGATCCCTTGTGAAAAGTCTGGCACAAGGAGCTTGCTAAACATCATGACAGGGCAGTAAAGAATTTGGTTCTCCAGGGTGAAACAAGGCAATAGCAAGACAGTATTACCTCTCTTCGTAGGCTGTAATGTACAAGCTACATTCACTAATACCTTCTCATTTCTGCACTAACACGGGTGAAGGAGACAACAGCTTTATTAATGACAGTGTTGGTTCATCCCTGTTGTATGTCACAAGCAAAGACGTTCATTGGAAAAACAGTCAACAATCACATAATGAAAGAACGCACCTAAATCTGCCACCGTACTTCTGCACTGAATTCAGGACTTGCAGTTTAGGGTCCTGCCTCCAAAACTACCAACGCTGGGAACTGACTGTCAGCTGCCAGCTAATCCTAGAGGTACTTAAGGTTTCATTATCACCTTCTCTTTCATCATTTTTAACTTCGGAGCTCTGCAGGCACCTAGACCGAAGCATGCCAAGTCTTTACAGTCTGGGCAACTCAGCAACCAGCTTGTGCTGAGGCTCTTGTCAGTGTCTAGAAGCCACGCATTTGTCTGCTGACGTCTCCAAGGGCTTTGCCTCAGCCAGTGCTCTCAAAACACATTTAATATGCTCCAGAACTATCAGCTTCTCACAAAAAGCGATGCTACAGTCAGGAGGAGCTCCTTCTCTGGCTGATTTTAAAAAGTATTGACTCCTTTTTTCTTTGTAAATAGCATATAGTCGCCTGTCTCCATGAGGTGGCTCTGAGCTGTGCATCCTAAATATATAAAAATACTCGTTTCACTCGTTACAATGCAGTTAAACTGCAGGAATTAAGATGCACCCCTGTTCTGACCTGTTCCTACTTCTTAGCTCCAGGCAACAAGATGCTAATTGGGCTGTTCAGCATGCAAACATTTTGAATCTCATTCCAAAGTACATGATGTTCTTATTGGGTAATTAATGAGAGGCCAGTGTCTCTGCTTCTGAGATTAATTCTTTATGTACATTCTCACTACTAGTGTAACATTCTTTTAATTTCTGTAGCACTGTCTGATAATTGGCTTCTTCTTGATCATTTTAATGGAAAACTTTTCACCAAATCTAATGTCATGGGCTTAATAAGAATAATTTAAAAAATCCCATTTTCCTCAGTTTTCTCTGTAGCTCCATTTACTTTCATAAAAAGTTCAAATTCTTATATTAATCTCTTTCAGATGGCTGCTGCATGTTTGGAGAGTTCAATTTGCAATGGGGTCTTACATTGTTTCTGCACTTTTTTATCAACTGTATATTTCTCTTTCAAGAGCTTTCTTCACATGCCTTTCACTTCTAGCATCAGGTAAGCTTTACAATTGGTGGTGAAGAATTGTTTCTCTGTCATAATTAAGTCTTTTGTACATTCAAAATAAGTTGCAAATATTTAGAATATCTTAAAAAGGGATTACACGAGGTTTGTATGAATTGATTCCTTAATGTCAGAATATCTCCAAGAACAAGCTAAACTGGAGCCAGTACTGTCATATTACAACACATACATACACACAGATATCCATATATTCAGCTTCCCTTGTGCACTTAATGGAGGTCGATGCCTTGATGCTAGATGTCAATACAGAGTTCAAATGCTAAAATATAAGGTCACCTTAACTTTTTAGTTGTCTAACTGCTTTGTTAGTTCTGTGTCATAATGTATATGGATAGGAGCTGCATTAAGGTTGCTCAAGCAGCTCCAAGTGTGGCAGTACCTAACTGTTCAGTGTTTGACTTCACAGCCTTGATAATGTTTTTCAGTGTAGTTTTGCCTGTAATTTTCTAGTTTTTTAAAATGTGTAGTGACCTCCTCCTCCCCTGTTATTCCATGGCATTATTTTGATGCTTGCGTTGTCCCCATCCTGCTGATGAGCTGGCCTAGACTATGCATGGAGCACTATCAAGGGAGCGCACCGGTATGCATGGAGACTCTTGTCCCCGCATCCGTAAATAAGAATGGGATGCTTTTCACAGATATTTGCCAGTAGCAGAGAACAGAAAATTTTAATTTTAAAACAAGCTTAAAAGCATGGCCAAATCTGAGTAGATTTTAATGTGATTGGCAAAAGCATACATCTGACATGATTATATTCTTTTGCCAAACTTCAAGTATTTGCTCTAAAGAAAGTGGACTCTAGATGAAGAAATTATCACAGAGAGGGTCATCACATTCATTTTTAGCACAAAAAAGTTAAAAAAGTAATTCGTTTTTTAACAAGGGAAAAACATTGCTTCACTTTCAGGTGTGGCTGAATTCTCAGTTCCATACCCTTGCTCCACCTTCTTATCTCACCTTCCTTTTGTCCTGCCCCATACCAAAAAATCAGACAAATTTGGACACTCAGAATGCAAAAATGTCAGACCAGGGGTTAAAGCTGTGGAGTCATAAGCACTGGAAACCAAGACCTTACTTAAAGTGCCAAGAAATCGTTATAATTATAAGAAAAACTGTCAGAGATCAGTAAGATCTCCTGTAATTTAACTTTGGCACTAAAAGAGATAAGAAATTTACCTAATTTTTGATTCTTGCTTTATTTCTACCTCAGTCTGCAACATATAACTGGAGCTCAGATAAGGCTGAATACACAAAACCTACAAAGCCAAGAATTAACACGGTAAGCAAAATGTAGCATTTTTCCCATGCAGTAACACAAAGCTGACCTTAAATGGCTATGGTAATTTTCAGTGATCATAGTTTATTTCTGCTTGTATTTGAAATAATTTTTTTCTGGATCAAATAAATATATATATGTATATAAACATATTTATACATATATAAAATTTATAAATCAGATGACATAAAAATAAAAAATCAGATGACTTAGCATTAGACTATTAACACAGAAGGTTAATCAAAACCTATGAGCTGGATTCCTGTGTTTTTCATTAGGTCCTTTGCAATTCAATGCTTTTTGTCATCTTTTCCAAAACTGAAACAACATTCTCTCTGGAGAGCAATGTGCATAGCAATGTGTGAATTTTCCTCAGAAAAGAAATTGTTTGAGGGTCTCAGTATAACTGGTATCTAGTTTACTACTTTGGCCTAAGAATTTCCTTTCTGCACCATGGAGCAACATTGCACGGATGAGGCCAAACACTTTTTTGATTGCCCTTTCATCTTGACAGATGCAATGCAGAGGCACATAAGTGGCACCTACTGAGAACAGTAATGGACTTATTTCCTGGATTTTAAATCTTGACAGAGCATTTGGAATCTGGATTCAGATGAAGACCATGAAAAATGCACAAATCCAGACATCTCAGTAAGGTAATAATAATAATAAAGAAATCACTTGCCAAGCATCTTTTGAACAGTTTACCTGCATTTCTCACTTCAAAGAATTAAAAGCCTCATTTTAATAATTCTAACTGACTGGGAAAAGGAGCCCTTTTATTATTGCAGACTGTACTTGTTAGGCTAACATCTTGAAACTGGTTTTGGCCAGTGTGTAATCATGAAATTTATTGAAATTGGCCAATATATAATCACAAAGCCAATGATTCGTAGTTGTCCTGTTTTTGTATATCTGCAGTGTTAAACAGATGCCTATGATTTTGCAGTGCAGGTTTGTGCCGATATGGGTGGCTTTAATGAAAGAAAATTCACTTTCAAGTGATTGACTTCGTAGTGAAGTTCCCCATGAAAAGCGTTCTGCTCCATTCCAGAGAAAGATTGCCTGGATGAGGTAGCATCTGATGAGCTGAAGGCTGACAGAGAGAGGGAGCCCCTCATTCACAGACATTTCCTCTCGTATCCATCCCAAGATTGAGAGGTTTTGTTTTGGCACAAGATGATAATCACTATGAGAATGAGAGGTTCACAGGCAGAGCTGGGTAGTGTGGGAGAAATACATGACATGAAACGAGATAGAGGGAGGATGATGTCTAGCATCAGAGTTGGTGGATAATTTGTTTAAAGATGGCACTGTAGACAATCTTAGAGGCCCCTGTACTGATGTTTTGATGTAACCCTTTCGGTAGCTGCCTCAGGATGAGTGACAGGAATGAAAGCAGCCTGTGTGCAGATGGGAGCAGGGAATAGGGTTCGAGCTTTCATCCTGAATGCAGTCATGAACCATGGACACACCTATATGTAGGGTCACATAATAAATCCAGGTCTACAGCTGGGAAAAGACTTTTAGCTCACCCATTAACCTTTTCCCCTATTCCTCCACCACTGAATCCACTATTAACTTTTCTAAGCTAGCCCTCCAAGGACCCTAAATCTGGCCCATGAGTCAGGGAATCAGAAAAGCACTGTGGTACTGGGGTAGGAACACGGTCAGTGATGGTACCATACCAGAAGCTCAAGAGAAAGGGAGCCAAAGCCCTGGAGGTCTCCCAGTAACCCTGTTCACAACCAAGATGGCAGAGCAGAATGGTGTTCCTGGAATATACTGGGCTGGGTCCTGAGAGTGTCATGTACACAGTTCCTCAGTGCCCTGGTAGCGGCCAAGCAGGAATAAATAATTTCATTTCATTAAGTTGTTCCCACCTTCAATTATCTTTTAGCATAACAGATGTCATGATCTTTTTCCTACATTCAGTTTGACTGAGGGAGAAATTTTAGGCGTGTGCAGAGTCTACTATTCATAACTTAATTTATACTGTGCACATAAGCAGCAATGCATAAATAAAGTCTGGGTTATGCAAAATTGTGAGGACTGTTTTGGTACAGCCATCTAGTGAAATACTGGATGAAATTTTCCTTCTTCTGAGATAATAATGGTAGCACCTCGGCGTGCTTGACATCCATGTAAATTACAGCTATTATTGTATCAACTTTCAAGATTTCCTTTAAAACTATGAAATTTTCCTGTGTCATTCTGCCTGAATTCAAGTGAGTAAAGTAGCCTGGGTCTGATGTGGGCAGAGACAGCTGAACTTTTGAAAGATGGTAGACACACTGGTTGAAATTTCAGATGATATATTAGACTGAACAACTTTATATTTTCCCATTTCTAACTTTAGTGATTTTACTAAAACCAAACAACAAACTAAACAAAAAAGCGTATAAATAATGGATGCTCAGAGCACCAGTGACTCATGTAGAGTTGCGAGAATTATTCATAGTAAATAAATTATAAGATAAATTTTTCCTTTTTTTGTTGGCAAATTGTCTGTGAACAGTTCATAATTTTCTCAGATTTATTTATTTGAAATTAAACAATTAATTATTCATGTGATTCATTCATGGCTGTATCTTATTCTAGAAGAATTAATTGGAAATCTGTAATAATAGGGAATTATAGGGTCCTGATTTCCCAAATATTTCACTGAATTTATTTCTGCTTTAGGTCAGCTGAGTGAAATTTCAGCTCCAGTTTCCAGATATTCATGTCTGTGAATTTTAAAATCCTTTGACAATAATATTCTTCAATATTTGCTTGTAAGTTCTATATATCAGTGAAGATTCCTATCAGTAAATCTCTCTATTAAAACTATTTGTAGAAATCAAACAAAATGAGTGAAATAAAAAGACTAAGTATTGAAGGAATATTGTCCAGGAAATAATGCTGAGCTGGATTTTTAGTGACAGTGAATCTTTTAATAAACTTTGTTCATTCCTGATACTCTCACAAGCATGCACTTACTAAATGGTATTAACATTTGGCAAAGCAGCAAATGTGCTGGTTATGCTGTGACTCCTGATGGGAAGAGGAATATTACAGAGCTAAGGGAACAACAGAATGAGGCTTCAATTCTTTAGTCCATCAGTAATAATTTCAGATGCTCAGTACCAGAACTCACTGACTGACATTCAACATTCATTGAAAGACAAGTTGTCAAAAAAGGTACAAGAAAGGGCAACAAAATGGCTACAGGAATAAAGCAGTTGCCTTGAGAGGAAAAAAAAAACTAAAAAAGGTGGGACTTCATTTTGGAGAGGAGAAGGTTAAGGGGAAATACAATTGAAGTTTATAGAATCATGATGATGATGGAGTAAGATCAGTGAGAATTGTTATTTAGCAAATTCCTAAAATCTAGAATTTCAGAGCTCTCATTGATGGAGAGCTTCCATCATCTAAAACAGATGGAAGAAACTAAATTTTTTTACTGAACAGGTAGGGAACTTTTGAAATGTGTTGTCACAGGAGATTGTGCAGACAGATAGTATCAGTGTTTCAAAAAGAGATTAGACAAATTCAGAGACACAGTTCCATAAATGGATACTAGAGATAATATGCAGGGATATATACTCTGTCCCATATCCATACGTATCACGTATCCAATGGCTGTGAATCCCAGGAAAGGAAAAAGGCAGGTGGCCAAACTCACGTGTTCTGGCTAAATATCATCCCCCACTGCCAGCGTTAGAGACAGGGTATGGTGTAGGACACTGGTCTCACTCAGTAGGATGTTTCTCATGTTCTTGTAGCATTTGAAACTTTTCTAGTGTGCCCACTTTCAGTTTGTACATTTCTGCTCAAAATCTACATTGGTTCCCTATGTGCCATCAATCAGTTTCTTGTGATCAGGTAGCATGAGGCAGAAGTTATTAAAATTTCAGCACCTTCACAGAGCAGGGCAAACTCTTATTATCTGCATATATTCCTTAAAGATCCTGTAGGGATTTACTGGGGCATATTCATTTCACATCCCCCTCCCCATACGAACTCTGTACAGTTTCACAGTCTCACAAGACTCTGGATCTCTAGTTGTTAAGCCTGCTGTTTGTGAAAGATGAAGTATTAATTTTGTTCAGTGAGCAATTTCTGTCTTTAGGGATTGTCTCATCCTGTGTTTTATTTGCTGGACATGGGAACTGCACATGAACAAGTCCTAACCAGTGTTTGTGCACTGATGTAGCTCCGCCTGAGGTAGCAATGAGAGCAGACCAGAGGAATTCTGAATGAACCACATTCTGGCAAAGAATATGGGTCTATCACTATTGAAATGTACCTTAAAAGCATGGTCAGCCTACCTGGAAGTTCCTTAGAAAAAAAACTTGTGGACAAAAGCAATGGTACAAACATTTTTTTAAGATCACAAGGGTCAGAGCAAGCTCAGTTATACACGTGTATTTAAAGAAAAAAGTCCTTCCAGGCTCCATAGCTGACATTCTCTCCCACGGCTGACAGAAAGAGAGAAAAGAGACAGTTTTCCTTTCATGCCCTATACTTTCTTCCTCATGACATAATCAGGAAAAACAGGGAATGCCAGACAATTTTCTACCACCCATTTCTCTTGTGGTAGCAGAGGAAAATAAAAGTGGCTCTTGAATTCTCACCCATCCCCAAATCTCTAATTTATCAAAGGTACTCAGAATTCACAAATTCACATACTTCTGAACAAAACAGCTAAAACCCCCACCATTTTCTACTTTGCCTAACAGTGAGGAGCTGATTACACTGTTCTGGTTTTTTGCCTGTAAAAAGTACTAATGACTTTGCTACTCAGGCTGCAAGAAAAACAAAGTTCCTTTCCCTCCTTAGCCATGTGTAATATTATCACGTCTCTGGCAGTGAAGCCCTGAATGCAAGCCTGCAACAGCAACACTTCAACACAACTCATGCAGTTACATAAATTTACTTTCTTGTCAGAGAGATGTTTTCAGTTTAAGGCATACATTTAGGCTATGAAGCAACTGAGATGATCTCTCTGTGTTTATATTTCTTCAGAGAGACAATATAACAAACTTTCAATACAGAGGTCAAGCATCAAAGGCAGTTACAGGTTGTTGGCATTCATTTGTCTTCTGGGTACAAAAGAGAACACTTACTCACTTTGAACATGGAAGAGCTGAAGCAGACTTTAAATCAGCGTATGTTAGAGGTTAGTTCAAAGGGCATGGAGTATAGTACCATACTACTGGTCTATAAATGGAGGGAAATACATAAGGACAGAAAAAAAAAGTACAAAAACCCAAAACACTTAGTGTCTGCAGAGATGCTGTTACAAGTGAGAGAAGAAAAATTTTAAAAGAGTGAATACTTTTACTGAAACTGTAAAGAAACATATATAATCAGATTAAATTGCGACCTTGTGTAAAATATTAGCTGATTTAACACCAAACGTTTCTATAATCATGCTAACAGGAGAAGAAAAAGAATGAAGTAGATCCTTGCAATGTCTCTTCCTCTCCAGGCATTTTGCTTACTCATCACCATCAAGAAGGCTCCAGGCAAAGCAACAGAAGCAGGACTGTAGCTACCTGGTAAAGTAGTACTGAAATCTGAATGCCCTCTAGAATTTGGGTGCTTTTAGGGTTCAGTGAAAACTAAAGAGGCTTTTCAGCATGGCTGGACTTAGTTTTAGAATTAGATCTCTAAATTGTGATTTAGCTCTGTTCTAATTAAATGCCTAAATTCCATTTTGGGTCTAGGACAAAAAGATTTCAGATGCTTCTTTTATTTCTCTAGTGTTCTCTGTTCCTCACAAGTTGACATAAAATGTACTTCTAGAACTAGAAGTTATGTACTTTGTTTGGAGGTAAACAAGGTGCTTGAATCTTTATTTCTATGAAATTTAGATAAATATTTTCTTCTGCCCTTAAAGTCTAGTAATATCTGTATATTCATGGCTTTACAGTTGTGCCTGTAGATGTCTATCTTTTTGAGGCCATAATCAAGTTCTTCTTTCAGAAATCTTGCAATTTGTTAGAGAAATCTTAAAGTCTAAGCTTCGCCAAGAAAATCCCAGTGTTAACAATTTATTCACTAATGACAGATTAAGCCCCATATAAGGAGTGAGGTCCTGTGTAGTACCTGCAGTTCAGTTATGCCTATTTTGAGAACTAAAGTGTTACTTTTAAGTGATACATCATCTGTGAATACACCCTTCGCTCATGGTTGAATTCACCTTTGAAGAATATGAAAACTTCTGTTATTAGACCAAATAGAATCATAGAATAGTTTGGGTTGGAAGGGACCTTTAAAGGTCTGCTAGTCCAACCCACCCTACAATGAGCAGGGACACCTTCAGCTAGATCAGGTTGCTCAGAGCCCCATCCAACCTGACCTTGCATGTTTCCAGGAATGGGGCATCTACCACCTCTCTGGGCAACCTGTTCCAGTGCCTCACCACCCTCATCATAAAAAATGTCTTCCTTATATATAGTCTAAATCTACTCTCTTTTAGTTTAAAACCATTACCCCTTGTCCTATCGCAACAGGCGCTCCTAAAAAGTTTGTCCCCATCTTTCTTATAAGCCACCTTTAAGTACTGAAAAGCTGCAATAAGGTCTCCCCGGAGCCTTCTCTTTTTCAGGCTGAACAACCTCACCTCTCTCAGCCTTTCTTCATAGGAGAGGTGTTCCATCCCTCCGATCATTTTTATGGCCCTCCTCTGGACCCGCTCTGACAGGTCCATGTCTTTTCTGTGCTGAGGACTCCAGAGCTGGACACAGTACTCCAGGTGGGGTCTCACCAGAGCAGAGTAGAGGGGCAGAATCACCTCCCTTGACCTGCTGGCCACGCTTCTTTTGACGCAGCCCAGGATAGGGTTGGCTTTCTGGGCTGCGAGCGCACATTGCCGCCTCATGTCCAGCTTTTCATCCACCAGTACCCTCAAGTCCTTCTCCACATGGCTGCTCTCAGTCCCTTCATCCTCCAGCCTGTATTGATACTGGGGGTTGCCCCCACCCAGGTGCAGAACCTTGCACTTGGCCTTGTTGAACCTCATGAGGTTCACATGGGCCCACTTCTTGAGCTTGTCCAGGTCCCTCTGGATGGCATCCCATCCCTCAGGTGTGTCAACCACACCACTCAGCTTGGTGTCATCTGCAAACTTGCTGAGGGTGCACTCGATCCCACTGTCCATGTCATTGATGAAGATATTAGACAGTACTTGTTCCAAAACGGACCCCTGAGGGACACCATTTGTCACTGATCTCCATCTGGACATTGAGCTGTTGACCACTGCCCTCTGGATGCGACCATCCAACCAATTCCTTATCCACCAAACAGTCCACCCATCAAATCCCTATCTCTCCAATTTAGAGAGAAGGATGTTGTGGGGGACCGTGTCAAAGGCCTTACAGAAGTCCAGACAGATGACATCCGTAGCTCTTCCCTTGTCCACTGATGTCCAGTGATGACCATTCCTGTATGAATAGGCTCTGCTTTCACTTGCCTCTCTAACAACGCAATACAGACAGTTGATTTATATGCAAAACTCATTCTTCCTAATACATTCTTACCTATATATTTATTGTTAACTAAGCAACATATATAAATTTTGAGTGTCCTTATGTGGGATTTTCACATAATACCTCCTCCCATACAGCAGGCACTTTTGTGTTAAAAAAAAAAGAAAGAAAAAAATTACTTTTTATCCTCCTGTAGACTGTATGACAGTGGTGCTTTAATTTAACCAGCCTAGCTATCATAAATGAAGCTACTATACTTGCATTTGTTAAGTGGAGGAAATTCATCATGACAGTGTTCTTAGGTTAGCTGATGGACCAAAATACAAAACGAAAGGTGCCTAAGCCAGAAAGTTATCAAGAGCTCAAAGCTGAAGTCTGAAATCATAAAAGCAATTTCTTTTGTAAAGTTCAGCTCCTCAGCTTTTGAAGTTTGGCACGCAGCTCCAGGATTGGAATTTACAAGGTCAAATGAAGTATTTGAAACTCCTAAATACCTAAATTAATTAGGCAAAGTGAAGTGAATGGATTGGGATTCATAGTAAACAGCATGTTGAGCACAAAGGTATTTAAACTAGCTAATAAGAACAACAAAAGAAGGATCTGTCTAAAACTCTGCCTCCTCATGGAAGCCTATATCACTGACTTGTTACCCAGCCAATTTTTGCATAGCAGCTCACTGGCTCAAGGTCTTGCCTATGAAATGGAAAACCGCCTCAGCCAGTGAGAGGTTTTTACACATTTATCTACATTATGCATGTGTACAGGTATAACCTCACCACCAGCTAATCTGGTGTTACGGATAAAAATTTTCCCTAGTTAGTGAAATATTCTGCAATTCTTAATGCAAAATTCATAAGGGAAGAAAAGCTGTGAGATGGAACAAGCATGACCTGGCTTAGTAAGCAGTAAGTTGGTTTGAATACCAACAATACTTACAAAAGTATTATGAAACATATAACAAAATCAATTGCCTGCATTTAGAAATGTTAGACTCTGACATGCACTTGTACATTGGTTCACTTGGTCCTGTAGTTATATGAATAGTGAGTCATATGAATAGTGAGACAATTTCTTCACAAGGTTACCATCTGCACTCAGTCTCAAATCAAACGAAGCACTTCTCAGTGTTAAAAGGGACAGTACAGCAGCCAACATAGTAGCAGAAACCACAACACAAACACTAAAAGAAAGGCCACAAGCCAGAGTACATATGTATTTGAAACAAAGCGCTTATGGTGGAGAACTTATTTGCACAAAGACTATATGTAAGGTGTTCGGGTGAATAGAATTGAAAAGGATTACAGTTTGCCAGGGTGCCAAGGGAAGAATATTAGTTTGTGAAACATCTCAAGTCCTATATGGCTGGGATCATAACACCTGAAGAGGATTTTAATGTCATGCTTCAGGGAATAAAGAAGTTAGACCAGTTGCCCCAAGATACATGCATGTCATAGGAGAAACCATTCCATCCTATGACAGAGGATGGAAATGAAGTTAATAGTCTCACAGCTCTGGAAATTATAGCATGGGGAGAGAAACAAAGAGAATAAGTCTATATGGCCACTGTAGGTGAAAAAAACAGATCTCACATTTATACATAAACCTGAATTAAAGAGAAGAAATATTTGTCATTGTTCTAAAGCAGGAAGGGAAAGGGAAATTGTGGGAGAAATGGTTGACAACACTTGTTTTTCTAAGTTTGATTAATCAGGGAGGTTCAACTGGAGTGCTTAAAAAATGGAACATTTGTTCAACACAGCTGTGAAAAACACCATTTCTTTAAACTGATTTATATACAGCACCAATGACATTTCACAGGAAAATACATTTGCTGCTCTAGAACTTATATTAAGGTCTACAGAAGTGACATCTTGAGTTGGGAAAAGTGGTAGAAGGCTGTGACTGGTGGCTTAAGACAGTTTTGCAAAGAGCAAGAGCAGTTGCGACAAGAAGTCTGAGTAACAGAAGTAACATTTCAAGAGGAGAAGTGAATATAGTAAACTATATGGGCAGTTCACAACAGAGTTTGGGCCAACCCCCAAATCTCTCCTCCAGCAATTATGAAAAGGTCTTGCAGACTCATTGGACTGATGAACTACACAGAAAAATGTATATCCAACCTCTTTGAACCAGCAGCCAGAAAACTACAGTACAATGATGCTGGATAGCTTAAAATTCTTAATGACTTGTTAGATGAGCTGGAGGGATAATGAAATACCCTAACACAGAGGTACTATGATAGTAAATGAAAATCAAAGCAGCACATATGTAAGGAGAGTACAGACACATCACAAATAAGTTTTCACTATCTTACAATACAGTACTGGATCAAAAGAAGAAACCCACAGGCTTCTGGACTAGCTCAGGACACCTATAATCCTAATATTTAATTCCTTTGTTTAAGTCTGGCTATACATATTTGAAACATTCCAGAATCCTAATATGGCTTGTAAACTGTTATTATTTTTGTATTTGATTAGGACTAGAACATGTGAAAGACTGGACCTATAAGAGGTTTTAGCAAGAAGTTGGAGCTGACTATTATCTCATGCTGAGACTCCTGGTATATAACATTGATTGCTTAGAAAAAAAAGACCCTGTCAGCCTCCTTGGCTAAGAATGATTTCTGAACAAACATAGCTTTCCCATATGAGGTGATGGTTTAAAAATAGGAATATATATTTACCACATATAGTTTTCTACGAGTGAAGCAGTGACATCAAACACAGTAGTTGTTGGCTTATTTAAAGTTGACTTCTTAACATGGACTCTCCACTCTGTATGATAGAACACAGTTAAGAGCTGAGCAGTAAAATTCAAAAATTTTCCATGTATACAGAAAAAAAAAATAATGGTAGGTTGAACCATTCCCAAAATTAAACTCATAATAATTCTGAGCAAATGACTGCTTTTAACAGTTATTTACTATATTTTATAGCACAATGTTAACCTAAGCCATAAAACATAATGACTTGGACTGCAAAAGTGGCAGCACGTTTTAATTTTCATTCCAAAAATACTAATACATACTGGTTTTAACTTTTGCTTTAGTGCTTTGTATTTAATGTGCAGGAATTTGTTGTAAATTGCTATAAAAATTGGAATTAATTTCTAAAGCAAAATAAAAACAAATTATTTCCTTCTGACCCCCTCAACCATCTCCTGCACCCATAAACCAGTTTCTTTTTTTGAACTACTCATGAAAAATGTAGTCTTTTTCCAAAGTAAAGTTCTCTGCAGTGATGTGCCAAGTGATCTGATCATAATGAGGGAGCTGAGTAACCATGGAGTTTGTTTTCCATCTACTTCTTAATTACATTGCTTATAGTTCATGCTTTTAGCCTGCAGCTACCACGAAACCTTTTTCAGCGTGTCTGACAGCCAAATCAGTTTTTCTGTCCTTGGTGTCCACAGCAGCAGTGGTTGGTTGTAGCCTTTCTGATGGGTATCTAAGTGGGCTCAGGCATAACACCTTGTGCCTAATTGAAGCTAAAGTACTGTACAAGGTGAAAATCAATGTGTGGAGGGGAGAGAGAGCAGTAGAAGCTGTCAAATACCATTTCTGACAAGCACTTTTGGCTGTAAAGGAAACACAGGCCTCTCATAAGATGGAAAATTGTGATCCCAAGTCTTTGTTTACTAGGTGTTCTCATTCTCAACCCCTAGGAAAATTAAGTAATTGAGGCAGTTTGTTTATTTTTAACGAGTAGAATCACCTGGAAATTTTACAGTGACAGTGGCCTTTACTCAGAGATCTGCTGAGAAAAGAATAAAGCTAGAACAAAATGTCTCACAGCTTTTTGGAATACAAATAGTGAAGAGAACAAGAAGCACAGAAGGAGGACTTTCTAGATTCACTTCTAACCAACAGGAAAGAACTAGATGAAAATCTGAAGATGAAAGGCAGCTCTGATGAGACTGGCAACAAAATGACAAAATTCATTATTTCTTAGGCAGAAAGAGAGGGAAAGCAGAATATTAAGACAAAAAAAGGTGTGAAAGCAGACTGATAAACTCAGAGCTTTGTAAGTAAACTCTGATGGAAAATAAATCTAATGAGGTAAAAACTGAGTTCTGAAAAGTTAGCTATTGCTTTAAAAATTGTATCAAGGGCACAAGTGTAAACTACTTTGTGTCAGACAAAGGACAGAAAGTGAAATTAGTGATAATGAGTTTTTCAATCACTTAAAATTTAAGAACAAAGAATAGAGAAGTAGAAACTAGGTAATTTATGAAGGAGCTTAAAAGAATAGTTGGAGCATGAAGAAAAGAATAGAAGAGCCAGGGCTCAAAACAGACGACTGCTGGCAAGAGACGTAAGTAATAAGAACACCAGCAAAAGGGCTGGCCGTTTCTCAAGGGAGCAGGAAGCTATCAACATATGATATCAAGAAACTGAAAGTAAATTTAATGTCTTTTTTGCTCCAGTCTTCACTAAAAAGGTCAAGTTCAGTCAAACAGGCAATGCAGTTAATGCTCATGACAAAAGGATAAGGAGTCAGGCTATAGAAGAGTAAAAACAAGCCTGAGATTGCTAAAATTATTTACACGGTTTTAAGTCAGCTGGACACGCCCATTTCCACTCCAAGATATGTAAAGAAATAATTTCACTAATGTCAGAGGCATTAGAAGTCTTTCTGGAAAACTTGTGACAATAAGTAAAGTTCCAGAAGACTAATATAGGACAAATAATATCCATCTTTAAAAGTGCAGGAGGAAAATAGGAATTACAAGCAGTCAGTTTAACTTCACTCATACAAATAAATTACAAAATTTGTAGAAAGAGGGAAGATAATATGGACACAGACAAAAGCCAACACAGTAGTCAAACATGTCTCATCTTCTTCTACAAGATGAGGAGCCTTTGTGTGTGGATGAGACACAGTGTCTTGATGTCAATAAAATACACACAGTTGTAAGACAGCAAACCAGGGACCAGAGTGTGCTGAAATATTTTGGAAAACTCATTTTCACTAGTGAAGCAGTAAACAGATATTGTCAATTTCCAAAAGGCAAACAGCACACTGGGAGGGGTAACTAGGTGTCCTTTCCCAGAACATGCAAGGCCTCAGCCAGAGTGGTCTCTTGTCTCCAGTATGGGGCATTGTTCAAACAAGGCTTATAAGGAGAAGGCAATGAAGAACAGGAACAGGTTTGAGAGATGGTACTTACAAAGAACATTTGAAACATTGGGGTTCTTTAGTCTGAAGAAGATATATGGAGTAATAAGTATCTGATGTGCAAATGTGACTGAGAAGAGCAAATGAATAAGTTGTTCTCCACACTGAGTGTGGGTAGGGAAGAAATAAAGACTTTAAACTGGGAGAAGAAATGAAGCTCCAGACTAGGACTAAAACTTCCTAGTGGGAAGACCAGATAAGAGCAGGAATCAGTTTTCCAGAGAGACAGTAGAAATCTTAGTTTTTAAAAGCGGATTAGGCAAATATTTTCAACACCATAAGTGAAGTTAACCCAACCTGAGATCAAGGAAATGGACTGGATAACCTCAATTTCCTTGTACATCTATCTGCCCAACTGCTGATGGGAGGGCAGGAGGGAAAGACAAAAACAATTCAAGGTGGAATATCTTACAGAATGAGAAGATTGGGTACAATTCATCACTGTGCAAAAAGTGAATACCAGGTCTGTGTGACATGTAGGTTTCCCTAAAGTCCCACAGATTAAGTGGTGCTTAAGTGCTCTACTGGAATTACACTGACCTTCAGAACAGGAACTTTCCTGCCTGTTCTAAAACAAAGTGAACCAAAACTTCCAAATTGCTCTCATTATTTTAATTTAATCTTGGTTACTATGGTATTGCCACGAACTAACCAAAACCAAAGCCCTGCTATGTTAGATATTAGGTAAGAACAGAAGAGTGGATAGTTCCTGCATTGGAGAGCTTACAGTTCGAAGGTGTATGCAATATATGCTTCCTGCTTTCCTAATGATAATTCTCATCTACGTGAAGGTGGAATTTTTTATCTTTGAGATCTCTATCAGTAAAGATACATTACTTTATATCTGAAAACTCAAGGAAAATAGTTTTGTTATCACTCTAATTTTCAGTGTTTAGTGTTTTCTACAATGAGCATTCTAGAAGTTGAACTGTTTGAGGACCATTTTAAATAGCTCAGCTTTTGAGTGTTTTGAGGTTTGGGTTATTATTATTTCAACCATTTTCTCTATGTAAGATGTCTTTGCACTTGGAAGAAGATTCTACCAATTTGCAATTTCCAGTACTTCAGAACAGAACTAAGTACAACAGCTGTATCACACTAGAAATTGTTGTCTGTCATTTCTGAATTACATAACCTGTATCTTCTCTTTCCAGTCTGAATCTGATTTTGTAAGCCAATACAGTTTTAATCTGGTCCAAATGTCATTCATGTCTATTGTCAAACATTCCATATCTTTAATCTGAGCTAAAGAAAACAACCATTCACATGAAGAACATACTGTATGAAATGACTGTATGGGTTTTGACTCTCTTAAACTTAATTGTTTTGTCTTGATGTTTTTCAAAACTGTCCACATACTTTCAAATTATTGGAGTGGTTTTGCTAAATTGTTAGCATTTTAAAGTATATTCTTTCAACATAGTTTTGCTGGAACATGGAGGAAAAGAAAGCAACATTACAGCATTAGAGAAATGAGGCTCATGTGATAGAATGTATTTGCAGTGTGAATGAAACAAATATGCAAATGTTGTGTGCCCTTTTCTAGAGAATCCATCACAAAACAATATTATGTACATGACTTTTGTCTTGTAATATATGAGAAAATGTGTCTTTAAAAAAAAAAATAACTACTGCTAAATATGAGATTTCTGTCATAAATGCCATTGTATTAATCCCAAGAGGTTTTTCTCGCTGTGTACATTGTCTGTTTGAGTAACTATGATGTGATCTTCCTTTCCTGTTTCTTCAAAGAAGTAATGATTTATGACATCTAAAAGTCATTGTTGATCTAACCTCCAAATTATATAGTTTGTTTTAAAATAATTCTTAGTATTTTCCCATTACAGACGATGAATAACTTAAGCTAATACTAATCAAATTTAAAAATTTAATTCTTTTACAGTGTGTTGTAGCTTCATTTATTGTATTTATTGATTTATGAACTTTATGTTGTTTTTCCCATATCCTTTTCTTCATCCCCTTTGTAATCAACAGTCTGAATTTCTGCAATATTATAAATGGCTATTTTCTGTTTGTCAAGCTTTGTTTGTGATTCTTCTTCTCTCAGTCTTAACATTTTCCTTGATATCTTTTCTTCTTATAATAGAGGTTAAATGTTCAATATATTTATTCTGGGTCCAGTTATTTGGCTTTATGCATATGCATACTCTCCGTAATTTTAGTGGGGCAGTTAATGAACCTAATCCACCACACTGCTTGCCACTATGCTTGTTTTAACCTGTTTTGTTGAGTAAGGATGGACTAAAGCATTTGTGTAAAGTTGGCTGTGTGCATTAGTGATTTATTGAAGCAGGCTATGTGTGCAAAATTAACTATATATGTAACTGCAAGAGAAAAACTGTTTTCCATAGTGACATCTATGCAACTAAATCCATGATACCACTAAAAAAGCCACAATGAGAGATATCTGGATTCATGCAGAGCTTGAATTAAACTCAGTAATACATCAGGGTCATGGAATTTTCTCCTTGGCCTGCTTATAAGTATTAGTATGTACATAAAAATATGAAATATATATAACACTAATGTTATATATTTGATAGAGTATGAATATAGACAGTAACAAGGTAGTTGCAATAAAAATATATTCTGAAGTAAAGCTTAGTATTTTGGAAAAAATATTTCAAGTGGAATTTCAAATGAAAATATTTTAATTTTTTATTTCCACGTTCAACACTAAAAAACAGAAAATATTTCAAAATTTTTATTGAATTTGATTGACAGCTTAATTTTAAAGCTTGTAACTTAATGGGTTCATTACTTTACAATGAACCCATTAATCCATGTAATTCATTTACAAACCTGAAAATCTGAACAAGGCTTGTTCTTATAAAAAGGAGGTAGCAGTTTTTCCTCATTTGATTTAATAATTTTTAATATATATTTTTTAAAACCACATATATTATGTATTACATAGTAGAATATTTAATTTTATAGTTTGCAATAGTTATAGATTTAAATGTATATTTTATTTATTTGCAAGATTTATGTTTTATTTTGAAATTGGGAAAATATATATTTGTGCACTGTTTCCGCTCAGTTTAGATATTCTTCAAAGATACTACAGTGAAGTAACATGGCACAAAATCTGTTTGCACATTACAGCAATTAAAAATGATACAATATTGTTGCTTCCTTTATGCAAATGAGAAATGAAATAGCCTTGAGATGATTTAGATACCCCCGTAAATCAGACAAGCCAAACAAAGTAAGCTTTGCTTTGCACAGATGTGACAGCCAGATGTGGCTCTGCTTTTTATTTCATAGCTCTAATCTGTACTGGATTTAAGTTATTTCCTGAAAAACAAGGCATGCACTCAAAGCTGAAACATCACTAGTAGCTTCAGATCAGTACTTGTTTTTAGGAGGGATCATTTCTCTGTTTGGACTCTTTTTCTCTAGGGAAGAGGTGGAATAGAAATTGTTGTTTCAGGGCTTTTTCTGAAGAGTTCTTAAGAGACGCCAGCCGGTTTCATGGCATTCAGATAGTGGGATCATTCTTTAGATTTCTGTTTGTTTAAAAGATTCATTTGAATTATTAAATAGTTTTTGGCAAGGGGCGCAAAATGTTTTCACTGTAACAGGTTTGTTTCTATACCACATTAATTTATTGCTCTTTTAAGCCATAACTAATATATATCTCAGGATGATTATGTTTTGGTGTAGAGAAAGTGTATTATTAGCAGGCTCCTTTGGTGAAACAGGAAGCTTTCACAGGTTTTAGTTTTTGCGTTTTTCACTCTATACAGTTGGTAATGCCTTCTCTGGAATTAAGAGACCAAGCTTTGTCCTTGGCATGCACACTCTTCCAGTTAAAGTTAATGGGTGAAATTTTGTCCTCAATTACGTGAGCATGATCGCCAACAACTTCATGCCAATTTTTATAGAAATGATGAACACAAACTCTAAAATTGCAGCTGTGATCGCCTGTATGAGGTGCAGGAAAAGTGCTATCATGTCTCTGTGCACTGTACAGTCCTTATTCCTGTTGCCTTGTTAATGAATACTCCATATCTAAACCCTTGTTAATGGATGTTCTAAATCTAACATCTGCCTGCTCCAAAGGAGTGAAAAACACCTAGGTGCTTGACAGTTGGAACTCAAGACACTGATGCTTTCACAGTCAAAGCAGTAGGCAAACACCTTCCACTTGCAGATGGATGAGGCAGAAAGATGATCTTAGGATATACAGTACGTCAACTTTGTTTAGGCTTTCATATTCAGCTGCTTTCTGTGGGCTTTTCCTCTATCCAGACACTGCTTTTCCCTGATTGCCTCGCAGCTACTAGGCAGTCCTCACCTCTGAACCTCCCGACTCTGTCTTGCTGTAAAGTTGCGTGTTCTGAGACGATGGGTAAATAGTTGTATCAAACTGGATTCTGCTCGTCAGGCATTAGGCATTCTGGAGACCCTCTCTCTTCTGATAGCACACAACCAACTTTGTGGAGTTGACTGAAAAATATTTGTTCTAGTCCTTTTTCTTGTATATGGTATGTTCTAAACAAAAGGTCTGCTTGGTACTGTTCATAGATTTTCAAGGCTTACTTTAACTGTAGCTAATACAAGTTATATAGGCTTGTAAACTTTGATTCTTTTTAGGGGTTTATGACTCCTAGTAATTTATATGGAAGTATTTTCGTAGGGTAGGAATAGGATCAGTTCTCTTTGCCCCTTTATAAAGACATATTCTTGAGAGAACACATAGTAATGCTATCGGCCAGACCAAGGATATAAAGATCTGGTTTGATGTCCTTCCATTAGAAAGTAACATGGGCATGAAGTGTGATTGTCCAGCTGTCTTGGAGTCCTCTGTGCTCAGATTATTTGATTGTGATTTTCAACATGGTCATGGATTAAAAACTGATAGCTTTATTGCAGCTTCTTCAGTTGCAGCATTCAGCATATTAAATTTACTTTAAGGGCCAAGGTCTTTCCAGGGTAGACGTCTTTCCTTTTTTTTTTTTTTTTTTTTAATTTCTTCGTTTGATAAACCTTGAGCTATTTACATCATCTATATTTCATATTTAGTTTTTGTTAGGTATTCTTATCTTGTGTAGTGTGGGTAGTTCCTGCTAATCTGGAAAAGAGAATAAAAATAGGCAGATGTAATTCACTTTTTCAGGCAGGCAGGAGGTTAGTGAGTAAGGCAATGTTGGTATGGGACAGTGCTCAAGTGTAATGACTCAGTGTTAATTTAAAACCAGACTTAGAGAGCGGTCAGATTACAATTTATAATGTGTCTAAATAGATTGACCTGGAAGTTTATACTACTTTTGCTGTGCTTTTCCAAAAAGTGGTTCACCCTGGAACCTGGTAAAAGGGCAGTCCATGGCTGTACCCCATCTAGGATGGTTCCCTGGTAAACAAGTGTCTATTAGTTTGTCATGACAAGGACTACATGCCTTTTTTTTTTAAGTCTGTTTATTAAATTTATAATCCTAGGATCATTTTGAAAAGTCTGTTTAGGTCTCTCATAAACAAGATAGTAGAAATACAACTGAAGATTTCCCTTTACGATAGCCCTACCTAGTATTACTGCTTTTTACTTCAGTCCATCACTTGTATTCTTTTCCACTATGGTGACCAATCTCCTTAGTTCATTATCTCATTAATAAAAAATTTAAAACTTTTTTATATATTTCAACACCAAACATTCAGGGGTTTTTTACAAATGGCAGTCCTGGATGTCACTGAACATTTTGATCTTGGGTTTATGCTCGAAATACAGAATTTCAAAATACAGATTTCAGAGAAAGATCTGACTGGCTAGAAAAAGGTGTACTTTAAATAAAGAATGTGGTTGTTTTAAGTCACAGTATTTTTGAGAAGACTACATGAGCCCTCTGTAGATGTCTTTATAATGAGCTTCCACATTAATTTTAAGAAATCAGTATGATGTGCTGCTTGCAGATTATAATGTAATTCTGTAATACAAATTAGATCAGCTTTGAATGTCTTTGAAATGTAGTGTGTTAAAAATGGTATGTACAGGTTAAAAGATACAGATTCAGAACACCGGGATTTACATGAAATTATCACACATGCTTTGATAGAGTCCTAGACTGATTCAAAAGAGCAAGTTTCATATGAAGCTGTCTCATTTTCTTTGATAGCCACCTTGATCTTTATGCAGTCATCTATTAATTATATTACAGATAAGGTAAATAAAAGTGTTGAAATATTGAGATCACAGCCTCCTTTTTTCTTGTGAAGACTAAAGGTACGCTTCTATGAAGTCAGTGAGCAACGGGGGATGATAAAGGTATTCTTTAGCTGTCAGACAGTATTTATTTTGACACGTGACTGAAAGATCTAGAGTTCAACAGCTAAGAGCATAACTGAAAGGGTAAAACTTATATGTGATCTAGACCAAAGGTGCTATAAGACAGTCTTCGGATTTTCCAGGGCCAATGCACTGGATAACACTATGAAGGTTTTCCTGGTGGAATTATATTTCATTTAGTTCTCAAAAGATTGTGCTGTGAGCCCAGTCCTGCAATGTGCTGACCACACCATACAACTGCCACTAACATCACTGTGAATTCAAGCTTTTTTCCTCTTAGGTTTGGCCTCTCTGATTTCCTTACACAAGCAGCTTGTAGGCTTTAACCCTGTTAGTTCTAGAGGAGCCCATCGTGGTTATTACAGACTAAACATAGGAAATTTGCTTATTTTATCAGCGTTCAGGATTTAGCAGTGTGGGTTTTGAATGTAGCAATTTTTCAATTTTTTTTTTTTTAAAGGCAGCAACATTTAGCTAATAAGCTACAGTTTCATAGTTACACTGTTGTAGTTGCAGACTACTCTGTCTCAAGAAATTGGCTTATCTGCTTAAATTCAGAACTTTCCAAAAGCAAAGTCCTTTGCTTTCAGTAAGCCTAAATAGAAATGTCTAAAATATAAAAGGTATTTATCTCAGTAGTGATGGAATTTTCAGCTGAACTAAATGCATTTACTCACTTTAATATTTAATTTCAGTGTTCTGCCCTCTGTAGAGACAGATAACAGAACCTGTCACCAAAAAAGCAATCAAATCATAGGTATATCTCCTAGAACAATAGCTTTATTTAAACAAACATACAAGTCCCTATACAACGCCATCTCTCAGTGCAATAGGTTTAATTCAATTCATTGCCTATACAGACATTGGCTTTGTGAGAAGATGACTCCAGAAGTCTTCTTTCTTTTTTTTTTTCTTTAGGAGATATTCACAGATATTTAAATTTGAATCTAATATCAACATTGCTTTGTATAGCTGACTGTGAGATCATCAAAAGTTAAAACCCATGTCTCCACTGACGTGGTAAAAATGTGAACCGACAATCTGCTAATAAAAGACTCTAGATCCTCCCGTTCGTTAACAGTGTATTTCTCCTTTAAGAGAGTCTTTTTCTAGTTCTGTATGTTTCAGTCATAGTCTTTAAAGGGTTTACTTTCCAAACATGCATATCATTCCTACCACCATTGATGATATTTATGCTACAAATGTATGAAGAGGGAAAACAGTCCTTATGCTTTTAAAAGTAGTTTATATAAATATTGCAATAATAAAACTATTCAGAACCCTGTCCAGTATTTTTCTGTACTAAAGTTCTTTTGTAAACTCACTTTGTAGTCAAGACAGATGAGTTTTTTGTAAGTTTATTTTTCTCAAACCAAGGAATGCAATTAGGTGACTTTTATCTAAAACATAAATCTGCTGACTTGCTGTTAAAGTTTTGGAAAATGAGGAAGCAGGCAATGGTTACAGCAAGAATTGCCTAGACTGCAATTGTATAGGTGCTTATTCCTAATTTTGTCTTTTCCTCTATAGAGTCATTACACGGGAAAACTGTGTAAAGCTTACAGTGGCTATATGCAAGTGGAAGAGAGCATGGAGAATGAAAGGGAAGAAAGATGGACCCAAATCCCATACAGGAAAATATATAGAAAGCTATAAAAACATTATTCTTCCTATAGGATGACCAGGTAGTATCCTCTGCTAGAGAGGTTTTCATCAAAGCCAACGTGATGATTTGTATATTAAGATTATCTTTGGTATAAGACAGAGTGGTAACATCTGTGCTTGGAAAAAAAGTATTATAATGTAGCAATGTACTAGCATAGAGAAGGGAAATTATTAGATAAGTATGCATGTTTTCCATAAAACAGGACTGGAGTATTGCCAATTACTGATGAGCCGTTTGGCCTGTGAGAAAGTAGCTTCAACAGGTTTCCTTTCATAAGCTCAATTTGCTGTAAAATACATCTTCTAGTGGGTATGAATGTCCATTGCTGTTCTGGCCTTTGGGTGATTTCTGTAAAATTGTCAAAACTGAATAGTGATGTGGGCTTATAAGTCATGTGCATGCTTGACATTTTTGAAAACTGCACCCTGAACTACATATCAGACCACACAAGATATGCTTATATGGACAGCTAAAAAATATCCAGGACCTTGCTATGCATATTTACCCTTTCTGTTTTGGGGGTTTTTTTAAACTTTCGGGGGGGGGGGGGGGGGGGGGGAAGAAAAAAATACAATATAAAAAAACCCATCGAAAAACAATTGTCATAAATCCCAGAGTATGCCAATAGCAATACTTCAATTTTCAGACACTTAGATGTAGCAGAAAAGTAAGACATTCTGTCTTTTAATTGAGTATGTCTATTGAACAATTCTTTAAATCATTAATTTCTTTCCTCTTCCCCTCCAGATTAATTCATATATATATTATTTTCCAGAGGAACTTCTCACCTGTTGTTTGGGGGCTTGGGGTTTTGTTGTTGTTGTTTTTATGGTTTGACTTCTGCTTTTTTATTGGTTAAAAAAAAGCATCCCTAAGTCATTCACTAAAGTATCAAATTCAGATGCAAAGACTTTCCAGATTATCTCCAAATAGTTCTGGATTGTCTGACATAGACCAACATCTCACACTACAGCAGCCATGATATGGTCTAAGAAAAACACGATCCACGAACGAGCTAGGGACACCAGAGTTGTAGCCACAAATATCTTTTGATGTTCTAAATTGATCCTTGCCCTCTCTTCAGCTGTGAGAGCTGGTACCAGCACGCTAATTGTTGATGTACGCAGACACAAAGCTTGTGATAACACCATGAGAATCATTAGGGAGGGGCTGACATCAGGTGACCTCTTCTAGGTGGGAAAACAGTTTTCAAGTAGAACATGGGCCTTCAGGGGCAAGTAGCAGATGAGCAGGAGGTGGATTTTTTTTTCTGGTTCATAGTTTTTTAATTCAGTACTTCTTTTCCACCTTTTTCAACCAGTTCTTTCATCTCTTATGGCCTATACTGAATAATAAACAAAATCCACTGGTTTTGTTTGGATTGACTGTCTAAGCCCTTGGACATAGAATACTGAAGCACTTGTTAGCTTTTATACAGAGTTTTTATCTTGAATATAGTTTTCATTCAATATGCATCATTGTTTCTATGTTAAATGTAGGTCTATCACACATGAATACATTACAGAACACATTTTTAAAGATAAGCTAACAGTTACTTTTTTCCACTTGGTTAAAAACTGTGTGCCTTTGTTTGAAAATCAAAATAGGTGTTTCCTTGTAGGAAAAAGCTATATCCACAAGATTAAAAGACACAGCAAGATACAATATCTAAGATCAGTTGGGGAATTCTGACACAATGTTGTATTGATAAATTATTAGAAGACTTTGACTTATCATATGTTTTGAAAGGTCACTCACCTTATGATAACAAAGGCTGACACTTCAGACCCCAGCTTCCTCTTCCAGATACTAAGCATGTGACAAAACCCAGCAGTATAGCACACCAGAGACTACTCAACAGATGTCTGTAACTGGTGTCCTCAGATCAAGCTTCATCTACTTCGTAGCATACCCTATTCCAAAGCTGTAGTGTTTGTATTTACATATTGTGTGTACCATTTCTGTACATGCTTTTCAATATAAAAGTAAGCTTCAAAAAGAATTTATATCTGTCTCGTAATGCATATATACCTGTAGTTCACAAAAAAAGACAGGAAATGGTCAGTCATACCACCTTTTCTGCTAAATCTACAGAATACCTACCTAACACAAAACATTTTTGCAGCAAGTATAGGTACATTTAGAGCTTATTAGAAGGTAGAAATAATACACAGAACCATCCATAATAATTACGCTGTTTTTACAGTATTTCATTCTTGTCTTAATTTTCCTGCAAGCTAGTCATGGGATGCCCCTGCAACTCCCATTGATATATTAACATAAGACATTCTGAAAGTTTGTCTTTCTCCAAAAATACACTTGAACTAGCTGAACTTCCTGATCTACTTCTCTCCCCAAAATAAACGAGTGAGATCTGTTTATATTTGAGAAGAAGCTGCTGTGAGTACCCTTTAAGTGCTTTTGTAGAAGTGCATTTAACTGCACTTATTATTCTAAGTTTTGTATTATGCAATATTCCCAATATGAAAACTCCAAAGGATTTAATTGGAACATAAAAAGAGCAATATCCTTAATCTGATATGTTAGGATTTAGTAATTGTATTTAATATTTTAAAATTTATTAAAATCATGAATTACAATAGATTATTTTGGAAAAGGTCCCATGTTATTTGTTCCCTAATAGTCCCAGGGACATTATATTTTTTCCAAAAGAAATATAAATCTTATTAAAAAAAATTGAGAAAGTTAGTGTGTATATGTCTAGAGACAGGTTACTTTACTTTCCATTTTTTTCATCTAAATTCTGATTTCTTTGCCTTTGTCAGCTTAAATTAGGCTTTTAATGTTATTTTAATGTTTTGTATTTAATATGTACTGAAAGCGGTCTGAGCCTAATGTTAGCACAGCTGTGAAATTTGATTTTTATCCTCTTTGCTAAAAGACTTGTGGGAGTATAAAGATTTTTATAACAGTGCTTCCTAAGGAGGTAAAAATAATCAATATAATACCACTTTAAAAAAAGTAGATAATTTGCACAGTACTCCTGACCATAGCAGTGATTAAATAAACACTAGGTAGGGTCACCCGCTGCTCACAAGCTGGTAAGTATAACTTAGCCATTACCATCCACTCCTGCTTTTTATGTATCAAATTCTGGCACTGTGACAACAGCTCCAACGCATTTCATAGTGTCATACGACAATTTAGTAAAAAGAACTTCTGGAGGTGATCTGGTCCAGCAAGGCCAACTGAAATCGGGTTGCTCAGGAACGTGTCCAGCTAGTTTTGGACATCTCCACAAACAGAGAATTCAAAAAATCCCTGCACATGTTTGAAAACCCTTGTGGAGAAAAGATTATTCATAATATCTAAAAGTTGCACCTTCCATCCATCACCTCTTATCCTGTCACTGTGCAGCTCTGAGTAAAGCCTGGACCTGGTTTTCTACGTCCTCCAGGGTAGATGAAGACAGCAGTAAGATGTCCCTTTCACGTTCTCTTCTTACTGCTGAACAAAGAAAGATCTCAACCTCCCAGCGGGTGTCCTGTGCTGCAGCTCCTGCTCATCCCAGTAGCCCTCTGACGGGCTCTCTCCAGTGTATCACTGCCTGACTCATACTAACTGGGGAGCACAAAATGGACACAGTACTCCAGGTGCTTCCCCTCCTCAGTGCTGAACAGAGGGTAACAAACACTTCCCTTGACCTGCATCTCCCCTAGTTGGCTAACCAATGCCCTTTGTCTGGAAATTATCTTCAGTTTTCTTCAGAAATCTTTTGGTTGCAGCAAAGAGTTGGCCACAGCTGGAAGTATGCTGCCTGCTCCTGAATGGGACAGAAATGACCAAGTGGATGCATGCAGGGGCTGTGTTACTGTGTGACTAGGTTGATTTCTCTCCAGTTTCTCTTTCTCCTATGCTCCTACCTGCAAAAGTGGCCTTGTTTGGCCTAGCCAAGACAGGCACTCTGAGCTCTCAGCTTCTCCGAAATGATGGCTACTTCTTATTAGCCCCCTTTGGAAACATAACCCTTCAGGCTGGAAACAAGCCATCTGCTATCTCATGGCAGAGACAAAGGAGAACCCTGGACTGCTAGCCCACGGCCTGGTTGCTCCTTGCCCATCTGCACTCTTTGCAGCTTTCCATGGACCACCTGGTGCACAATCCACTTTCAGGGCACCCTTTTGTCTTTACCTGTGCTCCCCCACTCTCCCAGAGCCTACATCCAGGCTTTTACATCCCACACTGCTTTCTCTGAGGGCCTGGTCACAGCCTGCTCTCTCCAGAACCAGCCTCTGGGCAGTCTGGGGAAGCACTTGATCACTATATGTTACAGCACTTTTCACCCTCAGGTCAAGTTTGACTGGTACCACCTTATTTTGATCAGAAGCTCCCCTGGCTCTGTGTCACCCAATGGGGATGAGGACAGGCATTGAGGGGGCCAGAGACCCACATCTGCTGAAGCCAAAGAAACTTTGCAATATTGCAAAGAAGCCAGGTCCTCTCCACCCAACTTCTTCCTCCGTTCGTATAGAAGAGATCCCTCTTCTTCACTCTACAGATGAGGGCAGAAGCACTGCAGGTCACGAAAGAAGGTGTTACATGAGCCTTGAAACACCAGAATGTTTTTTTTTATCACCAGGAGACAATGCCTAGCCTGGCAAGGCTGATGCCTGTTTCCTGCCTTCAGAATAGCTCGCTATCCTCCATCCCAGCTACTCACTGGCAGATGTCTAAGCCACCTTGCACTACTTCAAGGCACAAGGCCCAGGCTAAGCAAGGTTGTGGGCTACAGATGCTTGCAGTGCCTGCAGGAGACTGGAAGCAATGAACTTGGCCCTTCTGCAGGAAGTTTGTTGCCTCTTTCTGGAGCAAATCTCAGCCAGGGCCATGTATATAGGCAGTGGCTGCACCTCCTGCTGGTCCCTCACCATCTCCTTTTCAATGTCATCTCAATCTCCAGTGGGTCTGGGCCCCCAGTCACCTGGCAGAGAAAAACTGGTTTGTCCCACATGTTCTCCCCATGTGTTCATTTCTTGCCCTGCCTCTCCATATCCTTCCTCCGCTAGGCTTTCTCCCTTCAGTTTATCCAGGCTTGACAAGCAGAGGAGCTGAAACCACTTTTCCAGGAAGGAGTGGATGCCTACTCCTGCATCCCAGGGGTGTCTCTCCCACTGCTGGTGCAGTTGGTATGGCCACTTCTCATCAGGTCTTTGTTGGAAAGACTTGGTTGATGGGGCAGGCTTGTGCCAATCTTTCCCAAGCTGGACTGGGCTCCGGGGAAATGTTCTTTCTTCAAAAGGTCAATGTAAAGGCCTTCATGCTCCAGTCAAAGAGCTGGCAACAACTCCCCTTTTCCTCCTTACACCCCTGCCTGCTCCAAGATCCCTCAATGATCACAGGGATGATGCACTCAGTGACTTGAGGGGCCAGTCATGTGGGCAGACTTCTTTTAAGGCCTAGGGGACAACGGGTTACCCAGTATGGGCAGTCAAGTGGCTGGTGACAGCAGGAGGCTATTGGGAGATATTGTACCTCTATTTCCTGCCTCCAGGACTTGAAGTCCTCCATCAAAGTCACCCACTGGGTGGCTTCTCCAGGAATGTCTGGAAACCGCTCAGTATGCCAAGATAACTTTCACCCCAGTTCAACCAGAAAGCTTGCACATACATTTCTTGTTCATCGTTCCCTCACACTTGATGAGTTCATAAAGAGAAAATAGGAAATGTCAGTAAAGATAAGTTTCTTATTATCATTTAGAATTAATCAGAAAGAGTATTTGTCCCATATGTATTCCAAGATCTCTGGTTGAGGCTGAAAATATGACACTGAAGTAAAATATGTTTTACTATTACATTTTCAATTATTCTACATTTAACTTTTATCACCTTCATTTTTTAATTTATTAGTGTCTATTTAGCAGGTTTTTTCTTGATATGATAAATATTGATCACTCATGATCAAGACTTCAGCCATTTTGGATGGGTAATTTATAAAAACCTCAACATAACACACAATCAAAATTATAAGCCATTTTTCTTATATTACAGTGTACTCTAACTAGTAGTATTACTTAAATCAATAATCTCCAAAATGTAATCTGGCATCTAAAATATTTTATATCAATGGCAGAAACTTCTTGAAAGTAATGTTGAATAGTAGTAGTCTGGTGCATGTACAATTAAAGGTAATGACAGAAGTTAATCCTAATGAATTGCAATACATGGAAATATTTTCTAAATTGATATACCACACAGTTTACTTAACCGCTTAAAAGCAGTTATCCACCAAGACCTGGACTTCAAAAAAGATAACTTTACAGAACTGTATTTAAAATGATATAGAGGAGTGTAACACTGTAGTTTCCATCATTGCTAAGAAGTAGAAGCTCGAAAAATCACTTTCACATAAACCCACAATGAAACTTTGATAATATATTTGTCACAATAGCAATAGAAGAAATATACTAATACCTTAATTATTATAGTTGTACTTTTACTTATAGCCATAGAAGTTAAATGAGAGGATTTGAAGAGAGTTTAAATAAGAGGGTATTACTGTAACTTTTGGCAAATGAAACTGTCATTCTATTATCTGACCTTTTAGTTAGTGTAAGCAGGTGGTTGTCAGTAGCCCTACAGCTTGGTTTTTGATAGAATTAAGATATCTTTTTTACTAAAACCACCTTGGCTAAGCTTATATCAAGAACTAGCTCTTCCATGTTACTAGAAAACCAAGGTATTACCTGTCTACATTAAATTAGTTACACGTCAGATATTCGACTAGTAACACTGCTGAATGTGTTGCAGCTAGCAACTAGCATTGTTTAAATATGATTTTTATATTCACTGGTTTTGGTTCTATAGAAAAAGACATCTCTGTATGTGTGTAAGCTATCCACTGGTATGTAAAGCAGATGAAAAAAAATAACTGCTAAAACTTTGTACATTATGTATTTGGTGTACTTGGGAAAAAAAGAACATAAATGTAGAAAATATTTTGGTCCATTCTTTTTAAGACATTTCATCTGAATGACAAAAAAATAGCCGTTATTGTGAGTGCTTGTCTTCTGTGAACCATGGATTTTTATGACTGTCTGTGCAGATGCATGGAAAATGAAGTGAAGGGAAGGAAGAACAGGAGGGACAACATAAAAAGTTGCCAAAAAAAGACATGGTAAAAAACCTGACAAGAAGACCAAATTTAATTCAAGAAGCAACAAGGACTGAATGAAAGTGTCACGGTGCATTTTTTACTCTCAAAGAATTCCCACAGCTCTTTTTGTAATTATTCCAGCTGATACTACAGTGATTGTGGAGGTAGACTTACGAAGCGGTGTGCCATTAACAAAACTAAAATATGCATAGCCTTTGTTCATTACAATCAGTTCTCACTCTTAAGAAAATGTTGACCCATATGCTAGACTTCCTCCTTCTCTGCTTTGAAAAGCATTACAGGGTTGTTAGATTCCACCTAAGGAACCTCTTACAGGGCCAAAAGAGATATATGCTTAATATCGCATTGGGATAACTGGAAGGATTTCTTTACGGTATAAAGAAATACAGTATTCCCTATTCTTCCACTTCGTTATCAGCACTGAGTTGCTTCAGCTTTGAAATGAGAATTTATTACTTTCTAGCCTAAAGATGAGTGCTATGTTGGCAGGTAAAGGAAAAACTATCAACATACACCTTTGTTTCATGTGCTCAGAAATCTCTGAATACACCCACCACAATTTTAAAACCAGGGAACTCCCTTCCTCCCTATTTAGGTAGCTGCTGTAAAGCCCCATTTTTAATGGCATTGAGAATACAGAAGGTCTTTAAAGGGGTACTGATATATGTCCGTGGAAAAATTTTCTCTCCATTTAAACATCTCGAAGGTAAGGGGAAGAGGTCTGGAGTTCATCCCCTCAACAAAAGCAAGAAATCTTTAACATTAGGGACATAGCTAAAAAGTAATAGTTACAAACTATCAAACACGTTTATGTGATGTTGCCATCAACATATATTTAGCCAGATACATGTTGTCAAGATAAAACTTCAGGGAAGGTAAAACTTCAGGCTTTCATAGACTCGTGAACCAATGCTCGAAACTCTCTGGGTTAAAAATGTATGGAGCATGAGTTCACTACTCCAGTTTTACATAGATGAAACTTCATTGATTTTGGGCATGAAAGTAGAGTATTGTACTGATAAATCAGACCTCTGCCTTTCCTACGGGTCTAACACAATATTTTCTAAGGTAACTTAAGCAAAAAAAAAAAAAAGCCAAAAAAACCCCCCACAAACAACAAACCCAACACCCCCTCCAAAAAAAACACCACTTACTAAAACCAGAAAAGGCTTCACAAAAAAAATTAGTATTTCTTTCATACTATGAACTAAAAAAAAAAAATTAGTATTTATTTCATACTGTGTACTGATTTTAAAATGCATCTCTTGAACACATCATGAAAGTGGAAAAGAAATAAAAGTTGTACTTATTTTGTAGTGACCTGAATTTAGCATCAGATGTTAAAATCAAGACATGAAATTTTGGTACAGAGATAAAAGTCAGAACAGAGACCTGACCACATGCCGGATGATATTAGTGGCAGATGTGATCGTCAGAAGTGTGATGGCATTTCCTCTGAATAGGCGAATGTACTCTTCAAACTTTGATGTTAACATGATTAGCAATGAAAGTATGCTTTGTTCCTTTGCCTTCACATGGTCTCAATATTGGCAGTTACCGTTTACTTGTATTTTTAAATCAAATATTATCCTGCCCCGTATTCATGTGCAGATGCTTTGCACAATGCTGCTTTTTCTGTTGGACCTAAAAGAGAACTGAGAACCAGTGTACTGAACAGGGGCTAAATATATATATTTTTTTTGTCTTTTACTCAATCCAAGCATTTCTATTTCCTAGTTTTATACTGGAAGTCCCAGTACCATGCTTTCCACTTCACACCAATATCCCTACTACTTTGTCTATTGCCCCCAGACAGCCATTAATTGACTGCAAACACAACTTTATTGCAAAATGACTGCAGCTTTATTAAGCAACAGGATTTACAGGCAATAACATAATCAATATAACATTAATATATCACATAATTAAGTAAGATTCTTACAAGCTCTGCCTGTAGCCTGAAATATATAGAACATCATTGTGACCAGTGATAGCAGTTGCCCCCCAAAAATACAAATCATTATTTCTGAAGTGGGAAAATATATATCCTCTCTCAATTGATGGAAAGATGTCCTGTTTATCCCACACACGTCCTCATCAGTCACCTAAAAATTCTCATTCGTCCTTTTTAAATTATAACAGTTGTGTAAGAATGTTACTATAACGAAAGTTAGAATAGCAAGGTACGTTCCTGAGAACATACTGGGATCGACTCTTTTATTCAAAATCCTGTGAGTACACCTGGAAGTCAGTGATGCTTCCTGTATTTGACATGTTACTTGTGTGAGTAAAGATGGCACGCTTGAACTCAAAGTGACTGGGAGTGACTAATAAGTGAAATATGGAAAAGAACACCAAATATTTCACTAGTCTGCACCAAACAAAACAGATAAAATGTTAAGTCTTGCATGTTAGAATACCACTGAACGTCTTTCAGCTGCTGCAATAAATCTAAGTGCACTTTCAAAGTTCTGTGAACCTAAAACTGTTTACTATTTCCATGAACTGTACGTGAATGAATGACACTTGAGATGACAGAATCTATTCAAATGGTGTCTCTCAAAAGCAGAAATGCTTTTGAACACATAACTTTACAAAAACTTGCACAAATAGTCTCTGAAGGTCTTCTCTGCCTTCTTTTTTAGCCAAAATATTAATTATTCTTACTACAGTGGAGACGTGCCAACCTGGAAAGCCACGTCTGCGCTGCCCTGTTGGAATTTGGTTCTGTTGGCAGCCCTGAGGTCAAATTCCCTGACCAAATTCCCTTACTGCTTCCATCTACTTTTCAAATGTTCTCTGGGGCATGGTAGGCATGTTGCTTGAACAGGGAAATGGGTGGGAGAGAACCATGGAAGTGTCCAACACCTCCAGCATATACCCCCATACAGCCTCAATACCTGTGCTCTGTACTGCCTCTCCTGAAGAGCCTAAGCCTACCCGCACCTCTCTCACAAGACTTTGTAGCATAAGATCGTGAGATCTTCATGCCATGACCCTATTCCTCCTTTTTGCACACAGAATGTATCTCTTCAAAAAGACATGGCACACATAGGCCTCTTATTTCTAAGTATGGCACCCAAGCAAATGACAGTATGCTACCTCTGGGAAATCATCAAATCAGGAGAAAATCTGGACAGAGTTAGTTTAGGAGTATGGTCTGGGAAAGTCAGATGCAGCAATTCTAATTCTAGAGAGAGCACTAACAATTTGGACCAAGTCAACTTAATGCAGAGAGGAAAGCAGTGACACATTAAGGAAGAAAAGCTGATGGAGCTTTACAAGCCAAAGGCAGTAACTCTGCTTGGAAGGGAGCTATGTATAAGGAGGCCCATCGTAAAAGACTACTGTGCAGCTCATTCTGTTCTTAGAATGGAAGATGGGAAGACAGATCTCCAAACTAGTAACTCAAAACATAAAGGAGAAAAATGGGACAGAAGATGATATCTCCTAAAGAAGAATACTTCCAGAGAGACAGACATCAAAACATCTGCCATGCACATAAGCCTATGAGTGACCTCTTCCTACCATTTGCTTTGTAGGGACTTCCAACCAAGCAAGGCACTCCCTTCAGCTTGTTTGGAATCATTGCTTAGTGGCAGTGAGAACTATCCCAAAGATATTCACTGCCCAGCACCATGCTTCCAGGCTGGCAACCTCTTCCCTCATGCACCTAGAAGTTATTCTTCCTCTACATATCAGTGAGCACTACTCACAAGCCAGAGATCAGCTATTCTCTCACACTGTGTAGCATACAGTTCTGCTACACCTACAGTCATCTGAAAAACCCATATCGGGATATTCAGACTATCCTTCTATACCAGATGAGGTGGAATAATTGTCTTGTGCTGATTCCCTTCTCCACAAGCTCCATTTCAGAACTTTCTGAGGAAACTACCTCAACATCTCTAGGAAGCAAGACAGTAAAATCTTTAAGGAAGGGAGATTTACTGTAGAAAATCCCAAGACAGCATTCATTCTGTAGAAGAGGAGGCAGAGGGAAGGATGGAGATCACTTTCAGACCAGACTGCACACAATTTCACCATCCCTCAGAGGGGCTCTTGATTTACACATAGCACACTTCCATAACTAGTCCTATGCCTGCTGCCTGAACATGAGGATGAACATGGATGTAAGCCCAGAATTCCCTCTGGCAGAGAACTGTGTATTATCAAACACAACAAGAAATAACCAGATCAAGAGCTGTGTCCCAGGAGAATCTCACAAACTTACCCACTCTGGACACTTTCTTATGAATAACTGGGCAAACAGCCCAAAGCCTGATCTGGTTAGAATTGCACATCAGGTTTATACATTTGACAACAATAAAATATTTTCGTGCTCTCCAACATATGTTTGTTCTCTGGGCTTGAGGTCCTTTGGGACTGCCCTTAGCTCTAATGCTGTTTTCCTCGTCTTCCCTGTGAGATCTGCATGCACATGCTCTGATCTTGGGAGATGAGAACCTCTGCACACTCAGGTATGGACTAATGGTCTCTTACAGAAGACCTGTAAGCCTCAAGTCTCATTCCAAGGCAAGGTTTGAAAGAGATGACTGTCAAGTACAAAAGTTCTCCCTGGAATCACAGATATGAGAGATTGTGCTTCTTCTGACTAGAAGGTGCACAGACAGCATTTTTCTGCCATCCTTTGAAACTGATGTGAGGAGCAGCTTCTGTCAGGCAAAAGAGCAGTATTCTTGCATTCCTCTGCTTGGATCAAGACCAGCAGAAGACTGGCCAGGATGACAAGCTGTGATGTTTGTAGTGATGATTTGGGAGTGGCATCCCATTGCTTACCCTCTCCCAGAAGTTCAGTAAAATGACGTCTGTATACCCTCAATAGCGAGTTGAGGAGTACGTTTTCTGACGTAAAGGTATGATGGAGACTGGCACTCAGTGTGGAATGATTTTTTTTTCCTTGTAGTTTCACAAGAAGTTTAAAAGTGTCATTTTTTCAAGTAAGGGGGGAGGATAATGTTTTCAGTTTGGAGAGGGAAGGGAGGGTAGAGGCAAGCAGACATGGAGGTCTGGTGTAGAGGACAGAATGGTCAGGCTGTCTGCTGGCAGCAGCCTGTTCTTACAGCAACACAAGGGAAAACCTCCTATCTGCTGAGAGGATACAGAGGAGAAACAAAGAAAAGAGTATTATTTGAGAGGGAGGACAAAGAAAGAGAAAACTAAGATAAAAGTCTTGAAGCCAGGGAAAGGCCCTGAGGAAAGGTGATGAAGATGACCAATGAACACTTACACAAATGGTCTTCAGCCACAGCCCTTCCATTCCAGGAGCAACTGACTGAAGCCATATCCAAGGTGAATGAGCCCAGAGGTATGAGTGCTTATTGTCAGGAGAGATCTGAGCAGATTGTGGCTCTAAAGATAAGAGTCACTTGCCAATGATGCAAGTGAGAACCTTTGCACTTTATGTTGGTGATCGTATCCAAGACCCAAAAGACCTGCACTGCGGGCACGAATATCATGTACTATCAAAGGGTGCTTTCCACAGATATATGACCAAACTGAATTGGTTTCTCAAAGCTGATAAGAGCTGATCAAACAAATGTAGACAGGGTCAAGTACTATAAGCCAAATATTATTGGGGGGAGGGAGCTAAAGCAAGAGCCTAGTGAGGCCGAGAACATGCACACACCACTTACGATGGAAAGGCAATCGAGAGGGACAAGTTTGCTGGTGAGACAAGCACTTCTGTTATGCTTCTCTGATCCTCCATATACCTTGCATAAATTGGTAAGGGAGGGCCTAGGCAGACTGTAGGACGTCCTGCCTAAGAAAGGTATGTGTTTGGACATTTCAAGCAGCCCAACAACTTAGCTTTCACACTCCTTCTGAGAGCATCCTTATACCCAGATAGCAGCCACACAAAATGTAAGGCAAGATCAAACTTCGTTAGCTTCCTGGAGGATTTACCACAGATTACCAGAAGTATACAAATTTCCTGTGTTCACAGTAAATCATCTCCTCTTACCTCTTGTCCACATGTAATCACTTAGACTCACAGAGCGGCCCTTATGAGCAAGGCCTGGGGGAATAATTTCTTCGCTCTCTAACGTACACGTGCACACACATATACAATAGTAGAAGACCATATAAATTTTTAAAAAGTAGTTGGTGACATGAATTGGTTTCCGCTTCCTCCTCTGTTCTACTGCTTTCATTTCTTGTAAAGTTAGTAAGAAGATCACTACAGAGAAAATGTAACTTGAGAAGGAATTTATATGTTCCTTCAAGTTATTCCTCTCCAAAGGGAGATGCTGAATTAAAGCATCACTATCCCCTTAAGGTTCTGGAAAGTAAGCCACAGGAGACACACAGGTTATACACCTCCATATCCGATTCCCCTCAAAAGATATTAATCTCTTCTGTTAGCACACTAGTCTGTATTTTAATTCTACCAGTGGCATCATCACCACTACTCTCTTCATTGTATCCCACTCTCTTTTCCAAAATGACACCCTATTTTGTTCCTTTTTGTTCTTGAAGACTCCTTCTAGTAAAAACTTTTGGGTTTGTGCTCTGTAGCATTTACCGGTATTATTTAATTCATGTTCTCAAGCAGATCCCGAACTGCTGACGTTCAGAGAACCAGTGAAGTATTTTTGCTATATCCATCCTTGTAAGTCTCCTGCTCCCTCACACAACCTAAAACATGTCTGGCTCAGATGAAGTAAGTATCCATTTTCCCTTTTCCTCTGTGTGTAAAGGAGAACCACATATATGGATATATTTATCATAATCTCACTTTGCAAAACAGTATTTTTCAAGGTTTAACATCTCTTTTAAAACTAATTTTCCAATTTTTTAAATTATCTTATTTTACATATAGTTTTGCATGTGAAGTCATAAATTATTTATCCTTTTATAAAAAACCTTGAAGGATTTGCCTGGCATTTTTAGAAATTTGTTCATAAAAAAACTGTTTATAATATAATTTTCCCAAATATCGCATTCTTTTTGTAGTTGGATATTTCCTCTACATATACAACATTTTTCAAAATGAAGAGACCAAGAGTAGGTTCCTCAATCAATTTTTAACCACTGAAATACATAGACTAATTTTAAAATATTTTTTTAAGGTAATAAAAAAAAAACAACCAACAATGACCTTGATCTTAAGGCCTTCCTTACAATTGTAACTCTTTATAGGGCAAGCCACTCCGATGACTCAAGTTAGAATAAGCATAATTTGTAAATATCAGATTGCTTTCACTCACATAACTAAGTATGGATTTCAGTGTGTAAATTCAGATACGGGAGTCAAAATGTTTCCAGTTACATCATGGGAGTTGATGAAACTGTGGTGAATATATTATGAGGCTGTGGACGTACTTTAACGGTACCACTTCTGGCTCCACCACTCACCTGCAGTCACTGCGAATCTTTGAAACATCCCATTCCACCTGAGTCCCTGTCAAGCGAAAACCCTAATTCTCAAGCTCGGGTTCTCATTTCTGCCATAAACAAAGCAGGTAAACTTGGGGAAAACACTTCTCTACCTCTGTGCCTCCATCCTCCGCCAGTATCACGGAGGCAGTGTTTCTTTGTTAGGTTCTGTGCAGATCTCATCTAGTACAATTTCACCTGTTGTAGGACAGAGGCTTTCTTCTATGTTATACAGAGCCATTTTTAAGAGGATGCCAGGTACCGCTATTGCAAGGCACAGAAAAATACTAATCACTTCCCCTGGGATTGTGAGTCTGAGCTGTTTGCTCTTTGATAGCCTAAAAAAAAGGTAAAATGCACATATTTGAGCAAAGTGTTACCATCGTAGTAGAACCAAAAGCTGATGGATGAGAATGAAAAAAAAAAGATAAAAAAAACCCAACTTATTTTAAAAGCAAGAATTTGTGTAGTAGTCTATGCAGTTTATCTCACCCTTTGCTCTGGTAAAATATCCTATGAAGTGCAGCGTGGTAAAAGTGAACACTGATCTGATCTATTTACGTAACTTACATGTTCCCACTGTTGCTTGCAGTTCACATATGGATTTTCTTGAAATCACGCTTATCGGATACATTTATTAAGGCATGTGAAGTGTTTCTTGTATGTAAATTCAGCGGGACTGAATATAGAAATTTCATTTGCCCGTGAATTTTTCATGTTACATATACTTAGAAAATCTAATCTGGGAGGTTCGTTACTAGAACAGTTTTATTACTTCTGCTACTGTATCGTTATCAGACAGGCAACATCCTGAATTTGAGTAAAGGAGACGCTTTTCGGTTTGTTGTTGGGTTTTTTTTTCATTTTGTAGCACCTAGAATTAATAGATGGAGGACTTCCCTTCACAGTCACACATGAAGAATGCAAATAGTTATTTCTAGCCAAATGCCACAGCTCCCACATTATGTTATTCTAAACAGGTCTTTCACTCCTGTAACTGTTGTGAGGTGAATTGTTAATATTCAATTATCAATAGTGATGTCACTAGGCAAATGCAACTCTATCAGAGAGATCAGCCCAAAGTCAAAACCGAAGTTTACAAGGATTGAGATGAAAGAAATCGATATAAATAACGAGAGGGCAGCGCTACAAGGCTCTGCAGTGGTGGACTCGCTAACCCTAAACCCTTCCACCTGAATTCTAACAAGTAAATCAAAGCGCTCGTATCTGGATCAAGGCATTTTCCAGCTTTGCTTTAGTGACAGGGGAATGGGCATTACCCAGAAGCTGCAGGGTGATGTTCAGAGGCGGCTAACAAACCACCAGCTCAGCTTTTCTTTTCCACAGGGCAAGCACTCTAAATGCTCCTCCTCCCCTTAACTTGCTGAAACTTGCAGCTGTGATTCACAACCTGACCAACAGTGATAGATAACAAACCACTGACCTTGAGGGCGGCTTTGTGTGTCAGCCTTCTTATTGCGTTGAGTCACCGCACTCCTCGTGTGTGTTATTTTAAGTAGCACATTTATCAGCCAGTACCAAACAGAATATATGGCCATGTGTATTTTATTAGTGGGTTTTGAGTATTTAAAACAAAAAAAAAAAAAAAAAATCCACTTTATTTGAAAAAAGGCTTGAAGGCTCTGACACACTTTAAAAATCTCCTTGTTTTCAGTTACAACATAAGGAATCTATATGGATGCTAATATGTTTGCATTTGTAGCTTTTCCAGACCTTTTTTTTTTCTCCCAGCACACTGCAGTATAGCAATGTCAGAAATATACCATTCCCCATAACAGGACACATCTGTGGTGAATCTGCACAGAAGCAATTAATTTCCTTGTGGTATTTTTACACTGGGGGCTTAATGCAAGTCCCCATTATACAAACAAAAAGCTCTAGACAGCTCCTGCTGCCTGATAAAAAAAATAAAATAAAATAAATCAGATTGAGAAGGGCTGTTTGGCCTAGGACTGCTACAGGCAATGACTTGTAATGAGGCATCCCAACACTAATTATGAAGCTTATTAAAGAGAATTGTCTAAGTTGTACTAAAGTGCATGCTATAATCACATTAAGGGAGACACGCATACTGAATTGGGGTCCTCCGGTTTCTTCCCTTAGAGAAGTGGACCCACTACTTAATGAAGCCAATTTGGGTCTCCATTTATAGCAGCAATATTATTGTGCTTGGCAGACTGGTCAAGATGAATTTGATGGAGAGGCAGGTGAGAATCCCAGCAGCTTGGTGATAATTCACACATCATAGCCTTCACAACTAACTAACATCTGCGGGCGAGTGGGCCAAGAAACTGTCAAAAACAAATACTTCCAATCCAGGATTTTATTATTAAACTTCTCCCAAATCTTCACTAAGGTTGAAAAAGCAATATTTCAGTGTACTGTTTCAGGAAAGGGGAAAAAAAAAAAAGATTAATAAAGATGTTAGGAGGCTGAACTGCTGTGAGATTTGTTTAATTATTCCCCACAGTACTGCCCCAGCAATCTGCTGACATTTAGCCCCGACCTTGCAAATCCTCAGTAAATATTAATATATCAACTCAAACAGGGACCGTTGTTTTATTGGTTCACGGAGCTCAGAGAGATTCGCCACAGCAGTGAAAAATAATGTGCAGAACTGAGGAAGAACGGCTCCTTTGATATCACCTTCTGCTGCACACATGTGCTGGGAGCATCAACAAAATGGAAATTCTGTTACTTTGCCACAGCTGTAGAGTGACACTTCAGATGCCTTTGCTTCTCTTTGTACAGCCTGCTGGAATAATCCCAAAACCACAGTGGCAAGAGATTAGAAAACACACACACGCACGCGCGCGCACATATACACACACACACAGAGGAAGAGAGAGGAAAAAAGAGAGAGAGATCACATTTTATTATCTGACACAGTGGATATTTTAATAATGGTAAGCTCCCATCTTAAAACCTAATAAGCTTTGCCCAGAACAATGAGCGCGCTAATAAGAGCCAAGGAGAGCTGAGTGCAATCCACTGGAATCTGTTTACTACGGCAACTTTGCTGTTTGCCTCCGTGAGCGCCACATAAACTTCTTTTTTCTCCAAACAGTTGCCCCTATTGACTGCTTCCTAATGTATTTTATGTGCCTACCAGTCCTCACAAATCCTGGCAAAATACCCCCAATTTATTTTCTCCCTTTTATTTGCTTGCCTCGAATGTAAATGTACATTATTAAAATATCTTCTCATAACTACACTGCCATTACTAATAGACGAGTGTTTGATGTGGGTCAATACTGCATCCAAAATTCTTGGGTTTAGGGGAAAGGGCTGCTGTGCAACATTTGGCATTCAGATGTATTGAGCTGCAGAGTTAATGCGTGATTAATTTTATTCATAAAAATGTTAATCACTTCATTGTGAGATCTTTTTAACATTCTGTGCACTGAACACCTTTTAACTTCTTTTTCACACAAGCTCACAAACGTATTTAATATTTTGAAACATTCTGTTATTACCAATAACACTGGTAATTAAACATACATTTAAAATGTAATAAAAAGCTGGCAAGTAACGGCACGGCACCGAACACAAATGGAAGCCCGTTGCCCGCTGCCTCTCCCGTGCCCCCTCCCCCTTGGCAGCAACTGACCAGTTTCTTTAATGTGCACTTGTTCGCAGAGTCCCGGAGGCATTTTTTTTCCTCAAGTGTGCTTCAACCCTCATTGACACAGCCGAATATCATGAAAATAATACAGCCCTGTAGCATGCTATCGATGGTGCTAAAAATACTTCTGTTCTCAGGGAGGGAAGGATCATGGCGTTGGGCACATCGCGGCAGGTTGGGGGCTCCGGGGGGGTTTGTTTTGGGTTGGGATGGGGATTTTTTTTGAGACAAACACTCGAGCCTCACCCGAGAGTGGTGTCAGGCATTGGTGGGTGTGCCGGCTGCACTCACTGACTTCTTGTTTCCAGCTGGGCAAGGCTATTGTGAGCGTATTCAGCCAATGCACTCATGAAACTGGATAAATGGATTAGTGGATCAGAGACACCATCGGCATCTTCAAAAGGAAAACAGCAGCCTGCAAAAAGACTGACATTTGTGTACTGGGGCAGAGGGTGTGTGAATGCTCTGCCTCCTCCAAAGGGACAAGACAGTGATAAACTTTCCACACTGACCACCTCACTTTGTGCTACAATTGACCAACAAAATAAATGGATTGCTTCATTGTTTTTGAACCGTGGGCAGCACAGGGAAAGCGCTACTTGCGCAGCAACAAAGGACAATGTATTGTGTGGGGCCAACAGCTCAAAATAAAACCTTTAATTATCTACGGGTCAGCCATAAATCTGGAATAAAAATAAATGTTACTTTTTAAACTCGCCTTTAATTCTGCACGGAGTTTATGCCAGCGCTTTCTATTCTCTCAGGAGAGGCACTACCAGGACTTGGTGTGCGCCCCACGTTTGCATTTTTGCATTAGCTTGGCTCCCAAGGAACATGTTGGGAAACAAGTTTGGCTATCAGATGTGAAGGATGTCTGTAATGCTAATTAATGTAAGCAAAAACAGATAAAAGATGTATTTTTTCCACTTTTTTTACAAACACCCATGCATGTATTCTCTTCACATACACAAAAGAGAAGCCAAAACTAATATTAATAATGGTGACGGGACTCAAGTAAATTAATTCCTCACAGAAGTACATTGTTTAGTTTTAAGAGCTCATATTTTCAAAGTCTTAAATTTTGAATACCTATTTCTATGGGGTTTTCAGTCTCCTGGTACTTCCAGCGATTCCTGTCCACATGGCTGGTTTTACGGGCAAGCTATGAACGGCACTGCATGGGGGCACCGCACAATGGGGAACACCAACCTCGCCAGGAGCCGTTTCTGTAACTTTTCACTGGAAAACACGCCACGCAGGCCATGTTTATTACATGTTCCAGTGTTTTACTTGATTTGTTAGTCCCAGGTAAGATTTACTGCTGAAACGTAAAACTTGGCGGCTCGAAGCTTGGAATCGGGCCCCACGTCCCTCCTCACCGCAGCCCCCACGGAGCCGGTGGCGGGCACAGGCCCTGCTGGCCACCTCTGCGGCCCTTCCCGGCAGAGGAGGACCGGTGGTCCTGCATGGCGCGGCTCCACGTCTGCCTCCCACTTCCCGCAGGCCAGCGGAGACCTGCCCCAGCCGGTTTAGGCCACGGCCACCTGAGCCATGGGGGGCAGCTGGGTTTCGGGGCCTGTGGGTGTCATGTGCAGGCCTGGAGCTCCCTTCCATCCACCAGCAGGCCTGCAGGGAGGTGGGTAGCTCCAAACGCAGGACTTAGGCACGGGGCGGTCGCCGGGATGGCAGGGGGACCTCACCCCCGAACTGAGCCCGGGGCAGGGGGAAGGAGCACACGTGCCGGGGCCCATGTTTTGAGGCTCCCTTTCGCAGAGCACTTATTACTCATCGGCCTTTCCCCTGCGCTGCTTGCGTGCCGACAGCCTGCCCAGCATGCCTCCGCCAGCCCCGGCCATTCTTTGCACCTCGCCTTTTAAGGACATTTGGGAACTAAAAAAATAAAAATAAATTTAAAAAAAAAAAAAAAAACAACAAACCCAACAACATTGGAACTAGCCAGGCGACGGAGACTTCCTTTAACGCCTTCCCTCCTCAGCCGCAGCGCAGGCACCCGGCTTCCGCCGCGGTGCCCGGGCCTCCCGGCGGGCTGGGCCCCGTAGGCCACAGCGGGCACACCCCGGGTCAGCCTGCGCCCCTTCCCCGCCCCGGGGTGCCCACCCGACACGGCGGGCACCGGGCAGCCCGCCTCTCCTCTGAGGCGAGGCGGCCCAGCACGGCCTTTCCTGCCTCTGCCTGGCCGAGGGGGCCGGGTGGCGAGGCAGGGCCCCGGCAGCCCCTTGCCCGGAGGCGGGCCGGCGAGGTAGACGGCGGTGGGCGCAGGCGGGCGGCCGGGGCTGGCCGGGGTGGGGGAGCCGCGTCTGCGGGAGTCCCGCCGGGCGGAACTAATGCCGGACCCGCATTGTCCCCCATCAGTCGCCGGGTTATTTCAATACGAGCCTGTTTAACACGGGGCCGGTGGCCGGCAGCGGCGGAGAGCCATCTCTCCTGCCGCCCCCCGCCTCCCCGCCCCCGCCGCTCTGCGCTCTTTGTAATAGTCTCATCTACAAGGACGATTGAAACTTTATAGTGCATGATTCATAGAGCGGGGCTGCGCTCGGAGCCGCGGTGCATATTACATTAATCAGTGTCAGGCCACTAAAACAGAGATATGAATATGAATTCTCCATATTGCAGGGGAGATAAATGTGCTTGTGAATAATTGATCGGCGCCCATAAAAAAAAAAAAAAAAAGGCTGGGCGGTGGGGGGGGCGGGGGGAAGGAAAACATGGTCACACAATGAAAGTTACCGGGAGATCTAACGAGCCCCGCGGTGAGGGCTGGTGCGGGGCTCCCGGCGGGAGCCGGCGGGTGGGGGCAGCCGCGCCCCGGAGGCGCCCCCGCCGCAGCTCCTGCCGGGTGCTGCCAGCAGCGGCTGCACGGCTTCGGGGCTGTTCAAGTTTCGGAGCGAGCACGTCAAAAACTCAACCAACGCAACAAAAAGGGATGACAGGAGCCGAGAACGATAGCAATCACAGGGACGAGCCAGTTTAAGCACATGCACCCTGCTAATTTTCTCGTTCCCTTTCTCCGGGCTTTTTTTTTTCCTAGTTAAAAATAGACTTTTCAGAATAAAATAGAAAAAGAATAAAAAATGAGGCATGCATATCAATGAGCACGTTTCATAACTACGTCTCTGTGACAAAGCCAAATCCCCGTGAAGCTGCCGTTTGCTTTTAGTGTGTTCTGGCAACTGCTAATTTCGGAGTTTGCTGAACTCGAGATGATACCAACTTTTCAGTGTTCTTTCTTCACAGATTTCTGCCATTCTTCTGTTAATGCTAAGTAAATAGTAACAGAAACAAGACAGGGAGACAATTTTTACTGGGGGAGGATGGAGGATTATGCAAACACGTATGAAAAATGTTTTCTGCCACCCTTTTAAATAGCACGAAAATGTATCTTGGCACTCGGTGGTTGTTCTAGAAGAAGTATTACTCGATGTAGCTCCCATCCGATTCAATGCAGATTTTCCTATTGACTTGATTTATCAGGTTCGGGTACTGCCATCGCTTAAAAAAAAAAAAAAGTAGGAAACTAGGACTTTCCAATTTACTCTTATCAGCTCTAAGCATTCCCAATTAAGGCAAATCGTTTAGCTTAAGCTTCTCCTTTATTATTCTCCTTACACCCTGGTATTTGCTGGTATACATCTGCCAGGGTGGATCTCAATGAAAGTGGAAAATATGACAGAAAAACTACAAATTATTTTCCTGCCCAGAGTGACGTAAACGATCATTCCTAGCACGGCTCACGTGACAAGCGAAACCTAGGCGATATGGAGCCCCCGCTCCTTCCTAAACCTGGCGCGGGGCACGGGGGCTCCCGGCGGCGGGGAGCGGGCGGGGCCGGTGTGTGTGCATCCCGCCCGGCCCCGGCCCGGCCCCGGCCCCGGCCCCGGCCCCGGCCCCGGCCGGCCCCGGCCCCGGCCCCGGCCCCGGCCCCGCACCGCACACCGCGGCGCACCGGCAGCCTCCGAGGGCTCCGAGCGATACGAAATTACAAAACGAAATTACCTCTCTCCTCCAGGTGACAGCTAGGCTAAGGCAACAGCCCTCGGGGATTGCTGGGCGCTTAGGCACGCACCCACGCGAGAGCTTTTCTCACTTGAACGACACGACGTTTCTCAGCTCGGCGCTGCAGCTGCCCTTACTACTTTTCGGCTTTCCTTTTCTAGGGGGAAGCTGCTTGCGCTCCTGTCCAGAAACTCTGGAAGCGGCTCAAGCACCCTCCGTCCCAGCACGCAGCCCGCGGCCCCGGGCGCGCTTCTCCCGCCGCCGGCAGGCAGCTCCCCGGGCCGCCCCCCGCCGTCGCCACCGGGGGGGGAGGCGGGAGCCGGGTGCTTCGTCCCATCCCCGGCAAACGCTGCGGGCGCGGTGGGGAGAGGCGGTGGACGGCGCGTGGCTGGCGCTGGACCCCGCGGGGCTTCATTCACCCCCGCCGTAACCCCTCAGCTGGTTGGGAGGGAAGCATCACAACTGTGGCGTTACTGGGGGGAAGGGAGGTGGGAAATTCAAACAAGCAGATGGGGGGGGGGGGAGGGGGGGGGGGGGGGGGGGGGGGGGGGGGGGGGGGGGGGGGGGGGGGGGGGGGGGGGGGGGGGGGGGGGGGAGGGGGGGGGTGGGTGGGGGGGGGGGGGGGGGGGGGGGGGGGGCGGGGGGGGGGGGGGGGGGGGGGGGGGGGGGGGGGGGGGGGGTGGTGGGGGGGGTGGGGGGCGGGGGGGGGTGGGGGGGGGGGGGGGGGGGAGGGGGGGGGGGGGTCGGGGGGAGGGGGGGGGGAAAGGGGAAGAAGTCAAGTTCTGCAGCAGAGGCTGCTCTAGAGATGCTGAGGCTTCCAAAGGCGGAAAACTGCCAACCAGATAACTATTGGGAATTATCACTCTCCGGAGGATAATCAAAACTGGAAGCACACTCCGGAGGATGTTGCTGGCTTTCTGGCTGAATTAAAGGCGGGCAGCCTTCCCCCCCGCCCCCGCCCCGGCTGAGCAGAGCTGCGGGCCGGCACCTCCAGCTGCCGCCGCGCCGGGCGAGGGGACGGCGCCGCTCGCAGCCCACAGAGGGCGCTGCGAGCCTGCCCAAAGCCCGGCCGGCGCCCCGCCGCTCGGCCCCGCTCGGCCCCTCTCGGCTCCGCTCGGAACCGCTCATCTCGGCGCGGCGCTGCCCGCCGCTGGCGATCGGGGTGGGGGTGCGCGCATACATACGTACATACACACACACGCACGCACGCACACACTCACACTCCTTTGCTCTCCACAGCTGAAGTCCCTTCTGACGTTACTATGCCGCAAAGCAATCCCCTCTCCTCTCCTCCCAAGCCAATTTGGCACCGTCGCGTTCGCTCCGCCTCGCAGAGCATCACTGCGCGCTTTTTACGTGCCATCTCCCCTTTCGGAGGAGCGCTGCCCATCTATGACAGCCAGGCGGGCGGCGGAGAGGGGCCGGGGCCGGGGCCGGCCCGCGGCGGCGGCACCCCGGACCGCCGGGTTGCTCGGGGCCGGCTGCGCCGCCCGCGAGGAATTTGGGCCTAAGGGGGGGCGAGGGGCAGCCGGTGCGGGGCTGCAGCTATTCCTTTGGAATTGATAGCAAAGAGAAAGCAATTCCATCAGGTTTACACCAGCACTGATCTGAAGCGCCGTTCGACCTTACAGGCGTGAAGTCTTTTTTCTTCCTTTTTTTTTTTTTCTTTCAAGACGTCTTCCCTCTCCCTTTTCCTCGCTGAAAGCTAAGTTGTTATGGTTTGGTTAAAACTGTAATATACTCTTTTGTTGGAACAGTTACCAACGCGGGACTGCCTGTGATTTAGGAAAACCAAAACAACTAAAAGCCAGAAAGCAAACTGATGCTATGCTGGGAACCGGAGGATGTCAAAATGAGCCTCTTTTCAGAGACAGCCCGTCAGATATCCCGCACAAAATCTATTTCGTCCGATCTATTTCTCTGCTCCATCTGAAAAACGCAAAAAGTGGAAGCCTACCCCCTCCACTGCTTTGTCAACAGATCTCTAAGCGATAGTTTACCGAAACCCCTCTTTGCTTGCGATGATTTTGCAGCTAAATCAAGATCAATATTCTGATCTCTGACAAGAATTTTATTAATATTTTATTTGAAAATCTCATCTTGTTTCCGACAAGTCCTGGTTTGAGGTTGGTTCAGTTTGGATAGGGCGTCACCACATTATTTCTTAATGACTTTCCCAGCTGCTTCTTTCCATTTTCCACCATCAACAACCATCTGGTATCTTATTAGCACCTCAATGCTCATTTAGTGTTCTCATTTAGGAGAAAAAAGAAGTAAACACTCAAAATATTACACATTTTAACGGACCGTCTTTGGAAGATTAATGCCTTTATAAACAGATAGATTGTCTCTCTCAGTCTCTTTTTAACCAACAGATCGGAATCGCAGAACTTCTAGGAAGTGCAAGAGCTGCCATATTTATTTTTTTTTCTGCTAAGATTGTGCTTAATCTCACAGGGAAAAATCCTTCACAGTCGTATTTCCTCTGTGTTTATTTAAAGCGTAAATCGTTACAAATAATTCTGTTTCCTAATCTACTATTTTTTTCGGCTTCGGTCGGAATGTATACCAAAGCACTAAAGCTCTTGATCCAATTTAGGAACTGGTTTGGACAGCAAAGTTATACACTAGGGAACTGTGAGAAAACCTGTCCCTTCCATTTTCAAGAATGTATGTTATAACGTAAGTGGAAATCGGATCCATTTATGTTCGAAAATGGATACTACAGAACACGTCTGATTCACCACAATTGAAAAAATAACTTTAATTTTACTAGTCAAGAACCAGCTTCACTCAGCGTCTTAAATTTACGTGTACGAAAAGGGAAGCTCGCAGCTTGTTTTCGACAAAATAGCTACAAGAGTCATTAAAAGCTTGGATTTGGTATTTTAAGTTTCAGTTACCCAAAGGCAAACAGACTTGACTGTTTAGAAAACAAATTATAAATGTTTGAATAGATTTGTAATATATGTATAAGATCTGCAGCAACAGAATACATACCTGAAGAGAGCTCAATTTCATTTAGTTTATTAGACAAAAATATATGATTTAGACAAGTTTTGCTGACGCGCTATTTACAATCTGAAATCACTCTATATACAGAAAAAACACAAACACATGGGAAACATTTACCAAACAAATAATCCAAGAATGATTAGAATAACACGATCTGAAATGGTACAATGAAGAAGGGGATCCATCTACAGATTTGTGTTAATCGCTTTTATGGATTTGCACCACCTTATTGCAAAAAGAGATTGATGGGAGTCGTTTATATCGTTTCCTTTTTTTTTTTTCTGTCCTTAATACCAGTCTCTGTAATATTTTTTCACCAAACCATTTAATCAAGCGGAAGGGAGAGCTGTTAAAATTCTCGGTGTTCCCTCTTGCTGAGCCAAAGAGCTGCAGGGGGGAAGGGAGGAAGGAGGAAAAAAAAAAAAAAAGACGTAACAATCTTTCAGGAAAAAAAAAAAAAAGAGAATCCTTTCCTATAGTTGCCTGTCTATTGCTATAGCATCCTAGTATTAGTTAATTGCACAGAAATCGTTGTCACTGGTGTAATTAACACAAGATCTTTGAGGTCTGTTAAGTTTCAGAAAAGTTACAGGCTGGCTATGTACAATTGCAATTTAGCCTAACTTTGAAAAGATTACAGCAACTTCTGTGTTGTTCTTGTTGTCTGTATGCATTATTATGGTGATGATTAGGTGTTATAATTAGTCTTTATTATTCAAACACTCTGTTTCACATAAGTAACATTCCTGCAGTGAAAGCAAACAAACAAACTCACTTGTCACGGACAGGCTGGAAGGGCGATTTTAGCGGCTGAGGTGGGGATTCAGTTCTTGGTACATTTTCTCTTTCTAGAAGAAGACAGAAGGGAAAAAAAAAAAACAACAAAAACAGGAGAACCATTTTAGAATAACAACAATAAAAATCTGGACAGTGTGCAGAGAACACACCTCCCTATCATCCTCTTGTTCAGACGTGTGTAGGGGGGGTGGGTGGGTGTGCGCACAGCACTATTCCCTACTTTCAATATTTAAGGAGTATGCAAGCTTTTCTTGCCACATTTTTGACTGTCATTGAAATTATTGGGAGATGAAGGTCAGGAAGGAGGGAAGGAAAGCAAAACTCAAAGACTGTGTTTCACAGCACTATTCCTACATTCTCATCTTACTTGATGAGTGTATAGGGTGAGAATGTAATAGCCCGGACGAAATGGGCTTAATGCATGCAATCAACATGCTCCAGAAAAAAAAAAAAAAAAAAAAATCAACACTAGGGTAAACTGTAACTCCGTTAAAAGCAATCAGTTACACCAGGGCTGAACCTGACACCATTCCTCAAGGAGAAGTTCATGTGTGTGTGTCGGGGGTGGAGGGAGAGATGGATGCCTGATACATTCATTACCTATGTGTTTGGGACTGGTCCTCTCTGAAGGTTTTTCACTGCTTAGGGCTCCCAGGGTTGCTGTTAAAACAGAAGGTTGTTGCTGGGCCTGGAGGTGGTGATTGTGATGAGCAGCATGGTGGTGATTTACTCCCAAAAAGGACCTCACATTTAGCAGGGAACTCTGAGTGAGGAAAGCCCCATTTGTCCAGTTGTGAAATTTGCCAATCTGGCATGTGTAGAGTCCATGGCTAGGGAGAAAAGCGGGGTGCTGGATCTGTGGAGAAGTGTGGTTAACCTGGGGAGGAGGGGGCGGAGGGGGAGAAGATTTCAGGGCACCATCAGGACTGGTTGCCGTCTCTGCCAAAGACCAAATCTTGGGTTTGCTGTGGGATGGCATCTGTAAATTGTTCTGTCCCCCGGGACTGATGATTCGCGTGCTGTTGTCAGAGGCCTCCTTCACCATGGCCAGCGCGTCTTTGGGTTTCAGCCCTTCAGACCCTGACAGTGCCAAATCCTTCTCCTTTCCCAAGTGCTCCTCTTCACTGCTTTGTCTCAGGAGCTCGGGCTTCTCCTCCTCTTCCTCGTTGCTCTGCTCCCCATCGTTCTCGTCGATTTTATCTATGTCTATGCTCTCCAGATCGATTTCCTCGTCGTCTTCGTTCTTCTCGGGGTCCCCCTCATTGTCGCTCCCGAAGAGGTTTGCATCTTCTTGGTCCTTACTCCTGGAGCCCCAGGTTACCTTGTTCTCCTTCTTGAGCCGCCGGCGGGCGTTGGCGAACCAGGTGGAGACCTGGGTGAGGGTCATCTTGGTGATGATGGCCAGCATGATCTTCTCACCCTTGGTGGGGTAGGGGTTCTTGCGGTGCTCGTTGAGCCAGGCCTTGAGGGTGCTGGTGCTCTCCCGGGTGGCGTTTTTGGGCCGCCCCGGGTCCCCGTACTGGAACTGTCCGTAGGGATAATAGCCGGGGGCAGTGTGGGCAGCAAAGGTAGCAGGGTGGACACCCGGATTATCTTTCAGCTCGTACTGGGAGCCCTGCAACACATTCAGACAAGCGGAGAGGAAAAAGCACATCAATTATCTCGTTAGCGTCCCTAACAGACCTGAATAGGCTACTCCGGGAGCCGGAATACGCCTTTGAGCGGTGCAAAGGGTCTTCACAGGCAAATTCGGCCCTCCCCGCTCCAGGCTCTTCACGTTTACATCAGGCAGTAGTATTCCCAAATGATCCCCCCTTCTTGCAGGGAAAGGAAAAGAGAGGGGCTAAGCTGGGCTCTGCCAGACATTGTGCGCATTTTCTCCGCAAACCAAATCAAATCAAACGGTGGAAATGCAGCAACTTCGCGTTCGCCTCGGCGAGACAATTTATCGTGCCCCCGAAATTATCAGGCAGAGAAAGCAGGTACTACACCACAGTTACAGACTAATGCCTGCGCACAACGTCGCATTTATCTGCAAAATATCCAGGAGGATATTACAAATGCATGCAGAGCATTCTTCTTTGGCCCCAGATCTGCCTTTAAAAGGAGTTCGCGTGAGACGAGACTGGGGAGATGAATGCACAACTTCAGTACGAAGACACTTATAATGTAAGAGATTTTCCACACACAAGCCAACTCCCCCCCCCCCGCCCCCCAAATCATACACTAAGATTCTGGTGTAAAACATTAACTTCTAACTGTTAGAAGAGCCTTTAAACTCTGGAATGAAAACTGATCCACGCATTGTAGAATATGGATATGCAGACACTTGATCTCATAAGTTTTACTTTGATCTGGGCAGAGCAAACACAAATTGTTTACAAGCGTTTAGAGACGGTGATTTATTTGCAATCAATATTCTTTTTATCATCAGTAGTAAAACACAGCAAGTCAAATTATCCCATCAGGTGTTTTGGTAAATAACATTTTATCTTTCTAGCTACCTCATTAGGCCTCATTATTACCGCAAATTGTCCAGATATTAACTTAATATTTTAGCTCTTGATTTACAAATGCTCAGAATTTTAGAATTTATTTCAAAATATCACCGTCATGGTAAATCACTGTAGTAAAATACCAGGAGACTTTGCGAGTAGGAAAGGGAACTGTTCCTAAATAGCTAACATTTAAAGCCGTTTTCTTTTTTTTTCTTGCTTCTACTACAATCTCGCTTTTTTTCTAGTCCAGAAATACATACTTAGTATTACTCTTGCGAAATTTGTGTCAGCCTTAAAAATGAACGTCTTCAAAAATGTCCGCGAAGAAACTAGTCTAACTTTGTCAAACAGTTAAAAAGGAACATGTATTTTAATTTCAGAGGCAAAGCTTATACACAAAGAGAAGCCCGATGTAATTTTTGTAATGCGTTACAGAGTAGGCTTTCTGCACTCCCTTTATTCCGCTGTCTTTTGTTATTGTTGCTGAAATGATATTTTTTGTGTAATCTCTGTTGGGAATTCTTTTGAAGAAGCCACTTGTAAATCACTCATTGCGTCTGTCTCAACTTTTACTGCATTTCCAAAATCAAGGTTAAAAAAAGTAGGAAATGCATGCTGTTAAAAGTGCCTTTGTAGGAAATGTTTGCAGTACAAAATGATCTGTTTTCAGATGCTGACCCTTGCTCAACAGCGTATCTACCTACTTGCCTACATATATGTATTAAAAACCCTCACAAGTTATGCCTTGCATGCACCCAGTTATAAATATTCACACTTTTATGTTTCGGGGGGAGAGAAAAGAGGGGCATTTAGAAATTAAGTGGAACCTATGGGTACCGCCGCCGAGAAATTTGGAGACAGTACCAACGAAAACATTTCAACGACACCAGAGATAAAAACAGTTAGTTAAAGAAAGGTGTTTCACTTTTTAACTACTACATTCTAAAGAAAAGGAAAAAAGAGATCCGAGGACAATCTGGGTGACGGCAATTTGTTTTAGAGTTAACGCCAATATGCCTTTCTGCTCCGATGCATATAATGGGATGTAGATGCCCTCCTTCGCTTCATGCAAATCCGATCTATGATACTCGCCATAATCAGAGTATGAAAAGTTCAGGGAAGAGAACGGGCCGTTTTTACGGCTTCAGGAAAATATCTGGAAATAAACGGGCGTACCAGCTGCCGACACTGCACTTCGGCCTTTCGGACGGAACCTGTTTATAGCTCGGCGGCAAAGAAAAGGACCAGGCGGAGAGAGGAGCGCGCTGGAAAGCCAATTGAAACAACAGGACCGACAGTATCACCCGTCAACAACGACACCAATAACAACACGGGAAAAAAAAAGAGCCGAGTTGCTAGGGAAAGCCGACAACACGGAGGCAGGCGCCCTGCTCAGCCCTTCCACCGCCAAGAAGAAAAACTCGGAGGAGTTTTGCCCGGCTGGAGCGACGGGGCGGATGTGGGCTGCGCCTGCAGACGGAGCCCGCCGCCCCCCGGCCCCGGCCCCGGCCTCTCTCTCCCTGGCAGACCCGCCGACACACACGCTCCCCTCTCCGCGGCGGACCCCGCGCCGGGCGGGAGCCGTCACCGCGGCCGCTCCGCCGCCCCCCGCGCTCGGCTCCGCGACCTCCGCCCTCCCCTGCCCCGGCTCCCCCTGCCTCATCCGCGCGTCGCGGCCGCGCTCCGCGGGCCCGGGGGCGGAGGGGGGGGGGGGGAAACGGGGCGGGGGGGTGCAGCGCGGTGCTCACTCACCATTTGGGAGAAGAGGCCGAGGTCGGCGGTGTAGGGCAGGAAGGCGCTGTAGTTGGGGGCGCTGTAGGGACCGGCGTACATGCCCAGCACCGAGGTGACAGCGGCCGAGCCGCTGCCCAGCTCGGCGCCCGCGGGCCGGCCCGAGGCGGCGGCGGCGGCTGCGGCGGCTGCGGCGGCGGCGGCCAGCACCCCGGGCCGGTCGCTCCCGTACACCGCCTGGCTGGCGCTGAGATACTGCGGGTAGCCCAGCTGGGGGAAGGACATCTCCGGGGCGCGGGCACAGCGGCGGCGGCGGCACTGGCGGCGGCGGCGGTAGAAGCGGCAGAAATATTAAAAAAAAAAAAAAAAAAAAAAAAAGGCGGGGGGTGGGGGGAAGGAATTACACCAAAAAAAAAAAAAAAAAAAGAAGGGGGAGGAGGGAGCCTGAACAGCCGGGGAGGGGAGCGGAACAAACCCGGGCTTCTCTGGATCTCTTTCTCTCTCTCTCTCCCCCTCTCCCTCTCTCTCCTTCCCCCCCTCTCTCTTTACTGGAGTCAGGCAGGGCGAGAGAACAGAAATCGAGCCGATAATTTTCTTTTTTCGTTCTGATTTCTTTCTGTCAGAGATATATTGCAACCTAGGTATGGAGGAGGAGTGTGGAAGGATTCAGTGGGGTGTCTTTCCTCAAATCTCGGCTCTTCTGTGCTCCTAAATCCCTTAGATGTGATCTGATCAACAATTGAGCTCCAACTGATGTGTCTGCCCTTAGGTCCTAGGCTGATCTTTCAGATACAATTTGAAGTTGATGTTTTGATTGGCACCCACTTGAGCTGCAAGCACCGCCCCGCGCCCCCCCCCCCCCGCCCCCCTCGGTGCAGCACGTGGTGCACAGCCCAGCCTGGGCCACTTTCCTCGGTGCCTGTGTGTGCGTGTGTGTGTGTGTGCGCGCGTGTGCGTGTGTCCGCGCAGCTGCTGTGCTGTGCTGTGTGTGTATTTAATGTTTAGCAATGGGCTCCTTTCAGAAAAGCCCCCACTGCTGTATGACAACCTGTCTACACGATTTTACAGCTGTCCAACATTGGGGTTTTGCTGTTTCGCAGCCTTAGTGTGTCCCCTTTTAACAAAAACAACTGTGTTGCTGGTTTTTTTCACCTTTAACATTGAGTCCCCCTTGTCGTCGTTGGACTCAGGAACAAACGAGAGCGGCCGTGAGAGGAAAAGGGGGCTTTGCAGCCAGGCGACTTGTAACAATTTACCACTAAAAAACCCAAGGCATATAAATAAATAAATAAATAAATGCGGTCTATCTATAGCAACCCACAAACGCCGCGCACACACACAACTTTGCTGAAAGTCAAAAGGCTCCCAGCAGTTCTTCCCAGAAGAATTTTTAGTTAAAAAAAGAAAAAGGAAAAAAAAAAAGACCCGCAGCGATCTCCCCCCCCTCCCGCCCCGCCCTTTCTCCTCCTCATGCCCTGCCGACCGATTGACACTCAGGGACAATTATCAGAGGCATTGCGACAGTTCTCGGAATATTAGCAATAAATAATCCCGCAAATCAACAGTGGCGACATGTATGCCGAGGGGCACAGAAGACCCCCAGCCCTCGCCCCCGAGTCGGGGGGTGGGGGGGAGGGGGGGCGCTGAGTGGCTTGTAGATTGTCAAAACTTCCATCTGCCCGTTCCAGCGGGGACCAAAGGAAACGCATGGGGGGCCCCGAAAGGACCAAAACGAGCTGTTGCCATTATCGTCGTTAACAGTAATGATCAGAGGAAGGGATTTTTTTTTCCTTCTTCTTCCCCCTTTCCCCTTGGAGCGGGGTGGAAGGTGCAGCGGGAGACAAAGGGCTCCTCTGCGAGGGACCGAGGGACTCGGCCGCCCTGAAGGAGATGAGTTGTCACCGCTGTGACCTGCCCGCCGCGTTGCCCGCTTCCTCGACGTGGCGGGGCTCGCCCGTACCCCGCCGGGGCTGGCAGAGCCTCGCACCGCCTGGCCGGCACCGCAAACTTTCCTTTTCCTACCGCTGCCGGGGCCCTCCCACCCCCCTCGCCGGGGGAAACGGGGAGCGGGGGGGGCGGGGGGGCCGAGGGCTGGGCGTTTCTTGCCCCGACCCTCCCAGCCCCAGTGGGACGGCTCGGGGGCCGCTCTGCCCCACGAGTCCGGCCCGGAGCCCGCGGCGGGGCTGGCGCTCCCGCTCCGCCGGGCGCGGGGAGGGCACGGCAGGGTGCTGCTGCCCCCTCGGCCGGCCCCAGCGGAGCGGCCCCGCGGAGGGGCACGGAGCGGCCGCCCCCAGCCCAGCCCTCGCCGCCGCGGTCCCCGCCGCCCGGGAGCTCCGTCTTTGTGCTGAAGGGGCGGACGGGGCCGCCGAGCTCTTCCTCAAGGGACGGCGCGGCGCTGCGCGGCACGGAGGGGGCCGCAGACGCGAAGGCCCGCTGCTTTTCGGGATGCAAGTGTTTGGCGGGGGAGGGAAGGGGGGAGGGAAGAAGGCGGGGGGGGGGGGGGGCACGGGTGTCTCTCTCCTTTTCCCGAGTCCAGGGCGAGAGCGAGCTCCTAAGGTTCGCGCCCCGTCTCCGAGGTTGCAGCCGCGGGTTCAGCCCGACACCACGGGTCCCGCCGGGGACTGGCCGCCGCTGGACCGGAGGGAGATGCCTCCCTTCCTGCAAAGGCCCCTGCGGGGTGTCTGTAACCCCGGCCAGCCCTTCCCTCCCCGCGCTCCAGGGAACGGCTCCGTCTCAGGGAGTTGGTTAAACTTCCTTCCCCCATCAGTTGGAAATAGCGAGCTGTCCCCTCCCTATGTCTAAGAGGGAGAGGAGGACCTCCCCCCCAGCCTCCTCCGCTCCAAAATCTCACCCTCAAAGCAGGAGAGCGACCCTCAGACAAAAATGCACCGCCGTAACGAAGCTGAGTGGGGCTTGAAAATTGCAGCGGTGTTTTGCGAATGGAAGTGTCACATTACAAGGGCTGCAGGTAAATAAAGGTGGGATAAGGCACCGACGCTGTCCAAATCTTATTAGCGCTTTAGATCTGGGTGGAATGTGTATCCAGAAAAGGTTTCCACTTGGAAGCTTAAGAAATGTGACTCATCCCCTCCCCCACCCGCCCCCATCCTACTCAGATCGGTTCAGGGGACAAAAAAAAAAAAAAAAAAAAAGAAAAAAGAAAAAAAAGTCTCAGTTGCTTTTCTATCAGCCCAGCATCTTTTCGGGGCGAACTTTGTTATTCTTCGCCTTGCTGGAAATAGAGCAAATAAATAGAAAGTGCAGGTTACTTGTAACGGTGATTTGAGGGGGGGCGGGGGGGAAACCACCAGGACAAAAAATAGGAGGAAAAGAAAAGAAAAGAAAAGAAAAGAAAAGAAAAGAAAAGAAAAGAAAGAAAAGAAAAGAAAAGAAAAGAAAAGAAAAGAAAAGAAAAGAAAAGAAAAGAAAAGAAAAGAAAAGAAAAGAAAAGAAGGGAGAGGGAAAAAGAGAGAAAGAAAGAGGGAGAGGGGAAAAGAGAGAAAGAAAGAAACAAAGAGAAAGAAAGGAAGGAAGGAAGGAAGGAAGAAAGAAAGAAGGAAAGAAAGGAAAGAAGGAAGGAAGGAAGGAAGAAACCCGCCGAGGAGGGGGAAAGTTGCAAGACTGGGAGGAGAGCTTTGTTCCTCATCTGCAAAGTTCCCGGCGCAAGGATGAGCAGGGTCCTGCGAACGCCATTAATTATGCACAATTCTGATCAGTAAATGCCAATCCCTTACCACGCCATTCCTGCTTCTGCACTGGACATTGCCCATTTTTCTGACGGTTTATTAAGTCACTTTAGTAGGCAACCTTTCAAAGCCCTTTTTAATTTCTTTCCCCCCCCCCCCCCCCCGCCTTGTGCAAGTAAGCTGGGACCAGAGCTGCTACACTAAGCTACTTAGCTTGAAAATCAGTTTAGTGAAGGTCTGGGAGATTCTGGGTTTATTTCCCCCCATACAAGACCTATAGCAGAAGCTTAATAACAAAAGTGCGAAAAGAACAAAACTGTACGGAAAATTACAAACATCAGCAGCAGCTGCCGGAAGCACCAGGAAAATCTTTTCCTAAACCCAAGACCTAAACAGTCAAAAAGGTTGGTGTGATCAACCCCACTATCCATAAATTATCTCGAAATTGTTAAGAGATGGAATAAAATACTGTTTGGTTTTTTTTTTAAGTCATTTTAAACATAATTCGGGAAAAAAATCTCTCTCCTTTTTACTCTTTTTTTCTGAGTTCTGTGTTTTAGTTGCTCGAATGCCTCCTTAACTTTCGGCAAAACCTAACAAAAAGGAGTGCGGTGCCAACTCATTAGCCGAACAGCGTTTTTAAAGACGATAAACAGTCACGTAGCAAAAAAGGATTTGGGCTCAGAGTGAAAAACAGAGTCACCTTCCCGTTGGAGAGCGGATGCACATCTGAAAACAGGGGGGAGAGAAATATATAGCAGCGCCGGGTATAATGTGATTATACCTAAGGTAATCGCTTAAAATAAATTGTATACTGTTTAAAGTAAATCGACCTAAATGGCCACGCTCATATAATTCAAAGATCACTGGGCAGATAAACTTCTCCTTAAAGAGCCTTTCTTGAGAAGGAGTTTGCTAAGACAATGTGATCCTTCCAGTTTCTTAAGGCGATGCATCCACTGCCAGGAGATTTTCTCTTTATTATTAACAAATCAGTTTAGATAGGGGTCCGATAAGAAATGCAAATCCAGACATAGGGGTCGCTGCTTGGCCGAATTTTAACTAAAGGCTGGTTCTGCAGGAATTGACTAAAGGGTATGTTTGCGAAGAGGATATGTGAAGCTTTAACACTGACTCAACTAAAAAATGAAGTCAGTGATTTTGATCTGCTCCAGATGTCCTAAGAGTGGATATTGCAGTGCTGGGAATCCGCACCAAATATCTGAGGGCACTGATGGTAATCAGCGCAACACATCAGCCAGGGGGGACTGGCAATTGTGATAACCTGCTGCAAATGTGCAGGGCTGGAGATGGCAGTGATAAACCGCTGAAAGTATCTTCAAATGGAGATGACAGAGATGTTGAAAGGAGACACCTAACTATGGGGAGAATAGGATACTAAGCAGAGCACAATCTGAGAGTGGAGTTCAGATTTTTCACTAGTCTGCGGTTCACCCATGTAATTTCCACAGAGATACACGCGTTTGTGCGCCGTCTCTGCATGCAGATACACGCGCGTATGGACCTGTTAGTAAAATTCGGGGTTTATGCGGCGTTGATAATAAGATCTACCCAAAGAAAGGGAGGCTTAATCGCTAAAGCGCCTTGTTTGTGGCTTGGGAAGAAAAGTTTTCATTTAATTCTGTGACTGCTTTGAAACATCCCGGTAACGATTTCTTTTGCAAATCCTCTCTTGATTTTCAGCTCGCACCGGTGATAGACGAAGAAATTTAAGATGATCTTTTCAGTTAATAGTCTGTTTCAATTTTCTTTCCTGTGGAAAGAACGTGCGGGGGTGTGTGTGGTGCGTGTGAAGTGCCAAAAAATAGATTATCCGTATGTTGCTAATTTTCTGACTGTTCTCGGCAGGTAGTTTCATAGTCTTTTTTTTTTTTTTTTCTCGCTGTCTTTTTTATGTGTAAGTTTTAAATAACTCTACCATGTTAAGTATCAATCCTATACATTTTAATGATACATCTGTGCAGGACTGAATCCATTAATTTAATATATCTCGCCTAGATTCTAATTATGCACCGACTGTCGACTATTTGGATCAGTTGACTGAGTTTTCATTAAGCGTATTATATCTGATTGAGCATGGGACCGTGTTCCATTTGACGACGTGTACTTTTTTTGGGGGTGCCGGTCGGGCGGCTGCGGCTCCGCAGGACCTTGGCGTTGGTTGCCTCTCGCTGGTCACCCGCTGCCAGGCCCCGTCGCCTCCGTGCGTCCGTCCTGAGCGCTTCTCATCAGCCCTGATTTATGAGCCTTGTTAAACACTCATTATTACTTTGCACCTTTTTTTTTTTTTTTTTTTCTTCCAGCAGGGTCTGGGAAACAACCCCACTTTGTGACAACAGGGCATGTGTCAAACAATTATAGGCGGAGAGGTGATGTAGCTCTGGAGCGCCAGATTCCCCCCTCCTCCCCCTCACGCCCAACCCGAGGAACATTTCTGTTTGAAAAAAAAGGTAAGGGGGGGGGGGATTTTTTTTTAAAATCTCACTCTCTTTTTGCAAATTTAATTCACAGAAACAGTAGCCTTCAGATCTCTGACCGTGCAAACGAATGGTTTGGTTTGTCCAAATAAACACAAAGTTACAATCAGGGATACCTGGTCGATTCCCTAAATGTGAACATGTACATATCCATAGTACAGGTAGTACAGGAAGGAATCCAAGTCTGAGCAGCTACAGCGTTTGATTGTACTCAAGGTAACAGCTAATAAGGCTTTTACAAAGATTATTTTATTCAGAGAGAGAGAGCGCATTTAAAAAAAGAATTTATGGTCATCTCTCTCTCTCTCTCTTTTTTTTAAGTAAATTAAGAGAAATTGATTTTTCCCCGATACCCTGGCGGTGACTTTTATTAATCCTTTATCAGTCCACCTCAGTTGCAACTTACATTTATTTCTGATAGCAATGCGAATACACAGATGCTCTCTTCCTCAGCGCTTTTGCAAATGAATTGTTAAAGCTATGCACAAAGGCCTATATGAACAAGCACACAAATCTATAGAATGAATCATCTGCTTCTCTCTGTATCTATCTGTCCGTCTGTCTGTCTACCTATCTATGAATATTTTATGGGTCTGAACTTAATTAACAAAATAATTTCCATTTTGTCTCCAAAATGATCAACAGCAATTATGTGAGATTTTTAAGGTTTATAATTTTATGTCACCAGACTGTTGCTTGGGGGCAGAGGCACAATTGCCGTGCCAGCTGCAGTTGTATTTATTTGTTTTTCTGTCTTGTTCCTGTAGGGCTGCATTATGCAGTTTTTAATTAGTTTGTGTTTGTATTTCACCCGTCCCAAATCAATGCCATCCTGGAGCAATGCAATGTAAATTCCTGCAGTACAGGTGTAGCTGCTAGCTCCGGAACACTAGGAAACTCATGTCTTACAAATGAAAGCAGTGAATGCCATTCAGCCAAACTGTCAGCTTTAAACAGCCAAGAGGAAGGAGATCAAAGCAGAGAGCAGGAACTTCTACTCTCCAGATTAGTCTTTATGGTTTGAACGCCTAATGCTATTAAAGGGAACCAGGACATATAGCACATCGTTGGCTACAAAGTTACTTCTAATTTTGCTAAAGTCCTGCCTTATTTTGGCCAATGTAAGCCTTCAGAGCATTTCAAGATGCACTGTTTCCTTTGAGGCCTAGTAGCTACTCATCTGAAATTATGCAGAACTAATACCTTCAGAGACACATTTCTGTTTGTGCACATATTTATATAACTTATCGCCTTTTGAAAGATAATTTCGATTTCCTCCTAGGTTCCACAAAGTCTTTTAATAGAACTCGCAGCAATAAAACCTGAAATTCTAGTATCTCCAGACATGAAAAGTCCCTTTATGTTGTGTTTGGTGTCTCTTCTTTCTTGAAATGACCTCTGTATGGTGGTGTATAAATCTATTATTCCAGTCACTGGGGAATTCTTTTAAAGCTTTCTTTTTTCGTCAGGAATAAGAGATCGTTCATCTTTAACTAGGCCACATAGAAATTATGATTCAACAGCAGTGTATATTTAATTAGAGTAATCTCACTTGAATTTAATTACCTAATGAATTATTTGTTTAAAAGGTAAAAAGGCTTGTTTGCCAAGTACAGTGCAACCCACTGATAAGAACTTCCGTTATAAGAACATTAATATTTAAAAAAAACATTTTATGGTTTTATATTTTAACTCTTTGTTTCTGCCAGCCGTCGGTGGGCACGCCGAGCCCACTACGATCAGGGCTCCGACCCCGTCCCTTCGACTCCCCTATCAGTGAGCCCCCCGCAGCCCGCCGCCGCCCACTCGCGTAAGTAACGCGCCCCACCGCGCCGCACCGTGGCAGACGGGGGGCGGGGGGCGGGGGGGGGGGCGGGCAGGGGTCGCGGGGAGGGAGAGACGGGACACGGGTGGCTTTGCCGGGTGAATTTCGAGGCGAAACGGCGGCGCCGGCGCGACGCAGCAAGCGGCGGTGAGGCCGCCCGGCTGCCGCGGGGAGAGGGGCTGCGCGCCGCTCCGCACCCTGCGCGCCGCCGGGCAGCCGCCGGGCGCGGAGCTGCTCCCCAGGGCTGCTGTTGTCCCCCCCGCGGCGCCGTGCCTGGAAGAGGTCCTGGCCGGGAAGGTGTCAGAGCGGGGAGCGTCAGGCTACCAAACAGTCATCTTCTTTCTCTTGGTTTTTTTTTTTTTCTTTCTCCCTTTTCGCCCGGTCTTATGGACAGTGCAGCTAATGACAGTCCTTTGATTATTTATGATTCTTCAGCCAAGGCAACAAAAACTGACCAGCCTCTACCCTTGACCTTTCTCCTCGGTTCCCAAGTTTTCCAGCTACCGCATTGTTTGTTTCCAAGATACAACGCATACAGTGCTGAACTGCAACACTTGTCAGAAGATTCCTCTGAAAGCACCACAGCTCGGGGATTATCCGTCTCAAAAAAAAAAAAAAAAAGGCAGGTTTTTTTTTTTCTTATGCAATAGTGGGAAGCTCTCCTTGATGTATTCTACTGACCTGCTGCAGAAACACTAGGTCAAAAAAATTTTTTTTTTTGTTTTTGTTTGTTTGTTTGTTTGTTTTCTTCTGCGCTGGGAACTCTCCTATAGCGTTTGGCAATGGGACCTCTCGAAGGTACCACTGTGCAGCTACGTGTCGCTCGGACCGAGAACTTTAGGTCTGTCCTCGCCCCTACCCCCGAACACGAGTCCATCGGCAAGGCCTGAACCAGAGAGCGGGGAGCAGCGAGGGGTCGGACGGACCTTTCCTTCCCGCTCCGCAGGGATGGTCTGGCACGACGCAGGAAGCCCGATCGCTGTCAGAATAGGGAACAGGGGTTAAAACATATCTCTGGAGGTGGCGAAGGTGATCGGGGGTGCCCCACATGAAGGGGTATTTCTCCCTTACCTTCCTTTAGTAGGTGAGAACCTACCAAACATTTCTGCTTGCAAAGCACCAGCAAGAGGGAAAGGGGAGCGTGTGTATACTTAAGCCTTGGGCAGGGAGGGTAAAAGAAGAAGCAAGCTTAAAACTAAGCTTCAGCGACGTTGAGGCATTCGTTCGAGTCAAAGCCGTGTTTGGGGGTCCCTAATAGGTGGCACTGAAGCTCCCACTCGGGCAGTCCTGCAGCGAAGGACCGCACCACTGATTAGCCCGTGGGTGCACAGACGTACCGCACACGCAGAGCCAGAGCCGGAGATGTACCCACGGTTCAAAACACCAAACCCGCCTGCTCGGCGGGGAATTCTCCCTCGCTCCCCCTTCGCCCCCCCCCGCGGCCAGGTAGGAGGTAACCCGCCGGTCGCCCCGCCGAGGTGGCGGGGGCTGCGAGCCGCCGGGAGCCCCGCTGCCGCCGGGCGAGGGTGCGTGGCTCCCGCGCAACATCCCGGCCCCGCGCAACATCCCGGCCCCGCGCAGCGCCCTCGCCCCGCTCCTGCGCCCCTTTCGACGCCGGCGTTTGAAACGAAGATAGGCTCGCGACGGTTTCCACAACGGCTGCCCGCTCCGCTGAAGGCATGCCTGCTCAAGTCCTCAGTCAACTGCGGAGCAGCTTGCGCAGCGCTGAACGACACCGCGGAGCAGCCGGGCTCGGCCCCGGCCAGAGCGGCCGTGGGGAAGTCCCGAGTGCCCCTCTCGGGCTGGGAAGTCAACGCGCGGCGTTCTGGGGGTGTGCTGGACGTCAGGCAGGAATGGAGTGGCGGAGGCGAGCCTCGGTCTTCGCCGCTCTCTGTCGTCTCCGTTTCGGGGCGGGGACCCTCATTTTTTTCCCCATGATTTTTGGAGGTCTGCTGGAGAGAAGCAGCTTTACGCACGGGTTGCACAAGCTGCTGGCACCGTGGCAGCAGTGGAGCTTACCCGCTCACCAGCACCTCAACTCCCGTTTCTTGGTGCCAGAAGTGTTTGGGTCTGATGTCTATTTCGCACTTTCAGGTAAATATGCCAGGTCCTGAACCCAAGAGTAGCCTCGCGTCTCTAACAGTGAGAATGGTGTATTGACTTCAGAAAACCTCAGACCTCACAATTATATTAAAAGTGTTTAAGACATTCAAAGCTGAGACTGCAGTCATTTTCAGATCTTACAGCAAAATTATCACAGTATCTCACTGTTTAGAGGCACATAAATATGTTGGTCTCCTCTACTATGCGTCATTTGCACACAGTGTTATTAGAATCAACTGGCAACTCCACTGAAATGTTTGTAATGACTTTAAGATATTATGGGAGTTATAGATCTGTAGGCCTGGTGTTTTAATTCTTGAGGGCCTATGCTTTTCTTAAAGTTAGGAGTGCAGTTGTCACAGCACATCTACATAACGTAGTTTACTCCATTAATTTTGATAACCAAATACATATATTAACAGATCATATTTGGCTGTGTGTTTTTATTCTTACCCCCTTTGGAAGATGTATGCATTTCCACTGTATTATTACTGATAAAGTACAGCTGTATAATTTCAATCATGTAGTTATGGTAAGACGAACTATTAAATAAATCTTAGACTGGAACTTGTTAAATTAAAATTCCTCACAAAAGCTCCTCAGATTCTTTTTAATATTCTATAAACAGCATAATTTACAATGGCATTCTATCTCTTTTACAGCTTTCTTCTAACACTTCAGCATTAGTAGCAGTTGGTGTATTTTCTTTCTTTGCTTTCTTTTTTTTAGATGTATAGTCACTCTTTTTGCTAATATAATTGACTTATGTATCTATTGATGTGTGCTGTATTTTAATGATTACTTTTTTTTTATCCAATAATACTTTTTAATAAGATTGTTTGGATCGTATTTTAAGGACAGGTATAAACTTTTGCTTTGGTTTTTAATGCCCAATGTAGACCTGAGCAAGACTTTTGCCTGTGAACAGATTTGCACTCAAATCAGGCTATACATTTTTATGCATGTATACACTTACATACATTTTCAACTTGACTTTACTTTAGGCTTACTAAAAGGTAATTAGCTTCCCCTTTCTGCTTCTTTCCTCTACATTAATATGCTCAAGTCTGGTTCTAATAACACAGGAGTATATCTGAATGGCAACACAGTTTGAGCTCGGCCTGTATCATACAGCACTAGTCCATCGAAAGCATTGCATCAGGGTAACAGTGAGACCAGAAATAAAGTGGATTTAAAAAAAAATAATAGTAATTGAATGAAAATACTTCTACTGAAACACAGTATTATGAGAAAATCCTTCATATGTGGTGCTTAGAACAAATATTGACTGGTGGACTAATAATACAGTTTTTCTTAACAAGAAAGTTAATCATGTCCTCCACTGAATTATTGGTCTAGATGCTGTAAGAAACAGGAAACTAGACTGGTCAAAGGTTTTTAGGACTGGGTCTTTGTGTTAGTTAAATCACTGTGGCAACGAGCAGAACTTAGTGTGCAATCATGAGCTGCATCATTGTACTCTACAAAGTAGCACTGAGTTTATTTTATTGACTCACTGCAGGTTTTTTCCCCCCAAACTGCTGTTCCCCATCTCATATGTTTCACTTTACTTACGCATGGTACTTCCCTGCCAAGGATGGCATTTTTTAGGATTTTGCCTGGGGCTGAGAACACTCAAATAATAGTGATAATACCACATCCACTGTTAATTCTTCATGCATAACTAGACTGCTTCAATTTACAAGACATTTTATACAATATGGATAGATATATTTTTCATTTTTTTTTCCATGTGTATTCTACTGTTTCCTCATATGTTTTTCATTGTTCACAGACAAGATAAATTTTAGAAGTCTAAGGCATGATGTTCAGAGACTTACAGACATTATTAAGAACAGTAAGGAATTATGAGCATTTATAAACACAACAGGCCCAAATTAAGACTCTCAGTTCAGCAGCTGGAAGCTTTTTGGGGTTAATTACTACATGCAAAGAGAAAACATGCAAGGAACTATGTACTCAATATATTTTGCACCCTCAAGTTAAAGAGACTACCAATGGAGTAAAATATTGGTTAGCTTGAGTATAGATAGTGGAACCTGAATTGAAGATTTTTATTGTGTTCACCTACGTTCATAAGTTCATATATTTAACACCTGGATGCTTTTTGAATGCCATGGGATACTCAAATGTATTGGTCAGCGGGTGGTGAGCAATTGCATTGTGCCTCACTGTTTTTTTTTTCTCCACCCCCCTTCCTTTTTTTGTTATATTCCTTTTCATTACTATTATTATTATTTTTCATTATTATTATTGTTAGTACTGTATTTTACTTTAGTTATTAAACTGTTCTTATCTCAGCCCACGAGTTTTACTTTTTTTTTTTTTTCCTTTCCTCCTCCTCACCCCACTGGGAGGGGGGAGGGGGAAACAGCTGCGTGGTGCAGAGTTGCTGACTGGGGTTAAACCACGACATCAAATAAAGTCAGATACAAAACAAATCTAAGCCAAGCGGGTGTTTTGAAGGCAAGGAAAGTAAAAGGCTATATCCTGCAGAACTGGGCTGATAATGGGCAGGGAAATATTTGCTTTTCTGTTTCACCTCTTTTTTCTTTCCCCAACTTTTCCATGAGGGTCAGAGAGTTAGACAACAACATGGTCATTCAGTAGTTCACAGGTGTTTTTTCTCTCTCTCTCACCTTGTCTCAGGCCAACAAGTGCAAGCATTTGCAGTAGTTCATACTCTGCTGGCATCACCGCTATAATTGCACTAACCCAAAACACTGTTGCCATAAAGATTTCTATACTAACCTTAATAATTCTAATGCTTCGTGGAAGCAGTCTCGGTGCAGTTGCATTGATGCAGTAGATACTGCCAGCGTAACTCACAATAATCTCGCAATCCTTACAAAGCCTGCTCTGTGCAATTTCCTTCTACTTCACATTATTTACTTGGTCTAAACTACTTGCTGTTTCATATAGTGATGAATACCAGTTCATTTAGTTCAAATAAAATAATCTCTTCAGATATTGATTGGTGCTCTGACTAATCCCTACTTCATGAGTCCGTCTTGGGACCTGTTGGGAAGTTTCCCCATAATGCAGTGCTACTGCATGGCTGAACAAACTTCTGTGTTAATGTAACAAATTTCCGTCTACACAGAGGCTTGCTGTGGATTTCTTACATTGTTACAAGTTTATACACTCTTTTAAACTATGATAAGCTCTGCAGGGCTTCTCCAGCATAAACTGGAGCATTCTTTGGAAGAGTGTGGTCAAGAGCCTTTGACATCTCAATTCCACTGTCATTTTGTTTGCTTGTTTGCTTTTGTTGTGAGTTTTTGTGACTGCAGCACTGCCTTGAAGTCCTCGGAGCAGGACACCCAAATTATTCTCATTCGATAGGGCACAGAAGCAGTAGAATAGCCCTTCTTGGGGGAAGGAACAACTCAGTGTTGAGAAGGCTGTTGGACCCCCGTATCTCCACAGACCAACAGAGCTGCTAATAATGTCAGTACACTGACATATAAAACTTGGATCCTACTAGTTACTTTCTTTAGGGTGCCAGCCTTTCTCTCCTAACTCAGTATACTTTATTTTTCATCATTCTTTTTTAGGTGTCTTCATCTTGCTTTCTTATCCTTTGCCCACTCATTGCCACATATTTTCTTTTGTCTCCATCTTCCATGTTCCTACTTGTCCATCTCCCCTGGCTCAGGCTTGTCAGCTCCATGTTTGAAGCTGTATTAAAACCACTTTTGCTCTTTCAGTTGTTTTTATTAAAAGCAGCATTCCTATATTCTTTATGTTTATCTGTACTTGGTAGTTGATAAAGATTTCAGAGACGGGATTGTCTTTCTGTACGTTTGTATAATGCCTACTCTATCTGAGACCCTAAAGTTTAAGCAACAATTAAAAAAAATCATCCATTTTCCACTGGTGTGCCTACTCTGCTTAAAAATGATAAGTTCAAGCAATTAGGGACTCAGGTGACTCCGCATGTAACTACAGTTGTGTGACTAATTATGCTACCATTTCACTCCACTAAAACTTGCACTTGAAAGAGCATGTATGTATGCAAGAGTGAAAAACATTTCTGGATTTGTTTGCTTTTGTGTTCCTAGCAGTTGCTTGTTAATATGAACAGGTTTTGGGGAAAAATGATGGCCTGTGGATGCAATCTGACCCTCAGCCAGAGTTGATATCAAGTAACTTTACAGTTTGTTGTCTGGCTGTTCGCAGTGTTAGAAAAGAGTATTGGTGTATGTGCGTTTAACTGGACTTCATGCTTCCGTGCATGTAGTACTTGTACTGTTTCCCCAATAGTAAGGGAATTAATTCATACATATACAATTTTGAACACTTTTTGTATTATCACTACTGTTTAGCTTTACTTGGCAAGAGTAGAAATGAAGGAATAAATGTAAGAAAGAAAATAAAAAGCATTTAACACCACCGAAAGGATGACTTCAGCCAGCTGGACAAATCCATGGGACAAGTGGGGATGCAGCCAAGGACATGGAGAGGAAGATGAAGACACTGCAAGGGCCGCTGTCCCGTTCAGGACCTGAACCTGAGAAGTGAACAAAGTCCTGCTGGGGAACAGTTACTAGTGGGGTCCCTCAGCAGTTCATGTGGGAACCCATACTGTTTCTAATTAACCTCCAAGCTAGGATACAGTGTACCCTTAGCAGGTTTGCAGATCATACCGCATTGGGTGGGAGTGGCTGTTTCACTGGAGGGCAGGCTGTTATTCAGAAGGACATTGATAGGCTGGGGAAAGAGTCCAGCAGGAATCTCATGAGGTTCAGAAGAGGTGAATGTAGAGTCCTGGCCCTGGTCTGGGAAGACATCCTCCTTCCATCCAGGCTTGGCATCAACTGGTTGAAAAGCAGCTTTGTGAAAAAGGACCCGAGAGCCCCAGTGGACAACAGAGGGAACATGAGCCAGCAGTGAGCAGCAGTTGCAGTGAAGAAGACCAACTGCATACTGGGCAGTAATAGTGTGAATGAAGCCAGTAGGAAGGAAGTGATTATTAGTGAGGTGGGTGTCGATCTCTTCCCTCAAGTAACAAGTGATAGGACAAGAGGAAATGGCCTCAAGCTGCACCAGGGGAGGTTTAGGTTGGATATTAGGAAAAATTTCTTCACTGAAAGGAATGTCAAGCACTGGAACAGGCTGCCCAGGGAAGTGGTTGAGTCACGATCCCTGGAGGTATTTAAGAGATGTGTAGACGTGGCGCTTAGGGACATGGTTTAGTGGTGGACTTGGTAGCGTTAAATTAATGGTTGGACTCGATGATCTTAAGGGTCTTTTCCAACCTAAATGATTCTATAATTCTATGATTCTTCACTATTTAGCACTTGCAAGACTCCATATGAAGGACTCTGTCCATTTTTGAGCTTCTCAGTGCAAAATAGGTATTGACATGCTGCAGTCAGTGTAGTGGAGGGCTACCAAGATGATTAGAAGCCTAAAGCACATGATGAGGAAAGACTGGGAGAATTGTTCTTGTTCAGCCAAGAAGAACAGGCTCATGGGAGGTCTTACTGCTGCCTTCAGGTACTTATTGATAAAGTGTAATCAAGATGGAAACACTCTTCTTAGAGTGGCAGGATGAGAAGCAGAATACACAGGTTGTTATATGGGGAATTATGATTAGATGCCAAAAAAAAAAAAAAAAGGAGGGGCAAAAAAAAAGCAAGCCATAAGTGCCCAGACAGACTATGGACTCACCATCCTTGAAGATATTCAAAACTGAACTGGACAAGACCCAGAGGAATCTGACATAGTTGGACCCTCTTTGAGAGGAGGGTGGAACTAGATGACCTCCAGACATCCTTTCCAACCAAAATTATTTTATGATTTTGTGGCTGTTGAACTCATAGCAACCTAAGAGTGGAGTTAACATCCTTGCCCATGTTACAGGGCCATCTGGGGCAGTCTACAAAATATGTGGCAATAATGCATGTGGCTGTAATCCGTCAGTTGTATTGACTACAGATACATTTATTTCACAGCTTTGAACTCTCATCAGAATGCACTGTGTAACAGCACTGATGCTTCTCTCTCTCATGGTTATATAGTACAGCTTATATATAGCCATGATAGCTAACAAGATGCTGCCTGATACAGTGAAAAAGCCATATTAGCAAGCTAGAGAGATCTGGCAAGCACTGTGCCATCTTTATCAGAAAACCATTTCTGTGTCCAGGAAAGAGCAGAGAGGAGGGAGAAAGGAGTGAGCAAGACCTGAGGAATAGTCATCATCCAGCTGATTAACTGACTTTCCAACCCAGGTGGTGCTTTAATGGTCTGCTCCAGGGGACATACAAGAAGACTTGCATGTAGATGTGCAGGGTAGCGCTGTGAGAGAGTAGAGCTGCCAGTTATTATCATGTATCATACTTCTGAGGATAATTTCTCTGAGTATACAAGTAAGGGTACCTCCTAGCTGAAGAGCTTTTGTCTATGGCCAGGCTAACATGATTTGGCTCTCTTGGCTTGTGACATCCCATGAGAGCCTCTTGGCCCATTCCAAGATTAAGATCTTTTGTCATTTGTTACAAAATAACAAAGAGCAAAGTCACTGAATGTGAAGTGCATGAAGGAGAGAAAGAATGGCTTTAAATGGGTTTTGTAGTGTTGAAATGGAAGTGTTCTCTGACCTTTCTTAATCCTAATTGTTGTTTATGAAAGAACAAGTGCTGCTAAATAAAAGATATACTCTTAACTGTGGAATTAACTGTAATTACATGCCATTCTGAAATATTTCATAATTTTGTAATTGCTTAAAGTGTTGGTATTTAGTGAACATAATTTACAGTAATTCCTTTATTCTTTCTTTGTCTAACCAATAATCATCTTTGTAATAGGTAACAGAATCATGAACCGAACAAAACCGTACACGTAACTGTTCAAAACATTTCTATTTGTCTTTTGTTTCAGTAGGAATCCAAAACAAAGTTAATCTGATCAACGGGGATCAATAGAAAAGTGAGTGAAGATTCTTATTTCTTTGAAGCCAGTGAAGGCAACGAAATAATCCTCCTAAACAATGAAGGCCTTTAATTCAGAGTCTCGAACACTGAAAGGCATTGTGAAGTGGGATTTGCAGTGTTTCTGGTTTTAATTTAAACTGTAAAAGCAGGTGCAGTAATGGGAGGTGAATTACTCTTATTACATTGTTGCAGTACTGTAAGACAAAAACTGCAGAGAAGTCCCAGACCTGATTTATTAATTACTGGAATAGTAAAAAAGTCTTAGAAGACCTTCCTTCTGTCTTACCCTCCATGTCCCCACCCCCCGTTTTAATGTTTCCATCTTCTTCCTTTCTTTGTGATTTCCTTAGGTCTACAAGCTGAAGGACAACTACGTACTTGGGACTCCGCACCTGTGTGAGCTGGCCACCTCGAGAAGCAATGTCAGCCCATTCTTCAGCCTCCTGCTACTTGGTGCCTTCACCTGAAATGCCAGTAGTAGACTGGGCTCCAGAGGGCCCTTCTGTGAATTTTTGGGGCTGAGGAACACATAAGACAATAATGTGGGACGGGTCCACCACTGTGAGTCACAGGTGGTTGGTTCATCAGGTGGGTAACACACAGCCAGTGGGGCAGAGAATTGCCAGCCAGGACCCTGTCCCACCATTCCTGAGCGAGGGGAGCAGGGCAGGCCCAGGGGTGACAGCGGGGGTCAACTGAGAGTCCAGAACGCTTGGTGTCACTTGGTGATGAGGCAAGTCCAAGGAATGTAAGTTGGCAAAGTAGGATCAGGTCTGGTGGCAGCATCTAGGGTCCTACTCAGCCTGGTGACCACCAGACAGGTCCTGCAGTGAGGTGGCAGGTCTGAGGTCAAGCTGGGAAGTCAGCCCGTGGGTCAGGGTCCAGTCCAGCAGAGTGCATGGCCGGGCATGGCTGTGATGGACCTGGAGACAGGCAAACTTACAGCATAGCTCAGGCAGGGACTGATGGCTCCAGGCTGAACTGAAGCAGGGGCCCTGGGCCGTGGGCAGGGGTGTGGGGGGCCACCCAGCCACGGCTATTAAAGCCTATTAGTGCCCTCAGGGCCTTGATAAGCATATGGGACAGTGGCTGATCAGTAATCTGAGACCAGGAGTAACAGGTGGATCTTTGCTGGAAGGTGCAGTGTTGGACAGAAGAGGGGCCTTCCGGCTCATGCTAAGGCAGCAAACCAGGCTGGCCAAAGGAGAGCACAAAGGACTCCGATTATGATGAAGCTGATGGCAATGGTTTTAAGGACAGCAGGAGGAGGATGATTTCACTGCCTACATTTCTGTCTACCACACAGGCTTGGGAAAATGCAACATACAGTAAGACCCCTGTTGTCAGACATCATTAACTTGTTTGGGGTGAAAACAGTGATTTCTTAGTAATCTTCTGACTTCTTCTGCCTCTTCTCCTGATACCCTTACTACATGTTCAGTTAGAGTCTGGTTGGCAAATAAAATATTAATATTAAATATCTGTATTCAATATTTTTGGTTCCATATCTCTTACAGAAGGAATTGAAGATTGAATGATTATTCTCTGTGTCTTGATCTTTCACTTTTTTTGTCTGTCTTTCCTTTTCTTGTAATGTGAGAGGAAGTTCAACTTTTGAACCTTAAGTTAAAATGTTTGTCTTGGCCCTAGGCTGAACTTGCTGATTTTGCTACTTTATGCTTTTGTTTCTAGAATCTAGGAAGGTATAGATGGGCAAAATCAGGCTTACTGTGGATTCACCACTTTAATCATGATGACTGCAATCATTGTGAGGACCATTTCAAATGTATTTAGTTCACGTGTTGTCTTTGGGGTTTTCTGTCTACCTGCAAGAAAAAATACTGTCCTCCAACCCACCTACCTCCAGGAACTCAGGGACCCACAACCATCAAAGCTGTCACAGAAGATTGGTTTCATGGCATTGGGGGGAGAGGCATGATGCCAGACTGTTCTTATCTTCAAATAGCATCTCCCTGAATAAGGTCCTCTTTGTTTCAGGAGCCATGGTTGTGTTTTGTATGCACTGTTCATTTATTTTTTCAGTTGCATGTTCAGAGATAACAAGGGTTGCACTAATTGCCTAAATAAGATTTGGAATTTAACAAATTATAATGTTCAATAACATAATTTTCTTTGACAAAAACAACACAGGTAGTGCTTTCCTAGTCTGACAGCACTGGGAACTAGAGTTGATTCAGAAGTGTAAGAATGAGATTCTAATAGTGTAAGAAAATAAAAAGTGCTATTTATCGCTGTTTCAGTGTCACCTACTTGTTATTTTTATTGTTCTTCAGAATAATGGGATTTATTGAAGCAGTTTATCCTCAAGTCACATGATACATATTATGCATGAAGAACGAAGAGGATTCTAAATACTAAAACATAAAAAAGCACCTTAAATTTAACAGAAATCCACAGCAAGGACAGCTACGCTTTAAAAACTATCATTTATATCTGGAACAAGCAGAAAACAAGTACATATGGAAAAGAAAAAGTTCAGTTATTAAAACCACACAAATTGAGATATTTGCATAGTTACTGTTGCGCTCAAATGAAAGAAGATAATTGTGTATTTGAAAGGTTTTCAACAGCTCTCTTTGGAATCAAATAAAGAATTAGATAAACATGCTGGCTGCTATGCATCTGGGATACATACACCAACACTCAATATTCACAAATCGCTAAATGGTTGTTGGACACCTGAAATTCTATTGATTACTAAAGCTCAATAATGTCTGAAAGACTTGTTCAAAAGAGCAGGCAAGCAAACAAGCAATTACATAGTATTAGGACTCCTAACATATACAAAATTCACTACAATAAAAGCAAACATTCTGACCAGATAAATAACTTTATATTTAGTATGGCAGCAGCCATAACAGGAAACCTTTCAAATGGTGATTACATAAAATTAAGGATGATACAGTGAAAAAGAGTATTGTAAATCAGACAGCAGGGAATTTCAAGGATCACAAATCCTTGCCTAATATAAATTACAGCAATAAATTCTAGCATGGATTGTTCCTTTTATAACAATGGTTACCAAGAAAATAGGAATTGTGAGCTAAAATTCCAGGACATTTAAATCATGACAGTCCCTAGAAGTTTAATTGTTTTATTTAGTTTCCAGCTTGCTGAAAAGTGAACACAAGCAATAGATATAAAACTATTTGATTGTATAAATTAATGTCTGTTTGCTTAGATTCTATGTTAAGTCAGCAAATAACACTCTTAATGTAGTTATGGTAACTGGAAATAAATAGTTAACCTTATTCCTTCTCTCATAGATTTTTAGCATGACCCTAGTGACATACATTCATGTATCAAGAATTCCATTGAAAACTGTGGAAAGATACCAGTATAAAACTGGCGTGTGAGTCAGCCTCAGCACTTGGCAGAGGTTATTGTCCCCTGGATCTTCTCATTGTTACAAAACACTCAAAAAACAACTGCCTGAAAGATGAGAATAGTAATTTCAAAAACTTTCTTTTAAGATTAACTCCCAGAGTGCTGTGCCTTGCTTTTCATCTCACTGGAGTTATCAGTCATCTCTCAGATGGCTTAACAGGGATGGTCATTGTACTGTAACCCTGGGCTCCGATTGTGGGGATGTCCTTATGTCGTAATTAGAGAAAAAATATTGCCTCAGAGAAAACTGTAATATAAACATGAATTGCTCTGGATAGCATTAATCTATTTTGATATGAAGTGATCTGGCATCATAGGAAACCAAAGAAGATTTTATTCATGTGGTTTACAAACAAAAGAAAAGCACTGCAAGACTACTCCAACAATGCTTATAATTTGGCCTGGGGTTGACTCCACAGTACCTGCAGGCAATCTCATGCAATGCAAAATACCACTAGTGAATTGCAGTTCTCTGTAGAAGGCAGCTCATAATGGGTGTTGGCTAGTCATTATGCCCTTATGACTAGTTAAATGCCAAAACAATGTTTTGCATAAATTATCCTAGGTTCCCATATATTTCTGGTCAAATACTCCCAAAAGAAAAATTCTTATGTTGCACATAGCATGTTCCTGTCCTTTGAGAATAGTCCAAAAAAAAGGCTAGATGAAAAATTTCATCTCTGTTCTTAGGATCAAAATTTCACTGCCCTTAAAGTCTTCAACAGGTCCTGTTCAAAACCAGAACTTCAACTCTATATCCAACTATACGAGCTGTTGGGTGGTAAACAGTTTCTGCAATTTCCCCACAGAATGATAATGGTTTGGGACCAGTCTGTGACTACTCTGTTCAAAGAGGAATGAGAATGACATGTGTACAATTACAGTGTCATCTGATGTCACTGACTGTGTGATATAGCTGATTAACTGTGAACATAGATTATACATAGATGATGCCCCTGAATGTTCTGCAGTTCTTCAAGAAACTGTAAGTAAAGATTTGGACCCATTATTTATTGGCCTTGAGCACTTCCACAAGACATTCTATTATATATCTTATTCAACATACTTTGGGGCTTCAGCTAAAGTGGAGCCATTCCTGGAATAAGATAAAAACATTAGTAATAGCTCTAATGCCTTTGCAGTGAGGCAAGAAGGAAGCATAATTTCTGCGACTCATGGCATTGCTTTATACAGGACTGGTTGTACTGGGACTTGCTGCTGAGCAGTGGTGTACAAGGTAACCTCTCAGAAGACCCAGAGTTACAGCTTTCAGTACATCTTCTGTTTAGATGACGGCAACATTGTCTGATACTAAGGACACATAAAAAACTCATCTCTTTTATTTTCCTTTCATATGATTTGAGCTAATGAAAGTGTTAGGAGGTGAGCAATTTCTTTGCAGAGAGTTTGTTGTTTAGTTCCATTACATCAGTAAGAAATGAGGTATTAAAATATATTAAAAGATAAACATGACAATTTTTCCCTCTGTTTTTCCACTGTGCTTTGCCTTCTCTGTGTCTGTCATTCAGGCAGCAAAGACTTCATGGTACAGAAGGTGGTTTTTTGTATTGTCAGCATCTAAGAAATAGTAAGGTATGAGCATAGAGATTAAATTAATATGAAATTTTAAATATTGTATTTAGGATGGTGGAACTGTACCACATGTTCTGCAATAAATTAGTTATTTATATTCCATTTACCTGTTACAATTTCAGGAATGCACTTCCACTAATCATTGTATTTTTCTATCAAACACTTCAGATCAGGGCCTTGACAAAAGACAATTAAGTATTGCACTGCTGGATAGTCTCTTTTTTCACAAACCAAGGAATTATATTTCTAACAAGTCCTCAAGTGAACTTGCGATACTGAATTCTGCTGGCTACCCTTGACTCTTGTGTTTTCACCAAGGAATTGTGGAGAAAAATGGAAGCACGTCCTCCTCAAATCCCTCCTCTGTGACTGAACCCAGTGTCTGGGTTCCCAGTTCTCACTTGCAGAGCCTGGCAAGGTTCAGTCTTCTTCCCGTGTGGTTTTTTTTTTTAGCAAACAAAGCTGATCTGCTCTCTACTACTGTCATGGTTTAACCCCAGCCAGCAATTAAGCACCACGCAGCCGCTTCTCCCTCCACCCTCCCAGTGGGGTGGGGAGGAGGAAAGGAAAAAAAGTAAAACTCGTGGGTTGAGATAAGAACAGTTTAATAACTAAAGTAAAAATAAAATACACTACTAACTAAGAATAATAATAATTGTAATGAAAAGGAATATAACAAAAAAAGAAATAACACCAAGGTAAAGACAAGTGATGCACAATGCAATTGCTCACCACCCACTGATCAATGCCAGAACCACAATCCACACCCCCCAGCCAACTCCCCCCTGTTTATATACTGGTCATGATATTCCATGGTATGGAATACCCCTTTGGCTAGTTCAGGTCAGCTGCCCCGGCTCTGCTCCCTCCCAGCTTCTTGCACACCTGCTTGCTGGCAGAGCATGGGAAACTGAAAAGTCCTTGGCTGAAGATAAGCGCTACTTAGCAACAACTAAAACATCAGCGTGTTACCAACATTATTCTCACACTAAATCCAAAACCCAGCACTGTACCAGCTACTAAGAAGAGAGTTAACTCTGTCCCAGCCAAAACCAGGACAACTACAAGCAGCTGCAGATGATAATAATAGCACTGGTAAGCAACCAGGTGAATGCCAAAGCTTCCTTGAAATGCCCCAGCCTCTACTGATGAGGAGGCTTGCATGCGGCACCATGTATCAGAGGTGTTCATTTATCATTAACCAAGTGGGGAGACGACATGAGCTCAAATGCCCCCAGAAAAGAGACAACAGCTCTGTTTGAAATGCTGTACCTTTGTTTCAAGGAAAACTTGTGAACAGAAAGTAGGACTAAATGTATTAAATAAATAATTTGCTCTGAGTCAGATTCTGCTATGTTTACTCACACAGAAAAGTACTTTATTTAGCAGCTGAGTGAGCATTTCACGTGGAGTGAAATTTTATCTGAACCAAGAGAAAAGATCAGAAATTTGCATTATGTTGTGGGAAATACCAGAAACTGTTTAACCATGGAAGGCTGTGGTTAGAAGGCTTCCAGTAACAGTGGGTAGGTCACTTCATCTCAGTGTAGTCCATGCAGAAGGACTCTCCAGAGAGCTTACTACCCCATTTCTAAGAAGTTCTCTGTTGTTGATATGCAAATGATGATTTTCAGAGGCTTAAATCTCAGCCAAGCTTAAATGAATTTTCAAAGGGACAGCAGGCCCGGGACTGGTCCCCTGCTGCATTCCTGCTTCCTGCTCCAAAGCACATTTAAGGATCCTGTAAAAGTTGACACGACACAATCAATAAGAAGAAATGCATATAATACATACAAATGCAGGATAACGTAGGTTATAGAAGATCCCGGGAGGTCCCCAGTCCAACTTCCTGCTCAGAGCAGGGTCAGCTATGGGATCAAATCAGGCTGCACAGGGGTTTATCCAGTTGGGTCTTGAAAACTTCCAAAGACAGAGACTGCACAACCTTTCTGGGCAACCTGCTCTGCAGCTTGACTGTTTTCCAGGTGATAAAGTTTTCCTGATATCAAATCCAAGATGGCATATTTTTTGTGGCTTTTTTTCTCTTGAATGACTGAACAGCTTCAAATGAAACTATTCTTTGTGTAAAAGAGGTTTTAGTTCCGTGCGCCTTGTTTTGTGTAGGATTTGATTCAGAGTGCATTTTCCAAAAATACGTATTAGTCTGGGTCTGCCAAAGGAAGTAAATGGATATTTAGACACATGGGACCTTTGGGTACATCGAGGTTAGGATGGAGGTAGCAGAGGTTCTGAGGATCTGGAGGACGTACCTGAAATCTGCAGTAGGTATCCCAGGCCTTTTGCAGCTCTTTTCCTGTTATTAGGCAAGTAGGACTTATTCTTAGTAAGAACATTCACAAGTTTTGTGGGGCTGGCACTCTTAAAAGCATGTTTGTGATATGAACAAAGAGAGTTTTAGAAGTGTTAATAGCTTGTGTATTTTCAGTTTCGCGATGGGAATCATATTAATGAGAACATCTGACTCAGAATGTTAATGCGTATTCTCATATGAGATAAAACAAGTAGACAAACTGATAACAGCATCACATTCGTGTAGCTGATCTTTTCTCCTTTACTTTTACACAATGCACTATTTCCAGGGAAAACAACAACAGCTATAAAACTTCCTCTGAACAGTTAATTAATAAATCTATATCAATTAACTTTAAACCACTGTTAACTACAAAAGCAGAAGTTTATATCAGCCATAAATTCGACTGTATATTCCATCCCCACCAGCCCCATTATGACAAGAAGCTTCTAAGGATTGCTAACAGGGGGTGATATGAAGGGTTGGAGACATCATATAGCACATTAACTCTAGTTCACTGTTGCTACTGAACAGGGCATGAAAGATAGAGAGCTTACGAAAACCTGAATGAAAACTTTTTAGATTCTTATATAGCAGCCATCATGTCTTCCTTTGTACTACCCCTCATTGTCAAATCCCTTCTCAACCAGTCCTGTACACATTTTTCAGGGAAAATTGCACTCAGCCACTTTTGCAGTTAGAACATGTGGTGTGCCAGGTACTTTGGAAGCAGACAGTTAATCTGACCCATCAGTGCTTGAGAGGCAGCCACTCCTTGGCCATTCAGCACATAAATGACTCTGGATGCATCTGGGTTGGTGGTGCAAGGAGGGGTAGGCATGGGACAGTGGAAGAGTAGAAAGTGCTGTTGTAGGGAAGTTCCCTGGAGGGCAATATAGCGCATAAAATGAGCTATTACTGTATGGACGAATTATACTGAAAGTAGAGGACATGGCTGATCTGAGGTGATGTGGTTATGGATAAGGGGGTTTTGGGGATATGGGGAGGAACTGCAGATATATACTAGTGGATAAATTGCCTTTACCGACATACCTGCAGACCTGGGCTGAGTAGCATGGGTCCCTTCTGCCCTTTGTCAGTGAAGTATATCTGTAAACTCCAGCATAGAGAGCGTTATTGGATGATAAGCTGACAAGAACTGCTACTTTTACTGTAGCCCTAACCAACCCTTTTCACATTGCCTGCCATACTACAAAATAGCTACAAATAGCTTTACTTGCATTTTCCTGAACTTTCCTTCCAATTCACTTACCAACAGTGTTTAAAGGACCCACTAAAAAAGGTGTTCTGATTGAAGTGATAATGTTGACTGTGGTTCATGGTATTTCTTTACAAAGGCTCTAGGTTCAGAAATATATAAAATATGGCTTTTTTTCTTTGTCAGCCAGGAATCATGTGGCTTTCAGATGTGGTTTAATTTAGACCCAGTTCTGAATTCCCTTTTGGGTCAAAATTTGAATAATATCAGTGGGTGTTTTGGTCATGCAAGGATTGTTAATTTGCCCTCTGGATGTCTGGGTTGGCATCTTCTGAAATGTTGATTTGGGATATAAGTTCCATAAACAACTTAAACTTAGGGTATTTCCCCCTTACCATATCTATCAAATATTTTTTTCCTGTGGGAAAGAAAAAGCTATCAGAAAATCATAAGCGATTAACATATTGTTAAAATCTCAGTTCTGAAAGTGGAAATAAACCATGAAAGCTCACCCCAGAGCATTAAAACCACCTGTAAATACCTACACATTTCATTCCTGAAACTGTTATTGTTTTTGAAGTAGGAAGAATATCTCACTTGCTCCAGTTGTCATAAATTTTAAGACACAGCCACAGCCCCATTATAATGTACTTCCTAAAGCCTGGTCTCCTCTCCAATATTTTCTCCTCTTGGTTGCCCAAGTTACAATGTATTTTGAGACAGAAAGACAGTAACAGACAACTGTCTTTCTGTAAAATATAGTGAGGTTATTCTGTACAAATGGAATGAACCTCATTTTTTCATTTCAGATCAAAGTAGAAATCTTTTGAAGTTTAGCTATTTGATAAAAAAGGGCTTTATAACAAGCAGATATAGAAGTTAATAGGACATAGAGATATTTTATTAAACTGCAAACCATTATTAATATTGCAGTTTTAACTTGAAAGAAATATGTGAAATGACACCGGAAATTAATTAGATTATTTCATCATTCTTTTACATTATAAACTTTGATACACTTGCATAGATATATAGGTACATTGATAAAAAGACACAAAGACAAACAGAATTTTAATGAGTGGGGAGCTTTTATCTACTATCACTTTGTGACTTAATTTTTTCTGTTTATACTGCCTATTGATTCCAGTTGAAACCTGCTGTTTTAATGTTGTTATTGATATTCTCTCTGGGTTTTCTTCTAATTCTGGCATTGATATTACCTTGATCGGATTTAGTTTATTTGAATTGCCTGTAGGTTTCAGTCTCCAGAGTTTTTCACTGCTTATAGACATGCAAAGATAAAACCTCTCTTTTTATCTAAAAATCCTTGAGAGACTCTGAAAGATACAGCCGTTTTCTGAGAACATTAAAAAGAAAGAGACAACAATCAAAAGGAATATACTTCTCACCCAGCCTATTCAAGACATCATTTCTATACACCCTGCATATTCTCTGACATGCATAGACTTCTCATCTAGTCAGTTCCATTTTACATTTGGAAATGATGTGTGGAGAAATTGGTTTGTCATAAAGTCACAAATGGTTCCAAGCTCCATGTCACAGGCTGCACCTTCACCGGACTGTCTCTGTTCCTGGCTAATTTGGGAAGTGGACCTGCGTAGTGCTCCATGTTATTTATTTTTGAACCCTGGTGAAAAAGTAGGCTTTAGCACATTCTTCGAATGTAAAAGAAAATCTCCCTTCCCAATGAGAGAAGTCAATGTGCGAGGGTGAGTGGGGTAAATGAGGGAAAACTTACTATGTGTTTGGGCTAGAGGTAATTTTTGTATGTTGTTCCTGTAAGTTGCTATTTGGTAGATGCCCCATCCCTGGAAACATTCAAGGTCAGGTTGGACGGGGCTCTAAGCAACCTGATCTAGTTGAAGATGTCCCTGCTCACTGCAGGGAGGTTGGACTAGCTGACCGTTAAAGGCCCTTTCCAACCCAAACTATTCTATGATTCTATGATTTCCACAATTTCCCTGTGACTCTTAGAAAGAAATAAGAAAAATAATACTTCGATTTAAAAAAAAAGACTCTGAACAGTTTTATCTTTCAAATTGTTAGGTTTCCTTTCTTGTAAAAGTAAAACAAAAAAGGAAAAATACTCATACCTCACCTTTCTGCTTTTTTATCTCTCTGTCTCTAATTTCTTTACTTTATTTTCTTTCTCTTTGTAAGGTCTTATTTTTTTCTTTCTTTCTTTCTTTCTCTTTTCTTTTGGCTTGAGTTCAATCTTCATTCCCTTTTTGTTTTGTTTTGTTTTGTTTTGTTTTGTTTCATTTTGTTTTGTTTTTTTCCCCCTCCTTTCTTCTTCCTGTAGGCCTATAGTTTATTTTCTTCTCTTTGTTCTGACTCCTTTGTCATCTAACAGTGTGCTTTTTTGGAAATAATTATTTTGCAGGAAACAATGAATGTTTTCAAGTCTGTAATTAAAGCCAGGTAAAGACTATGAATATATGTGTAAACATGTGCTCTATTTGCACGTGATTTATTTCCTCTTTCCAGCTGTCACAGGCCAGTTATATTAACAATTTGACATCTTATAGAATTCTTTAAGATCTAACAGTCAGCTTGTGCAGTGTAGGGTATTCACAGACAGGAAGAAGGCTAAGAATTGTTCTCATGGTTTAACACTGAATCATCCTGGTATCACCATAAATTTAATTTTTAATAACATTAATAGGGAATGGTAATAGAAAAGTGAAGTGGAGGTTGTGGCAAAAAAATATTATTCCTCTAAGATAGAGAGTGGTGAACTGTGATGGGCTATTGGAAAGCAGCACAGAGCAAAGGGAAGCACTGTTTGCCTTTTACTACAGTCTTTCTCATGGATCACCTGCACAGGGCCATCAGCGCCACGGTCTACAGCCTGTATGGACTGTATTGTTAGAGTTACTGTGCTTCTGACAGCAGAAATGAAAATGGGTTGTAGGGGTACCTGTCAGGCCTGTGTAGGGAATGACGGGGCAGGAGAGAAGTTTCTCACTTGGGAAACCTGAACCATAGCCCCTCAAATCTTATAGCCCCCTACCTCCTGGTCTTATCTCCAAACACTTTTCCTTCAAAATCCTCCAGTGTCTTACAGCCCAGAGTCCTGACTCCCCCATCTCAGCTCTCCTTTCTATCCTCAAATCACTTTACTGCTCTCACTTATTCAGAGTAACCCTTCTCCTCGTTCATCCTGGGGCTGTTTCTTCTCCTAACCTTTCTTAATCTTTCTCCTGCAAATCCATTCCCAGTTTCTACCTCAGTCACTGGATCCTTCCAACTCTTCTCATGCTGGATTTTCACCATCCTTCAGCCCACTGTCAGTCACATGCACCAAATTCTTTCCTTCTCATGTCGCTGAAGACATAGCTGAACTTCTCCCCACAAAGTTACATTCTTCTTCCAGCACCACAGTCACCCTGGGAGCTGTTTACCCCAGGGATCTGCTATTCTTTAACAATTTCTGGGAACCTGCAGTTTTGCTGCCATACCAACTGGTATATTTGATGCCAGCCCTCACTATGGCATTCCTCTTGGTCACTGCAAATAGCAGTACCTTCTTGACTTTTTTTTTTTTTTCCCCTCTGAAAAAGCACACTGCTGGCCCATTTTCTCATCAAAAGATGAGTAAAAAAGTAGAATAAGTATCCAGCTTCCCTAGGCTTGGTAGCCCTGTGGCTAGTGTTTCCTGGAGAGAAACATCTCAAGTTTCTTGTAAAAGAGCAAGGCTTATAGGACTACCAGTGAGGTGGAGAGATGTTGTGGCCTTTGGGATATGTATAGCTCTGTTGTAGCTCTTTGCTCTTCATTCTGTGCCAGTTTTCTCTGTAGGGGTAGCCCCTCTCCAACATGTGTTCAAGCAGGCATGTGTGTATACTTTGGCATCCCAGAAACTAGGATTCCATGTGGCTGTTGCAAGGCAATGATGTCCTCACAGATCCAACCAGGTATACAAGCCATAGGCAAGAGTGACTGGATAATTTCTCTAAATGCCCCTTTGCTCTTCTGTAATAAGAAATAGTGGATGATCATTTTTTATTCACCTTACCCATCCTTTTAACGATTATGTAGAAAAAGTTACCTCTTTTCTAAGCTGAAAAGTCTGCTATGTACTGTTTCCCATATTGGAATAATCGTGTACCTCTGATCTTCTTTGCTATTCTCTAGCTTTTCTAGTTTCCTCTTTTGAATACTGCACACAGCATTCAACGTGTGGGTTTAACGTGTGTTTACAAAGTGTCATAATGACATTTTATGTGTTGTTTTCAGTTCCATTCTCAATATTACTGGTAGTCTCTGAGCACAGTATATACATAAATATGCACAGTAACTTCAGGATCTCTTTTTTGAGATCCTGAATTTAGATGTTTCTGGCAATTACTTAGGAACTAATGTAAACTCTCTCCTTGTGTATAGTTAGAAATATTTTTCCTATGTGCATAACTGTGTTTATTAAGAGCTAATTTCATCTGACATTTTAGAACCCAATTAGTCAATATAATGAATTTTCCATTTCAGATTTTGCTATCGGGTATCTGTGTCTTCACGGAACTTGGTTTTTCCTCATTTCTTCTTTGTCCTACTGTCTTTCAGCTCATTCATATATATTTAACAACATGTATCTCAGTACAGGTCCATGTTCATCATTGGTAAACCTTTGATTGGTTCACCTGATGAAGTTCTGAGAGTGAACATTTATTTCTAGTCTTTGATTACTCTCCTACAACTAATTATTTATCAATGAGAGGACCTTATCTTTTAATGCAGACCAGTTTAGTTTCTTAAAAAGCGTTTGGTGAGAGACCTTGAAAAAACCTCAAGCGTGCTCTATCAACAATGTTATCTTACCTGCCTACTCATTGACTTCTTCAATAGTTTTGGGAATCACGACTTCTTTATGAAGTGTAACATATTTTATTTACCCCTTCAACCACTAATTCTGTTTCTTACTAAAGTTTCTACCAATATACCCACTTGGGCAATCACACTTATTGCTCTGTAGTTTCTGGAGTAATTTTTAAAAACTGGTGTCATATATGCTGTCTTTTCTTCCTTCTGAACAGAGGTAAATTAAACAATAGGCTACACATTTGACTTCCAAACTCTTTTTCCAAGACCTGTTCATTCTCTGACTTGTCATATTTGTTTTCCTTTTCTTTATTTTGTTCTAGAAATTTCTAAAATGATAGTCCTGTTTGGGGCTTCCTACTAGTTTTACATCAGTGTGACTCCACTGACTTTCAGGGAGCTGCGCATGTTTTGCTGGTGTGTCAGAATACCAACAACTTGTATTACGCAGAAACTCTTTTCTCTAACCATTCCCTCTGTGTCTGCATTATTTACTTGCTCATCTCTGTTTCATTGTCATTTCAAAAGTTAACTGCCAGCTTCCTAATAGGTAAACAGTTAATCTCAGGTTGGCAGACATTGAATCAACTCATCTCAGACTCTAAAATAGTCTGTTGCAGACTGGTTGGCAGTATTTATTTGCTGACTGGCAGTTAAATATTTAATTGTTGGATTCACTAACAATTAACTGTATCACACAAAAAAGTTGAATGGCTTTTAATTTTCATATCAATTTACTTTTCACTTTTGTCTGTATTCTGTTTCTTAAGAAGAATTAGAAGCCTCAGATGTATGAAATCAGAAGTCAGAAATATGCTATACTCCAAATATTCTCAAACTCATAAATGTCTTCTCTGATTCCTTTCAATTTTTCATGCAAAAATATCTCCGTCTGAGATGATGTTACAGTACTAAAATCAAAAGGTATGAGTGGTGCCAGGCACCTTCGCTGAACTTTGCTGCTGGAAGGATCACAGAATCAGAAAGTTGTTTAGATTGGAAGGGACTTCTTCAGGTCACCCAGTCCAAGGCCCTGGTCAAGCAGGGTGAGCTAGAGCAGGTTGCCCAGGATGGTGTCCAGTCAGGTTTTGAATAACTCCATGGATGGTTTTGCTGGTCTTGCCTTTGCCTTCAGTTCTCCCCCTGCTGGCTGCAAGGCAGGATGGAAAGGTACAAGTGCAAGGAGGAGGGACTATCTGGAGTGCACGACTGGGGAGGAGGAGGAGAGATAAGGAAGGACACAAGAGGCCTTGGTATGAGCAGAAGTGGAGACTACAGCTGAGGATGTGGAGGCAGAAGGCAGAGGTCTAGCAGATGGACAGAGCAGAGGCAGGATTCTGGGGAGAAATAAACAGAAAAAGCAATTTTAGAATATTCCCTATCCAGAAGCTGTCATGGAAACCAGATATGCTAACCTCTACATTTCCTGTGGTCAGTGAACAGGCTTGAAATCCACTGGTTAAAGTGTGCGTCATATCAATTTTTTAAGTTAATCAATATATTCAATCTACTATCACCAGCACTTTTGCTGTTAGCTCAATTGGAGAGGTTTATGTTGTGATTCCAAAACTCCAAATCCTGATCGTGGCCTAAGTATTAATGCTAATATAGGTTCAAACAGCAGATGTTTCATTATTACAATCCTTAAAAATCTGTGTGAAAGGAGCATTGAGATTGTAAAGTCAGAAATACAGTACTTGAAACTGCTGAGTCTAAATATGTGCACTTGCTCCTACTTTTGTCCTTTTTCTGTAACTATTATGCTGCAGCCTTTAATGACAAGGTCAGACACAGGAGCGGCAAGACAGGACAGAACTGTGTGACTCATACCTCACTGACTGCCGAAGATGTTTTCTCTGAGGGTGAACCAAGTCTGTGTGCCTGTTGTCTGTAGCATCTGTGCCTCGCATATTGCAGTAAATAGGGCAGGGGGATGCAGAAGAAAACAAGCACAACCTTACAGCCAGAGAATGTGAATGTCTCTGCCTCTACCAGAGGCTTATATGAGATATGAAAAGTGACATGTAATCATTCCAGTTGAGCAAAAATCCTGGCTTTCTCACACTCTGTGGATACCTATGCAGGACTCTGAAGCCAGATTTGTGGAAGTGTGGAATTGTTACTTCTGCAAACTGAAGTAAAACTGACTGTTCTAACCCTAGCTGGTTTTGAACACTGAGGGAAAGAAGGAAGGAAGGAAGGAAGGAAGGAAGGAAGGAAGGAAGGAAGGAAGGAAGGAAGGAAGGAAGGAAAAAGAAAGAAAGAAAGAAAGAAAGAAAGAAAGAAAGAAAGAAAGAAAGAAAGAAAGAAGGAAGGATCTAAATCTCTCAAGTGAGCTTATTGGATCATTTTGACTATTTTTGCCTGAGATTCCCCACCTGTAAAAGGATGATAATACTTTTCCTCTTTTCATACAGATACTGTAAAGAAGTGTAACTAATTACTGTTCATGAACACAGCTATGCTCACAAAGGAAGAAATTGCTCTGTATATAGTGTGTATTTGATTGCTTTTGCTAATATCATGCATGGAGTTGAGCACTGAGAAAAGGATTAATTCAACATGACTATATCAATCTAAAAGTTAGGCATTTAGTCTAAGTTCATGTCAATACAATGATCAGATGATTCATCCTATTCCAAGCAGACGCTTAGACAGAACAAATCACCCTCTGTAGGTGCTGGACTGTCTGTCATTGATTTCTGATGAAGCAGAGATGACTAGTTCAGACCAGATACCCAAGTTTAGGAGCTTGTGATGTGAGTGAAGGTCAATAACCACTGTGAACAAGTACCCATGATCTGGGAACTGGACAAACTGTTTTTGGCTAAAACCTTTCAAATTAAAGTTTGACGGAGTTGTAGGCAATTTAAAGAAAAGGCCTTGTATTGTGCTGGGTAATATAGCTGGGGGAATTGCTCTCTGGTGCAGTTACAAAGTAATGAATGAAAAAGGTGGAATTAGAAAAATGGTATTTCAGTCATGTAGAAATTCTGTAAACAAGATCAAAGTGTTTCAGCTGTTTGACTGTGGTGACGAGGTGGGCATCTTAGGCCTACAGTCTAAAGACACATTCCATCATATATTTTTACACCATTAGAAATGATCAGTTTATATTATTTCCTGATGTTAAAGCATATAAAAAAATCAGTGTATTAGCTACTGTGTATCGTTACACAATGTATGTTGCATATGGACTGAATATCATGTCTGATGATGGAGAAAGTCTGTTTGTGTCTAATACTGTTCCCTGGAGAAATTGTTCAAGAGCTGTTCATCCTTGTGGAAAGATTACTCTGATATCAGTGAGACTTATCTGCTGTGTAAGTGCCAGCTGAGTTGTAAAGCTTCTCTAGGGCATTTTATCAGGTGTTCTTACTCAGCAACAATGGTCTCTATGAGAAGAGAAAGAGCCGAGACAAAAGGCTTGGTTCTTCCAGTTAAAATAAACGGATCTGGTAAATGCTTTTCTTTTTTTAAAAATATTTTTAGTGTGTTGCAAAGTATATCCACCCCTCTTCTTTGCTGTCACACAGGTATTGAAATATATAACATTTCTGTTTTACTTAGTTTGTTCTCTCCATTAATACTGAATCTTACTTCAGAGGAAAGAAAAAAGATGTGCTAAAAAGGATCTCCATTTAAAGAACTGGTTTTCTTATGCTTATGCCAACAATTTCATCTTGGAAATTCTTCAGATTCTGTCCTCAGACAGATTTATATATGGGCTATTCACATATGTTTCAGTGAGAGTTTCACACTTTTATCTTACAGAAGAATTTGACCTCTGGGTTTTGCCTCTCTTAGGAATAGTTTAGGAATATTAGCTGTACTATGCCGTGAAAATATTTCATGCCCATTGCTGCCTGACTGACAGTAATTCAGGAACCACTTTGTAAGAGACTGAAAGCGGATTTTGTAATCCTTTTGAAATCTTTCCTTTTTTGATGTCTGTTTGCTAATCAAATTGAAAACAAAATGTAGAAAAAGTTAAGACAGTAAAATACAGGGCTGTTAGCTAGTGGTTGAGAGTGGAAATGGAAGTCAAAAGATAAACGTTTTGTTATAGCCTCAATTACAGATTTTGTCTATGGCTTGGGAAATATCCCTTAGGACCCGAACTGTTCCCACTGTTGTAGCTAGAAGAAAGATATACACATTTTTTTACAGCTGTTTTTTCAGCTACCAAATGAGGTGCTAATTTTTCCCATCTACTGGTGTGTGAAGGTTTTTAGATCTCTATTTGATATACTTTGAGAGTCCTGAGTAGGTCGAGTTCTGTCCACCTTGGTATTACGTTTGGTGTATTTTTGTACTTCTGTTCTGTAAGTTGTTTTGTTGGTGTAATGGGATTGTTCGCAATTCTTTTACTGCTTGTGAAAGAAGGCATCACAATCAAGCTTTAAGTAGGTGTTATTATAGTAGTTGGGTTTTGTCCCTATTGCTCTTAAATGTCTAAGTAGTTCTGGTGAGAGTGGAGTGAAAGATGTTTCTCTAAAATTTTGGGGGAGAAAGGGTTGGTATACGCATAATAATAAAGCAGAGGAAAGAAACAGCAAAGAAAAAAGGATGCTGAAATCACTTCTTGCTTCTTTTTTTTTCCCCCAGAATTACACAGCCTCTTTTCCAGCTAGCAAAATAAACAATTAAAGGCCTTTCTGTTTGATATATTATTCAAGTTAATGAGCAAAAGCACGTTTGTTACTCTCATAATGGAGCTGAGAGAAGGAAATCTGTTTCAAACTTGTCATTGTTTGATGCAAGGCTGAGGATTAATATCCTTATTTCAGATCAAGAGTATCCCATTTCAGTACAACAAGTTGCTATTTTGTGAACTTACGTTATGCAGAAATCAGAGTGTTCACAAACAGGATTACATAAAAATTATAGAAGATATGTAACAAAAACAACTCAGTCATTTCTGATCTAACTTTTGTGTATTAAATCCTAAGAAAAAAACCCCACCACAGAACACCCCATAAAAAAGTAAGCCTATAGAAAATTGAGAAAATAAATTAAAAATGCTGATGCAACATAAAACATATAAAGAAATAATTGTTGCAACCACAGTATATATTGGATTTAGTCTTTTTCTGACCTACTGGGTTCCTAATACTTCCATAAACTCCCAGATAGTGGACTTCGCATTTTTGTGCTAATTGAACCTTTAACTCTCCATGTCCTTCATGGACTTCTGTGCACCCTTATTATCAAAATCTAAACTCATACAAGCACAAGCTATACTTTCTAATATGGTTCTCCCACTAGTCAAAGACTATTTAACCATGGTTGCATCAGCCATCTGTGGTTTCCAGATTCTGCTTTGGGAACAACCACTCTATAACATGAATATGCTTTGTGTAGAAAATGGGAAAAACCCCACTTCTATTCATTCAATTAGTTATGCAGATAGTAACTGAATATTAAAAGTTTTGTTCAGATTTAGAGAATCTTTTCCACTTTATCATTTATCCGTTAGGATGGGTGGAAATGAGTCAAAACATTTTGGTGGCTAAAGTTCAAATTGTACCGAGCTATTTAAATAATAGGATTTTTAAAAAAATTTTTTTAATGATACGGTAGACATCTATTAATGACATCTAACTCCTAAATGTTATTTCTGGCATCTCCTGGTGTTCCTGGACTGTTGAGTTCTGGCTTGAGTTTTAATTTGTTAATCTGCACAATATTTGACAGAGCAATCTATAGCTAATTGCATATCTTGTCAGAAAAAGTGTATTGTGTCTGAGAAGTTTTGAATCGAGTTTTTGAAACTCCTCTTTTTTCTGTGTTATCTTGTTTTCTAATGCTATTTTTGTCATATTACTGATTCCAATAGAAGTCTTTCCATGGTATATTAATATCCTCTCTTGGCACAAGGTTTGGGGCTGCATTGATCAACAGAGTTGAAAAGCAAGTAATATTAATAACTCTAATTACCATCCTTATAGGCTAAATGGAATGAAAGGATTCCTAATTCCTCTTTGGAATTTATAATAATTTACCTGCCAGCTGACCTGAAGCATCTAGCCAGACCACTATTATAAATGAGCATCTCTTATCAGTGTTTGCTTTGTGTGGGATGAAGGAATTATTTACCATTAGTGCTTATTGATAATGGTGATTAGGCTGCATGTCCTACTTCTGTGGAGAAGCTTACAAACAGGAATTTTACAGTAAATGCACCTGTGAGCTCCAGAAGTTGCATCAAAGCACCTGAAATGTCCCAGTTCCTGTGACATGTGGATCACCAGAGCTGTCCCCATTCCAGCTTCCCTCCAGCTCAGAGAACCACCCAATCTGGATGGGAACTTTTGACTTCGAGAATCTTAAGGCTGATAAAACAGTAGAAAGTGTCCACTGTGCCTAGCAGTCTTTGTATTGTTCCCCCTATCCTTTTCTTTATATGCAGTAAAATACTGTGTAAATAAAATTTGTATTTAATACGTTCTTGCTTGAGGGTTTTCGTTGTTTTGGGGTTTTTTTTTTTTTTTTTTTGGTACTGTTTGTAACATGTACCTAAGGTTTACGGTACACAGTAATTTAAATTTATTTGCACTGTCTGCAAACCCCTAATTTTTATGTAAGTGCAAGAGCAAAGTGTTGGTCTCATTGATCCCTTAATTAGGTGTAACTACTAAGTGTTACTGAGAATGGGACACTATTAAGCAAAACTCTCCTTGTTATAATCCCTCAAAGATGTATACTTGGGTGCAAGGTAAAAGGGTATAAACCAAAGGTGTAATAGTATTCCAGAATAAGAAGCCCAGGGAAAATAATCACTGTTATGTAAAAGCAGAGCTGGGCATAATCTATAATACTAATGCTTTTTATATGTAGGTTACTGTATGTGAAATGCTACAATAATTGCCTCCTTAAAGTATTATCTTGATTTCTCATGTAAAAACCAAGCTGTACACAGTAGCATGAATAGACGCAAATGGTCTTTTTTTTCAGTATGTCTGTGGAAATGATCATGCCAATTATCTTTTGCTCTTAAGCTGAATTTAGTTGTTATTCAGCATGTTTTTGTAGCATGTCTGGTGGTGTCACAGAGGATTTCCATCCGGAGACAGCAGGCATGTTTTTCTAGGGCTTATGTCAAAACCCAAGTTATTGAGACAGAAATTCTTCCAGTACATGATGCTAGAGAACTCCTACTCCATCTGATTAACAGCCAGGTAAGCTTCTCAGGATTTCTTTAGGAATTACAGTTCTCTGCTTTCTTTGGAGTGCTGCATCCCTTGGAGCTAATGTCATCTGCAGACGGGCAGCCCGGGAACGCAGGTTGGAAGAACAACTGTCTCACATGCAGGAACCAGCAGTGCAACTGAGAATTAAGAAAATGCTGTTAAAGGGAGCTTACTTCCTTCTAGTGAGCTGTATAGATTATACTGCCCTCAGTAGGGAGGGCGACATAAATCCCTCGATTGGAACTTGCCTCTCTTGAGAATTAATATCCCACTGTAAGTATCCAGGCCTGTAAGTGTGTTTGTGTTCATAAATCTGAGTGGGTGCACAAGGGCTCGGATCTTGACGTCCTTAAACTTGATCACACAGATGAAACTTATTGGTAACAGTGAGAATTAAGAGCTACAAATCCGTCTCCAAAAACTGCCTAACCAGGTATCTTTCCCAAAGCTGACTGAAATCAAGGGGAAGTGTTTTGTGTCAGGCTTAGAGTTTGAAAAAGGAAAGATGACTTGCTGGTCATTCACTTCTTCCTTCAGGCAGTTTCATTTAACATATTGCTGAGAAGAAGCATTGCCGGGGTTAAAATTAGAAAGATCACTTTTGAAAGAGGTTCTATCCCAATTTATTTTGGGACTTGGGATCTGCCTTTCATTCATTTATTCATTATCGAAGTTCCAAAGTAACAGCCAAATGGTAATTCAGCAGACTTTGTAAGGCTTTTCATCCCATGTCTAAGACCAGGCATGGGAAAGTCCGGATGGGTATGCATTCCAGAAGCCACGTTTGTGTGAACACAACACAGCTGGAACTATGAGGCCTCTTGCAGCACATATCTAACATCCAGCTGCCCAGGGGCAGGCAGAGATCATCTTCACAGCCTCTCTGCAGCTGCCATGATTTCAGCCACTGTGTCTGTGTCATCCTGTATCTAATTATTGCACCAGAGGGCTGCAGCATTCCCTATGCAAGGAATCTTTGAGTCCTAGCCCGCAACTCATGAGGGAATGGCTTCCCACAGCTTCTCTCTGCCTTGGAGGTTTTACATACTCTGAAGAGATCATTTTAGGTTTTTTTTTAAGATTAGAAAAAAGTATTTTTTGAAATGTAATAGCATTTCAGAATTTAAATAAGGATGCTATTAACAAAACAGAAATAAATTTTTGCCTTGTCTGCTTCCTGCCATCCTGCTTAGTCTGGAAAGAAAAATATTGAGCTGCTGTTCTAATTGCTCTGCGGGGGCAAATAATTTATATATGAGGGATTGTTTAAAATGAAAAGGGCATTCTCCATCTTACTGTTTCCTATCTAGGCTCTGGATCACAGTTGTGATTGCATTCCCTAGGGAAGCACTGAGCATGCCTTTAAATTGTAATTGATTTTAATTAAAAATAACTAAATATGTACAACTTAAAGCATTATTGTTTCTAAAGGAGAAAAGATAATTTTCTTCTCTCTACTGCCTCCCGATGAGGTATTTGGTTGTGAATTTGATATAATTGTCATCTGCTGGCAGAAGACAACGTGGAAGATGGCCTGCGGTATCCTGCAAGTGTGTACTGAATGCATCCATGCAGGATCCTAGCCCATGTTCTTCTGAAGTCAACTGGAAGTTCTGCTGTTGACTCCAGAGTCACAGAATTATTCCTCCCCAGAAAAGAAAAAGTTTATTTATTCACGGTTTTCCAATCAGTGGAATAGTTTCAGAATAGGTCATAACATGAACAAACTAAGAAATCAAATACATAATTTTTATTCCCAACATGTGTCATGCACATTAAACTTTGAAATAACTTTTTCCTTTTTGTGAGCTTTTCCTCCTCATTAATGCAAAATGCATCTTAAAGTCACATAAATATTGTTGTGTGACCCAGCACATATCGAATCTCTTCTAAATTTTAAAGCTTTCTATTGTTCAAGGTGGCATCGAGCTCCCACTGCATCAACACTCTCCAGGAGACACAGACAAGTTCAGGGAACTGCAGAATTATATATTCTTATCACTACACCTGAGGTCATATCTGTTAGTGCTAGAGGTTGTTAGGCCATTATCAGCCACTGATTCTTCTCCAGCTGTGAGAATAATTTGGATTCAGGGAGGAAATATAAACTGATCTCCTTTCACTCATTCACTAAGTTTAATAGGATTTGTCTTGTCTGTACTGTGGGTTGGTCCATTGATACACCAGTGTTACTGTAACAAGTGTATTATTTTTAAATTTCCTTTTCTGTTAGACTATCAACTCTGTTGTGAGTTATGGTTGTGATTTTAAGCTGGTTAAAGACAGCTGGAAAACCCACATTGACTTCATTGGCTTTAGATTAGACTTCTAGGCACAAGCTCATGTCATTTAAAGGATCACATTGCTGAAGCACCGACTCCAAAAGGTGTTTGCTTTCGTAGGCAAGATGCCTTCTAAGCCTTCAGGGTAAAAACAGTATTGGTTGCTCTTAAAAGCATGTATCATGTGCACGATGTTACCTTTTACTGGCTCTGAACATATACCCTGATACTTCTCTTTCCCCCAAGTCTTTTCTTTATATATACATAAAGAAATATTTATATATTTTGTATATATATGTATATATATATAAAATCAGTGTACTTAGGGGCCTTGTAGATATCTCAGCGATATATTTCCTGGTTTGTTTATGCTTGGGTAAGGTATAGAAGTAAGTAAACAATATTATCAATGCATGAAGTATCACTGTGACCTGCAGACTTATGTTTTAAATCTTTCCCTTTACCAAAGAGTAGTAATTATTATAGTAACTGCACTATCTTATGCTATGATAACAATTACAAAGAGAATAATATAAGAATATTAGTAGTAGTTTAGTATGAATTAGCAACTATTGCAAGCTGTTTAGATAACTTTAGCTAGAGTTAGGTTATTTGGAAGTCAAATGAGTAGATGCCCTTGGGTGGGAGAGGGAGTAGAGAAAAAAAAAAAAGCAAAAGAATGGTCTGGGTAGCATTCTTCTGATCATGAACATGGATTTGTGCAGATGTTCTTATCTGCAGGTGAACAAAATCCTTCTTAAAGCAGAGTCTGTAATTAGCTTAATTCTCTTATTTCCTAATAGCATTCTTAAATATCCTTTATTTCTAATGTTAGGTATTTGTTCTCTCTTCTTGCACTTATTTTTTGTGTATTATCCATATAACAACTGACTAAATACTTTTCACCTCACTGTATAAGCTGAATTTTCCATGCTATATCTGTGTTGTACTCTTCTTTATTTAAGCATTGCATATTTTCATTTTTTTCATTCCTATGGAATTCTATCTTAGAAAGACTTCAAGAATCTATGTATTTTAACCAGAAGATCAGTGCATAATAGAGAATTAATGAGCAAAACTCTGTCATCTCCGTTATTCTTTTTACTTTAAAATCTATGACTTATTTTGATGTGGGAATAGTACTTGTGAGACATGTGGAAGTCACTTTTGCTATATTTTGCAGATGGGAACATCAAATAAGACTAATATTTTTCAGAAGTAATGTTAGGATGCTTCCATTTTTGGATCCCCAAGTGAACACATGAATGTGCTACTAACTAGAAATCAACTCCTCCCCAAAAAAGTCAGCAACAACATTTTTGAAAACTTTTGACTGTGAAATTTCACTAAGCCTCAGGAAAGATTCCTGTGAGAGTCAGGAATACAGTTAGAGATTTTTTTTTACAGAGTGAACAGCATACCCTAATCATAAAGCTTCCTTCGTACGAAGATAGTCAGCATATAGAGTCTTTGAATCATCTGCCTGTAAAGACAGGTCCAGGTACTGGATGGCTGTCAAAATATGTGACTCTGTCCCGTGAAAAGTTGCTAGCCTTGTCTTGTTCAGTTTATTGCAGCACAGGGAAAATTAATAACAATATTATCTCCCGTCAGTAACCATTACAGATTTTGACTACAATAGCAAAGTAATAATAATTCTTTCTCTATAAAGTCATTTATAACCCATTATGAAAATACTTTATTGTATAAACCTGTCATATCCTCTTCATGCAACAAAATAAAGAGTCTTCAAGCCTTTCTTGTGGCTGATGCTCAACCCCATAGTTCTGAGATACAATTGATAAACAAGAAAGAGTAGAAACTGTCACCTGAAACATACCACAATGCACAAGGAAAGCTCTCAATCTGCAGGATTTGTTTAAAAAATAAAATCCTTACAGATTATTATTTGGAACATGGCATATTTACACAAAATCTTTATATGACCAGTGGAATCACATGCCATTTCTGTAAGCTCATGAGAATAACACTACTGAACCTGAGATCCCAGTTCACAGACCTTAATGCATTTGTGGAGGGAGCATTGAATATGATCACAGAATTAAAAACTGTCCCGATGCATGTTCGGAGAGCCAAGTAGGATAAAGTTTCATTTACATCACTTTAAATCTGCCACTTCCTAATGTAAGTGCTTGACTGTGTAAATCAAAACGTTTAATATGCTTTTTTGCACATAATATATATAGTTCATGCTCTGTTGTAGCTGATGCATTACACACATTGTTATTGTAGCTGTTGTTTATGTATTAAGTAATATAAATGCAACAACTACAAAAAATCTTGAGAAACACACTGAGAGAGAAATACATATTAACAATCAAGCAAGGCAAATAGAAATGCTTCTCCCAAACATCTCTGAAAGGTTTGCATAAAATTCCTCTTTGCTTATGTTCCAATCTCTCCACACAGCCTTTTTATGAAAATTCATGCGAGTTAAGTTTTGTTCTTTCAAGTGTTCATGGAAAGTGAATTTCAGGCTCACAGCCAAGATACATTTAATCATGAAAAAAAATTAGTTTAATCGTGAAACTAAATTTGTTTGGGGAAGAATTAGAAGTATGCAGCTTAATGTAATCAAGGAACAGAAACAATAGTCTGCTTTAGGTGGCCAAGGAAACAATTCAAACTTCAGACTGATGATAATGGCGTATCGTATGTGGCTATAGGCATGGTAGGCAATTTGCAAGAAAGCTAAAATGCACAAGCAGATTCCACAGCTGGGTAGTTCCAAAGATTTTGGAACTGAATACAACTGCCTGAGCTCCTGCAGGTATTTTATCCTTCTGTAAATTTGGGGGCAATAGATACAGTATCGTGGAGCTTGTGTATTTGTACTAATCTTCAGGCTTGTCCCAGTCCTAGAAAGGCTTGTCCAAAGCTTTACTTATTCGTTGGTTGGGTCAAAGTTACATGATATTTCAGGTCAGTTTGGGAGAGTTTGTTGTTTGCAAGAGCATAGTGCCTAACAATGTTGATACTATTCACGTACTGTTTGAGATGTGTACTTCTGGCTATGTTTCCAAACACTGGAGAAATCAAACTGAGTAAGCCTTCCTAGAAACAACATGTTCTAAGAGAATACCTTGTAAAATTGAAGTCTAGAACTGATTTCTACTCCTGCCTCTGTCTGTGAGAGCTCTTATAAGCACTTCTCTGTTATGTAGCACTCACTAGTGAGGATTAACAATTCTGTAATGAACCTTATAAATATTAAGATTGAACTTCTGAATTCTGGAGAAGTACCTAAAGTCTCCACTTTTCATAAATAATTATAATTATTCATTAAAAAAACCTTTTCTGAATGTAGATATCAAAGACAAGATAAATACAAGTTCTATTTTGGCTACACATCTAATAAAAATGGTGGCAAGACTGTTTTTTTTGCAATAGGAATAATATTTTTTTTTCCACTTCTTCTGGTCAAAGGAAATTTGTTTTAACTGAAGATTGTCAAGAAATCAGTATTGTATAGAGACCAAGTATTGCAAATTTTAATCCTTCAAATGAAAAAAACAACCTGTATAGCCATAAGTGGATGAAAATGTAAGGCAATGAAATAAAATAAAAACTTGTTACTGTTTTAATTTGTCATAACAGAAATAATGGGTCCATCCTTACACAAGTGAACTCTCTTGGTGTAAATATAGGATAATTTCACTTCACTTCAGCCATCTGATATCAGTGACAAAAATGCCTCTGGAGATGTTAGTTGTCTCCATTGACTATAGGAGCCAAGATGATCACTATAGACCAGCTGATCTCTCTCATCTGTATTACAATGATAAAAAAATTTAATGTTAGTGCTCTTGTTGGTAAGTGGTACTGCAGATAGATACATAAATAAAAAGGTTCCAGAGGACTGATGCCCCAAGAGACACCAAATAAACAAAATGTACACAAAGGAATGACTATGGTAAGCCAAGGTTGGCAGGCATCATTTGAGATTTCCTTCTAATTGGAGTCAGAAGTTGGATAGAGAATGGCAGGAATAAGGGACTTCAGTGAAGTGAGGAAGTATGGAAGGGAAGATGGTGAATTCATCAGTGATGATCATCAGATTTATTAGGCACCAGGACTACAATGTTACATTTAAAACTAGTTTTAGAGGAGGATAGGGAAAGAATTTAATAAGATGTCTGTCTCCTTTGTTACCTAAGTGAGAAAGTTATGCAGGAGAAAGCCCTAAAGTGTTTCAGGAGGAGGCTGATTGGTCTGCGAAGGCTTCAGTTGCTGGCAGAGTAAAATCAGAGGCCAACTTTACATAAGTTATAAAAAATAGGGAGGATGGAACTAATTTGACAAACCTTAAGCTCATGTAAGGCTTTATATGTTAAGCAGGTGAAGGAGAATCTGAGGAGGGACGAAAAGGGTGACATTTATGTAGTTAATAACGAGCAAGAAAATCTGAATAGCAGCATACTGAATATATTAGAGCTGAGGAACATGTTTGCAGTCATTAAGATCAGAAGAGAGAGGAATGAAAAAGGCAAGATGTGAAATGGTGAGAGATTTTGCTGTGAATAGTAGTAGAAAGATCAACAGTTTAAAACTGTGCAGGAGGTGAAATTTGGATCCAGTTTGAATATGCTGCTTTAAAGAAAGTGTTGAGCAAAAAGTAATTCCCAAGGTAACGGCTTGTCTGACCTTGGGCAATGAACCAAATCTCTGTTTTGGAGAGGATATTCAGAAAAAGGAGAAGGAAAAAAAAAAACCAAGGAGAGGGAATACAAGATATGTATTGAGAGAAAAGACAGTCAAGTAAGTTAGGAAAAGTGATGCTAGTGTTTGAATGCAAATCAACAAATGTGCGCAGTTGTGGCTGGCATGGAGAACAGCAGGTGGGAAACTTTCTTTGCAAACAGTTCCTGGATGGAGTGAAGAAGCCAAAGTTGTCTTTCTGAATGATTTCCCTCCTCTTCTTCCCCTACCTACTTGGAGTGCAAACACTGGACAAGCACGGAAATTTGTCAGTCTAATGAGATGTTTTTAGCTATCACAGTGTTTCAGCTGTAGCATTTTGAAAAAATTGATGGCTGATTTTAGGTGGGATGGCACAGGATTTCCTTGTGAAGGTCAAGAAGTTAAAATTTTGACAGGGACAATGATGAAATAATTTAATGCCTCAGCTGTGTGGGTGCAGATGGTCATCCACATGGGGGATATTTTTCCAGCAGGTTATTGAGTCAATGAAGCTGGCTGCCTGCAGTTTGGCAGTTATCCATTAATATGTAAAACACAATTTTGGACTATGCAAAAATTGGGTGTTGAAGTCCATTTTATGTTGTGCCAGGTTTGCTTCAGTACCTCGTGGTCTTGGATGATAGGAGGATTAAGAAATGGAATTTTACGATTGGCACACTGACTGACAATAGATTGGCAACTACAGTTTTGGGAAGACTTTGTTGTTTCCACTGAGATGGGACAGGAATTATTGGGGTTTTTGTTTTTTGTTTTTTGTTTTTTGTTAGCAAAACACACAAAGATGAATTGAGAATGACTTACATAATTGCTCCCAGTGTTAATTTTGTTTGTTACTATTAAGTCCCATGTAGAAATTTGTAGAACTGAAGTTAATTCTGTTCCTGTTCTTGGGCTGCACTTTTGTACACTGTACTCATGTTTAAAAAAAGTAACAATGCATAAGACCCACCACCTCCAATTGACGCAGTTCAGTCAATTGCTAGTGTTAATGTAGCAGGGAAACAGATTAATAAGAGTGACCCAGGCAATAGAAGAGAAAATAGTTGAGGCTGATAGTAAGGAAAGCTATTTTGGCGGTAAGAGTTTGATGGCTCAACAGAGAAATGCATCTGTCTAACTAATGTAGGATTTGGGTGGGGCCGGGTCAGAGCTAGTCAGGCTCAAGCTTTTTATGTGACTTGAAAAGACTTAAGTTCAAATAAAAATTCTCTGAGAAAGACAGCCTCCTCAGTGATTGTCATTCTCTGGATGAGCCTGTACCCCAAGCTGCTGCCAAACAGGGGTTCAGATAACACACACAATTAATGTCGAGGGCAGAACTCATCCGTTATCTCTCCATATCCTAAACACTATGTTAGTCATCTCCTGCCTTGTGTTCAGCAGCCACACCTAGATGACTTTTCTGGATGTTTTTAAGTATTGCTTTTCCACAAAAGCTAAGTCTCCTTTCCCTCAACCCCCATTTTACATAGAGGACTTTTAAACACTGAATTCTGGATTTATGAATGGCACACAGAGAGCCAAGGACCTTCAAGTTGCACACTGAAACATGCAAGTTGTGCACCTGCAGTTCTTTTATTGACTATATCCCTTTGGCAGCTGACCTCAAAGGTGAAACTGCTCTCTATCCCAGTGTAGGAATCAAGAAAGATTAAAATGGGATCAACAGAGGATCCACCCTTGCAGCTATGAAGACTTCCAGGTGTTTGGAAGAAAAGAGGAAAGAATTAGTGACAGAAAAGAGAAGCAACCATTCAAAGAGAATGTGCTCTTTTGTAGTATGTGTTAAGAGATTCTGGCTGAAATTAGTTAAATTTTACATTTTGGACCAGCATACAGTCAATTTTGGTGCTAAAAGTTTCCAAGGATAGTTAGACTCTAGATGTAAATTATTCTGGAAAACCTTAAGCTAAATTTATCTGATGATTCGTCAGGAAATATCCTTTAATCCCTGTCAAACATTAAAAATTCTTGAGCATAGATACAACTGAAAAAGCACTGAATCTTACATCAGCTAAAACCAGCAGCATTTCCAAGTTTTCTGAGATCAGCATCTGAATAAAGAGCAGCTGGCAGAACCAGAACCCGGAAAAAATTAAAATGATTTTGATAGGAATAGGGAATGGCCTGATAAAATCTCCTCCACTGAGAAAATGATACACAGAACTTCCATATTTTCTTTTTAAATTGATGAGACAGGAAAAAAAAAAAGAAATGCAAAGTGGTAATTAAAGGAGCAGGAAAAAAAAAGATGGGAAAACAAATGGTAAAAACTGAGGCTGTAAAATTAATCTGACAAAACCGGAACTGGATAGGATGAGGACAGTTGGGAAGGTACCCTATAAAGGGACTAAAGAAAAGAACTGTGAATGTGTTGTGAGGGAAAGATGGCAGGACTTGCTGTACTTCTTTTAGTATGTGCTGCTCTGGTGAAGACAAAAAACTCTGAGACAAGAAAATATATTCTCATCTCTGGTTTCCAGCTGCTGGTAAAAGCAGGTGTTGTATAGCAGAGTGAAAGCTGAAATCAGCTAAACCTGAAACCCAGCGGCAACTTGACGAAGTCCTGGAAGCTCACCAGGAAGGAAGTGGTTGCAGTAGATTTGGGATCTGGATGTTTTGGTCCACAAAAGGAAAATCACAGCATATTATTTGCAGCACACCAGTGGTATGGATTTAATTTCAGATAAAGGTATCAATCTATTTATGCCACCATACTTCTTGTGCTTTTGTTGAGACAGTAGCTAGAACTTGATTCTTAAACTTTGTTGTGGTGTTTCCACCTCTTCACATGGAAGTATTGTGGAAACTACTTGACTATGGTCTGTCTGATTTCTGTCCTCTTTAGAAGTACATGGGTTTGGCTAAACAAAAAAGATTAAAATTAAGCAAATAACCACATGTCAATATAATATTACTACAGTGCTTACAGCTGCTTGGTTTTGTACCCCATTGTACACCCAAGCCCTCTGTTTTCTCTCCTGGAGTTTGGATTTCTGTATTTGTTAGCACCACATTTTTTTCCCCCACTGCCTGTAGCCTCTGATGCTTTACTACCTTCAGGTCACCGTGCAGCATGCTTACAAACCTCCCATTTCTGTGTCATTGGTAAATTTGATCACACTTGAAAGTATAGCAAACAAACACCTGACAAAAGAAGCGACTCATTAACAGCCTTCATTTCCTATGCAGCAACCCAAGCAAGCACAGGCATACATGAGAGTTCTGGCAGGAATACAAAGGAACTGTGCTTGAAGACTGACAATTAAAACTTTCTTAGGAAGCAGGACCGCCTCCTTGTTTCAGCTGTGCACTGGGAGAGTGAAAACAACTCCCTGGACCACCTGCAGTTACTCCACACAGATAGTCTAGGGAGTACAGTTTGAAAACACCTGCCAAGTGTCGGTCTCTGAGCATGAGTCTCACACACTTGGCAGGCTTCTCGTTCGTTGCAGCACTCAGCATCCAGCCAAACTTTGCTGAAATTATTTACCTTGGCCCTTTGGAGCAGACGTAACACAGGGACAGAAGATGAAGATGCTACTTTGCTAAGAGCTTTCTCTGGCATCCTTACATCAGATCTATTATTAAGGCTCACTGGACTTTACACCTTCTTGTTGGATTACACAAGGAAGTTTTTAATCTCATCTCCAAGGAAGAGAGAGAAACAATTGGCTTTCCCTGATCCAAATGGTGGATCCATACCTCTGGAGACCAACAAATGACCAGTTGCCTTCAGGACAGAGGTTCTGCTGTCACGCACTAGTAGCTGTCCTCAGGTGGCACGACAGCTCTGATGTGAATTGGAGATTATGCCTGGTGTGCTTCTTCTGCCTGTGCAGGCCATAGGATAGGTGGGAGGTATGCTTCCTCAAGCCCAGGCGCAGTAGAGATTTTTATGACTGAAGCCAACAGGCTAGTCCAGCTCCCGGTCACCAACCCATTCCTCACCCACATCCGTCAAGAGCTGCACTATTATCGTCATGGTGTGCCATGCTGTCATGGTTTAACCCCAACCGGCAACTAAGCACCATGCAGCCGCTCACTCACTCCCCCGACCCAGTGGCATGGGGGAGAGAGTCGGGAAAAAAAAAAAAAAAATTGTGGGTTTAGATAAAGACAGTTTAATAGCACAGAAAGGAAGATAATAATAATAATAATAATAATACAATAATAATGCTAAAAGAATTAGAATATACAAAACAAGTGATGAACAATGCAATTGCTCACCACTTGCCGACCAATGCCCAGTTAGATCCCGAGCAGTAATCCCCTGCTCGTGGCCAACTGCCCCCAGTTTATATGCTGGGCATGACATCATATGGTATGGAATATTCCTTTGGCCAGTTTGGATCAGCTGTCCTGGCTGTGTCCCCTCCCAACTTCTTGCGCCCCTCCAGCCTTCTTGCTGGCTGGGTATGAGAAGCTGAAAAGTCCTTGACTTAGTATAAACACTACTAAGCAACAACTAAAACCATCAATGTGTTATCAACATTATTCTCATACTAAATCTAAAACACAGCACTATACCAGCTACTAGGAAGAAAACTAACTCTATCCCAGCTGAAACCAGCACACATGCTTACAAGGATAGCAAGGATTTGTGCCACAGGGAGAAGATTTAACCCTTTTTTCCCCTTTCCTTTTCCCCTCCAAAAATCCAGATGTTCTCCTGCCACAGTGCGGGCACCATGCATATTGCTAATTCATTACCATGACTTCTGCAAAGAGCGGGAGAACCACTGGTGCAGTGGCAGGACTGTGGCAGGACAGCAGGAATAAATGACGTTAAAGTCACATCTGACAGCTCTGAAGGTTCAGGGTTAAAATTGCTAATGCTGATTCATGAGAAGAAGGGTTATTACAGCTACACAGAGAAACTGTAATTGATTGTTCTTTCCACTTAGGGTTTTTTCTTTTTTTTCTTAGTGTGATGATTGTCAAGTACTCAAAAGTTAGAAAATCCAATGTTATGGTTATCTAACATTAATCTCCTGGATAGGTGTATTGTGATACTGCCAAGTAATTGTATACTTCTACTTATTCCAAAAAAATGTATGCACCTCTCACTGCATAGCATGGATGATGTCTCCTAAGCGAATTAGAATTATGCAGTGAATGAGGTTGCTTGGAGGACGCGTACTTTATTTCTCTTAGAAGATGCAAGGTGAGCATAGAAACGATGTGGGGCCTGCAGGAGAAGAAGGACAGGTGAATGTCAGACTCCAGAGCTCAGCTCTACTATTTCCCCTTCTACTGTTTGTCACAGCTCTTTCATGTGACGTTGCACAATAACTTAGTCTGATCATCTTGGAAGTTGGCCGCTGTTGTGTATTTCTTGCAATTAAGTTACAGTCAGACTGGGAGGAGATGAAAGTGCAGCAAAGACTTTTAGGAGAGAGATCTGAGGCTGATACAGTGATATCCAAGAGATGATTCAAAAAATTAGGAAAGATTTTAAGACTAAGAAAAGTGGAGTTGTTTTCATTTCCCTTTTTGCTCTTCTTGTATCTGTGGCTTGTCACCTAAAGCATGTGTTATTGTTACTACTTACTAATTGTCCTACAGAAATTTTTTTTTAAAACAGAAAAACAAAAAAATATGCACTTGTGGGAATAATCCTTTTGATTAAAGATAATTTATGTTATAATTTTCAGTTTCATTAATATTTTCTTTGTATACTTAGTGGATGAGCAGACAAATGTGATTAAGGAATAGTATTACCTGTACAGATTCTATAAACAAAATTATTATTTGTAGAAGTATTTACAAATAGATATGCATTTTTTTGCAACCTGCACGTTGGGCACATTTCCCTTCTTCTTCTCACATCTGAAATTTGAGACTGTAGAGATGAGGGACTGGGTACATACATTTTAGGTTGGATCATGAGTGAATTTTGAAGGAAATGTGGACAATTAGGAGAGGTGCACACTGTGAAATGCTGTCATTGTGTTTCCTTTAAAACTGTTTTCCTTGTGTTTCCTTTAAAACTGTTTTCCTTTAAAACTGTTTTCCTTCAAAATGAAACTAAACTGGAAGGAGTGCCCCTTTGTGTTCATGCCACTGATAGCTGTTGGATCCTTGGGACCAGACTAAAGCTAAGGCAAAAAACCTCTCCCTAAAATGAATGTGGTATGAAGGTCAGGTTGTCAGGAGAAACTCTTTCACTCTACTGTCTGCTCCTACAGTGCCCCCCTGATTGTTGACGTAGACATGGCCACTGTCTGCTGGGATAGATGCTACTGGGGTCTTGAGAGGTCTTGTTTCCAATTGTTATACTGTGGTATTTTTGTTTTTTATTTGCTGACAAAACTAGTCGTCTTTGACAGAGAATGTTTTTTCCAGTGAGGTTTCGATAAGATGTCTCTACTGTCATTTTAAAATGGTTTTAAGCCCTTGCTTGCATTTTGATGTGCCCTGAATTCAGACATATTAGAGAGCAAAACTGTTGATTTGGGATGAAGAGAGTAGACTAGGACTCTGAAGTGGAGATTAAGCATATACTTTCATGCCTTTTAGAACTAATACAAGAATATGGGATTTTACACCCACTTCCTGGCTCTGCTGCAGTAAGCTGTGAGAACTTCTAGTGCATTCCTGATTAGTCGAAGAGAGGAAACCGTTGGTGAAGGTAGTTTAAGTAAACCTGTTTGATTCTCCCCTGCCTCAACTGGATTAGGAGCACCTAGTTTCAGCAGAGAGAAATTTCAGAAGTTACTGGTCCTCAACTTCTGTTTACTGCCTCTCAGATGACTGTGTTGTCACTTCTTGCCGTATCAGGGCACAGGCTGTAAGCTTACTTGCTTGAAATTGCCCTGAAAAAGGTTCAGACAGGTGGGGAAGCTTCCCTAGACAGCCTGGATACAGATTAAGAAGTTGTTCCTTATTGTCTTCCCAGCTGAGAGTAGATGGGTTTAACGAATGTCAAAATGTGGACAGAAAATATTATGCTAGCAGGTACGACTGAATTTGGGACAGCAAGTGTAGTTATTTAAGCGGGTAGGTATTCCTTACCTTGGCGAAGTTTTTGACTAACTGTGCCAGTCGGTTTGGGATGAAACTTCACATTGTCAGTGTCTGCTCAATGGAAAGAAGTCTGCCGTGTTACCAGTCTGGGGAGAGAATTGTTTGGGTGACCTCCTCAGTATCAGCTAGTCTTTTCTGAGAGGGACGCAGTAACATCTTTTCTAAGGATCAGCCTGAAATATAGTAAAATAAATATACATGGAAAGAATGCCAGAGACGTATGAACTTTGCATCACGACTTTGCTATCTAATTTTTGCTGTTGAAAAGTAAAGCATCTATTTTAAGCTAGTCAGGTAGCCTTCTTCTGTAGCTAATGGAAAGTGATAAGCATTGCCAGCAGGAACCAATATTACTGTGCCTATCTCACTCCTGTTGACTAAAGAGTGATTATAGGCATCTAATTTGAACTAGTTCCCGAACTTTGGGCAGTTAAAAATAGATGGTGTGCTGAAATCTGG